>NC_140003.1:7822124-8422124 GCF_964263955.1 Coregonus lavaretus | reverse complement strand
CCGTCTGTTAGGGGCTACGCTACTTGTGCCGTGAACAGAATTGTGAAAATAAATGGTTAACAAAGGCAGGGTTCAATTAGCTTTTCTTCTAAATTCATACATCTAGTGAAAGGCAGTGGCTCTGGCTGATGGATTAGTTTTTTGCTGTAGTCTGTGTGTATGTGTGTGTGTGTGTGTGTGTGTGTGTGTGTGTGTGTGTGTGTGTGTATGCGTCCGTGCGTGCATGCGTGTGTAGCCTACTTCAAATAGGATTTTGGGAGGACAGGGCATTCCAGTCAGTGATGTCACTCGTAATGAAAGTATCTCCAGAATTTTCTATCACCACCTGCTCTCAATCAACTTGGTGTGAAAAAGACACTTTGTATGCCTGAGTACAACAGCACAACATAACATATGATCAATGTTCGCTCTAAACCGTGTGCTGCCGCAGCTCCCCTCGGACTGCTGCGCAGATGAATAATCGCACCAACTGTTGTCACCTTCTCACCAAGCTGCTTGGCGATGGTCTTGTAGCCCATTCCAGCCTTGTGTAGGTCTACAATCTTGTCCCTGACATCCTTGGAGAGCTCTTTGGTCTTGGCCATGATGGAGAGTTTGGAATCTGATTGATTGATTGCTTCTGTGGACAGGTGCCTTTTATACAGGTAACAAGATGAGATTACGAGCACTCCCTTTAAGAGTGTGCTCCTAATCTCAGCTCGTTACCTGTATAAAAGACAACTGGGAGCCAGAAATCTTTCTGATTGAGAGGGGGTCAAATACTTATTTCCCTCATTAAAATGCAAATCAATTTATAACATTTTTGACATGCGTTTTTCTGGATTTTTGTTGTTGTTATTCTGTCTCTGACTGTTCAAATAAACCTACCATTAAAATTATAGACTGATCATTTCTTTGTCAGTGGGGAAACGTCAGCAGGGGATCAAATACGTTTTTCCCTCACTGTATAGACTGTGACATTCACTTTGAACTGGACAGCACGAGCGGTCAGTAGATGTGCTTGTTTAGAGACCAAAGATAGAGCTGCATGTAGCCACCTGTGCACATCTGTTCATATTCTTTGCTAGTTAGTGTGTTATTAGTCCAGTTATAGCTCATTTCTAGTCAACAATGGTGGATTGGTTGCTTCCTACAAGAGCACAAAATATGTGCATTTCTAGACATCTTTGAAAAGCAAGTCAGGTAAAGAGCTTTTTTTATGTCTTATAGGTGCAGTGTTGTATTTTGAGACAGTCTTGAATAAACTAAGTAGCCAATAGGCAGAGGGTAGCATAATTCTCTCTCTGTATGATTCTCTGTAATAATGGTATGGGAATAATAATGCATTTTATTTTGTAAAGTGCTTCAAACATCAAACAACACAACATTTTCAGTCACCTCCTTGTCTGAAGGACAAGTGGTTAAACAGGTTAATGTCAAGCCCTGCATGTTTTTTTCAAAAGTCTCATGGAATGTAGGCCTACATTGAACACCACACGTTTGCTGCTACTGTAGGCTTAGTGATAAAACAGCTATTTCTTTGTTAAAATGTTATGGGATGCATTTTCTCCATTGTTTTTGATGGTAGGCCACTCTGGTAGGCCTACATTATGATCAAATAGCCACAGTAGCCTACTTGGCCACTGTTAAAACTGTAACTTAACGCGGGTACAGCCTCAATGTTCACAGTAAACACGCTCTGGAAGTTGAACAGAATTTTTACAATGTTCAAGTTTGCGCTCAGCAGACTTGAAATTTGTTCAGTGCCGAAAGAAAATAGAGGGAATATTACATATGATGTACAGTGCCTTGCAAAAGTATTCATCCCCCTTGGCGTTTTTCCTATTTTGTTGCATTACACCTGTCATTTAAATTGGTTTTTATTTGGATTTCATGTAATGGACATACACAAAATAGTCCAAATTGGTGAAGTGAAATAACAAAAATTTGTTTCAAAAAAGTCTAAAGAATAAATAACGGAAAAGTGGTGCGTGCATATGTATTCACCCCCTTTGCTATGAAGCCCCTAAATAAGATCAGGTGCAACCACTTACCTTCAGAAGTCACATAATTAGTTAAATAAAGTCCACCTGTGTGCAATGTAAGTGTCACATGGTCTCAGTATATATACACCTGTTCTGAAAGGCCCCAGAGTCTGCAACACCACTAAGCAAGGGGCACCACCAAGCAAACGGCACCATGAAGACCAAGGAGCTCTCCAAACAGGTCAGAGACAAAGTTGTGGAGAAGTAAAGATCAGGGTTGGGATATAAAAAAATATCCAAACATCCCACGGAGCACCATTAAATCCATTATTAAAATATTGAAAGAATATGTCGCCACAACAAACCTGCCAAGAGAGGGCCACCCACCAAAACTCACGGACCAGGCAAGGAGTGCATTATTCAGAGAGGCAACAAAGACACCAAAGATAACCCTGAAGGAGCTGCAAAGCTCCACAGCGGAGATTGGAGTATCTGTCCATAGGACCACTTTAAGCCGTACACTCCACAGAGCTGGGCTTTACGGAAGAGTGGCCAGAAAAAAGCCATTGCTTAAAGAAAAAAGCCATTGCTTAAAAAAAGGCATGTGGGAGATTCCTCAAACATATGGAAGAAGGTACTCTGGTCAGATGAGACTAAAATTGAGCTTTTTGGCCATCAAGGAAAACGCTATATATGGCGCAAACCCAACACCTCTCATCACCCCGAGAACACATGGTGGTGGCAGCATCATGCTGTGGGAATGTTTTTCATCGGTAGGGACTGGGAAACTGGTCAGAATTGAAGGAATGATGGATGGCGCTAAATACAGGGAAATACTTGAGGGAAATCTGTTTCGGTCTTCCAGAGATTTGAGACTGGGACAGAGGTTCACCTTCCAGCAGGACAATGACCCTAAGCATACTGCTAAAGCAACACTTGAGTGGTTTAAGGGGAAACATTTAAATGTCTTATAATGGCCTAGTCAAAGCCCAGACCTCAATCCAATTGACAATCTGTGGTATGACTTAAAGATTGCTGTACACCAGCGGAACCCATCCAACTTGAAGGAGCTGGAGCAGTTTTGCCTTGAAGAATGGGGATAGATCCCAGTGGCTACATGTGCCAAGCTTATAGAAACATACCCCAAGAGACTTGCAGCTGTAATTGCTGCAAAAGGTGGCTCTACAAAGTATTGATTTTTTGGGGGGGTGAATAGTTTTCAGTTTTTTTGTCTTATTTCTTGTTTATTTCACAATAACATAATTTTTGGCTCTTCAAAGTGGTAGGTATGTTGTGTAAATCAAATGATACAAACCCCCCAAAAAATCCATTTTAATTCCGGGTTGTAAGGCAACAAAATAGAAAAAATGCCAAGGGGGGTGAATACTTTCGCAAGCCACTGTATCTCTTTCTCACAAGGTTGGTTATACTCAATGCACTTGTGGAATGGCTTGCCAAGGTTCTTTGGATATGTGACATCCTTGATCATGTGAAATTATTGAGGACACAGAGTAAAGGATGGCAAATCATCAGGGTCTTATTTACTAGGACCCAAACTGAAGTAAACAGACAGAAACTGTGAGGGACTACCTGAATTGGTCCTATAAGAAACGCACAACGTTTTGCTACGGTGTGCACTAATGAATACGACCCAGGATTCCCTTTTTGGAAAATGGTATAGCCCTACATATTTCACAATAAGCTGCCCAGTTGAATATGTGTGATTGCATTGACCAGTAATCAACCTATTAGGGTACAAATCTCACCTATTGCATTTTGATGACAGAAAGATCAATATGCATTGGATATTGACAGAATGCTAATTGGCTCGTGGCATGTATGTTGCACATACACTGAGTGTACAAAACATTAAGGACACCTGCTCTTTCAATGACATAGACTGATTAGGTGAATCTAGGTGAAAGCTATGATCTATTATTGATGTCACCTTTTTGCCTGTCTTGACCTACTGATTGCCTGCCGTCCTGTACCTGCCTGACTCTGATTTGGATTACGACCCTTTGCCTGCCTTGACTTACCTTTTGCCTGTCCCTTGAACTATAATAAACTCTGAGACTCTTACTGTCTGCCTCCTGTGTCTGCATCTGGGTCTTAGCCTGAGCCGTGATAGCGCAACAGTTTCCCGTGTTTATCAAGAAAGGTCCACCACCCAAAGGACATCCAGCCAACTTGACACAACTGTGGGAAGCATTTGAGTCAACATGGGCCAGCATGTTGAAATCACACTACAAACTATTACCCTCATGCACTTAAGGAAATCACAAATGTCATGGATATATTGTAACTAATGGATATGTTAAGACTTAAATATCCTGACCTAGTGAGATATACATGGTGGAGGCTTAATCAAGCTAGTCTTCTTGACTACTTTCTTATGTCATTCTCTATGGCATCAAAATATATTTTTAAAATTGATAGGGGACAGAATGTGGTCGGACCATCAAATAATTGGCATATATATTACTCTTACAGAATTTTCAGGGTGAGGATATTGGAAATGTAATCAAAGCCTATTGGATGATAACTTGTTTTTAACTAGGACAGAATAATGTATAACTGACTTTTTAAAACAACATTGGTACAGCAGATCCCTTTATTGTATGGGACACTTTTAAATATGCCTTTAGAGGCCATGCAATTCAGTACTAATCTCTAAAACAAAGGTAATTTAAGTCAAAAGAGTCCATATTAACAAAGGAAATGGAAGGACTAACAGTACAGATAGATAGCAACAAAACCTGTACCATAGAGGCTCAGAATAATTTAGAGAAAAAACAAAAATGCTACCAAAAATAATTTACTGAAACTTGTTACAAATGACGGAGTCAGCCATGATTCACCAAGCAATTTTTGAAAGAGGAAGTAAAGTACTTTAAGCATATGTTTTCGTTTCAGTCTCCTCCATCTCCACCAACCGACGCTAATTGTATGGATTTTGTTTCTATTAATAATGTAACTCATGTGAAGTCCAAATTACAGAGGAATAACTTCTTGATGCAATTAAAGCCTTTAAGTCCGGGAAGAGTCCAGGGCTGGATGGCATACCAAACTTTTTTTGATATGCTTAGAGGACCGTTATTAGCATGTTTTAACTACTCCTATATAAATGGTAGATTATCAGACCCTCAACAAGAAGGTCTGATTTAATTATTACTGAAACAGGATCCAAGTAGTACATATAAAGATCCAGTCGATTAAAAAAATTGGAGGCCTTTTACATTTTAGTGTTGTGATGCAAAAATTCTAGAAAAATGCATAGCGCATAGAATTAAAAAGGTATTGTCGGATATTATTCATCCTAATCAGACAGGTTTTTTACATGGACGATACAGTCGAGATAATATAAGTAAAGTACTGGAAACAATAGAACACTATGAAAAATCTATCTGGGAAACCAGGCCTGGTATTCATATCTGACTTTGAAAATGTATTTGATAAAGTACGACTGGAGTTTATATATAAATGGCTGAAATATTTCAATTTTGGAGAATCTCTTATAAAATGGGTTAAGGTTATGTATAATAACCGTAGGTGTAAAATAGTAAATAATGGCTACTTCTCGGAAAGTTTAAACTGTCAAGAGGAGTAAAACAAGGTTGTCCACCATCGGCATATCTATTTATCATCGCCGTCGAAATATAAGGTGTTAAAATCAGAACCAACAATAATATCAAGGGGTTAGAAATCCAGGGCTAAAAAACAAAGGTGTCATTGTATGCTGATGATTCATGTTTTCTTTTAAATCCACAATTTGGATCCCTACACAGCCTCATAGAGTGTCTAGATATTTGTTCTAATCTCTCTGGATTACAACCAAATTATGATAAGTGTACTATATTACATATTGGCTCACTAAAAAATACAATGTTTACTATACTGTGTAGTTTACCAACAAAATGGTCTGACGGTGATGTGGACATACTCGGTATTCATATCCCAAAAGAAAGAATTGATCTCACTCTGTCACGGATTCTGCCGAGGCTGCCCCTCCTCCTTGCTCGGGCAGGCTTCGGCGTTCATCGTCACCAGAGTACTAGCTGCTGCCGATCTATGTTCTATGTTTCTATGTTCTACCTGTTGTTGTCTGATTGTCTCACACCTGTTTCCCATCGGGCAATTACTCCTTCCCTATTTAACCCGGTGGCTCCCATTATGTTTTGTGCATGTTTGTTATTTCGTTTGGTGAGCAGGTTTACTCCTCCCTGTGTGGAGGTATTTTGTATTTGTTTCTTTACTTGTTAGAAAAGTACATTTTCATTGAGTTCTGTGTCCTGTGCCTGACTTCGATCCACCGTATTACACTGACACTCGTGACACACTCCAATTCATTTTTATAGAAAGTTAGCAAAAATAGATAATATCTTCCTATCATGGAAAGGAAAATACCTGTCTATTTGTAGAAAAATCACCCTGATTAACTCTTTAGTCATAGCCCAGTTTACCTACTTGCTTATGGTATTGCCTACACCAGCAACATGTTTTTCTTTAATTATATGAGCAAAAAATAATCCATTTGATTTGGAATGGCAAGCCAGACAATTAAAAGGGCCTATTTATATAAAGAATATGAATTCGGAGGGCATAAATTATAACATATTAAAGCATTAGATCTCTCACTAAAGGCGTCAGTCATACAAAAGTTATCCGAACTGGTTCTCCAGCAAATTAGTAAGAATGTCTCACCTCATGTTCAAGAATGGCCTTTTTCCCTTTATTCAGATTACAACCTCTCACTTTCGGTTATTTGAAAATGAAATAATCTCCATAATATCGCTATTTTTAAAACAAGCCATAGAAAGTTGGTTGCAATTTCAGTTTAATCCACCAGAAAAGACAGAACAAATAATACAAAAAATATGGTGGTTAAACTCAAATATAATAATTCATTTTTAAAAAAAACATTGTTTTTCAATAAATTTTAAACAAAAACAAAAAGTTATGTCACTCATGCAGTTAACAAAAATATATGGAAATGTCTGCTCTACCCAAAATTTTAATCAACCAATTGCAGCATTACTGCAAAAATGCAAGAGAAAGTGGAAGGGGGGAAAAGTAAGGAACTTGTCTGTTGGCCCTGAATTTATTAATTTTTTATTTAACTTTTATTTAACCAGGTAAAAACACATTGAGACCTAGGTCTCATTTACAAATGTGCCCTGGGAACAATACAGAAAATAAAATTATACACAATTTAAAATACAAAATTAAATAAATAGCAAACATTATATACACAATGAACAATCATGATATGTTATCTACTAGTTAATGAAAGGCAAGCCCGATTCCTATAGAAGAAGCCCAACTTAATTGTTAATTTCTTGACTAACTCGTCAACATGCTTTTTAAAAGATAGATTTTCGTCAATCCAGATGCCCAGATATTTATAGGCGGGGACATGATCAATGGGGGCACCATCTAACGTACTTATGCGCAAATCATCAGTTACATTATTACATGATTTGGAAAATAACATGTACTTGGTTTTACCAGCATTTAGTACCAACTTCAGGTCAACCAAGCCTTTCTGCAAGGTAGTAAAAGCAGATTGAAGAGTCAACAGAGCCTGAGCTGCGGTAGGGGCAGTAGTGTATACAACAGTGTCATCTGTGTATAGATGAAAGTTGCAGTTTTGTACAGATAGACCAATACTGTTAATATAAATTGTGAAAATAACTGGACCAAGAATCGAACCCTGTGAGACACCTTTTATGTCATGTCTAAAAATCCTGATTTAATGCCATCAGTAAGTACACACTGTGTTCTGTCTTTTAAATCATTCTCAAACCAGCTACAAGTAGCTGATCTAAGCCAATCGTAGAGAGCTTCTGATTAAGTAAGGTGTGATCCACGGTGTCGAATGCCTTGGACAGGTCGATGAAGAGGGCAGCACAGTGTTTCTTCGTATCTAAACAATTTATGACATCATTTAAAACCATAGAAGTAGCAGAGATGGTACTATGACCTGGTCTGAACCCTGACTGTTTTACATTCAGAAAATATGTAGGAGTTAAAAGGGATCTAAGCTGAGTATTAATCAATGATTCCAGGATTTTTGCTAAGCAAGAGAGTTTGGAAATGGGACGATAATTATTTAGATCACTCGGGTCCCCACCTTTATGTAAAGGAAGCACATGGGCCGCCTTCCAAACTATAGGGATAGTACTCTATATAATTGTCAAGTTAAAAATATGTGTTAATGCTTCCGCAATCAATGGAGCAGAAAGCTGTAATAAGAAGGGATCAAGCATATCAGACCCAGTAGATTTTCTTTACATCAATCTCAATTCTGATGCATTGTTCCAATACATCAGAAGTAGACAGTTGCTCCAGAGAGTACAAGGATTCACCGGTGGTTGTCTGGTCCTCTATCAAGTCGACGAGCGGCAGGAAAAGAGACGAGCAGTTTACTGACTGACCCGGGTCTATTAAACCGAGATTTCTTTCAAACAAAAAAATCGGCTGACATAAAATGTTGATTAAAAGCATGACCTATCTCATTTTTTTCAATAACGATGTCAGAGTTCAGTATAACTTGCTTGGGTAGGGAAGGAGAGGAATTTACACGCTTTAGCACCTTAACTGTTTTCCAAAATGTTGATGGATCACCAGCAGAGTTAACGATAGTACTTAGAAAGTAGCTTGATTTAGCCTTTACTAAGGATGTGCATTTATTTCTCAGTTGCCTGAAAAGCTGCCAGTCCACAACAGCATCAGTAAGTCTAGCTTTGGCCCAGGCATTATTTATTGTTCAAAGACATCTGAAAGTTCTGTAGAAAACCGGGATTTGATCTGTTTTTTAGTCTATAGCATATAAAAGGAGCATGTTTATCTGCCATTGATATAAAAATAGATTAGAAATTCTCAAGAGCTAATTCAGGGTCAGGTATAAACTTGATGGAGGAAAGTTCCGAAAAGTACACGCTTGGGGAGAAAAGTTTTTAAAATGTATCTTCTTAATAATACGGGGATCATAATTATGCTGTCTAGTATCTCTTATACAGGCTATAGCACAAGGTGACTAGCAAACACACCAAAATACATGTACTTATGGGGGATATTCCATGGCACATGGTTGATGAATTTATACGCAAAACGACACCGGATTCAACACTTAGATTTTTTCTATTTAAATTATACAAAATTCTTGCAACCAATAGAATGTTATATAAATGAGAGACACAATCTTCCCAGCTCTGCAGAGTTTGTTGCGAAGAGACAGAGTCATTAGATTATTTATTTTGGTACTGTCCGTATGTAGTTTGTTTTAGGTCACAGGTCCAGGAATAGCTGAAGAATTGCAACATGTACCTGGAGCTAACTCTGCAAATAGCACTGCTGGGTGATTTGAATCGATCAGTAATATAATAATACTTTCAGGAAGAAAAAAAAATATTTTAATTTACAATCTGTAGAAACTATGAGAATAGAAAGGTTCAGAAATTTTGTGAAACATCACAGCACAGTTGAAAAATATATGGCAAATAGAAATCGAATATGGATGGTGTTAAGAGACAGATGGAAGTGGTTGAATGGTGCTGAAGGGTGGGACTAACAACAACAAGATAACTCATGTAAAATATACTCTGTCCGTAAAATGTACAGTGATGAGAACAAGTATTTAATACACTGCCGATTTTGCAGGTTTGCCTACTTACAAAGCATGTAGAGGTCTGTAATTATCATCATAGGTACACTTCAACTGTGAGAGACGGAATCTAAAACAAAAATCCAGAAAATCACATTGTATGATTTTTAAGTAATTAATTTGCATTTTATTGCATGACATAAGTATTTGATACATCAGAAAAGCAGAACTTAATATTTGGTACAGAAACCTTTGTTTGCAATTACAGAGATCGTACGTTTCCGGTAGGTCTTGACCATGTTTGCACTCACTGCAGCAAGGATTTTGGCCCACTCCTCCATACAGACCTTCTCCAGATCCTTCAGGTTTCGGGGCTGTCGCTGGGCAATACGGACTTTCAGCTCCCTCCAAATATTTTCTATTGGGTTCAGGTCTGGAGACTGGCTAGGCCACTCCAGGACCTTGAGATGCTTCTTACGGAGCCACTCCTTAGTTGCCCTGGCTGTGTGTTTCGGGTCGTTGTCATGCTGGAAGACCCAGCCACGACACATCTTCAATGCTCTTACTGAGGGAAGGAGGTTATTGGCCAAGATCTCGCGATACATGGCCCCATCCATCCTCCCCTCAATACGGTGCAGTCGTCCTGTCCCCTTTGCAGAAAAGCATCCCCAAAGAATGATGTTTCCACCTCCATGCTTCACGGTTGGGATGATGTTCTTGGGGTTGTACTCATCCTTCTTCTTCCTCCAAACACGGTGAGTGGAGTTTAGACCAAAAAGCTCTATTTTTGTCTCATCAGACCACATGACCTTCTCCCATTCCTCCTCTGGATCATCCAGATGGTCATTGGCAAACTTCAGACGGGCCTGGACATGCGCTGGCTTGAGCAGGGGGACCTTGCGTGCGCTGCAGGATTTTAATCCATGACGGCGTAGTGTGTTACTAATGGTTTTCTTTGAGACTGTGGTCCCAGCTCTCTTCTTGTCATTGACCAGGTCCTGCCATGTAGTTCTGGGCTGATCCCTCACCTTCCTCATGATCATTGATGCCCCACGAGGTGAGATCTTGCATGAAGCACCAGACCGAGGGCGATTGACCGTCATCTTGAACTTCTTCAATTTTCTAAGAATTGCGCCAACAGTTGTTGCCTTCTCACCAAGCTGCTTGCCTATTGTCCTGTAGCCCATCCCAGCCTTGTGCAGGTCTACAATTTTATCCCTGATGTCCTTACACAGCTCTCTGGTCTTGGCCATTGTGGAGAAGTTGGAGTCTGTTTGATTGTGTGTTTGGACAGGTGTCTTTTATACAGGTAACGAGTTCAAACAGGTGCAGTTAATCCAGGTAATGAGTGGAAAACAGGAGGGCTTCTTAAAAAAAAACTAACAGGTCTGTGAGAGCCGGAATTCTTACTGGTTGGTAGGTGATCAAATACTTATGTCATGCAATAAAATGCAAATTAATAACTTAAAAATCATATAATGTGATTTTCAGGATTTTTGTTTTAGATTCCGTCTCTCACAGTTGAAGTGTACCTATGATAAAAATTACAGACCTCTACATGCTTTGTAAGTAGGAAAACCTGCAAAATCGGCAGTGTATCAAATACTTGTTCTCCCCACTGTACAGTGGGGGAAAAAAGTATTTAGTCAGTCACCAATTGTGCAAGTTCTCCCACTTAAAAAGATGAGAGAGGCCTGTAATTTTCATCATAGGTAAACGTCAACAATGACAGACAAATTTAGATTTTTTTTCTCCAGAAAATCACATTGAAGGATTTTTAATGAATATTTGGTCACCTACAAACAAGCAAGATTTCTGGCTCTCACAGACCTGTAACTTCTTCTTTAAGAGGCTCCTCTGTCCTCCACTCGTTACCTGTATTAATGGCACCTGTTTGAACTTGTTATCAGTATAAAAGACACCTGTCCACAACCTCAAACAGTCACACTCCAAACTCCACTATGGCCAAGACCAAAGAGCTGTCAAAGGACACCAGAAACAAAATTGTAGACCTGCACCAGGCTGGGAAGACTGAATCTGCAAAAGGTAAGCAGCTTGGTTTGAAGAAATCAACTGTGGGAGCAATTATTAGGAAATGGAAGACATACAAAACCACTGATAATCTCCCTCGATCTGGGGCTCCACGCAAGATCTCACCCCGTGGGGTCAAAATGATCACAAGAACGGTGAGCAAAAATCCCAGAACCACACGGGGGGACCTAGTGAATGACCTGCAGAGAGCTGGGACCAAAGTAACAAAGCCTACCATCAGTAACACACTACGCCGCCAGGGACTCAAATCCTGCAGTGCAAGACGTGTCCCCCTGCTTAAGCCAGTACATGTCCAAGCCCGTCTGAAGTTTGCTAGAGTGCATTTGGATGATCCAGAAGAGGATTGGGAGAATGTCATATGGTCAGATGAAACCAAAATAGAACTTTTTGGTAAAAACTCAACTCGTCGTGTTTGGAGGACAAAGAATGCTGAGTTGCATCCGAAGAACACCATACCTACTGTGAAGCATGGGGGTGGAAACATCATGCTTTGGGGCTGTTTTTCTGCAAAGGGACCAGGACGACTGATCCGTGTAAAGGAAAGAATGAATGGGGCCATGTATCGTGAGATTTTGAGTGAAAACCTCCTTCCATCAGCAAGGGCATTGAAGATGAAACGTGGCTGGGTCTTTCAGCATGACAATGATACCAAACACACCGCCCGGGCAACGAAGGAGTGGTTTCGTAAGAAGTATTTCAAGGTCCTGGAGTGGCCTAGCCAGTCTCCAGATCTCAACCCCATAGAAAATCTTTGGAGGGAGTTGAAAGTCCGTGTTGCCCAGCAACAGCCCCAAAACATCACTGCTCTAGAGGAGATCTGCATGGAGGAACGGGCCAAAATACCAGCAACAGTGTGTGAAAACCTTGTGAAGACTTAGAGAAAACGTTTGACCTGTGTTATTGCCAACAATGGGTATATAACAAAGTATTGAGAAACTTTTGTTGTTGACCAAATACTTATTTCCCACCATAATTTGCAAATAAATTCATAAAAAATCCTACAATGTGATTTTCTGGATTTTCTTGTCTCATTTTGTCTGTCATAGTTGACGTGTACCTATGATGAAAATTACAGGCCTCTCTCATCTTTTTAAGTGGGAGAACTTGCACAATTGGTGGCTGACTAAATACTTTTTTCCCCCACTGTATGTAGGTTCAGAACATTTGTGAAACAGCACAGTTAAAAAAATATGGCAAATAGAAATCAAACTGGATGGACATCAGAAATAGATGACAAGAGAGGTTGAGGGTTGAGGAAGGACAGGACTAAAAACAAACAAAATAGAACTATTGTAAAATAGAAATATATATACAGTTGAGTCGGAAGTTTACATACACCTTAGCGAAATACATTTATACTCAGTTTTTCACAATTCCTGACATTTGATCCTAGTACAAATTCCCTGGCTTAGGTCAGTTAGGATCACCACTTTATTTGAAGAATGTGAAATGTCAGAATAATAGTATAGAGAATGACTTATTTCAGCTTTTCTTTCTTTTATCACATTCCCAGTGTGTCACAAGTTTACATACACTCAATTAGTATTTGGTAGCATTGCCTTTAAATTGTTTAACTTGGGTCAAACGTTTTGGGTAGCCTTCCACAAGCTTCCCACAATAAGTTGGGTGAATTTTGGCCCATTCCTCCTGACAGAGCTGGTGTAATTGAGTCAGGTTTGTAGGCCTCCTTGATCACACATGCTTTTTCAGTTTCTGCCCACAAATTTTCTATAGGATTGAGGTCAGGGCTTTGTGATGGCCACTCCAATACCTTGACTTGATCTATTTTGTGAAGTGCACCAGTCTCTCCTGCAGCAAAGCACCCCCACAGCATGATGCTGCCACCCCCGTGCTTCACGGTTGGGATGGTGTTCTCGGCTTGCAAGCAAGCCCCTTTATCCTCCAAATATAACGGTGGTCATTATGGCCAAAAAGTTATATTTTTGTTTTATCAGACCAGAGGACATTTCTCAAAAAAGTACGATATTTGTCCCCATGTGCAGTTGTAAACCATAGTCTGGCTTTTTTATGGCGGTTTTGGAGCAGTGGCTTCTTCCTTGCTGAGCGGTCTTTCAGGTTATGTCAATATAGGACTCGTTTTACTGTGGATATAGATACTTTTGTACCTGTATCCTCCAGCATCTTCACAAGGTCCTTTGCTGTCGCACCAAAGTACGTTCATCTCTGTAGTCCTCTGTAGCTCAATTGGTAAAGCATGACGCTTGTAACGCCAGGGTAGTTGGTTCGATCACCGGGACCCCCCATACGTAAAAATGTATGCGCACATGACTGTAAGTTGCTTTGGATAAAAGCGTCTGCTAAATGGCATATTATTATTATCTCTAGGAGACAGAACGCGTCTCCTGCCTGAGCGGTATGACAGGAACATTTGTTTAAAAAATATATGTATAAATACAGTACCCATCAAAAGTTTGGACAGAGATTTACATCATTTAGCAGACACTCTTATCCAGAGTGCATTATTATATATATTTTTTTCATACTGGCCCCCCGTGGGAATCGAACCCACAACCCTGGCATTACAAGCGCCATGCTCTACCAACTGAGCTACACGGGGCCCACACACCTACTCATTTAAGGGGTTTTCTTTATTTTTACTATTTTTTGCATTGTAGAATAATAGTGAAGACATCAAAACTATGAAATAACACACATGGAATCATGTAGTAACCAAAAAAGGGTTAAAAAATCAAAATATATTTTAGATTTTAGATTCTTCAAAGTAGCCACCCTTTGCTTTGATGACAGCTTTGCGTTCTCTCAACCAGCTTCATGAGGTAGTCACTTGGAATGCTTTTCCAACAGTCTTGAAGGAGTTCCCACATATGCTGAGCACTTGTTGGCTTCTTTTCCTTCACTCTGCGGTCCAACTCATCCAAAACCATCTCAATTGGGTTGAGGTCTGGTGATTGTGGAGGCCAGGTCATCTGATGCAGCACTCCATCACACTCCTTCTTGGTCAAATAGCCCTTACACAGCCTGGAGGTGTGTTTTGGGTCATTGTCCTTTTGAAAAACAAATGATAGTCCCACTAAGCGTAAACCAGATGGGATGGCGTATCGCTGCAAAATGCTGTGGTAGCCATGCTGGTTAAGTGTGCCTTGATTTCTAAATAAATCACTGACAGCATCACCAGCAAAGCACCCCCACACCAGCACACCTCCTCCATGCTTCACAGTGGGAACCACACATGTGGAGATCATCCGTTCACCTACTCTGCGTCTCACAAAAATCTTAAATTTGGACTCATCAGACCAAAGGACAGATTTCCACCGGTCTAATGTCCATTGCTCGTGTTTCTTGGCCCAAGCAAATCTCTTCTTCTTATTGTTGTCCTTTAGTAGTGGTTTCTTTGAAGCTATTAGACCATGAAGGCCTGATTCATGCAGTCTCCTCTGAACAGTTGATGTTGAGATGTGTCTGTTACTTGAACTCTGTGAGGTGCAATCTGAGGTGCAGTTAATTGCCGATTTCTGAGGATGGTAACTCAAATGAACTTATCCTCTGCAGCAGAGGTAACTCTGGGTCTTCCATTCCTGTGGCGGTCTTCATGAGAGCCAGTTTCATGATAGAGCTTGATGGTTTTTGCAACTGCACTTGAAGAAACTTTCAAAGTTCTTGACATTTTCTGGATTGACTGACCTTCATGTCTTAATGTAATGATGGACTGTCGCTTCTCTATGCTTTTTTGAGCTGTCCTTGTCATAATATGGACTTGGTCTTTTACCAAATAGGGCTATATTCTGTGTACCACCCCTACCTTGTCACAACACAACTGACTGTTAGAGAATAATATCAAGCAGTCGTGTGAACTAAATCATTAAAGAAAGAATGTGGATGGCTGCTCCAATCAAAGATCCCAAAAGCAGCGCTTGACCCACCTCTCTCTAGTGTCAAAGGTCAAAAGTGAGGACAGTGACAGGAACAAGGAATGTAGCTGGCAGCCATGACATCATTTAAAAATGATCCATGACCTTATAGGTGACACTAGATGTCCCTCCAAGACACCGCTTTCTAGTTGTCTCTGGGTTTCTTTCCTCCACAATCTCCACAGAAACAATCTAGGATCGTCTCAAAACAGATTGAAGAGGGTAATGAATAAGCAGCAAAGAAATAACATTACCCTGATGTATCCGCTGAGTCCTTTGGACACTGTATTGGAGTATACATTGCATTCGGAAAGTATTCAGACTCCTTCCCTTTCCCCACATTTTGTTACATTACAGCCTTATTCAAAAATGGATTAAATAAAAAATGTTCCTCATCAATCTACACACAATACCCGATAATGACAAAGCGAAAAAAAATTTTGGGTATTTGTTTTTTGCAGATTTATTAAAAATAAAAAACGGAAATATCTTATTTACATAAGTATTCATTCCATTTGCTATGAGACTCGAAATTGAGCTCAGTTGCATACTGTTTATATTGATCATCCTTGAGATGTTTCTACAACTTGATTGGAGTCCACCTGTGGTAAATTCAATTAGTTGGACATGATGTTGTTGTACTTTTTAGTGATATCCAATTGGTAGTTAGTCTTGTCCGATCACTGCAACTCCCGTACGGACTCGGGAGAGGCGAAGGTCGAGAGCCATGCATCCTCCGAAACACCCTGTCAAGCTGCAATGCTTCTTGAAACACTGCTCGCTTAACCCAGAAGCCAGCCGCACCAATGTGTCAGAGGAAACACCGTACAACTGGCGACCGAAGTCAGCGTGCATGCATCCTGCCCGCCACAATGAGTCGCTAGAGCGCGATGGGACAAGTACATCCCAGCCGGCCAAACACTCCCCTAACCCGGCCACTTCCATCACTCTTAAATGGAAGAAGTTTGGAACCACCAAGACTCTTCCTGGAGCTGGCCGCCCGGCCAAACTGAGAAGGGCCTTGGTCAGGGAGTTGACCAAGAACCTGATGGTCACTCTGACAGAGCTCCAGACTTCCTCTGTGGAGATGGGAGAACATTCCAGAAGGACTACCATCTCCGCAGCACTCCACCAATCAGGCCTTTATGGTAGAGTGACCAGACGGAAGCCACTCCTCAGTTAAAGCCACATGACAGCCTGCTTGGAATTTGCCAAAAGGCACCTAAAGGACTCTCAGACCATGAGAAACTAGATTCTCTGTTCTGATGAAACCAAGACTGAACTCTTTTGGCCTGAATGCCAAGCATCACGTCTGGAGGAAACCTGGCACCATCCCTACGGTGAAGCATGGTTGTGGCAGCATCATGCTGTGGGGATGTTTTTTCAGCGGCAGGGACTGGGAGACTAGTCAGGATCAAGGGAAAGATGAGTGGAGCAAAGTACAATAGATCCTTGATGAAAACTTGCTCCAGAGCACTCAGGACCTCAGACTGGGGTGAAGGTTCGCCTTCCAACAGGATAACGACCCTAAGCACACAGCCAAGACAACCCAGGAGCGGCTTCGGGACAAGTCTCTGAATGTCCTTAAGTGGCTCAGCCAGAGCCCGCACTTGAACCCGATCGAACATCTCTGGAGAGACCTGAAAATAGCTGTGCAGCGACGCTCCCCATCCAACCTGACAGAGCTTGAGAGGATCTGCAGAGAAGAATGGGAGAAACTCCCCAAATACAGGTGTGCCAAGCTTGTAGCCTTATACCCAAGAAGACTCGAGGCTGTAATCGCTGCCAAAGGTGCTTTAACAATGTACTGAGTAAAGCATCTGAATACTTTCTGAATGCACTGTCAGACATTTGTTGTGGATTTGTATATTTATTGCCTTCTCATGTCTATAAATCCCTCTCCAAGAAGAGTAGAGCTCAAATCCTGAAGGAAAGAAGTTTGATTTCTTAACTTTAAAATTACCCCGACAATGACAACAATTGCTGAGGCCCCAAAATACTGTATATATTGATACGGCCCAGAAACATTTTTTTACGTCTGTGTTTTGGTGATGGAATAGCTTCCAGGGGCTCTTGAAATATTAGACCTATCAATGTTTCTAACAGAACCGTTATCCTCTTCGTCTGTGTTTGATGGAGGACTCAAGCATCTTTGACACCCTGCTAAATGTCTCCGCCTCAGTTTCAGTTCTGTGAATGATGATAATGCCACACTTTGATTTGGTGTGTGTTGGCGTCGCAATGCACCTGCTGTTCTTCATCCCTGGGGAAATGCACCACTCTGTCATTCATACCACTTCACCAAAGGGTGCATTTGGACATTGAAGGGACAAATACTGTAGGCATTGAGGGGACATTTGGTAATTGAGAGGACACAGAGTTGTCAAGTGGATTATTCATTTAGTTGCTGAGGGAATGTTTGACCAATTCAGATAAATTAATTGAAAACACAGTGACATACACTACATGACCAAAAGTATGTGGACACCTGCTCGTCGAACGTCTCATTCCAAAATCATGGGCATTAATATGGAGTTGGTCCCCCCTTTGCTGCTATAACAGCCTCCACTCTTCTGGGAAGGCTTTCCACTAGATGTTGAAACATTTCTGCGGGGACTTGCTTCCATTCAGCCACGAGCATTAGTGAGGTCGGGCAATTAACCCTGACTGTGAGCCAGGCCTTCAATTCATCCCAAAGGTGTTCGATGGAGTTGAGGTCAGGGCTCTGTGCAGCCCAGTCAAGTTCTTTCACACTGATCTCGACAAACCATTTCTGTATAGACCTTGCTTTGTGCACAGGGGCATTGTCATGCTGAAACAGGAAAGAGCCTTCCCCAAACTGTTGCCACAAAGTTGGAAGCACAGAATTGTCTAGGATGACATTGTATGCTGTAGCGTTAAGATTTCCCTTTACTTGAACTAGGGGGCCTAGCCCGAACCATGAAAAACAGCCCCAGACCATTATTCTTCCTCCACCAAACTTTACAGTTAGCACTATGCATTGGGGCAGGTAGCATTCTCCTGGCATCCTCCAAACCCAGATTAGTCCGTCGGACTGCCAGATGGTGAAGCGTGATTCATCACTCCAGAGAACGCATTTCCAATGCTCCAGAGTCCAATTTACACCACTCCAGCCGACACTTGGCATTGCGCATGGTGATCTTAGGCTTGTGTGTGGCTGCTCGGCCATGGAAACCCACTTCATGAAGCTCCCGACGAACAGTTAATGTGCTGACGTTGCTTCTCTGTAGTGAGTGTTGCAACCGAGGACAGACTATTTTTACGCACTACGCACTTCAGCACTCTGCGGTCCCGTTCTGTGAGCTTGTGTGGCCTACCACTT
The DNA here is from genome assembly GCF_964263955.1 of Coregonus lavaretus. Taxonomy (NCBI): domain Eukaryota; kingdom Metazoa; phylum Chordata; class Actinopteri; order Salmoniformes; family Salmonidae; genus Coregonus; species Coregonus lavaretus. The sequence continues at coordinate 8,403,269 of NC_140003.1, read as the reverse complement.
CGCGGCTGAGCCGTTGTTGCTCCTAGACGTTTCCACTTCACAATAACAGCACTTACAGTTGACTGCAGTAGCTCTAGCAGGGCAGAAATGTGATGAACTGACCTGTTGGAAAGGTGGCATCCTATGACGGTGAAGTCACTGAGCTTTTCTGTAAGGCTATTCTACTGCCAATGTTTGTCTATAGAGATTGCATGGATGTGTGCTCGATTTTATACAGCTGTCAGCAAGGGGTGTGACTGAAATAGCCGAATTCACTTCTTTGAAGGGGTGTACACATACACATTTTCTACAAGGGTGGTATTCTAGGGACAGTCTGTCATTGACCATTTTTAATACATCTGATTTATGAGGACACACAGAGTACCGCAGACTCTACAGAGCTGAACTAGTGCATGTGAGCCGAGATGTGCCGACTTCAAGTTCACTCTATCAAACTTTAATGGCATACTGTATACTGTCTAATCAGGCATGAGTGAGCACTTCAACATACTTTGAAGAGCTACATTTAAGAGAGGTCTTACCCAATGCTTACCGAGTCCGTGAACACAACGTTCCCATGTGGGCTGAGCAAGGAGAAAAGTAAAACCCTTAGCGGACCCCCAGCCTGCCACCCACTCCTACTGTATATAAAAAAACAGCCATTTCATTGTTAATGCATTAAGCGTATGGACAATGGCTGTCTTTAACCGCACGCTGAAGTTCCTTTGTTAAAAATGAATGCCTTAATTACGGCTTCCCTCTGGTTACGCATCAGGCTCATAAGGACCCGGGTGTATAAGGACATCTCTCAGACGGAAGCATGATGTGCTGGCACATTAGGACCGTGAATCATCTCGTATTTGGCTCTGCTACATGCATGAGGAAATATTTTACCTTCCACACAAGGACACGATAAAAAATGCATACCTCACACTCAATATTTTAAGCGGCACAAAAGTGAAGTGGCAGTTTAGCGGGGGGGGGGGGGGGGGTGTAAGTGCCTGTGTACACGTGTGTATGTATGCATGTGAGTCTGAATATGTGTATGAAATTCTACCTTGAGTATACTTGTATGTGCCTATCAGTGGCGGTCAGTGCCATTTAAGATTTTTAATCAGCATTTCTATTTCCTTATTTCTATTACAGCATATTGTCATTCATATTCCATTCAACCGGTTCAGTGTAACAGCGATAGGTTTAGGCTACTACAGGACACTCGAATTTTCCCTATATCCATCATGAGGTTGCTACATCCTAACCTATGAATTAAAGTTTACAATGTAGGTGCACACAGGTCGAGAACAACATTTGAGGTGACAATGACACATGGACAGACAGTGACACATTCAATACCGCATTGCACATTCTTATCTGCATCTAGCTGATATAGGGTGTAATCATTAGTCCAACAGTTGCAAACAAGAGTTTCTATTGGACAATTCAGGTGTGTTTATCCCCGTTTTGTTCCATTTGCTTCCGTTTAAGAAACTTTTTTCAACAGAATCGGCGGAATGAATACACACACCCCTGATAACATTCAAACACAGTTCTCTTTCATAGCAGCCACAAACAAAGAGCATGATCACTTTCCTTGTTAATTCCTTCTCGCATCTACGCGCTCTCCTCTTCTCACCTTTTCCCTTCGCTTGTGGACTTCAGTGCACAACATATCAGCTGTATGTGACCAGACGAAAAAACTTTTCCAAGTCAAACCATATCATAACCACTACACACAGTCTACATCGTTGTCACCATATTAGTTGAATTAACATCATAGTCAACATAGCTAATATAACTAACCCATTAGTAAACCTGCTACAATCATGCAGTAGCATTACAGTGTACAGTCAGTAAGCAGTTTAGCACTTACAATGGCAGGCCCTGTGGCAATAGATTAGTAAAACCAAAAGCTTACCTTGACTTGGAAGAGTTCCAGTGTTGTGTTGGATAGTCATAGCCAGCTAGCTAACATAGCATCCCTCTATTTGAGCAGGGTGTTTCAGTAGGCTAAACTAGCTAGCTGCATTCGCTTGCCAAGTAAGTTAAAGTGAAAAAATAATACAACAAAATATAGCTAGCTCTCTTTCTCTCTCTCTCTCTCTCTCTCTCTCTCTCTCTCTCTCTCTCTCTCTCTCTCTCTCTCTCTCTCTCTCTCTCTCTCTCTCTCTCTCGCTTCTCCTTCAGTTTTGAAGATATTAATTTCTTAAAAACGGTTCAACTATTGTCTTTCTCTCTCTTTGAGTCAACTACTCACCAAATGTTATGCATTGCAGTGCTAGCTAGCTGTAGCGTATGTTGTCAGTACTAGATTGATTCTCTGATCCTTTGATTGGTGGAAAACATGTCAGTTCATCCTGCAAGAGCTCTGATAGGTTGGAGGACATCCTCCGGAATTTGTCATAATTACTGTGTAAGTCTATGGAAGGGGGTGAAAACCATGAGCCTTCTAGGTTTTGTAGTGAAGTCTATGTACCCAGAGGAGGACGGAGCTAGCTGTCCTCCGGCTACACCATGGTGCTACCCTACAGAGTGCTGTTGAGGCTACTGTATGTCTTCATTGCAAAATAGTGTGTTTTAATAAATTATTTGGTGACGTGATTATATTTAGTATAGTTTTTTCTAAAAGGGTAACTTTTTTAATGTTTCACAATTCTGATTTTAATGACATTCACTGAGGATGGTCCTCCCCTTCCTCCTCTGAGGAGCCTCCACTGGTGCCTATTAATTTGTGCGTCTGTGTGGGTATGGGTGTGGATACATTCTTAATGTACCTGTGCACCAAGGTTCATGAGCTGGGTATATTTAACGGAGCACATGATGCTTGGACAAAATGTTTTGCTTATTCTGCGACATTGAGGAATAAGCCCAAGAAGCATATTTTAGTCCCCAGTTAGCTTTGACCTTTTTTTCAGTCGACACATTGAAGCATTATACACATACAGTGAGGGAAAAAAGTATTTGATCCCCTGCTGATTTTGTATGTTTGCCCACTGACAAAGAAATGATCAGTCTATAATTTAATGGTAGGTTTATTTGAACAGTGAGAGACAGAATAAGAATACTTATTTCCCTCATTAAAATGCAAATCAATTTATAACATTTTTGACATTCGTTTTTCTGGATTTTTTTGTTGTTATTCTGTCTCTCACTGTTCAAATAAACCTACCATTAAAATTATAGACTGATAATTTCTTTGTCAGTGGGAAAACGTACAAAATCAGCAGGGGATAAAAAAAAAAATCCCTCACTGTACCCACTGTACACGTACCCCCTAAATCTTATTCCGTACAACTGACAGGAAATAGCACTAAGCAAGGCTGGAAAAAAACTTATAAAATCAGCAGGGTACCATACTAACATTGTCTGGCTTCAAATAGCTCAGTTCACCTTCAAGAAGTCTATGTTGTACATATATTTTTTCTGGCTTACAGAAATAAATAGAGACAACTCAGGGCCCAATGAGAAGATCAATATCAATTTTTGGTCCATTTGGTTGTATGTCACAATGCTCTGACTGCAGTTTTGATGGAATCTGTGGGATGAATGACAGTCAAATTGTCAAAGGTACTAACTGCAGAGAATATATTGATTGTACAGTGAGGAGATGCTCTTATCCAGAGCGACTTACAGGAGCAAATAGGGTTAAGTGCCTTGCTCAAGGGGACATCGACAGATTTTTCACCTAGTCGGCTCGGGGATTAGAACCACTGACCTTTCGGTTAATGGCACAACGCTCTTAACCACTAAGCTACCTGCCGCCCCATTTTATCCCCTGCTGATTTTGTACGTTTGCCCACTGACAAAGAAATGATCAGTCTATCATTTTAATGGTAGGTTTATTTGAACAGTGAGAGACAGAATAACAACAAAAAAATCCAGAAAAACGCATGTAAAAATTTTTATAAATAGATTTGCATTTTACTGAGGGAAATAAGTATTTGACCCCTCTGCAAAACCCTTAGTACTTGGTGGCAAAACCCTTGTTTGCAATCACAGAAGTCAGACGTTTCTTGTAGTTGGCCACCAGGTTTGCACACATCTCAGGAGGGATTTTGTCCCACTCCTCTTTGCAGATCTTCTCCAAGTCATTAAGGTTTCGAGGCTGACGTTTGGCAACTCGAACCTTCAGCTCCCTCCACAGATTTTCTATGGGATTAAGGTCTGGAGACTGGCTAGGCCACTCCAGGACCTTAATGTGCTTCTTCTTGAGCCACTCCTTTGTTGCCTTGGCCGTGTGTTTTGGGTCATTGTCATGCTGGAATACCCATCCACGACCCCTTTTCAATGCCCTGGCTGAGGGAAAGAGGTTCTCACCCAAGATTTGACGGTACATGGCCCCGTCCATCGTCCCTTTGATGTGGTGAAGTTGTCCTGTCCCCTTTGCAGAAAAACACCCCCAAAGCATAATGTTTCCACCTCCATGTTTGACGGTGGGGATGGTGTTATTGGGGTCATAGGCAGCATTCCTCCTCCTCCGAACACGGCGAGTTGAGTTGATGCCAAAGAGCTCCATTTTGGTCTCATCTGACCATAACACTTTCACCCAGTTCTCCTCTGAATCATTCAGATGTTCATTGGCAAACTTCAGACGGGCATGTATATGTGCTTTCTTGAGCAGGGGGACCTTGCTGGCGCTGCAGGATTTCAGTCCTTTACGGCGTAGTGTGTTACCAATTGTTTTCTTGGTGACTATGGTCCCAGCTGCCTTGAGATCATTTACAAGATCCTCCCGTGTAGTTCTGGGCGTATTCCTCACCGTTCTCATGATCATTGCAACTCCACGAGGTGAGATCTTGCATGGAGCCCCAGGCTGAGGGAGATTGACAGTTCTTTTGTGTTTCTTCCATTTGCGAATAATAGCACCAACTGTTGTCACCTTCTCACCAAGCTGCTTGGCAATGGTCATGTAGCCCATTCCAGCCTTGTGTAGGTCTACAATCTTGTCCCTTACATCCTTGGAGACCTCTTTGGTCTTGGCCATGGTGGAGAGTTTGGAATCTGATTGATTGATTGCTTCTGTGGACAGGTGTCTTTTATACAGGTAACAAACTGAGATTAGGAGCACTCCCTTTAAGAGTGTGCTCCTGATCTCAGCTCGTTACCTGTATAAAAGACACCTGGGAGCCAGAAATCTTTCTGATTGAGAGGGGTCAAATACTTATTTCCCTCATTAAAATGCAAATCAATTTATAACATTTTTGACATGCGTTTTTCTGGATTTTTTTGTTTTTATTCTGTCTCTCACTGTTCAAATAAACCTACCATTACAATTATAGACAGATAATTTCTTTGTCAGTGGGCAAACGTACAAAATCAGCAGGGGATCAAATACTTTTTTCCCTCACTGTATATTTTCTGAGAACCTCTGCTTTACTTTGACCATCAAATCAAATCAAATTGTATTTGTCACATGCTTTGTAAACAACAGGTGTAGACTAACAGTGAAATGCTTACTTACGGGCCCTTCCCAACAATGAAGAGAAAGAGAAAATAGAAAAAGAATACAAATGTAATAACACGTAATAATAAAAGTAATGATAAATAAACAATGAGTAAAGATAACTTGATATGTACAGTGCATTCGGAAAGTATTCAGATCCCTTAACTTTTTCCAATTTTTTTACGTTACAGCCTCATTCTAATATGGATAAAATAAATAAGAATCCTGATCAATCTACACACAATACCCCATAATGACAAAGCGAAAACAGGTTTTTAGAAAATACCTTATTTACATAAGTGTTACAGGAGGGGGTCGCAGTTCCGGAGCGGCCCACTAGGTGTCATCCTCCGACAACCTTAGGCACCTCCTCACTCACAGTCTGGACTAATCATTATCCTATTGGTGTCACCTGTGTCTACCTTTTCACCTGTGTATTTATGCCCTCACTTCCTTGTGTTCCATTGCTCTGTTTCCTCTGCTAGTTTCTCTATGCCAAATAGTACTAATCAGTGTCTGATCACGAGACGTATGTACAGGTACTTGAGAAGTGTTCTCCCTGTTTCATTGTTGTTTTCAGTCAAATTTAGCATTTCGTATGTTTGCAGTCAGCCTGTTTTTGGAGACCAATTTGCTCCTTCTTTATTTTATTGTGACAAGTCTGTTATTTTCTATCCTGGTTTTGGGACCACCAGTAAAGATCGTTGTTTCACGATCTCTGCCTACTGTCTATCCTCCACCGCACCTGGGTCACACCTCACACCAACCCTTACAGGAGAGAGAGCCAATATGGACCCAGCGGAGGCAGCACAGTATCATAGCGCATTGGCAACGCAGGAAGCCATGTTGAACCAGCACGACCGCAGCCTGTAGCAGATCACCGAGAATCTCCACCAACTGACGATCGCTGTGCAGAGCCGGGTGGACACCCTCTCGGTGCGGGTAGATAATCGGCGTTGTGAGAGGGCGCATGAGAGAGGGATGACGCAAACGCGCTTGTCCAGGATGGAAAAGCAGAAACGTCTGTTCCAGGGACGTTGCCTGTACTGTGGCCAGACAGGTTCCCACTGCGACTCATACCCGGAGAAGCCAGGAAACGGGAGGGCTCGCTAATATTGGGACGGGTGCTAGCGAGCCGGAACCAAAACCCCAACCCCAGGGTTCAGTGGGCCTGCACTGCGCATCGGGCACATGCACTGGTGGATTCGGGGGATGTGCATGTCCGGGTGGCAGGGGGGCTATGGGAGGATATCCCGTTTTTCATTGTGGACTCTCCGGAGTGTCCCCTCATCCTCTGGCACCCCTGGCTGGTCACCCACGAACCCCGGATAGACTGGTCCATGGGGTGGCTCATCCTGGAGGGAGGCTCCGCCTCTGTCCTGTTCCGGTCTCCACCGACCACTCATCAGCCCAAACCACCGTCCCAGACCACCTACCAGTCCTCACCTCTTCCCCAAGTCCCGCACTCTGAACCGCTTACTGCCCTAGCGGCGGTTCCCACCGGGAGGACGGTGACTACAGACTCCGTCACCGGCCCAGACCTGGTAGGCATTCCCCGGGATTTTGGGATCTGGGGGAGGTGTTTAGTAAGAGGCATGCCAAGGGCCTACCTTCTCACAGGCCATACGACTGCGCTATCAATCTCCTGCCGGGTGCCATGCCCACAAAGGGCGATTATTTTCCTTGTCCAGGCGGGAGACGCTGGCCATGAGGGAGTATATCGACGAGGCACTCGTCAAGGGTCACATCCGTCCCTCTACCTCACTCGCGGGCGCAGCCTTCTTCTTCGTGGGGAAAAAGGACGGTGGGCAGCGGCCATGCATTGATTACCGGGCGCTCAACGACATCACGGTTAAGAACCGCTACCCACTCCCCCTGATGACGACGGCATTCGAGTCTTTGCAGGGTGGCCAGGTCTTCACCAAGCTGGACTTACAAAACGCCTACAACCTGGTGAGGATTTGAGAGGGGGACGAGTGGAAGACAGCTTTTAACACACCCAGTGGGCATTATGAGTACCAAGTCATGCCGTTCGGTCTAGCCAACGCGCCTGCAGTGTTCCAGGCATTGGTCAATGATGTGCTCCGGGACCTCCTCGCCTACAGTGTCTTCGTGTATTTGGATGACATCCTAATATTTTCAAAGGACATGAGTGAACACCAGCAGCACGTTCGGCAGGTCCTCCAACACCTTCTCCGTCACCAGCTCTACGTCAAGGTGGAGTGTTTGTTCCACACAGAGACAGTCTCCTTCCTGGGGTTCATCGTCAACCAGGGGGACCTACGGATGGACCCAGCCAAGGTCAGCGCAGTACTGGATTGGCCCCAGCCCTCATCCCTCAAGCAACTACAATGGTTTTTAGGATTCGCTAATTTTTATAGCCGATTTATTCGCAATTTTAGCTCCCTAGCCGCTCCCCTGACAGATCTCACCCAGACGAGGTTGCGCCCCTTTGCCTGGACCCCGGAAGCGGAGAACACATTTGATGCGCTTAAGCGGCGCTTTAAATTGGCCACGGTCCTAGGGCATCCTGATCCGTCCCTGCCGTTCATTGTGGAGGTGGATGCTTCAGACGTTGCAGTGGGAGCAATCCTGTCCCAGCGGTTCCTAACGGACACGTTTTTCTCCCGTCGACTGTACCCGGCGGAGCAGAATTACAACCCCTGCCTCCAACCCCTGCCTATCCCCAAGCGCCCCTGGTCCCACATCTCACTGGATTTAATTTCCGCCCTACCCCCCTCTGATGGATACACAGTCATCCTGGTTGTTGTGTACCGGTTTTCGAAGGCTGCCCACTTCATTTCTCTTCTCAAACTCCCGTCAGCCCGGGAGACAGCTAAGTTGGTGGTGCAGCACGTTTTCCAGGTCCATGGCCTTCCCCAAGATGTGGTGTCAGATCGGGATCCTCAGTTCGCCTCCTGGTTCTGGAAGGTGTTTGCCACCTGCCTCGGCGCCTCCGTCAGCTTGTCTTCTGGCTTCCATCCCCAGTATTCAGACCATTTCCTATGAGACTCGAAATTGAGCTCAGGTGTATCCTGTTTCCATTGATCATCCTTGAGATGTTTCTACAACTTGATTGGAGTCCACCTGTGGTAAATTCAATTGATTGGACATGATTTGGAAAGGCACACACCTGTCTATATAAGGTCCCACAGTTGAAAGTGCATGTCAGAGCAAAATCCAAGCCATGAGGTCTGAGGAATTGTCCGTAGACTCAGAGACATGATTGTGTCGAGGCGCAGATCTGGGGAAGGGTACCAAAAAATGTCTACAGCATTGAAGGTCCCCAAGAACACAATGGCCTCCATCCTTGTTAAATGGAAGAAGTTTGGAACTACCAATACTTTTCCTAGAGCTGGCTGCCCGGCCAAACTGAGCGATCGGGGGAGAAGTGCCTTGGTCAGGGAGGTTACCAAGAACCCAATGGTCACTCTGACAGAGCTCCAGAGTTCCTCTGTGGAGATGGGAGAACCTTCCAGAAGGACAACTGTCTTTGCAGCACTCCACCAATCAGGCCTTTATGGTAGAGTGGCCAGATGGAAGCCACTCCTCAGTAAAAGGCACATGACAGCCCACTTGGAGTTTGCCAAAAGGCACCTAAAGGACTCTCAGACCATGACAAACAAGATTCTCTGGTCTGATGAAACCAAGATTGAAATCTTTGGCCTGAATGCCAAGTGTCACGTCTGGAGGAAACCTGGCACCATCCCTACGGTGAAGCATGTTGGTGGCAGCATCATGCTGTGGGGATGTTTTTCAGCTGCAGGGACTGGGAGACTAGTCAGGATCGAGGGAAAGATTAACGGAGCAATGTACAGAGAGATCCTTGATGAAAACCTGCTCCAGAGCGCTCAGGACCTCAGACTGGGGTGAAGGTTCACCTTCCAACAGGACAACGACCCTAAACAATCAGCCAAGACAATGCAGAAGTGTCTTCGGGACAAGTCTCTGAATGTCCTTGAGTGGCCCAGCCAGAGCCCGGACTTGAACCCGATCTAACATCTCTGGAGAAACCTAAAAATAGCTGTGCAGCGACGCTCCCCATCCAACCTGACAGAGCTTGAGAGGATCTGCAGAGAAAAATGGGAGAAACTCCCCAAATACATTTACATTTACATTTACATCATTTAGCAGACGCTCTTATCCAGAGCAACATACAAATTGGTGCATTCAACTTATGATAGCAAGTGGGACAACCACTTGTTTTCTTATTTTTTTATTATGGGGTGTGGGGGAGGTGTGCCAAGCTTGTAGCATTATACCCAAGAAGACACGAGGCTGTAATCGCTGCTAAAGGTGCTTCAACAAAGTACTGAGTAAAGGGGCTGAATACTTATGTAAATGTTATATCAGTTTTTGTATTTTATTTAAAAAATAAAAACAATGCTTTTACTTTGTCATTATGGGGTATTGTGTGTTGATTGATGAGAAGAAAAAATACAATTTAATCCATTTTAGAATAAGGCTGTAACGTAAAATGTGGAAAAAGTCAATTGGTCTGAATTCTTTCCGAATGCGCTGTACATATAACTATAAATAAAGTCACTAGGCAACAGGATAGATAATAAACAGTAGCAGCAGCGTATGTGACGAGTCAAAAAAAGTGAGTGAAAAACGGGTCAATGCAGATAGCTATTTGGTTAACTACTTAACCAACTATTTGGCAGTCTTATGGCTTGGGGGTAGAAGCTGTTCAGGGTCCTATTGGTTCCATACTTGGTGATTTGCTACCGCTTGTCGTGCGGTAGCAGAGAGAACAGTCTATGACTTGGGTGTCTGGAGTCTGACAATTTTTAGAGCCTTCATTTGACACCACCTGGTATCGAGGTCCTGGATGGCAGGGAGCTTGGCCCAATTGATGTACTGGGCCATACGCACTACCCTCTGTTGCGCCTTATGGTCAGATGCCAAGCAGTTGCCATACCAAGCGGTGATGCAGCCAGTCATTATGCTCTCAATGGTGCAGCTATAGAGCTTTTTGAGGATCTGAGGGCCCATGCCAAATCTTTTCAGTCTCCTGAGGGGGAAGAGGCATTGTCGTGCCCTCTTCACAACTGTGTTGCTGTGTTTGGACCATGATAGGTCAACCCGCATCCACTACAGCCCTGTCGATGTGAATGGGGGCGTGTTGAGGGTCAGTGTGGTGGATGTGTTGTTGCCTACCCACCTGGGGGCGGCCTGAGAAGGACAGTGAAGTTTCTTTCACACTACACGATATTCCACACAAATGGCAGGTTCATACAACGTCCCGATATTCTTAAGATCAAGTATTTGTGTAATATGAAAGATTCTAGCTAGGATCCCTGTATACAAGCTCGTAAGGCCCACCTATACAGCACAGAGTGATTAAAAAAGATAAAGACATTCTGTAACGATGTACTTTGACTACATATCCATAAAGCATTAATTACACATCTATCAGCGTTTCGTGAACGTTTTATAACAGGTCCTAACCACATTATTAAAGGTTAATGAAATATATCCATATCATATCTATAGCACATTCATGTCATGCTATGCAAAAGCTCATATTTAGTTATCTTAATAGATGCATCATTGCAATGACAGCTTGTGTCATCATTATGGCTGTTCTCAAAAGTGTGCTTCTGCCATACAATTGTTAGTGTGGTTCTGCCAAACCACATTTAGAAAATGATGCTGATATAAAGCCTGTACTCACCCCTTTTCCCCCACAAGCCGGTGTAGGCCCGTGACTTACCTTACCTTACCTTCTTCTTCTTCTTCTTCTTCTTCTTCTTCTTCTTCTTCTTCTTCTTCTTCTTCTTCTTCTTCTTCTTCTTCTTCTTCTTCTTCTTCTTCTTCTTCTTCTTCTTCTTCTTCTTCTTCTTTTCACTGAGGTCAATAGTGAATGGGGATCCCCACAGGGTTGAATCCTCAGGGTAAATTCTACAGATAAAATCGTGGAGTTGAGGGTCATAACTCTTTCTGAGCTCTTGGATAGCATGACATGAATGTGCTATAGATATTCAATGGATATAGTTCATTAACCTTTAATAATCCAGTTGGGACCTGTTATAGCCTGCTCATGAGATGCTTATAGATATGCAATAAATGCTTTATGGATATGTAGTCAAAGTCAATCGTTACCGGAAATTGAGCGATTACTAACTTATCCTCCAGTCCAAGGCTATAGTTCATATCCATCAGTCAACTCTTCAATCTCCCAGATCTAAAGGCAATCTGGATAGCTCCGTGCAGTACATTCAGTATTCATAGTCCACTGCCCTGTGTCAGATAGAGATCAGATAGGGATCATGGTTGCTGAGGGATGAAGACCTGATCTAGGCATTCAGTTGCTGGCTGCTCACTTCGTGTTTTCCCCATGCACTGAGAAGCCCAATCCATACACTCAAATATACAGTGGCATAAATACGTTCCCATATACTCCCATAGGTTTTTCAGAGTCCGAGCAACAATCACTTCACACGCTAGCGTGTGGCTCCCGATAGATCTGCTGTATTGAATTTCAATAGATTAAAATGTACCGTTTATGTACCGTCAGAAAGGTCGGGGGGGGGTGGACAATTTTGTCACGGCGCCCGGTGTTGTGTATCTTTCCCCTCCGTTGCATTTTAATCACTCGGCGCACAGCCGATCAATAAGCCATTTCATGCTACCCAGACCAACATGTAATTCACTCGCACTGTACTGCTGGGAAATACCTTTGCTGCTATTGATGTCTATACAAATGAATGGCAGTTCTGGACAATGCTGGAGAACCAACACAAAATAACAACAAGAGACCAAGCTCCAGCATTGATATAATCGCCTTGCTTGTATTCATAAAGTCTGGAATAGTCTAGAGGGTTTCCATGCCAGCGGGAGCAGAAAATATTTTTGGTATCTCAGATTCTGGGAATTCTCACAGAGAAACTTCAATGAGAGGAAGGATGTTTGACATGCTTTTACATTTGTATCACAAACCATTTTTGAGAAAATTATGATGAAAGTGTCAATTTTAGGCCCTTTTTAGACTTATGCATGCCTCCTGTAAAACCATATGATCTGTGAACCGTGCATGATACAGACAACATATTGGTGTCATTTTAATCCTTATAGTGTGCTCTAAAATATGAAGTATGTTCTGATTCTGAAATACACATTTTCAGATAAATGTATTAAACATAAAGAATATGAATATCTCAAAACTACCCTTTTTGATTTTGTGCATTCTGCTAATTCTGAAGTTCTGATCAATTTTATGAGCGCCACACCAAAACAGTGAATGGTAAATGGCTTCAAAGGGAATTCCCTCTGCTGGTGATTTGCTGAATGTGCAATCCTGAAGGAGTGCTGTGATTGGTTAATGACCTATAATGTATAAAATGGCTAATATCATTAAAAGTACCAGAGAGCCCACTCTGGAAATGTGATGTGTTTGAATAGTATATTGTTCCAAACAATATGTCTAAAAATAAGCAAAATCAAAAATGGTAGTGTTGAGATATTCATATTCATATTCATACTTTTAATGATGAATAAATTATGGTGAAAAATAATCTAGATATACTCCATATGTTAGAGCACCCTTTAAGGACTATAATATTCACAGATCATAGGGTCTTAAAGCCTAAAATGGCCACTTTCATCATGATTTTCTCAAAAATGGTTTACAAATGTGAAAAGCATTTCAAACATCCTTCCTCCCAATGAAGTTTGTATGTGAGAATTGCCAGAACAATCTGAGATACCAAAAATATTTTCTGCTCCCACTGGCATGGAATCGCCCTCTAGACTTTTGAGGAGGCCTCTGGCGACATGAGCTGTATACCCACAAAACTGGGTTGTGTAGTCTATTATTAAAGGAATACTTCAGGATTTTGGCAATGACTGGAAGTCTATGGTAACTGCTGGAATGCTAGTAAATACTTCCAGTCATTGTGCTAACGCTAGCTAGCATTGGCTCATGAAACTACCTCTAACGTCCTTCATACTGGATGCAGAGACATACAAATTGTATCCAAGAGTTCATCTGACTCTTGGGAAGTAGGGCTTCATTACCAAATCCCGAAGTATCCCTTTAACGTGTAATTGCACTACTTTGGCCGTGAAACCTTAGTTTCTCTCCTGAGAAACGAAGGTTTCTCCTTAGTGGACTCTCCTGAGTGGCGCAGTGGTCTAAGGCACTGCATCGCAGTGCTAGCTGTGCCACTAGAGATCCTGGTTCGAATCCAGGCTCTGTCGTAGCCGGCCGTGACCGGGAGACCCATGGGGCAGCGCGCAATTGGCCCAGCGTCGTCCAGGGTAGGGGAGGGAATGGCCGGCAGGGATGTAGCTCAGTTGATAGAGCATGGCGTTTGCAACGCCAGGGTTGTGGGTTCGATTCCCACAGGGGGTATGAAAAAAATAAATAATGTAAGTCGCTCTGGATAAGAGTGTCTGCTAAATGACGTAAATGTAGAGATAGCAACAACTTTTGGAAAATCGCTGGGAAATTCATCTAGCATGTGAGGATACAAAACATCTATAGAGATAGCAACAACTTGTGGGAAATCAAGGCTACACTCAGCTAGCAATTTCTTTAGTTCTGAATTACTATGCTGTAGTGCATATCTGGGCTACTGAAAGTGATTTACAACTAGTTTATTTAATCCATGGTCGTCCGACTAAGGTGTGCATTCTCTTTAGGTCTGCATTCTCCAACTATCTCACCCAAAGAGATCAGTGGAGAGGCAGGGCCCTAGATCCAAATCGATTTGGTAAAAGCAGCACTGTCCATCATGTCTCTGTGACTGTCAGATGGAATGAGATGCCTGTGTGCCGGAGGCGTCGCTCCATTCAAGGTTATGAATTGCATATCTCATGTACGTGACAGATTCAAACGAGTGCAGGAGGTAGGTAAGACTCTGTTTGTATTGGCAAGTCTGTGTTCAGGGCTATTCCAGAGCATCAGCCATGCAGGAGATGCTCTGCTCACCAACCTTGAGAAATCATTTCCTGCAGTGCTTTTGGTGAATATTAAGTCAAAGGTTTAAAGTTCATTAACAGCATCCTAGATTTCGGAGGATGGGCTCATTTTAAGGTGAAATATAGTGTGTGATATGAAATATAGAGTATGATATTAAATATAGTGTATCATGTTACATATACAATCCCATTTTATATAGTATCATTAAATAGTGAATCAAATAAAGAGTATCAAATTATATTTTTATATCTTATTTGCATAAAGTATTATATTAAATATAGTGTATCAAATATGAAGTATCATATTACATTTTAATGTCTCATTTGCTCTTACAGGAAAGTATAACCCAGGACCATGGTAATTTGTAACAGGTCATCTAAAGTCCCACGAGGGAAACAAAGCTAATATAAATTGACATAGGAACACAGGCAAGTCCATTGCGAGTGTTCTGTGCCCTTTCAAAATATCAATAACCTAAGTGTATTATTATTACATTGTGCTGTAAAGGGATGTTTTAATGCCAACACCACAAATGGTGGTTTATAAAATAATGGGGCTCTGGCGGGACTGGTCAGGACTGTCCACTAACTAATCACTGACCAGCCAAGCCTGACCACACAAGCTGTGTGAGTACAAGTGGAGCTGCACCACTGATTTCCCTTGCTTGTTATTGGTGTGCGCGCTAGACCGTACCGTTCTATACTGAATTCCCAGATGGCTATAAAGGCAATGTGTGTTTTATACTGTGTACTGTATGGTTGTCTGCAGAGAATATCAGCCCTGTTTTTTTCCAACATTTTCCACTTCTGATGTTTCTGGCTAGTGATACTGGCTACGAAAACATGATTAAATATGGATGAAATGTAACCATCAGGGTACCTTTCCAAACAACAGCTGTAGAAATGCATTGGCATGTATATGAAATGTAAACACTTATTCTAACATATAGGCTTATACTGGGTGAGAAATATGGGCAAATATTTGCCCATAAACCTAACAACAACATATTTTCAATTTCACTATAATTAACATTATGGGGCGGTTTTCCGGACACAGATTATGCCTAATCCTGGACTAAAAAGCATTTTCAGTCCAGGATTAGGGGGTTGTTCCATGTAATTTCAGCAAGCCATAATACCAAGCATCTCAAATTGTTCTGAAATAATTTATGTAGTTAGAAACAGATAAGATTAACATTCCTGCAACATTATTTTGTTGAAATATATATACATTTTAATTTATAGGATTGATATAATATTCAATACATATCCAATTTGGACCAAACCTTTTTCTAACAATGAGTAAGACATGCGGAATCCAAAGAAATTGTCAATCTTATCTGTTTCTAACTACATAAATGATTTCAGAACAATTTGAGATTGTTGATAGAGAATAAAGTGTTTATCGTTCATATACATAACAATGCATTTCTACAGCTGTTGTTTGGAAAGGTATCCTTTCTCCTTACTAAAGTACCCTTTCTCATTACTAAAGGGCTCAAGGTTCATTGATGATACAGAGCTTGGATAACCATACAATAGAACAGCAGAGATTAGCTAGCAAGCTAGCTAGCTATACCAGAAGGAGCAGTTTAGAGCAGAATGGCTCATACCATAGAACTCACATGTTAGCATAGAGTGGAAGACGTGATACAGCAAGACAGCATGGAACAGCACAGCATATTTCATAAAATCACAAAAATGACCACAGCCATTATCATATTGGTTGCTGTAGCTTCATTCACCTCAGTCGATCTACAAACACATAGCCTATTTAGCTATACAATTAGCCGCTACACACAGAGGGTTTCTTGGTAGTCTTAAACAAATCTACTTTGAAACAATAGTATACACCTCACACACGGTTGTGGGCTTAAAAAAAAGAAGACGCCTGTACCATGTCAGATATAGAGTTGAAATGTATTCAATTTTGAGTTTGCATCCCAATATTACACGTCATATACATCACAGAAGACTGAAATATAGCAAAACTGTTTGACATAGAAACACCGGATTTTCGGCACTAAAATAAATAAATAAAGTTGATTAATTATTAAATTATGAAAAATATTAATAACATTCCACCCATGAGGCCAGTAGGTCATTTTACTGCAGGAAAGGGCTACCTCACATTTACTCACGTTAACTCAGATTAAAAACTATAATTTAAAAGTATTTTATTAACAGAGTTTTTGGAAAACATCACATAAAAAAAATGAGGGAGATTTCATCGCATTCTGTTACCAAACTTTACATCTATACTGTTCTTCGAGTAAATGTGTTTTTGTAAAATGTTCAGTGGAAATTGTTGAAAGTAGTTATTGCGCATAGAGTTGTATGGTTTGCCTCTTCAACCCTACTCTCCTCCCTTTCTGCATCCTATGACTCGCACTGTCCCCTTTCCTCCCGGCCGGGTCAGCCCTCCCCTCCTGCTCCGTGGCTGAGTAACTCATTGCGAGCTTACAGAACAGGTCTGCGAGCAGCTGAGCAAAAATTGAGGAAAACTAAACTTCCAGAGGACCTATCATCCTTTCACTCCCTCCTCTCTACCTTCTCTTCCTCTGTATCCACTGCTAAATACACTTTCGACCACTCTACATTTCAAGCTTCTGCCTCTAACCCTAGGAAACTCTTTTCCACCTTCTCCTCCCTCCTTAATCCTCCACCCTCTCCCTCCTCCCTCTCTGCGGATGACTTTATCAACCACTTTGAAAAAAAGGTTTGACGACATCCACTACTCATTCACTCAGCCTATTGAGTCCACTGGTCTCACTCACACAGAACTACGCCTTGACCTCTTTCTCCCCTCTCTCTCCAGATGACATCCTGCTCCAACCAGTCAGGGAAGGGATGGAGGATTAAGGAGGGAGGAGAAGGTGGAAAATAGTTTCCTAGGGTAAGAGGCAGAAGCTTGAAATTTAGATTGGTAGAAAGTGGCTTTAGCAGCGGATACAGAGAAAGAGAAGGTAGAGAGGAGGGTGTGAAAGGATGATAGGACCTCCAGAAATGTAGTTTTCCTCCATTTTCAATGACTTATCAATGACCCAAGTCCAGCTCAGTTAATCCCTACCATTGTGTCACTGAGTTGTCATAATGCTTCAGCGAATGTACATTATCCCAGGGGCATCGGAAGACTCAATGTAAGTGACCTAATTTATGTCCCTCTAACTACCCTGAATGCCTCTGCTGATACTACAGCTTTTGTATGCAGTAATCATGAGCCTATGAACCAGAGTTATACTGTTAGCAGTGAGGTCGCGTGCCCTAGTAGGAAGTCCACTGTGTGCAGCTCACCCTGCACTAACATAAATAACATTAGCATTTATACTTCTGCTAAACTTCCCAGTAAAGCAATGAAAACAATCAAGCATCCCAGAAAAGTGTTAAAAACAGCCCACGTTAACATATGTAGCTTAAGAAACAAGGTTCATTAAATCGATAATTTGCTAGTAACAGATGACATTCATATTCTGACAATCTCTGAAACTCACTTAGATAATACCTTTGATGATAGAGTGGTAGCAATACATGGTTATAACATCTACAGAAAATAAAGAAATGGGAAAGGAAGAGGTGTTGACTTTTATATTCACAACCCATTCTGGTGGAAAGCTGCTACAGACCACCAAATGCTAACAGTCAGTGTCTGGATAGCATGTGTGAAATGCTTGATAATGTATGTAATATCAACAGAGAGGTATATTTTCTGGGTGATTTAAATATTGACTGGCTTTCATCAAGCTGCCCACTCAAGAAAAAGCTTCAAACTGTAACTAGTGCCAGCAACCTGGTTCAGGTTATCAGTCAACCTACCAGGGTAGTTACAAACAGCAAAGGAATATAATCATCAAAATGTATTGGTCACATTTTTACTAATGCTGCAGAAATTTGCTTTAAAGCAGTTTCCAAATCCATCTGTCACACCCTGATCTGTTTCACCTGTCTTTGTGATTGTCTCCACCCCCCTCCAGGTGTCGCCCATCTTCCCCATTATCCCCAGTGCATGTATACCTGTGTTCTCTGTTTGTCTGTTGCCACTTCGTTTTGTTTCGTCAAGCCTACCAGCGTTTTTCCCCTTGCTCCTGTCTTTCTCAAGTTCCTGTTATCTAGTTTTCCCGGTTTTTACCATTCTGCTGCCCTGACCCTGAGCCTGCCTGCCGTTCTGTACCTTGTCACACTACCCTGGGTTATTTTTTTTTTTTTTTTTTTTTTTTTTTTTGTCATTTAGCAGACGCTCTTATCCAGAGCGACTTACAGGAGCAATTAGGGTTAAGTGCCTTGCTCAAGGACACATCGACAGATTTTTCACCTAGTCGGCTCGGGGATTAGAACCAGCAACCTTTCGGTTACTGGCACAACGCTCTTACCCACTAAGCTACCTGCCGCCCTATTGACCTCTGCCTGTCCTGACCCTGAGACTGCCTGCCGTTCTGTACCTTTTGGATTCTGATCTGGATTACTGACCTCTGCCTGCACTTGACCTGTCATTTGCCTGCCCCCTGTTTTTGTAATAAACTGTTGTTACTTCAACACTTTCTGCATCTGGGTCTTCTCCTGAAACGTGATACCATCGGATGTACTGATCACAATATATAGCCATATCTAAAGTTCCAAAGGCTGGGCCTAATATAGTGTATAAGAGGTCATACAATAAGTTTTGTAGTGATTCCTATGTTGTTGATGTAAATAATATGTGTTGGTCTGTGGTGTGCGTCAAGTGCAGCGTCTGGAGCAACCAGGCGCTGCACTTGACACATTTATGAAATTGCTTATTCCAGTTACTAATAAGCATGCACCCATTAAGAAAAGGACTAAAAACAGTTAAATCCCTGTGTGTTGATGGGGAATTGAACAATTGTATGGTTGAGAGGGATGAGGCAAAAGGAATGGCAAATAAGTCTGGCTGCACAACCGACTGGCAAACGTACTGCAAATTGAGAAATCATGTGACTAAACTGAATAAAAAGAAGAAGAAACTATACTATGAAACAAAGATAAATGAAAAGCTTTGGAGCACCTTAAATGAAATGTTGGGCAAAAAGGCAAACTCAGCTCCATCATTCATTGAATCAGATGGCTCATTCATCACAAAACCCACTGATATTGCCAATTACTTTAATTATTTTTTCCATTGGCAAGATTAGCAAACAGGCATGACATGCCAGCAACAAACGCTGACACTACACATCCATGCATAACTGATCAAATTATAAAAGACAAGCATTGTAATTTTGAATTCCGTAAAGTGAGTGTGTAAGAAGTAAAAAAATATTGTTGTCTATCAACAATGACTTTTGGGCAAAATTGTATTTCACCAGATACAATGCTATTTTACTGTAAACAAATTGACAACAGACTTTCAGCACACTTATAGGGAAGGACATTCAACAACCACGGCACTTAAACAAATGACTGATGATTGGCTGAGAGAAATTGATGATAAAAAGATTGTGGGAGCTGTTTTGTTAGACTTCAGTGCGGCTTTTGACATTATCGATCATAGCCTGCTGATGGAAATACGTATGTGTTATGGCTTTACATCCCCTGCCATATTGTGGATAAAGAGTTACCTGTCTAACAGAACACAGAGGGTGTTCTTTAATGGAAGCCTGTCCATCATAATCCAGGTAGAATCACGAATTCCCCAGGCCAGCTGTCTAGGCCCCTTACTTTTTTCAATCTTTACTAATGACATGCCACTGGCCTTGAGTAAATCCAGTGTGTCTATGTATGCGGATACTGTGAGTGAAATCACTGCAACACTTAACAAAGAGCTGCAGTTAGTTTCAGAATGGGTGGCAAGGAATAAGTTAGTCCTAAATATTTCTAAAACTAAAACCATTGTATTTGGGACAAATCATTCACTAAACCCTAAACCTCAACCTAATATTGTAATAAATAATGTGGAAATTTAGCAAGTTGAGGTGACTAAACTGCTTGGAGTAACCCTGGATTGTAAACTGTCATGGTCAAAACATGTTGGTACAACAGCAGCTAAAATAGGGAGAAGTCTGTCCATAATAAAGCGCTGCTCTTCCTTCTTAACAACACTATCAACAAGGCAGGACCTACAGGCTCTAGTTTTGTCACACCTGGACTACTGTTCATTCGTGTGGTCAGGTGCCACAAAGAGAGACCTTGGAAAATTACATTTGGCTCAGAACAGGGCAGCACGGCTGGCCCTTACATGTACACGGAGAGCTAACATTAATAATATGCATGCAAATCTCTCATGGCTCAAAGTGGAGGAGAGATTGACTTCATCACTACTTGTTTTTGTAAGACGTTTGGCATGCCTACACCACCCGACATGCCACCAAAGGTCTCTTCATAATCCACAAGTCAAGAACAGACTATGGGAGGTGCACAGTACTACATAGAGCAATGGCTATTTATTTTACCTTTTTTTAACTAGGCAAGTCAGTTAAGAACAAATTCTTATTTACAATGACGGCCTACACCGGCCAAACCCGGACAACGCTGGGCCAATTGTGCGCCGCCTTATGGGACTCCCAATCACGGCCGGTTGTGATACAGCCTGGAATCGAACCAGGGGGGCTGTAGTGACGCCTCAAGCACTGAGATGCAGTGTCTTAGACCACTGCGCCACTCGGGAGCCCAATAGCTACATGGAAATCTATTCCACATTCGATGACTGATGCAAGCAGTAGAATCGAATTTAAAAAACAGATATAAATACACCTTATGTATCAGAGGGGACTGTGAAGAGACACACACACAGGCAAAGACACACATAAACATCATAAGACACGCACTCTACACACACATACACATGGATGTTTAATTGTAAATATGTGATAGTGGAGTAGTGGCCTGAGGGAACACATTAAATGTATTGGGTAAAGTGTTATGAAATGTAATGTCATGTAATATTTTAAATTGTGTATATATAAGGCCTGCCCACTTAAAGACCTCTCCATCACGGTTGACAACTTCACAGTGTTGCCGTCCCAGAGTGCAAAGAGCCTTGGTGTGACCCTGGACAACACCCTGTTGTTTTCTGCTAATATCAAAGCAGTGACCCGCTCCTGCAGGATCATGCTCTACAACATCCGTAGAGTACGACCCTACCTCAAACAGGAAGTGGAGCAGGTCATAATCTAGGTACTTGTCCTCTCCCGTCGGGACAACTGCAACTTGCTGTTGGCTGGGCTCCCCGCTTGTGCCATCAAACTCCTGCAACTTATACAGAAAGCTGCAGCCCGCCTGGTTTTCAACCTTCCCAAGTCACCCCGCTCCTCCGCACACTCCACTGGCTTCCAGTCGAAGCTCGCATCCACTACAAGACCATGGTGCTTACCTACGGAACAGCAAGAGGAACTGCCACTCCCTACCTTCAGGCTATGCTCAAACCCTACACCCCAACCCTAGCACTCTGTTCTGCCACCTCAGGTCTCTTGGCCCTCCCACTCCTACGGAGGGCAGCTCCCGCTCAGCCCAGTCCAAACTCTTCTCTGTCCTAGTACTTCAATGGTGGAACCAGCTTCCCCCTGAAGCTAGGACAGCAGAGTCCCTGCCCATCTTCCAAAACCATCTGAAACCCTACCTCTTCAAACAGTCTCTTAAATAATCCTCCTCCTCATTCGTTTATAGTGGAAATGTCCATGACTGTAACATATTAGCACATTGCCATTGACTCCACTTTTCTATTTTTCTGCTCTGTAACTTTGAGGTATGGCCACTACTGCATATTGCATAGTCTAGCTAAAAGGGAAACCCTAAGGACCAAGTGAAAAAAGGGACTGATTAAGAATTGGAGCATCTAGGAGTGCTGCTCAGACCAAATCCCTACAGGCTGGATGGACTTTGATTTGAGCCATTGATTCACAAAGCTGTACACTATGTTCTCGTTACATGTGATAATGTATGTCCAATTGCTAAGAAGCCCTTAAAATAATCACAAGTACATCCATGGGTTTGAGAGAGATTGTGATATGTAAGCCTACCATACGCAGGATGAGTGCAATGTCCTCTATTTTATTTGATTTCAATGCTCTTACTGTATGTTAATGTAACCTTGACTTCAGCATTGATTTGATTTGGCTCTAGAGATCACTATTCTGCAGGTAACACAGTCACAAAGTGTTTATACTTAGCAGGAGGAATTATACTGGGGTCATTTAGCTATCTGATTTTGAATAAAAAAGTATGTGCTAATATATTGCATTTGGCCTTTACTAATATAGCCCATAGAAACACATTGAATAACACATTCATAAATGGCACAAACACAGTAAAAAAATAACAATAATAAGGAACAAGGTTAGTGTCTGTCCTATATCTAGGAGATATAAGAAAGCTCAGGAAATATTTTTGTTTGTTTGGACACATATTTAACCCCTTATTATTTTTGTTGGCACAAAACTACCTCCATTCATTGGTATAGGTTACCTTCAGACGAGTCCCGTGACACTTGTGGGCTTTGTAGAGTGAAACGGAGAACACCATCGTGTTTGTGAGAGTCTCCCCTTTCCACAATGGGGTCATATTAGTTTGTAGCCCAAACAGTTCGGACAATACAGACAGACGTTGGCACATAAGCATTACCGACTTCAGATGAGTCCCGTGGGGATCGTAGAGCAAAATGGAGAACACCATCTTGCGAGTGTCATCTTTCATAGTTTGGTCATAGTTTGTAGACCGAACCGTTCGGTCGCTACAGACGTTTTCATGAGAAGACCGATTTTTGGGACGTCTCATGGTCTGACAAACACCGCTGTAGCTCAGCCACCTTCCACCTCAGATGCGGAAGGCCGACATAGGCGGAGGCGGTGGAAGGTGGATATCTCTACCTTAAACTGACAGATTTTTATGAGGAAATGTTTATTATGTTACTGAGATTGATGCACGGGTGAGTCAATAGAGTCTTCAGGATTTTAAACCCTGATTTAGTTGTTCCATCTTTAACAGGGGCAATCATTTAAAAAGTCCCTGGGGACTTGTTGCTCAGTAAATTATTGATGTCCCTCACACATTGGGTCCGTCCCAAATGACATCCTATTCCCTATTTCGTGCACTACTTTTGACCAGGGCCCATACAATAGGGCTCTTGTCAAAAGTAGTGCACTATAAAGGGAATAGGTTGCTATTTGGAATGCCGATGTATCTCCTCTGATGAGACTGAGAGGACTAAACTCACACCCCCAGCTCTCCTCCCTTATCCCTCACTCCTCTCCTCTGTCTCTTCCATTTCCCTCTCATCCTCCCCTCTCTACCTATCTCTCGCTAATCTATACGAGCCCTCCATTACTTTATGGCTGCGTGCTCTTCCCCCCTCTCTCACCCTTCCACTTCTCTGAGTCCTTCCCTTCTCGCTCCCCCCCCCCCCCCCCCACTGCGCCATCCTTTTGATAATGGAAATTATTTCCATTTAAAGAGCACCTTTCAAAGAGAGATCTAAAAAAAACTCTTACCAATTCTTTCTCCCATCTTCCTACCTACTGGTGCTCTCATCTTTCTTTTCAGGGCTGTTCAAACTAATGCTCGCTACTTTTTCATTAGATCCCGCACAATATGGAATAGTGGATTATTTGGAGAGTACTATATTTTTGTACATGGGAAAACATTTGACAACGGATCCATTCAACATGTTATGGTGGCTGAGAATTTATCTGGGAAATCTATGAATTGGTCCTAATTCGTCAAAAACACTGCATAAGACAATTCAAACACTACAGTATACTACAAACCGCAAAAGCACTACATTAACCCCTTAAGAATCGGACCCTTTTTTTCAATCTTCGCCTAAAATGACATACCCAAATCTAACTGCCTGTAGCTCAGGACCTGAAGCAAGGATATGCATATTCTTCATACCATTTGAAAGGAAACACTTTGAAGTTTGTGGAAATGTAAAATTAATGTAGGAGAATATAACACATTAGATCTGGTAAAAGATAATACAAACAAAAGAACATGCGTTTTCTATTTTTGAAATGCAAGAGAAAGGCCACAATATAATATTGCAGTTTAGGCGCAATTTAGCAGTGAGTGTGCAAAGTTTCAGATTGATCCAGTGAAGCATTGCAATACTGGACTATTTTGTATCAAGTCTGCCCAAATATGCCGAATTGGTCAATTGATACATTTTCAAGTACATAACTATAGAGAACATACAAAAATGATATGGTAATACAAAATGTAATTACACACTCCCAGGAATGTCATACATGATGGTTCATTAGCTTATACACTCACTTTCACACATCTAGATGGCTGGGTGGGGTGGGTGTGGAGTCAGAGACAGCAGTACACAGTGGGGAAAAAAAGTATTTAGTCAGCCACCAATTGTGCAAGTTCTCCCACTTAAAAAGATGAGAGAGGCCTGTAATTTTCATCATAGGTACACGTCAACTATGACAGACAAAATGAGAAAATAAATTCCAGAAAATCACATTGTAGGATTTTTTATGAATTTATTTGCAAATTATGGTGGAAAATAAGTATTTGGTCAATAACAAAAGTTTCTCAATACTTTGTTATATACCCTTTGTTGGCAATGACACAGGTCAAACGTTTTCTGTAAGTCTTCACAAGGTTTTCACACACTGTTGCTGGTATTTTGGCCCATTCCTCCGTGCAGATCTCCTCTAGAGCAGTGATGTTTTGGGGCTGTCGCTGGGCAACACGGACTTTCAACTCCCTCCAAAGATTTTCTATGGGGTTGAGATCTGGAGACTGGCTAGGCCACTCCAGGACCTTGAAATGCTTCTTACGAAGCCACTCCTTCGTTGCCCGGGCGGTGTGTTTGGGATCATTGTCATGCTGAAAGACCCAGCCACGTTTCATCTTCAATGCCCTTGCTGATGGAAGGAGGTTTTCACTCAAAATCTCACGATACATGGCCCCATTCATGCTTTCCTTTACACGGATCAGTCGTCCTGGTCCCTTTGCAGAAAAACAGCCCCAAAGCATGATGTTTCCACCCCCATGCTTCACAGTAGGTATGGTGTTCTTTGGATGCAACTCAGCATTCTTTGTCCTCCAAACATGACGAGTTGAGTTTTTACCAAAAAGTTATATTTTGGTTTCATCTGACCATATGACATTCTCCCAATCCTCTTCTGGATCATCCAAATGCACTCTAGCAAACTTCAGACGGGCCTGGACATGTACTGCCTTAAGCAGGGGGACACGTCTGGCACTGCAGGATTTGAGTCCCTGGCGGCGTAGTGTGTTACTGATGATAGGCTTTGTTACTTTGGTCCCAGCTCTCTGCAGGTCATTCACTAGGTCCCCTCTTGTGGTTCTGGGATTTTTGCTCACCGTTCTTGTGATCATTTTGACCCCACAGGGTGAGATCTTGCGTGGAGCCCCAGATCGAGGGAGATTATCAGTGGTCTTGTATGTCTTCCATTTCCTAATAATTGCTCCCACAGTTGATTTCTTCAAACCAAGCTGCTTACCTATTGCAGATTCAGTCTTCCCAGCCTGGTGCAGGTCTACAATTTAGTTTCTGGTGTCCTTTGACAGCTCTTTGGTCTTGGCCATAGTGGAGTTTGGAGTGTGACTGTTTGAGGTTGTGGACAGGTGTCTTTTTGGTTGTTGTGCTCTCTCCTCAAACAATAGAATTTGTATTTTTTTACTGTAATAGCTACTGTAAATAGGACAGTGCAGTTAGATTAACAATAATTTAAGCTTTCTGCCCATATCAGACATGTCTATGTCCTGGAAAGTTTGCTGTTACTTACAACCGTCATGCTAATCACATTAGCACAACAGTCCCGTATACGGGACAACGATCCCGTAGAGGTTAATTACTATAGTATATACTATAGTTTTCTTTTACTACAGTATTTATACTATAGTTAACTGTAAATCCTACAGTAAGTAAGCATTTCACTGTAATGTCTGCACCTGTTGTATTCGGCGCATGTGACCAATAAAATTTGATTTGATTTGATTTGATATTCACTGAAGTATTTTTGTGGACTTTAGTCTGCAAAAACACTACAGTGAATACCACAGTAAAGGCCGAAAGAGAAAGGTGAATACTATAGTATTTATACCATAGTATACTATAGTAATTTTTAATGTGGGAAAAGTGGTAGAACAGTTTGGGCCTTTAGAGGGGAATATAAAGTGTAAATAGGATAATTTTGGTCATAAAGTCAGTCTCGTCCAAAACAAAGATTTGCGAGATGATAGGAAAACATTTTATGTCACGGAATGAAGGGTACCATAACAGTTTTCTGTGTTTTTTTTTTTTTTTTTACCTCAATTTGGTTTGACATTCGGTATCCCTATGGAGCCAGTTGGGGACCATCAGTAAACTACATAATGTACTGTACATGACTTAAAAACCTTAAAACAACTATAATTGTAGAAATACAAATATTGAAAGCATTTAATGAGACAATTAAAAGATGTGCAACATGAAAATATTTTGCCATTTACATTGTGTAATTTATTGACGGTCCCTAACTATCCCCAGAGATAGGCTATCCAAAGTCAAACCAACTTTGCCATGGTTGCACAACAGCCGGCTGAAACGAATTGGCTAAATCATTTGTCTAACTCTTCCCACCTGCGAACACACTCAAGAGACACCCACATCAAACCACACCCTGAAATCAACTAATTTCTTTACAAACCAAATCTAAAACGAGGACAAATCAAGAAGTGCAGTCGCCCTTTAAGACAGAGTATTTGTATTTGGTGGAGGTCGGCCGTTCTGTGTTCCTCCGTATTCACCAAGTCCCTCAAGTTGCATCGAGGTCCATGCTTACCGATGTAAACAGAACCCCTAGACCAACCCCTGGACGTTAACTCACTCTTCTACTTCCCCTCAATTACTTGCGTCGAGTTTGACTGTCTTTGAGTTATCGGGTTATAGAAGGAGTTTTATATAATGTGGTTCCCAATTAAGGATGTGAGCATAAAGGCAAGAGACGCCCAAAGGTGATGGGATTTAAATAACTCATTTTAATAGGCAGCAACTCCGAGGGGTATGCAGACAATTATCACTTGTGACCTGTAGCAATTATCACCTGCTCCCTGGTGGACAGAATTTAATTCTGAACTAATTGAGTGTTAAGCTTGTGGAATTCAGAGAGCTCGACCTTTTAACGGTGGTTCAGTAGCAGGTGCCGGAACATGTTCTACTCGGTTCCTTTATTTTAAAGGGTGACTCCACTTCCAGATTTGGACTCGTTTTTCATCAATGCTCATTAAGAAATGCTAGCGGCCATGACTGAAGGCAAACGAGAGTTGGTTTGGCGGTCAGGGCCGTAGCTACATATGAGGACACAGGCCGTAGCTACATATGAGGACCTCTGTAATTTTTTTTTATTCGAAAACTCATTCTGGGTTCTCAACTTACTGATAAGAGTTAGAATAGTATAATACACAATGTGCAGTTTCGAAACTTGGTTGTGCATTAGCAGTTTTCCTCTTGCTATACACTGAGTATATCGAACATTAGGACCCCCCCCCCCCCCCCCCCCCCCCCCCAAACCGGTGCTCCTGGCACCTACTACCGTACCCCGTTCAAAGTCACTTCAATCTTTTGTCTTGCCCATTCACCCTCTGAATGGCACACATACACAATCAATGTCTCAATTGTCTCAAGGCTTAAAAATCATTATTTAACCTGTCTCATCCCCTTCATCTAGACTGATTGAAGTGGATTTAACAACTGACATCAATAAGGGATCATAGATTTCACCTGGATTCACCTGTTCAGTCTATGTCATGGAAAGAGCAGGTGTTCTTAATGTTTTGTATACTCAGTGTATGTCATTCACTGACAGTCACTCAATTAGCTCACGTCAGTAAAAACAGTTTTGGTTGGTAAATTGGTCTAGTTAGTCTAGCCAGCTATCTAAACTTGTAGTAATCATGGTTGAATTACCGACCAGGCACACAGGGCACGTACCCAGGGACTCTGACCTCCAGGGAGTCCCCATTGATTTTTTTAGACACTCTCACTCAGTTATATTATATTTATATGTATTTATATTTACATCATTTTGCAGACACTCTTATCCAGAGCGACTTACAGTTAGTGAGTGCATACATTTTTTTCCCCATACTGGCCCCCCATGGGATATCATATTAACATGACATAAGTCATGGCAAAATGTGTAGAATTGCAGGAAATTATCTGTAAAACTGCAACAACAGAAAAGTTCTGAAAGAAAACGTATTTGTTTACCTTTTGTGAAATATCTACTCAGAATTAAGATTCAAAGATGTCTGCAGAAAGAATGGGGTGTCAGCTATGACATGACACCTTGAGTTAGAAAAAAATATATATTTTGGTTATTGAGCTACAGTAAGTGAAGTGGATTAACCCCCGGTAACAGAATGATGGTAACAGAATGACATCATGGATCCCTGATCTGTACTATACAAACATGCATAATTATGAATGTCATTCTCTTCATGGTGACCAAATTTGATTGGTCCGGACCGGACCAAATCTGTACCAATCATAGACATCTATGTTTCACATAGACATCACAGTACAGCACAGTAGACCACAGTACAGCACAAACTTGTGAAACAGACGTCTATGATTGGTTCAAATTTGGACTGATCACATTTTTTACTACTTTTCCCATGTCCATGGACGTCTGGTGTCAGTTGGTGCTCAGTGGGTGAGAGGGCTGGCTACAGTAAATGGAAAGAGAGGGGGCTCATGGGTAGGTGTCAGTAAGAGTCGGGAGAGGTGACATTAACTGTAAAGAGAAGAGAGACAGGGAGAGAGAGAAAGGGAGGGGTTGTACAGACTGTTTTCACACTCATGCTTTGACCGCCACGTGACAGAAAGAGAAAGAAAACTGTTATAAGCTGAACATAACAGTATGCCAGTGGAAGGGAGGACAGTAGCAGGTGACCCAACTGTGGTTTGTAACTACTATGAATTTCCATTGTAGCCAACTCAGTTTCAGTCATTCGGTTACAGATTTTTTGGTTATTCTATTACCAAACCGGCATTTTAATCACTTGATAAATCATAAACCAAATTGTTATCAGTAAAAACACTATACCTAATTGGTAGGTCTACCTATACATGTTACTTATGTGAACCTTCATTATCCTCCCTTCTGAGGGAGAGAAATTAGAAAATATCTTAAAGGCCCAGTGCAGTCAAAAACGTGATTTTCATGTGTTTTATATTTCTACACTATGAGGTTGGAATAATACTGTGAAATTCTGAAAATGATGATAACCAACGTGGAATAGATGTTGAATTGACGTGACATCACTATGTGGTAAATTAGTTAATAGACCAATAAGAAAGACAATTCCAAACCTCTCTGCCAATAACTGCACATTTTCAGTTTTCCCTTCCCCACTCCCAGACAGTCCTAACAAAATTCATGCTTGAGAAATTTCCCTTTTCTAAGGAGCTATTTTTGTTTCTTTTTAACATTTTAATTGTAAACAATCACAGTAAGGTACTTAATTGTTACCCAGAAATTATTTGATATTGAGATAAAAAAAAATCTGCATTAGACCTTTAAAGATACATAGGTTTGGGTAATAGAATGACAAGACACTAGGCAAATCATTTCTGCAAAACTAAATATACATTTTGATATTGGTTGGCAGGGGTCTTTACTTCAACATTATTGTGTTTTGATGTATTTCTAATACATTAAGACCCTTTTCCATCCATTTGACCAGAAATCAAAGCCTTTGCTTATTAAAAATTTTTAGGACGGAAAATGGTTGAAAAATGTATATATGCCTTAATAAAAAATTAAAAAAGAGACTCTTAGCTTTCATTTGACACCAAATTTGATGTTCTCCTATGAACTTCACATGTTAGTGCTCATGGTGCCTTGCCGTCAGTGTCATACAGTATATCAGTTGTCTATGATCTAACGCTTTTGGTTCAAGTGTTTGGGCTAAAGATTAGCTAGCTACAAGGGTTTGCAGGCTTATAATGTGTTTGTCTGTATGACACCATTGTAGTCTCCAGTCAACTCAAATGGCAATCAAACTAAGGCTACTTTAATATCAACCCATCCAAAATCCCCTTTCCTTCTAATTTGGGTTAGCATTGTTGTAGCAGAAGTGGCCTTTCTCAGTTGAGATAAGAATCGATTATGATGATTGTAAATGCATTATCAACATGTGTGGTTCTATTGTGTTTTAAATGGTCATCTATATTTGAAACACTGATGTGCACCTCTGCTGGATAGGCTTGAAAGCCAGACACATGCTGTGTCAATCAATCCCTATGAGCTAGTCCAACACTGCCCTCTTGTGTTTCCCTCCAAAAAGGAAAAACGCACAAGAGGATCTTCACATTTACGAGGTGATTTTATTCAGTTTTATGTTTGTCTCACTAAGTAGGACTGTCACCCAATCGCTCCCTCCCTTGTGCTCTCTCTCTCTCTCTCTCTCTCTCTCTCTCTCCCTCCCTTGTGTTCTCTCTCTCTCGCTCTCTCTCTCCCTCCCTTGTGCTCTCGCTCTCTCTCTCTCTCTCTCTCTCTCTCTCTCTCTCTCTCTCTCTCTCTCTCTCTCTCTCTCTCTCTCTCTCTCTCTCTCTCTCTCTCTCTCCTCTCTCTCTCTCTCTCTCTCTCCCTCTCTCTCAATTTGTCAGTCAGTCAGCCACGTCTCATTCTCTTATGCAATCAGTAACTCCACACCTCAGTCTCTCTCTCACCCTCTCCCTCTTTCTCCTTATTTGCACTCCCTTCGCAATCCTCTCTCTCTCTCATTCACTCACCTACACTCCCCAATCTATCAGCACCACCTCTCCATTTCTCCCTCTTTCATTCTCAACAATCTTCTGTGGGTTTTCCTACTTTCGGTCCTCTGCAGTTTCAATCTGCTACTAGCCCTTTATCTTTCTCTTGACCTCACATTATTTCGCCCCTACTCCTCCTTCTTCAACCCGCTCCCTTACTCTGAAGCGTAATTTATTTTTCTCACCCCACACTATCACTCCTTGACTGTGTCATTTGATCCTCACCCTCCCCATCTCGCACTGGCCCTCTATCTCCCCCTCACTGTCATTCATCCAGTGTGCAATGTGTCCCGACGTGCCCTCTTCTTCTGCTTACCTCCCTCTTTCTCCTCTCTCTCAATTCATCCCTCTCTCCCCCTGCACCTACTTCCTCTCTTCCCCTTCCTCACAGTGTACATCCCTGAGGACCTATGCACAGGGTGAGTGCTGCTATAAACCTTGGCATTCAAACCCAACATTGCTCATGAATTTTAATATGCAGCAAGCAGGTGGGAGGGCTGCGTTCAGAGTCGCTGAGCGTCTCCCGCCGACTTGCAGCCAGCGGACAATAAAAACAGGCAGGTGCCTGGGGAGCGGGCCTTTTATCTCCCCGGTTTAGGTTTATCTCAGCACCAGGGCCCTGGGCCAAGGTCAATTTCACGGCTGGGCAAGGGGTGGTTACGCTGAGGTTGGGGACCCGTTGTCGCATGGTAGGCTCCCTTGGAGGTGTGGGTCAATAGAAATGAATAAACCGTAAATTAACTTGGGCAATTAGTAGAGTCTTCTCCCAAGATTGATGTAGCTTCCCTGTTGTGAGACTTTTTCCTTATTGTGATGAGTAGAATAGGCCTAGTGTCTGACCTGCATATTAGTAAATAGCTAATACCTGTAATAGCTGAGAAAAACAGCTTTGTGTTGAGCCACATATGGCCATAATAACTGTTATGGCTTTCAGATATCTACTGTAAGTTTTCTGCACTGAGAAATGGATTCAAACATGACAGTAATTTCATGATGTACACTCACAGCTTTTCACCTCATTTGTCCCTTCCTCACGGCTTTCTTGTGACTTATAAAGATGAGGATAGACAAAGGAGCTGGTCCTTTTATCAAGACCTCCATCCCCATTCTGCCATTTCCCTCCAGTGAACTAGATTCTCCTTTCCACTGTTGGAGAATTAGATAAGAGGAATCGGGTTAGAGAGCAACAAGATTAAATGAAAGAGCGTTTCTTTCAAAAGCTCCCTGTGGTCTTGGCTCTCTACTATAGCAGTTGTAAGTGGCACACAAGAGGCTGGTCTACCATTAGAAATAATAGAGAAGTTGTGGTTGGGTTTTCTTTATCGTATTAAAGGTCAAACACTACCCACAAGATGTGAGGCTCGGTTTTATAAGTTGCTTGACTGAAACCATATGCTTATGGAAGGTATGGACTATACTATATGATATGATACAACACGATACAATATTATACTATACTATGTAATACTATATTATACTATTTCTATGTAGGCTATTTTGTATGAGAATATGGAGGTGCATTTGTATTCATGTGTCTGGATGTTGGCGTGTTGTGTGAATCTGATTAAGACACAAATATAGGAATGCTCAAATGAAACTTGATTGGATCCCTCTGCTGTAAATTGATAACAATTCTGTGGGATTCATTTCTCCACAGCAAGACACTTCTGCTGTTTGATTCATTGAATACAGGCCAGGTATTCTACACAGAGTGATTCCAGCAGTGGAGGCTCCACAAAAGAGGAAGGGAAGGACCATCCTCCTCAGTGAATTTCATAAAAATGTCAATAGTGAAACATTAAAAAAGTTAGCCTTTTTAGATAAAACTATACTAAATAGAGCTGAAGTCGGAAGTCATCTCTAGGAGACAGAACGCATCTCCTTCCTGAGCGGTATGACGGCTGCATGGTCCCATGGTGTTTATACTTGCGTACTATTGTTTGTACAGATGAACGCGGTACCTTCAGGCTTTTGGAAATTGTTCCCAAGGATGAACCACACTTGTGGATGTCTACAATTTTTTTTCTGAGGTCTTGGCTGATTTCTTTTGATTTTCCCATGATGTCAAGCAAAGAGGCACTGAGTTTGAAGGTAGGCCTTGAAATACATCCATAGGTACACCTCCAATTGACGCAAATTATGTCATTTAGCCTATCAGAAGCAGGAGGACAGACATTTTCCGTCATCCTCTGGGTACCTTGACTTCGATACAAACCCTTTTTATTTTGTATTTATTTATTTCACCTTTATTTAACCAGGTAAGCCAGTTGAGAACAAGTTCTCATTTACAACTGCGACCTGGCCAAGATAAATCTAGGAGGCTCATGGTTCTCACCCCCTTCCATAAACGTACACAGTATTTATGACTGCATGAACTGATGTGTTGTCCACCCAATCAAAGGATCAGAAAATTAATCTAGTACTGAAAGCATAATCTAAAGCTAGATAGCACTGCAGTGCATAAAGTGTGTAGTTGACTCAAAGAGAGAGAAAGACAATAGTTGAACAGTTTTGAACAAATATATATCTTCAAAAAGAGAGAGAGAGAGAGAGAGAGAGAGAGAGAGAGAGAGAGAGAGAGAGAGAGAGAGAGAGAGAGAGAGAGAGAGAGAGAGAGAGAGAGAGAGAGAGAGAGAGAGAGAGAGAGAGAGAGAGAGAGAGAGAGAGAGAGAGAGATAGATATTTTATTGTATTTTTTTACTTTCACTTACTTAGCTAGCGAATGCAGCTAGCTAGTTTAGCTTACTCAAGCAGAGAAGGGTACCGTGTTAATTAGCTGGCTATGGCTATCCAACACTGGAACTTTTTCAAGTCAAGGTATGTTTTTGATTTTATTAATTTATTGCCACCGGGGCCTGCCGCTGTATCTGCTAAACTGCTTGCTGACTGTACACTGTATTGCATGATTGTAGCTGGTTTACTAACGCGCTAGCTCTAGTAGCTATGTTGACTAAGACATTAGTTAATATGGTGACAACGATGTAGGCTGTGTGTAGCGGTTATGATATGAAGGTTTGGCTTGGAAAGGTTTTTTCGCCTTGTCACAGACAGCTGATTTGTTGTGCACTGAAGTCCACAAGCGAAGGGAAAAGGTGAGAGGAGGAGAGCGCATAGATGCGAGAAATAATTAACTAGCAAAGTGATCATGCTGTTTGTATGTGGCTGTTGTGAAAGAAAACTGTGTTTGAATGTTATCAGGGGTGTGTGTATTCATTCCGCCAATTCTGTTGAAAAACTTTTCTTAAATGGAAGCAAATGGAACAAAACAGGGATAAACACACCCAAATTGTCCAATAGAAACTCTCGCTTGCAACTGTTGGACTAATGATTACACCCTATATCAGCTAGATGCAGGCATGAGTGTTGCGCAATAGTACGGAATCAGAAAGCATGTTGTTTAACTAGCAGTGGATATGATCACAACTTAAAATGCAGCACATGCAAGTTCAGGAACACGTAATCAGATGGCTATCATCTATAACATCGCAGATGTCATCAGAAGATTGATTACTTAGCAAGCCAGTGAGGTAAGGTAAAATACTTATCACAAATAGAGCTAGATAAAGCCTGAAGAATAATATACTTGTTGAACAATAATAATTGTCCAAATTTTTTAAAAACTCTATCTGCTCCTAATTAAGATTCAACGATGACTGCAGAAAGAATGGGGTGTCCGCTATGAACTACAGTAAGTGAACTGGATTTACACCCGGTAACAGAATTGCGGTAACGGAATTTCATCATGGGTCCCTGATCTGTACTACACAGAAAAGCATAATTAAGGATATGAATGTCATTCTCTTCATTGTTATGTATCCTAAATAAAGCACAAAGTTATAAATATGCAATATCCTCGTTTGAATATTTGGGTATTATTCTACACGCTGGCTATTTCTTTTATGAGCTCTGCCCCAAATTAGACCAAATTTGGTTGGTCCGGACCAGACCAAATCTAAACCAATCATAGACGTCTATGTTTCACAAGTTTGGGCATCAAGGCACAGTACAGTAGAGCTCAAATGACCTCCCGAGTGGCGCAGTAGTCTAAGGCACTGCATCGCAGTGCTAGCTGTGCCACTAGAGATCCTGCTTTAAGTCCGGGCTCTGTCGCAGCCGGCCGCGACCGGGAGACCCATGGGCGGTGCACAATTGGTCCAGCGTCGTCCAAGGTAGGGGAGGGTTTGGCCAGCAGGGATGTGGGTTTTTTTCCAACGGGGGGCCAGTATAAAAAATATATATATATACATGTATGCATTCACTAACTGTAAGTCGCTCTGGATAAGAGCATCTGCTAAATGACTAAAATGTAAATGTAAAGAGTATAGTAGAGTACAGCACAGCACGGAACAGAACAGTAGAGTAGAGTTCATTACAGTACAGTAGAGTTCAGTACAGTAGAGTACAGTACACTACATTATAGTATACTCAACTCTAGTGTGCTCTACTGTGTACTGTTCTTAACTCTACTGTACTATACTGTATTGAACTATACTCTGCTTTTCTTTACTGTACTGAAGTACATGGGGCGGCAATATTTGCACATTATAATATTTTTACATTCTTCAAGCTCTGTCAAGTTGGTTGTTGAACATTGCTAGACAGTCATTTTCAAGTTTGGCCGTAGATTTCCAAGACGATTTAAGTCAAAACTGTAACTAGGCCACTCAGGAACATTCACCTTGGTAATCAACTCCAGTGTTTTCTCCCATCACAGCCATTTAATCTTCAAAACGTTCTACAGCTCTACCATCGAGAGCATCTTAACTGGCTGCATCAACGCTTGGTATGGCAAATGCACCGTTGACCGCAAAGTGCTACAGAGCGTGGCGCGTATGGCCCAATACATCACTGGGGCCAAACTCCCTGCCATCCAGGACCTCTATACCAGACGGTGTCAGAGGAATGACCCAAAATTGTTTCAGCCACCCAAGTCATAGACTGTTCTCTCTGCTACCACACAGCAACTGGTACTGGAACGTCAAGTCTTGGAGCCAAAGGTTCCTGAAAAGCTTCTTCCCCCAAGCCATAAGACTGCTGAACAGTTAATCAAATGGCTACCCGGACTTTTTACACAACTTTTTATTTTATTATTTTTATTTATTTATTATTTTAAGAATGTGAAATGTCAGAATAATAGTAGAGAGAATGATTTATTTCAGTTTTATTTATTTCATCAGATTCCCAGTGGGTCAGAGGTTTACATACACTCAATTAGTATTTGGTAGCATTGCCTTTAAAATGTTTAACTTGGGTCAAGCATTTCGGGTAGCCTTCCACAAGCTTCCCACAATAAATTGGGTCAATTTTGGCCCATTCCTCCAGACAGAGCTTGTGTAACTGAGTCAGGTTTGTAGGCCTCCTCGCTTTTTCAGTTCTGCCCACACATTTTCTATAGGATTGAGGTCAGGGCTTTGTGATGGCCACTCCAATACCTTGACTTTGTTGTCCTTAAGCCATTTTGCCACAACTTTGGAAGTATGCTTGGGGTCATTGTCCATTTGGAAGACCCATTGGCGACCAAGCTTTAACTTCCTGACTGATGTCTTGAGATGTTGCTTCAATATATCCACATAAGTTTCTTCCTCATGATGCCATCTATTTTGTGAAGTGCACCAGTCCCTCCTGTAGCAAAGCACCCCCACAGCATGATGCTGCCACCCCCGTGCTTCACGGTTGGGATGGTGTTCTTCGGCTTGCAAGCCATCCCCTTTTTCCTCCAAACATAACGATGGTCATTATGGCCAAACAGTTTTATTTTTGTTTCATCAGACCAGCGGACATTTCTCCAAAAAGTACGACCTTTGTCCCCATGTGCAGTTGCAAACCATAGTCTGGCTTTTTTATGGCGGTTTTGGAGCAGCGGCTTCTTCCTTGCTGAGTGGCCTTTCAGGTCATGTTTATATAGTAATCGTTTTACTGTGGATATAGATATTTTTGTACCTGCTTCCTCCAGCATCTTCACAAGGTCCTTTGCTGTTGTTCTGGGATTGATTTGCACTTTTCGCACCAAAGTATGTTAATCTCTAGGAGACAGAACGCGTCTCCTTACTGAGTGGTATGACGGCTCCGTGGTCCCATGGTGTGTATACTTGCGTACTATTGTTTGTACAGATGAACGTGGTACCTTCAGGCGTTTGGAAATTGCTCCCAAAGATTAACCAGACCTGTGGAGGTCTACAATTTTTTTTCTGAGGTCTTGGCTGATTTCTTTTGGTTTTCCCATGATGTCAAGCAAAGAGGCACTGAGTTTGAAGCTAGGCCTTGAAATACATTCACAGGTATACATCCAATTGACTCAAATTATGATCAGAAGATTCTAAAGCCATGACATAATTTTCTGGAATTTTCCAAGCTGTTTAAAGCCACAGTCAACTTAGTGTATGTAAACTTCTGACCCACTGGAATTGTGATACAGTGAATTATAAGTGAAATAATGTCTATAAACAATTGTTGGAACAATTATTTGTGTCTTGCACAAAGTAGATGTCCTTACCGACTTCCCAAAACTATAGTTTGTTAAAAAGAAATTTGTGGAGTGGTTGAAAACGAGTTTTAATGTCTCCAACCTAAGTGTATGTAAACATCCGACTTCAACTGTATCTAGATGCCTAGTCACTTTACCCTGCCTTCATGTACATATCTATCTAAAATACATCGTACCCTCTGCACATTGATCTGGTACTGGCACTCCCTGTATATAGCTCCATTCTTGTTTATTTTATTTTATTCCTCATGTTACTATTTTATTTATAAACTCTGTATTGTCTGGAAGGGCTCGTAAGCAAGCATTTCACGGTAAAGTCTACACCAGTTGTATTCAGCGCAAAATTGTATTTTATTTTGCTCTTGTAGAGATGTGAAAGTGAGAGAACAGTGACATGGTGCTGATCTCTGGTGGACAGAGAGGGAAAATGCATGACCATCCAATGAAAGATGCACTGAGAAATGTCAACATTAACCTTATAGTGAAAACATGTTTGAATGTTCTTTCCTGTTTGAATGGAATGTCCTTTGTGTCTGAAACCATATTCTAGGCTCTGAGCTAAATCAATATAAATAAATAATTTGATTTGTATAGCATACTTTCTTTTACAAAATACATTTAAAGAAAGTAGTAGACATAGGCTAGAGACATTGTACTATAAGGACACAATATATAAGGAAAAGCATTTGGGATTGAATGTAACAAATTCTATTGAGTGGAAATGCACTAGAACAACTAACCGTGGTGGTTACTAAATTAAAGGACCGTTCAGGTTGCCATAGGCTATACATGGCAATTCATAGGTTACATAAAACATAGGTTCCTATTGTCATAATTCAATAATTATGTTTTCAGTAGATGCATACAACCTTACAACAGAGAGACAGACACCATTGTATGCATTGCAGTCAGACGTCATAATAACACGTTCCATATATTCAATACTGCCAGCTTGGTCATTTGGAAATTAATGAGGGGACATCGGCTACCTAGCCATAGCAAGCAGCATTGAGTGGCTGTCCCCGTACAACAAGAGCAACAAATGCAATTGATATTCAGTGACAACACAGTCCCTCTCCTTCTGCCGAGATATTAAAAGGAATCTGTTACTGCTCCTATATGGAAATATCCCGCCATTCTTCTCCCTGCTTAAGAGACAGATTTAGGTGTTATCTGAGCTGAGCGAGCGGTTTTATTTTCCTGCCCAATATCCTCAATCCGATTCGCTCCCTCATGGGAATGGCCTATAAGATGTCCATTCCTTCACCGAGCAATTTATTAACTAGCCTAGCCCTCTGCACACTTATTGGTTGAACGTTTGGTTGAGTTACCTGTGCGAAATATAGATAAGGAAAAAGTAAATCCCCATGGTGACTATAAATCACAAGTTGTTGGTCAGTGTGAAAGGGGCCCTGTCTCACTGAAGTGAAGGGTATAGGACCTATAGGTCCCAAAGCTCAACGCTTTGCTTGGATGGTGGCGGCTTGTGCCCGGCTGGCTAGAGTGGAGTTTTTTTCCAAAGCCAAGTCAGGAATAGGGGATACAATTTAACTTGAAGTGTTAATAACACAACATAACACCTTGAATACATTATATATTATGAAGCATGTAGCTTTGAGATCATCAAAGGTTTCAGCTTGGATTCAGTGCATCATTTACAGTAGGGCTGAAACAAGGAATATGACTTAATTTGCCCAAAACTGTCATTCCATGTTATGTCATACTGAAATGGGTATTATGTCAGCATTATAAATCCAATAATGTGATTTCTTTTATTTTCTCACTGACAAGCCTCAATGTCATATTCTAGAGAGGGTTGAATCAGGGGTCAGTGGAGGCGATATCCTTAGTGCAGCACACAGCTTGATACCGCTAACATCGCAGCATGCAGCTCACTGCTCTCTGGCCCATAAACTAGTCATTGTTGGGCATCCCTACGGAGACACCCTCTATAGCCACAGTAGAGTGTTTGGTATTGAGCTGATGTAAGGGGAAGCAATGCGGTTGAGCTTTCTTTAACTGTTTGTAAAGATAAGGTAAGGGATTTTGACTTGAGCTGCTTATGATTGGAACTTCGGAGACAGATGATTCCCACTCTGCCCTACAAAGGCAAAATGCAGTAAGAATAATATTTTTTCGTGCAAAATCTGACTTTAAAGTATTTTTCTGTCTAGACAGATAGCAATTTCTGATACTACATGATATATTCTGATCAACTGTCTTGTTATTGTGTCAGGAAACTAAATACCACACTAATCAGATAATAAACTTGGCCATTACAACAGATCAAAGATTTATGAACAAATGCGTTTTGCCTTTGTAGGGCAGCATAGTGAAACAGTGCCCAACTATTTCATTATCTCAAATTTGTTTGTTTTTTGCAGAGGTTGAATATTACATACTGGAATATTACAATCTACCTGATGAGTAGGCAAAAAACAGTGAGATCAGTGGATGCATGCTGAGTGTTAATGCTTATAGAACTATACCACTTCCACTCCATACGCATACAACGTTCCAGGGCAAATTCTATCATCCTTTGCAGTACCTCCCTTGTGAGTAATACGGAGACTGCCTGCTGTATATTTTAAACAGCTTTCATTAAAATATATAAATAATCATCATTGTTCCTGCATCCCTAGTTGTGTAGCAAGGTCTTAATGTACAGTGCCTTCAGAAAGTATTCATACCCCTTGACTTATTCCACATTTTGTTGTGTTACAGCCTGAATTCAGAATCTCACCCATCTACAAACAATACCTCATAATGACAAAGTGAAAACAAGTTTTTAGAAATGTTTCTAATTTATTGAAAATAAAATACAGAACTAATTTACAGTTGAAGTCGGAAGTTTACATACACTTAGGTTGCAGTCTGTAAGGGATCGGGGGTTGGCTGGGTCTAGACAGAGTCTGACACTTCCCCGATCTACAGAGAGGGGGAGTCATCAGACTCGATCTGGTTCACCTGAGTTCTGAGCACACCTGTCAGTAATTAGTGTAGGATATAAGGTGTGCTCAGAAGCTCAGTCGGTGCGAGGTATTGTTCCATTGTGACTTGCTAAGCGTTTTGTTCCGAGAGAGAGAGAGAGAGAGAGAGTTTGTTGTTTTTGATTACCCGTGTATCCGACCTGTGCCTTGTTGTTTGACTCCCCGAATTGCTAAATCCTCTGCTTGTTTATCCCAGTGATTACCGTACTCTGACCCTGTGCCTGTGCCCTCGACTACGACTATGTCCGCTCCCTTGGTACCTCTGCCTGTCTCTGCCTGGCCCGGTTTTGACCACAGCCCGCCCGACTACGATTAAGCTATTCCCTTGTCTGTACTCTAATAAAGCATCGCTATTCTGCGATTGGATCTTACCACTCTGTCCGAGTATTCATTACAGAATACCTCGCCTTTACCATGGATCCAGCGGAATTACAGAGGCGATGGGAGATACAGGAGAAACGGATGGATGAACTCCTGCAGCTACTCAACGCTGGTGCGGCTGAAGGCACCACCCCGAACACGGTCAGTCCTCGTCATGCACCTCCGATTTCACTACCGACAAGGTACGACGGGGAACCTGGCAAATGTCAGGGGTTTCTACTCCAGACGTCCCATGTACGACAGGTTCTGGACCGACTCCGACAACACTCTCTGTTCGTGAAGGCCGAAAAGAGTGAATTCCATGTCACTACGATTTCCTTCCTTGGGGCCATACTCACTCCCGACGGGGTAAAACTGGATGAATCCAAGGTGCAAGCTGTACGAGACTGGCCTCAACCCCAGACAGTGAAAGAGCTCCAGAGATTCTTAGGGTTTGCCAATTACTATAGACGGTTCGTGCGTAATTTCAGCACAACCGCAGCTCCCCTGTCGGCGATGACCAGCTACAAGGGTCGTGGTCTGAAATGGACGGAGGGGGCAGTGCGGGCTTTTGAGACATTGAAACAACGCTTTACCACCGCTCCCATTTTATGTCAGCCGGATCCTACCTTGCCGTTTATCGTGGAGGTGGACGCCTCGGAGGTTGGAGTTGGAGCCGTGCTATCCCAGCGCCAAGGTGAGCCGCCCAAATCACGACCCTGTGCTTTTTTTTCTAAGAAGCTGAATCCGGCCGAGCAGAACTACGACGTGGGAAATCGTGAATTACTGGCGGTGAAGTTAGCACTGGAGGAGTGGAGACATTGGCTGGAGGGAGCAGATCATCCGTTCCAAGTGCTCACGGACCACCGCAATCTGGAGTATCTTCACAGTGCTAAACGACTGAACTCCCGACAGGCAAGGTGGTCTTTATTCTTCAACCGTTTCCAATTCACTGTCTCTTATATTCCCGGGTCCAAGAATTGTAAGGCGGACGCGCTTTCCCGACGGTTCGAGCGCGCGGAAAGACCCGTGGAACCAGAACCTATCCTCCCCATGAGTTGCCGTGCTGGTCCTGTGAGGTGGGCTATCGATGACACTATTCAGGAGAGCCTCCAAGCGGAACCAGCCCCTCCAGAAACCCCGGTGTCGAAGGTGTTTGTACCAGCTCCGCTTCGACCTCAACTGATGGAATGGTGACACACGTCGCTAGGATCTGGTCATCCCGGAATCACTCGAACTACACGACTCATCAGTCGAAAATACTGGTGGGATTCCCTCACAGATGACGTCAGAGACTACGTATTATCCTGCCCAGTATGTGCTCAGTCCAAGGCACCTCGAGCACTACCGGAGGGTAAGCTGATGCCATTGCCAACTCCTCAACGACCCTGGTCGCACATTGCTATGGACTTTGTTACCGATCTACCAGAATCAGAGGGCCATACTGTAATTCTCGTGGTCATCGATCGATTCTCCAAGATGTGCCGGTTAGTACCCATGACCCGTTTACCTAACGCCACTCAGATGGCTGAGACTATGTTTAACCAGGTGTTCCGGCAGTTTGGTGTTCCGGAGGATATTGTTTCCGACCGGGGACCCCAGTTCGTATCCCGGGTATGGAAGGCCTTCTGCGAACGCTTGGGCATCTCGGTGAGCCTCACCTCCGGATATCATCCCCAGGCCAATGGGCAGACAGAACGGCTCAACCAGGAAATTGGGAAGTATCTACGGCAACAATGTTCGCGGCAGCCGCAAGAGTGGAGCCGATTCCTTCCTTGGGTAGAGTATGCTCAGAACTCACTCATTCACACCTCCCTACGTCTAACGCCCTTCCAGTGTGTTCTAGGGTATCAACCACCCCTGTTCCCGTGGGATACCGCATCCGGGATGGTACCGGCGGTGGACGAGTGGTTCCGTCGGAGTGCGCAGGTCTGGGAGACGGCCCATCAACATCTCAGTCAGGCCTCACAACAGCAAAAGACCTACGCCGACCGACGCCGGAGACCTACTCCCACTTATCAACCCGGGCAACGAGTGTGGCTGTCTACCCGAGACCTGCGGTTCCGACGGAGCTGCAAGAAGCTCCAACCCAGGTACATCGGGCCTTTCAAGGTACTGAGACGTATTAACCCTGTCACCTACCGTCTGTTACTCCCTCGACACTACAGGATAAACCCTACGTTCCACGTCTCCTTGTTGAAAGCTGTCCACTATAGCCCGATGTACCCCCCAATTGCTCAACAACCTACTACACCACCTTTGGAGGATGAACAGGACACCACCTATACAGTCCACGAGATACTGGAGTCAAGACGGAGACGAGGGGGCATCGAATATCTCGTGGACTGGGAGGGATATGGACCTGAGGAACGGTCCTGGATCCCTGCTAAGGACATACTGGACCCCGCTCTCAAGGCCACCTTCCACGCTGAACACCCAGATCATCCAGGACCCCGACCCAGAGGAAGACCACCCGGTAGAGGTAGAAGGCCGTCAGGAGCCGACCCTGGGGAGGGGGATACTGTAAGGGATCGGGGGTTGGCTGGGTCTAGACAGATTCTGACACTTCCCCGATCTACAGAGAGGGGGAGTCATCAGACTCGATCTGGTTCACCTGAGTTCTGAGCACACCTGTCAGTAATTAGTGTAGGATATAAGGTGTGCTCAGAAGCTCAGTCGGTGCGAGGTATTGTTCCATTGTGACTTGCTAAGCGTTTTGTTCCGAGAGAGAGAGAGAGTTTGTTGTTTTTGATTACCCGTGTATCCGACCTGTGCCTTGTTG
This sequence comes from Coregonus lavaretus, assembly GCF_964263955.1. Taxonomy (NCBI): domain Eukaryota; kingdom Metazoa; phylum Chordata; class Actinopteri; order Salmoniformes; family Salmonidae; genus Coregonus; species Coregonus lavaretus. The sequence goes on along the minus strand of NC_140003.1, from coordinate 8,359,580 downwards.
TTTGACTCCCCGAATTGCTTAATCCTCTGCTTGTTTATCCCAGTGATTACCGTACTCTGACCCTGTGCCTGTGCCCTCGACTACGACTACGTCCGCTCCCTTGGTACCTCTGCCTGTCTCTGCCTGGCCCGGTTTTGACCACAGCCCGCCCGACTACGATTAAGCTATTCCCTTGTCTGTACTCTAATAAAGCATCGCTATTCTGCGATTGGATCTTACCACTCTGTCCGAGTATTCATTACAGAGTCATTAAAACTCTGTCACGATCGTTAGAGAGAGTGGACCAAGGCGCAGCGTGATGAACGAACATACTTTATTAAATGAGAGTAAACACTCGAACAAAACAACAAACGATATGTGCAGTCCTACGGTACAGACCAAATGGAACAAACCAACTGGAACAAACCGAAAGGAACAAGATCCCACAACTATTTTGGGAAAACAGCCTCTATAAATATGGCTCCCAATCAGAGACAACCAGCAACAGCTGACACTCGTTGCCTCTGATTGGGAACCACTCTGGCCAACACAGAAATACAATACATAGAATATCCACATAGAAACACAACACATAGAATATACACACCCTGGCTCAACATATAGAGTCCCAGAGCCAGGGTGTGACAAACTCGTTTTCAACCACTCCCAAATTTCTTGTTAACAAACTATAGTTTTGGCAAGTCGGTTAGGACATCTACTTTGTGCATGACACAAATAATTTTTCCAACAATTGTTTACAGACAGACTATTTCACATATAATTCACTGTATCACAATTCCAGTGGGTCAGACGTTTGCATACACTAAGTTCACTGTGCCTTTAAACAGCTTGGAAAATTCCATAAAAAGATGTCATGTTTTAGAAGCTTCTGATAGGCTAATTGACATAATTTGAGTCAACTGGATGTTACCTGTGGATGTATTTCAAGGCCTACCTTCAAACTCAGTGCATGTTTGCTTGACATCATTGGAAAATCTAAAGAAATCAGCCAAGACCTCAGAAAATAAATTGTAGACCTCCACAAGTCTGGTTGATCCTTGGGAGCAATTTCCAAACGTCTGAAGGTACCACGTTCATCTGTACAAACAATAGAACGCAAGTATAAACACCATGGGACCACGCAGCCGTCATACCGCTCAGGAAGGAGATGCGTTCTGTCTCCTAGAGATGAACGTACTTTGTTGTGAAAATTGCAAAACAATCCCAGAACAACAGCAAAGGACCTTGTGAAGATGTTGGAGGAAACAGGTACAAAAGTATCTATTTCCACAGTAAAACAAGTCCTATATCGACATAACCTGAAAGGCCGCTCAGCAAGGAAGAAGCCGCTGCTCCAAAACCGCCATAAAAAAGTCAGACTATGGTTTGCAACTGCACATGGGAAAAAATATTGTACTTTTGGGAGAAATGTCCTCTGGTCTGATGATACAAAAATATAACTGTTTGGCCATAATGACCATCGTTATGTTTGGAGGAAAAAGGGGGTCCTTGGAAGCCGAAGAACACCATCCCAACCGTGAAGCACAGGGGTGGCAGCATCAAGCTGTGGGGGTGCTTTGCTGCAGGAGGGTCTGGTGCACTTCACAAAATAGATGGCATCATGAGGAAGGAAACTTATGTGGATATATTGAAGCAACATCTCAAGACATCAGTCAGGAAGTTAAAGCTTGGTCGCAAATCGGTCTTCCAAATGGAAAATACCCCAAGCATACTTCCAAAGTTGTGGCAAAATGGCTTAAGGACAACAAAGTCAAGGTATATGAGTGGCCATCACAAAGCCCTGACCTCAATCCTATAGAACTTTTGTGGGCAGAACTGAAAAAGCGTGTGCGAGCAAGGAGGCTTACAAACCTGACTCAGTTACACCAGCTCTGTCAGGAGTAATGGGCCAAAATTCACCTAACTTATTGTGGGAAGCATGTGGAAGGCTACACGAAACGTTTGACCCAAGTTAAACAATTTAAAGGCAATTCTACAAAATACTAATTGATTGTATGTAAACTTCTGACCCACTGGGAATGTGATTAAATAAATAAATAATTCTCTCGACTATTATTCTGACATTTCACATTCTTAAAATAAAGTGGTGATCCTAACTGACCTAAGAATTTTTACTAGGATTAAATGTCATTAATTGTGAAAAACTGAGTTTAAATGTATTTGGCTAAGGTGTATGTAAACTTCCGACTTCAACTGTACATAAGTATTCACACCTCTGAGTCAATACATGTTAGAATCACCATTGGCAGCGATTACAGCTGTGAGTCTTTCTAGGTAAATCTCTAAGAGCTTTGCACACCTGGATTGTAAAATATTTGCACATTATTATTTAAAGAATTTAAAGCTCTGTCAATTTGGTTGTTGATCATTGCCGTCTTTTGGATGGGATGTTAAACGGGTGTCCTGACTCTCTCTGGTCACTAAAGATCCCATGGCACTTATCGTAAGAGTGGCGGTGTTAATCCCAGTGTCCTGGGTTAACCATCATGGCCACATAATCATCCCCAGCTTCCAATTGGCTAATTCACTCCCCCTCCACTCCCCTGTAACTATTCCCCAGGTCGTTGCTGTGAATGAGAATGTGTTCTCAGTCAACTTACTGTACCTGGTAAAAACAAAACAAAAGAAACAACGATTTTGAAGTCTTGCCATAGATTTTCAAGCCATTTCATGTCCAAACTGTAACTAGGCCACTAAGGAACATTCAATGTCGTCTTGGTTTATTTTATTTATTTTATTTCACCTTTATTTAACCAGGTATGCCAGTTGAGAACAAGTTCTCATTTACAACTACGACCTGGCCAAGATAAAGCAAAGCAGTGCGATAAAAATAACAACACAGAGTTACATATGGGGTAAAACAAAACATAAAGTCAAAAATACAACCGCATATATATATACAGTGTGTGCAAATGTAGCAAGTTATGGAGGTAAGGCAATAAATTGGCCATAGTGCAAAATAATTACAATTAGTATTAACATTGGAATGATAGATGTGCAAGAGATGATGTGCAAATAGAGATACTAGGGTGCAAATGAGCAAAAAATCTCACTTTGGAATTGCAAGTGAAATAGTGTTATCCTTCCCACATGCGAAAAGATGGCGTTAACATGTTGCAGTAGGAGTGTTTCCACATATGGAATTGCAAATTCTGTAATGGCATTCTGTAAAAAGGTAAGTTAGCCTAGTATATTAATTAAAGTGTGTTAAAAATAATTATTTATTATTTCTGAGCCATCCATTCAGAGTTTACTGCTGCAGGCAGATGCCTCTCTTCCTCATACATTGGCCAGTGACCTTTGTCTCCTTATTTATACTTTTTAACATGTTAAAATTAGCAGCGTCACAGTTAATCAGTTAACTTTGTGTCATTTTAGTGCACTCTTTTTTTATTGCATTGTCTGAAAATGTTCAAAATACACTGAAAATGTTCAAAATACATAATCTATACAGCTACAAACAACAATGTGATGTCAAAACAGTTTTGACTTTGAAGTTAAAAAAAGTGTGTTTATCAATTTACCTGATTATGCTAACCGTTACTTTGGACAAAATCAAAACGGCAATATTCTTGTAATGCTATTTTTATTTTAAAAAATCTTAAATTACAGCTCAATTTGAGCAAATTCTGAATTTGCGATTAATCACAGCAAATCTTGCGATAAACCATTCAATTTATTTATCGTTTGACAGCCCCAGTTTACATTAAAATTTGAAAATGAGAGTGGAGCGGACATGAGTCGGTCATGATTGCTCATGATCACGTGATGAGGTAGCCCCGCCTCGACTTTAAAATTAGTGTTGGCCTTCTTGGTCGAATGGTCATGACGTTGTCTTCTCCCATGGGAGACCCGGTTTCTAATCTAGCCAGTTACAAAAGCATACGTGAAACTTATAATATAACATGTGAAATGTTGAGAAACCACGTGTCTGAGTCATGTGAAAAATGTATGTGTGAAATATTCATGTGAAACGTCACATGTCCAAAAACCAAGTTTTTCACATGTTCTTTCCACGTGATTTTTTTTTCATGTGTAAGGGTGTACATACTGCACAAAGTGTGTAGGTGCCATTTATCATGTTTTGTGTTCTATTCATTTCTTCCCTATACTTATCTGTTTAGCACCTGACCACCCACCCTTGATTGTGATTTGTCTCCATTGATTACAAATGGCTGCCAGGTGATTAAGTGGGTGGGAAATAGTGTGCCTGGGAGCACAGACAATTTTCAATCCTATTTGGTTTTTATGGATTATTATTATGGATTATTGAAAATAAAGAAAATAAATGGACTAAATGTATTCTTATATTGGATTGTGCATGTTGGAATTATCCCCAGGTCACTAGTAAGTGGCATTAATAACTTTTTTGGTATTTGCCCAGTGGCGTCAGTTCAGCTAAACCTAGGGTATGGCAAAGTGGGGTGGGGTGGGGGGAGGAATGTTTTGGGAAGTTGAAGCTTTACTGCATTTCTACACAATTTAAAAACTCTAAAATGATATTTGGAGAACAGCAAAAACAAACAAAAATGACTCCAGCCATTAATTATCTCCACAATATTAGAATTTAAGGTCTGTGGAATGGCATATTCAATGTCAAACACTACTCAACCTCATCATAAATGTACTCATTTTCTTATGGAACGGCGTTTACAGTGCAACGTGAAATAGATGCATAATACACGCTATCAAGTCACAACAAGGCTGACTTCAAATTCCGACACCCACAAGACATGCCACCAGAGGTCTCTTCACAGTCCCCAAGTCCAGAACGGACTATGGGAGGCACACAGTACTACATAGAGCCATGACTACATGGAACTCTATTCCACATCAGATTTAAAAACAGGTAAAAATACACCTTGTGAAACAGCGGGGACTGTGAAGAGACACACACACAGGTACATACACACACACATATAGACACTCACTCTACACACACGTACACATGGATGTTGTATTGTAAATATGTGATAGTGGAGTAGTGGCCTGAGGGAACACACTAAATGTATTGGGTAAAGTGTTATGAAATATAATGTCATGTAATATTTTAAATAGTATATAACTGCCTCAATGTTGCAGGACCCCAGGAATCGGCAGCAGCTAATGGGGATCCTTAATAAATACAAATACAAAAATTGCCGTTGCGTGAGTTTGAAGTTTGAGGAAGCAATTTTTTTAACCATAAAATTGCACCTTTATAATAAAGGACTGCATGCATCTATCATCGCATTTGCAGACTAATGTAAGATAGGCTACTATTCCTAATGTGATGAGTAGATTGCATAGTAATTTAGGCTAATAATATAACTCAATCACTGTTAGCAAAACAGACAGATCTGAACAATATAAGGCCTAAGTGCGTAGTAACATAGTGTAGGCCTAATCAAAATTAATTGGTATATACAGCCGTAGACATTTGTGTGCAACATTGTGTAGATGTTCCTAAAAAGCCAGAATGTTGATAAAATTACATTTAAACTTGCTCTACCGGTTGCCTGTGTGTCCTTCTGCTGCTCGAAAATGTAGACAAAATATACACAGAGTAGTGTTATTAAAATGACTTTCAGTAATATATCGGTTTTTACTTCGTGTTTTTGTTTTCAATACTGATTCACACCTGACAAACACTTGCACAATATGGCCGAGCCTAACTTAACCACTGCCCGATTTGAAAACACTTCCGTGAAAACGTGCTTTGGTCGACTAAGCTTGGCTACATTCGGCTATTGTTTACATATTGTACATCACATGCAATGCGTCCAGATTAAAAATACCAGCTACAGAACCTATCGGCGCTGCAAAAAGTTGGGTAAACAACATTTCCCTGTGGATACCCTATCTCCCCCACCTACCGCCAAATGGACCAACAGCATGTATAACCAGTAAAGTAACCTCAAATATAATTGTATTCAACATTATTGCATCTTTTTTAAAGCAACTTCTTTCAGATTGATATCCATGAAGTAACCATGGTAACAGTCTGATGTTTAGACAAGCCTAATCAGAGACGTTTCTTCTCCTTTGCACTGGAACAATTTGACCACTTATAAACACATTTCATGCAATTCCACTACACTTTATATGACTAGAGACATAAGCAACATATTTTTTAATATGTCACAAATTAGTAGCCTACTCTGCTGACACTGACAAACAGATCAGTAAAAATGACCTCGTCTTAAATGCAACAATCTAATCTAGGCCTACGAAAAGGGGAGACATAATTTGTACAGTATGATGTCTATCTAGCCTGGAGGAGGAAATCATTGTCCCCCAAAAAACGTTCCAGTGATACTGATCCAATGATGAAGACAGTGAATATGTTTGCACTCACTGGGCATATGGCCGATGCTCTCCACTGGTGCCAATAAGGTATTGTTTGCTCAAATGGGAGATGAGAGTTTTGATAACTAGAGACAGATTAGTATTTTCTTTGTCTTCTCTTTTCAGCAATAGCAATTTGCTTTCTAAACTATGTTTTTTCTATGATTGTATAAATATTGCAACAGGCCTAAGCCTATTTAACTGCTTTTCACTGACTGCTGCAACTTAACAATCAGCTATTTGGTAGGAAATTTGCCATCCGCACTGCCCAAATTGCACACTTAAAACAATCCACAGCTCATTTTTAAAATAAGCTAATGATTCTCTGTGGCCAAATCATGCTCTCTGGTGTAGTATTTTGAATATTTTATTTATTTGTGTATAAGCACAAGTAATTATATAGCAAATTTTGGATAATTGAGTTAAATGTACTTTAGAGGAAGCCCCTAGCCTATTGGACATGCCGCCTATTCTGACATCAATGTGAAAGCTGGCAGAGAGGCTTACAAGGCAGAGTTCAAATGCCGATATCAAATTCAAATCAATCGGCGTAAAGCCTAAATGGCTGACTGGCAAAGCAAACTGCCTGGCACTGTCTCTGCTCCCTACTTTCTTAAAGTGAGAGAAAGGTGTGCAGGCTGGCAGCTTCTCTCTCAGCGATGCTCCACATGGTCCTAAAGGCAGCCTTTCAATATACTAAACATTGTAATTTTTGTAGTCTACTTTTACATTTTTGGTCCTTAACTAGGGTATGGCGACTGCCAATGATTGGACGCAACTGGACCCGGTTACTACCGTGAGTAAAAGAGACAATGAATGGATGTGCAGAGATATCTGCCGAAGTAATCGCTGTCTAAAGCGAATAACAAATTGTTGTTGCTTGTTTGCCTCTCGTCTCGGAGGGTTCATTGTTGTGTATGGAATTCACAGGGCATTGTGGATTTGTTTGTGTGATAATTCTGGAGCGCGGCTGCATGATTTGCCGCCCGTGTGAACGGAAACAATGCATCAATGCGTCAGATTAACGCGACTGAAACAATCCAAAACACCTGTTGAGTTGTGTTTCCTGCTTTTTATTACTTGGATTGTGTTGAACTGTGTCTTACCGTGCTGTCAGAATGGCAGACAAAAAGCTTGATGAGCAGCCGGATGTGGCTGAGAGTGAAACTATTACTGATGAGAAGCCACAAACGCTTGAAAGTGCAAGTGATGACGTCATGATTGCTGAACAAAAATTTACGAAACTGATTGGCTCTCGGAGAGCTAAGCTTGGTGTATTGACACAAAAAATGAATGAAATCAACGCTCTCATTAACAAACGTAGACAAATGTGGAAATGATGCAAAATGAAATTCTGAAGGAATTCACAGAGCTTCACCATTCTGTGCAAATGCTATTGTCTGAACAGGAGAAGTTTAATGACCGTGTTGATTGGTATAATCCTGAAATGCAGAGGTTCAAATCATTTCTTTTTTCTTTTTTTCTCCCCAATTTCGTGATATCCAATTGGTAGTTACAGTCTTGTCCCATCGCTGCAACTCCCGTACGGACACGGGAGAGGCGAAGGTCGAGAGCCGTGCATCCTCCGAAACACAACCCAACCGAGCCGCGCTGCTTCTTGACACTGTACACCTGGCGACCATGTCACGCCACAGGAGTCGCTAGTGCGCGATGGGACAAGAACATCCCTGCCGGCCAAACCCTCCCCTAACCTGGTCGACGCTGGGCCAATTGTGCGCCGCCTCCGGTCGCCGCCGGCTGCGACAGAGCCTGGACTCGAACCAGGATATCTAGTTATTTAATTAATTTCTTGAAAATGTACATAAATGGAAATTGCAGGTTTTACTCCTACTGAGGTTCCTATAGATGTACAACCTGATGACAGTACTTCATATGTATCACGAAGATCAATGGGCTCTCCACAGCATCCTCAACCTCCTTCTTCGTAAGAGCTGAAGCAAAAAATGCAGCCCTATTGGCTCGTGCAGAAGGGCTCAAAATGAATCATCAGCTTGAAAAAGAAGCAAAGCTGTTGGCAGAGCTGAAAGCAAAACAGGAGGAATTGGAAAATGAAATTGCAGCATCCACTGCCAAGTTGAGAGTCATTGGTGAATACAGAGAACATAGAGCATCAGCACAAGTCAATGTAAGGACACCAACAGATGGTATGAATGTTTATGCGGAGGCTATGTCAAGGGCTCCAAGAACTTTGGAGAGGTTCAATCCCTCAACCCCTGGAGCATCACTGCAAGGGACATACAGCCAACATATGATGACATGCAAACCCATATATAACCCTAATCCCACATCTTCTGGTCCTGGTGCACGCCCAAAGAGTGGCCACCAGCAGTTACCAACAAGGTCAGCAGATGTCGCCACACATTGGAACTCGTGCAGATGAAAGCAATCAAAGGATGCTTCTCAGTGTTCTACAAAAGCAAAAACAACAACGACTGTCTCTACTTCCTGTAAGAGAGATACCAGTGTGTTTAGGTGATCCTTTGTATTATCAATCCTTCATCAGAGTTTTTGATCATGGCATCAACAGCAAAACTACCAAGACAAGCTGTACTTCTTAGAACAGTATACCAGCGTGCAACCAAGAGACCTTGTTCGCAGCTGTTTACATATGGACCCTGCAAGAGGGTATATGGAAGCCAAGAGGCTCCTAAAGCAAAACTTTGGTAATGGTATGAGGATCACTGCTACCTATATGGAGAAGGCTCTGGGCTGGTCACCCATTAGAGTTGAAGATGGTAAGGCTCCTCTGAGAGGTTGTCTTAATGTAATGCAAGATATTCAGTACATGACAGAGATGAATACACCATCCAACATGAGAAGTATCATCTCCAAACTACCATTCAAACTCAGAGACAAGTGTACATCAGCTGCATGTGACATTCAAGAAGAAACTGAGCAAAGAGCAAGTTTCAAAGACTTGGTGAGTTTCATTAAGAGGCAGGCTAGGATAGCCTCAGATCCCATATTCAGGAATATTCAAGACTTTGTTACTGGTAACGAAGCTGTTCTAAAGACCAATGCTTCAGATCCCAAGCTTCAGCCTCCAACCTGGGAGGAAGCAGTTTCACTACTGCAGCTGGTGAAACTGTAAAGGAGAAGAATACTTACAGTGCCTTCAGAAAGTATTCACACCCCTTGACTTTTTACAGATTTTGTTGTGTTACATCCTGAATTTAAAATGTCAAAGTATAATTACGGTTTTACAAATTAACAAAAAATCAAAAGCTGAAATGTCAAACTCACCTTTATTATTATATTTATATCTCTTTTACGCCATAGCCCAGTTCACATTTATCTTCTGGCTTGCATGTGAAATATGCCATCCATAAACACAAAGGGATTTGATTGACATGTACATAACCCATATTGCCATCTTGACAGGATGAAAACACGGCAGCATTTCAAATATGACATGTGACAAAGTTGTAATTATGCGACAGAAATGCTGCTATTTGGCCGGTTGGCAGGAGCTTTTTGCCATGGTTGGTAAACGGTGGCAAAGTGCACACTCTCCGAGGGGACAAAATGTAAAAATGAAATCAACAACAATATAAGTATTCATACCCCTTGACTTATTCTACATTTTTGTTGTGTTACAGCCTGAATTCAGAATTGATTAAATATATGTTTTTCTCTCACCCATCTACAAACAATACCCAATAATGACAAAGTGAAAACATGTTTTTAGATTTATTTGCAAATTTATTGAAAATGAAGTACAGATATATCTCATTTACATAAGTATTCAGACACCTTTGCTATGACATTTATAATTGAGCTCAGGTGCATCCAATTTCCTTTGATCATCCTTGAGCTGTCGCTACAACTTGATCGGAGTCCACCTGTGGCCAATCAATTAATAACATTTTTGACATGCGTTTTTCTGCATTGTTTTGTTGTTATTCTGTCTCTCACTGTTCAAATAAACCTACCATTAAAATTATAGACTGATCATTTCTTCGTCAGTGGGCAAACGTACAAAATCAGCAGGGGATTAAATATTTTTTTCCCTCACTGTAACTGAACTAAATGACTATCGCCCCATAGCACTCACTTCTGTCATCATGAAGTGCTTTGAGAGGCTAGTTAAGGATCATATCACCTCTACCTTACCTGACACCCTAGACCCACTTCAATTTGCTTACCATCCCAATGGATCCACAGACGATGCATTTGCCATCGCACTGCACACTGCCCTATTCCATCTGGACAAGAGGAATAACTACGTAAGAATGCTGTTCATTAACTATTGCTCAGCCTTCAACACCATAATACCCTTCAAGCTCATCATTATGCTTGGGGCCCTGGGTCTGAACACCGCCCTGTGCAACTGGGTCCTGGACTTCCTGACGGGCCGTCCCCAGGTGGTGAAGGTAGGAAACAACACCTCCACGTCGCTGATTATCAACACAGGGGCCCAACAAGGGTGCGTGCTCAGCCCCCTCCTGTACTCCCTGTTCACCCATGACTGCGTGGCCACGAATGCCTCCAACTCAATCATCAAGTTTGCAGACAACACAACAGTAGTAGGCCTGATTACCAACAATGATGAGACAGCCTACAGTGAGGAGGTGAGGGCCCTGGCGGAATGGTGCCAGGAAAATAACATCTCCCTCAACGTCAACAAAACGAAGGAGCTGATCGTGGACTTCAGGAAACAGCCAGGGCCCTCACAGGCCACCTTAATAATGGAGCACTAGTCACTTTAGAAATGTTTACATACTGCTTTACTCATCTCCATACTGCTTTACTCATCTCATATGTATATATTTATTCTATTCTATAGTATTTTAGTCAATGCCACTCCAACATTGCTCGTCTGTAGCTTATTATTTAGATGTTTGAGGCTGCTGGTGAACCATGATATGCATGCATAATCAAAGTGACACTGGACTAGCGCACTTGCCAAAGCCTTTAGGGTGTCATTGTCCCTAATATGCACACCTAGGTAAAAGCCCTATGCTAAAACATGCAAGCCTTTTGTTAATAAAATCTTTAGTAATTCCAATGTTTTTTCAACCCACATTTTTTTTCAGGTTCCTTCAATGAATAATGCCTTAAACATCTATTCAAAAATTTTCAAAAGTGTTGGCTGTTTTTCTCTGTGGTTTAGTAAGTGCCATACCCTGTTAGAAGAGCACCTTGTATAGGTTAGGCTACTTTAATGTCTAGAGCTGTAGCCTACTATACCCGCATGGCAACCGTGGTTTGTTCGGTGTAGATAGAAGTTGCCCCTAGATGCTTATCTTGTGTCAGTTTTATATTAATTAAAGACATGAAAATGACTTAGGTTGACGGAGGAAACCTGATCCTTTGGGGAAACAACAAGTCAAATGAGAAACGTGGTAGTCTATTTACCATGTATGTGGAAAGTAAAGTAAACAGACACTTTTTATTGAAGGGACTTTTGTAATCATGTGGTTATCTTAAGTTATTAAACATCAACTTGCCCAATGAGAATAGAGTATTTAACAAAGCTGTGATATACAGTTGAAGTCGGAGGTTTACATACACCTTAGCCAAATACATTTAAACTCAATTCCTGACATTTAATCCTAGTAAATATTCCCTGTCTTAGGTCAGTTAGGATCACCACTTTATATTAAGAATGTGAAATGTCAGAATAATAGTAGAGAGAATGATTTATTTCAGCATGTATTTCTTTCATCACATTCCTAGTGGGTCAGAAGTTTACATACACTCAATTAGTATTTGGTAGCATTGCCTTTAAATTGTTTAACTTGGGTCAAACGTTTCGATAGCCTTCCACAAGCTTACCACAATAAGTTGGGTGAATTTTGGCCCATTCCTCCTGACAGAGCTGGTGTAACTGAGTCAGGTTTGGGATGGTGTTATTTGGCTTGCAAGCAGACCCCTTTTTCCTCCAAACATAACGATGGTCATAATGGCCAAACAGTTATATTTTTGTTTCATCAGACCAGAGGACATTTCTCCAAAAAGTACGATCTTTGTCCCCATGTGCAGTTGCAAACCGTAGTCTGGCTTTTTTATGGCGGTTTTGGAGCAGTGGCTTCTTCCTTGCTGAGCAGCCTTTTAGGTTATGTCAATATAGGACTCGTTTTACTGTGGATATAGATACTTTTTTACCTGTTACCTCCAGCATCTTCACAAGGTACTTTGCTGTTGTTCTGGGATTGATTTACACTTTTCGCACCAAAGTACGTTCATCTCTAGGAGACAGAACGCATCTCCTTCCTGAGCGGTATGATGGCTGCGTGGTCCCATGGTGTTTATATTTACATACTATTGTTTGTACAGATGAATGTGGTACCTTCAGGCGTTTGAAAATTGCTCCCAAGGATGAACCAGACTTTAGATTTTCCCATGATGTCAAGCAAAGGGGCACTGAGTTTGAAGGTAGGCCTTGAAATAAATCCACATGTACACCTCCAATTGACTCAAATGCTCCAAAACAGAGTTGACACTTGACTTATGGGAAGTTGTGCAGAACATGGCTTTGAGGCGCAAGCAGTTGAAGGTGTTGCATCTTGGGATGCGCTTCTTTTGTCTCCCCCTCATTTTTGTGTTTTGCATACACAGGCGTGTGTGTGGAGTGATGCACTTCTTTCTTTAAACAATAATTTACTATTTATGCTGTTATCCACAGGGCAATATCAGAATAATGTAACTTTTATTTTAACATTAATACGATTCCTATAACTTCTGTAGCATTTTTGGGTGCAGAATTAACTGTGTGAATTCAGGTCATAAGAAAATATTTGTCTTCCCTATGTTTTCAAAAATGTATTAGAAAGGTGTTCCATTGCATAGCAACATGTAGCATAGCCTACCTATGGACCTCTTCTTTCACTTTGAATTCATACACAAACGTATTAGTCATAATTTCGTACTTGAATAGGTCATACACAGTATGTAACCATGTATCACAGCTTCCCCTATAGAGCCTATTGAGACATATCAATTTCTCTGAACCTTAAATAACATACACTATTAAACAAAGGAGAACGGAGTAGGTTGTTTTGGTCAATGCCTGATGTTAGTTATGCTGTCATATAGCAGACAAAGACTACCTCTGAAGTTGTTGAAGTTATGGAGGATGTGTTCTTTGTCTTCTCTTACAAGGTGAATGTGGAGGAGGCCTTAATATATATACTCCCTGTGTTCATGGTACAAACATATACATACAATGGGGGAAAAAAAAGTCAGCCACCAATTGTGCAAGTTCTCCCACTTAAAAAGATGAGAGAGGCCTGTAATTTTCATCATAGGTACACGTCAACTATGACAGACAAATTGAGAAAAAAAAATCCAGAAAATCACATTGTAGGATTTTTAATGAATTTATATGCAAATTATGGTGGAAAATAAGTATTTGGTCACCTACAAACAAGCAAGATTTCTGGCTCTCACAGACCTGTAACTTCTTCTTTAAGAGGCTCCTCTGTCCTCCACTCGTTACCTGTATTAATGGCACCTGTTTGAACTTGTTATCAGTATAAAACACACCTGTCCACAACCTCAAACAGTCACACTCCAAACTCCACTATGGCCAAGGCCAAAGAGCTGTCAAAGGACACCAGAAACAAAATTGTAGACCTGCACCAGGCTGGGAAGACTGAATCTGCAATAGGTAAGCAGCTTGGTTTGAAGAAATCAACTGTGGGAGCAATTATTAGGAAATGGAAGACATACAAGATCACTGATAATCTCCCTCGATCTGGGGCTCCACGCAAGATCTCACCCTGTGGGGTCAAAATGATCACAAGAACGGTGAGCAAAAATCCCAGAACCACACGGGGGGACCTAGTGAATGACCTACAGAGAGCTGTGACCAAAGTAACAAAGCCTACCATTAGTAACACACTACGCCGCCAGGGACTCAAATCCTGCAGTGCAAGACGTGTCCCCCTGCTTAAGCCAGTACATGTCCAGGCCCATCTGAAGTTTGCTCTTCTGGGTTTTGGATGATCCAGAAGAGGATTGGGAGAATGTCATATGGTCAGATGAAACCAAAATAGAACTTTTTGGTAAAAACTCAAATCGTCGTGTTTGGAGCACAAAGAATGCTGAGTTGCATCCAAAGAACACCATACCTACTGTGAAGCATGGGGGTGGAAACATCATGCTTTGGGGCTGTTTTTCTGCCAAGGGACCAGGACGACTGATCCGTGTAAAGGAAAGAATGAATGGGGCCATGTATCGTGAGATTTTGAGTGAAAACCTCCTTCCATCAGCAAGGGCATTGAAGATGAAACGTGGCTGGGTCTTTCAGCATGACAATGATCCCAAACACACCGCCCGGGCAACGAAGGAGTGGCTTCGTAAGAAGCATTTCAAGGTCCTGGAGTGGCCTAGCCAGTCTCCAGATCTCAACCCCATAGAAAATCTTTGGAGGGAGTTGAAAGTCTGTGTTGCCCAGCGACAGCCCCAAAACATCACTGCTCTAGAGGAGATCTGCATGGAGGAATGGGCCAAAATACCAGCAACAGTGTGTGAAAACCTTGTGAAGACTTACAGAAAACGTTTGACCTGTGTCATTGCCAACAAAGGGTATATAACAAAGTATTGAGAAGCTTTTGTTATTGACCAAATACTTATTTTCCACCATAATTTGCAAATAAATTCATTAAAAATCCTACAATGTGATTTTCTGGAAAATATTTTCTCATTTTGTCTGTCATAGGTGACGTGTACCTATGATGAAAATTACAGGCCTCTCTCATCTTTTTAAGTGGGAGAACATGCACAATTGGTGGCTGACTAAATACTTGTTTTCCCCACTGTAATAGTCACAACTTACAAGGCTATACCACAGCCTTCTGCTGCTCAAAGGATAGACCTTAAACAGAATATGAAATGAGCGATGGAGTAAGGGGCAGACAGTCCATTGCCATCGACTGCTGAGAATAGCACCCATTTTTTCTCTGCCCTCTGGCAAAGCTGGTTGGCAGGAGCTCCACAATCGTAGTGGAGAAAGAGAAGGGTTGTCTCTTACTCAAACAGAGTGGGATCCTGGTGTTGTTCATTGAGAGGATCTTCCTCCTTCTTTCTTATTCCTCTGTTCTTCCCTTCTTCTTCTAGTGTCAGTAAGGTGTTGATTGGTGTTTCTACTTTGGTAGGAGGTGTAAGAACTCCACATGAATTACTTTATCAAGAGACAGGAACTTTAAAGTAAAACCAGTGGTACCAGTGGTACTGTATGACTACATTTGTATCCTATCACTGCATGCAGGTACCACCACTCTCCTTCAGTCGGCCTGGGGCTGTGGAAGAAAGCTCTGAAGAGAGAGTATAAGAGAGAGGTAGAGAGATTGTCATCTGTGAGAGAGTCATCTCTGAAACTACTATAGAAATGGTTGATATGTATATATGTGTATGTGTGTATGGCCTTGCACGTGTATTTACAGATCAATGTGCCGTAGGAGGATGATGTGAGAGAAAAGGAACCGGGTGTCAGAGGGAAACGTCCTGTGTCCCCGGGCGCTGGTGGTGCCAGCTTAGCAATTAAGATGTTAGACAGAGAATCTCAGTTTCACCTTAAAGGCACTACACCAAACACCCACCCCAACACCCTCTTCTCAGTCACCTCCGCCCCTCTTCAAGACTGCAAAGTGAGATACCACCATGGGCAGCCAGGTGGAATACTCTGTCCTCTGCTGGCCTGTACTGGAACTGCACAACTTTCTCTTGGATCTGCCATCTCAGCTCTGGTCCTGTCCATGGCGTTTAGCACACATCGATAAAGGGAGTTAGTAGAGGAATGCGCACTAAAACCCTGGACCAGAGCTACTCAGCAATATGATGTCATCACTCACAGTGTGATTGTGTGTGTAATTGTGTGTGATCGTTTGTGTGTGTTTAATGTATTAGGATATAGTTCCTTTATAGTACAAACTATGGTATTTTCTAAACCACTCAGTTTGTCTCATCCGTTTTACGAATCAGACTGTGTAATCTCTACCTCTAGCCCATCCAAACAAGTAAATTCCACTGACAGGATAAGCTCACGGTAAAATAGGATTTGCTGGTGTTGTAATCTTACCCAGCACGATACCTGGCAGGTTACGAGATTTCCAGAGAATTTGCTTTGCTTCTAATCTTACTGGATGTGACACCTTCATTGTGGTTCAATACATTATTATAGGCCATAATGCTTTGCTAGTGGCTTGAATTAAAGAGATAGTTTAAAAAACATTTTAGGCCAAGTTTGCATATTCACATTAATAATATGCCATTTAGCAGACGCTTTTATCCAAAGCAACTTACAGTCATGCGTGCATACATGCATACATTTTTTATGTATGGGTGGTCCCGGGGATCGAACCCACAACCTTAGTGTTACAAGCGCCATGCTCTACCAGCTGAGCTACAGAGGACCACATTCCATGCATTGTCTACTTTACAGGGGTTTCTGTAGTTTCTGTAATTCTATGACAGACTCATAAAGCCTCTAGAAGTAAAAAAAAAATATTGAGATTGGTTTAACATTTCAGAAAACTATCCCTTTTATATGACATAGACAGTACTCAGCAAATTATTCATTTGGAAATATATTATGTTGGATGGTGATTGTTTTGCTCTAGCTTTCCAATGCAGGATGTGTTATTTTTCTGTTGAAAGGTGATTGTTTCGTTCTAGCTTTCCAATGCAGGATGTGATGTTTTTCTGTTGACAAGGAACATAAGTTCATTAGTATTCAGGGGCTGTTTTGCCCATCTTGCTGTACTAGTGAATGCATAGACTTTGTGACAAAGTTGATGAAGCCTGCATTTTCATCAACACACACACACAGGAGTCCTGTGTAGTGCACCCGATATTGACTATACTGTGAGAGTTTTTAGAGTCGGTGCAAGAAAAAGTGTATAAGGACATTAACAATGTACAAACACATAGATATGTGTATGCAGACATGTGTGTGTTTGTGTGTGGGTGCGTGTGTGTGTGCGTGCGTGCTTGCATGTACAGTTGAAGTCAGAAGTTTACATGCACTTAGGTTGGAGTCATTAAAACTCGTTTTTCAACCACTCCACAAATTTCTTGTTAACAAACTATAGTTTTGGCAAGTCGGTTAGGACATCTACTTTGCGCATGATACAAGTAATTTTTCCAACAATTGTTTACATATAGATTATTTCACTTATAATTCACTGTATCACAATTCCAGTGGGTCAGAAGTTTACATACACTAAGTTGACTGTGCCTTTAAACAGCTTGGAAAATTCCAGAAAATAATGTATTGGCTTTAGAGTCAGTTGGAGGTGTACCTGTGGATGTATTTCAAGGCCTACCTTCAAACTCAGTGCCTCTTTGCTTGACATCATGGGAAAATCTAAAGAAATCAGCCAAGACCTCAGAACAAATATTGTAGACTTCCACAAGTCTGGTTCATCCTGTGGAACAATTTCCAAACACCTGAGGTACCGCGTTCATCTGTACAAACAGTAGTATGCAAGTATAAACACCATGGGACCATGCAGCCATCATACCACTCAGGAAGTAGACGTGTTCTGTCTCCTAGAGATGAACGTACTTTGTTTCGAAAAGTGCAAATCAATCCCAGAACAACAGCAAAGGACCATGTGAAGATGCTGGAGGAAACAGGTACAAAAGTATCTATATCCAAAGTAAGACAAGTCCTATATCGACATAACCTGAAAGGCCGCTCAGCAAGGAAGAAACCACTGTTCCAAAACTGCCATAAAAAAGCCAGACTATGGTTTGCAACTGCACATGGGGACAAAGATCGTACTTTTTGGAGAAATGTGTTCTGGTCTGATGAAACAAAAATATAACTGTTTGGCCATAATGACCATCGTTATGTTTGGAGGAAAAAGGGGGTGCTTGCAAGCCGAAGAACACCATCCCAACCGTGAAGTACGGGGTGGCAGCATCATGCTGTGGGGGTGCTTTGCTGCAAGAGGGACTGGTGCACTTCACAAAATAGATGGCATCATGAGGAAGGAAACTTATGTGAATATATCGAAGCAACATCTCAAGACATCAGTCAGGAAGTTAAAGCTTGGTCGCAAACAAGTCTTCCAAATGGACAATGACCCCAAGCATACTTCCAAAGTTGTGGCAAAGTGGCTTAAGGACAACAAAGTCAAGGTATTGGAGTGGCCATCACAAAGCCCTGACCTCAATCCTATAGAAAATCTGTGGGCAGAACTGAAAAAGCGTGTGCGAGCAAGGAGGTCTACAAACCTGACTCAGTTACACCAACTCTGTCAGGAGGAATGGGCCAAAATTCACCCAACTTACTGTGGGAAGCTTGTGGAAGGCTACCTGAAACGTTTGACCCAAGTTAAACAATTTAAAGGCAATGTTACCAAATACTAATTGAGTGTATGTAAACTTCTGACCCACTGGGAATGTGATGAAAGAAATAAAAGCTGAAATGAATCATTCTCTCTACTATTATTATGACATTTCACAATCTTAAAATAAAGTGGTGATCCTAACTGACCTAAGACAGGGCATTTTTACTACGATTAAATGTCAGGAATTGTGAAAAACAGAGTTTAAATGTATTTGGCTAAGTTATATGTACTGTAAACTTCCGACTTCAACTGTATGTATGTATCTGCATATAAGCTGTGAGGGTATTTGTACCAACATTTTGTAGTGGCAAATACCAAAACAGTTATTGATTCCACTTACTAGTGACCTGGGGATAATTCCAATGCGCACAATCCAATAAAAGAGAGGAATCCAAGAATACTTTTTTTTTTTTCTTCTTCTTTCTTTTCAATAAATCCAAAATATATTTCAAACATCATACCTTTTTTTTCATATTTCTCAAGTCCATAGTTATTTGTGTGTGTGTTAGTCCTTTGTTGGGACCCACCAGGGGCCTTGTCGGTGTCTTTGTAAAGTGTCAGTATACTCTATGTGTTAGTCCTCCTCTGTTGCTTCCTGCAGCAAGCACAGCTTGCTGATTTGTCGCTTCAAGATGCTTGTCTTGGTTTTGAGGAGTGCACTCCTTACCTGACCCTTAGAATCAGGGAAGGGTTTGATGACCCTGGCAATCAATCAGGAGTTGCGTGGTGCTATCATTCACTACTAGCATAATGTAATCTGTGGTGAGACTCCTTTTTAATAGGTTCCATTTTTGGCACTCCTGCATTTTATTATTATTTTATTTTTAACCTTTATTTAACTAGGCAAGTCTGTTAAGAACAAATTCTTATTTACAATGACGGCCTACACCGGCCAATCCCGGACGACGCTGGGCCAATTGTGCGCCGCCCTATGGGACTCCCAATCACGGCCGGTTGTGATATAGCCTGGAATCAAACCAGGGGGTCTGTAGTGACACCTCAAGCACTGAGATGCAGTGCCTTAGACCGCTGCGCCACTCGGAAGATCTAAAGCAACCTACTTCCTGAAGGAATAAATTTGACTTCTGACTCCCATCATGGAGGTGTGTGGGAGCAGCTGATACCCTAGGTAAAATCCATTCTGACCTCAGTCATGAGAAAATGGAACATTAATGGAAGGTACTCGCTGATTAATTTTTTCTAGAACAGGTCCATCAGATACTCAATCTGTTTGCATCTTTAACTGGAATCCAAGTCCTCCTTCTGAAATAGCCCTGGTGCCATGATGGGTTTACCTTTCAGTTGTAGAAGGTGGTTCGGTCTGAGGGCCTCCAGATCATTGGGGTCATCAGACACTGTGGTGATTGGACGATCATTCAGGATAGCTTCCACTTCACAGAAAGCTGTCTGTAAGCCTTCAACATCCAGTGTTTGTTTTCTCATGACTGAGGTCAGAATGGATTTTACCTGGCGTATCAGCCGCTCCCACACACCTCCATGATGGGAGTCAGAAGTCCATTTTATTCCTTCAGGAAGTAGGTTGCTTTGGATCTATTTTATTTTCTGACTTTTCTTTGCTGTAGTGTTGTCTTTACTCTCAGCATCCAAACAATTGCCAATTTTCAAGCTACACTGTGAAAATATTTTTCTATTTGCTGATTTGTTGGGCTCGTTTCTTCTTTCACCACTATGTGATTGACAGTGATGTCTTTTTTTAGAAGGGATGGGGCTCAGCTCCTTTGGCATTTCTGGCCACTGTGGCTCCACCCTCAACAGGAAATATGGACCTTCGATCCATCTCTTGTATTTCAGGAAAGATTCTGCCGTCATGCCATGTGACGCATCATCTGCTGGATTGACTTTGGAGCTCACATACCGCCACTAAGTAGTTTTTGACAAACCTCTGATGACTGAGACTCTGTTTGCCATGAATGTGTGCAACCTTCTTGTTTCTTTGGCTATGTAGCTTAACACAGATGTGCTATCAGTCCAGAAGACTGATTTTTCCAGCTGAATCTGAAGCTCTGATTTCAACATTGTATCAACACATACTGCAAGAACTACTGCTGAAAGCTCTAGTTGGGGGATGGTAATTTGCTTTAGCGGGGCCACTCTCGCTCTTCTCATGATGAATCTGATGTGGGGATCGTCTGTGGTGTTTCTTTGCAGTAGATAGGTCACAACACCACATACTACAATACTTGCGTCACAGAAATGGTGTAGCTGTGCAGATATCACCTTGCCAAAGCCACTTGGTTTGATGCATCTGTTGACATAGAAACCAGTCAGTTGGTTCAGATCTGCAAGCTGTTTCTTCCACTGCTGAGAAAAAAACATCTAGTATTTCTTCATCCCAGCCACAGTTGGATTTGCACATCTCCTGGAATATTCTCCTTGCTGTCAGGATGAAAGGTGCAAGGAATCCCAGAGGCATACACTGAGCAGACAAAAGATAGTATCCCTCTTCTAGTGTGTGGTCGGTTCTTCATGACTGTTCTGAATCAAAGTGTGTCATCCTCCACATCCCACTGGACACGCAGTGCCTTTTCCGCAGGTAAGTTCTCTCTCTCATGGTCAAGCTCTTTCATGTCTTTCACCTTCTCCACTGCAGGTAATGAAGCCAGGACAGCACAGCAGCTCTGAGGTCTCTGACCAGGGTGATGGCTTCACCGTCTGTGGGAATGGATTTCAAACAATCATCAACATAAAAGCTCATTCTAATGGTATCGAGAGCCTTCTCGTCATACTTGCCAATGTTATCTTCAGCAGTTTTCTTAAGTGCAGCTGGGGGATGAAATGGCACCGAATAGATGGACTGTCATCCTGTACTCTGCCAGCTGTTGGCTTACATCAACATCAGGCCACCACAGGAAACTAAGGAAGTCAATGTCCTGAGGTGGTACTCTGACCTGATGGAACATGCCCTCAATATTGGCCATCAAGGCAATGGGCTCCTGCTGAAACCTGAGCAGAACACTAAGCAGTGTGTTGGATAGGTCTGGGCCTTGTAGGAGCTCCGTGTTGAGAGATGTGGCCTTGAATGAAGCAGCACAGTCAAAAACCACACGGATAGTCTTCTTTCTTGAATGATAGACTGCATGATGTATAATGTACCACACTCGCCCATCATCACGAAGCAGCTGGTTTTCTGGTACCTTTTCAGCGTGACCTTTCCGAATGACCTCATTCATAAAACCTTTGTAGTCCTCAAATAACACTTTGTCATTGTTGAACTTCCTTATGAGGTTAAGGGCTTGCTGCTATGATTTCGAAAAGGGAGTTGAAGGTGGTAATGCCAATCCATCAGTGTTGCAGAGTCTGATGCTAACTTGAAGAACTTGATTGCCCCCCATCTATCCTCAGAGTTTGTACTGTTTGGTGACCTAAACTGGGATATGCTTAACACCCTGGCCATCCTACAATCCAAACTACATGCCCTCAATCTCACACAAATTATCAAGGAACCTACCAGGTACAACCTTAAATCCGTAAACATGGGCACCCTCATAGATATCATCCTGACTAACTTACCCTCTAAATACACCTCCGCTGTCTTCAACCAGGATCTCAGCGATCACTGCCTTATTGCCTACGTCCGTAACGGGTCCACGGTCAAACGACCACCCCTCATCACTGTCAAACGCGCCCTAAAACACTTTAGCGAGCAGGCCTTCCTAATTGACCTGGCCCAGGTATCCTGGATGGATATCGATCTCATTCCGTCAGTAGAGGATGCCTGGTTGTTCTTTAAAAGTGCTTTCCTCTCAATCTTAAATAAGCATGCCCCATTCAAAAAATTCAGAACTAAGAACAGATATAGCTCCTTGTTCTCCTCAGACTTGACTGCCCTTGACCAGCACAAAAACATCATGTGGCGTACTGCATTAGCATCGAATAGCCCCCGCGATATGCAACTTTTCAGGGAAGTTAGGAACCAATATACACAAGCAGTTAGGAAAGCAAAGGCTAGCTTTTTCATACAGAAATGTGCATCCTGTTGCACTAAATCCAAAAAGTTTTGGGACACAGTAAAGTCCATGGAGAATAAGAGCACCTCCTCCCAGCTGCCCACTGCACTGAGGCTAGGAAACACTTAACCACCGATAAATCTACAATAATCGTGAATTTCAACAAGCATTTTGCTATGGCTGGCCATGCTTTCCACCTGGCTACCACTACCCCGGCCACCAGCTCTGCACTCTCCGCTGCAACTTGCCCATGCCCCAACTGCTTCTCCTTCACCCAAATTCAGACAGCTGATGTTCTGAAAGAGCTGCAAAATCTGGACCCCTACAAATCATCCGGGCTAGACAATCTGGAAACTTTCTTTCTAAAATTAGCAGCCAAAATTGTCGCAACCGCTATTACTAGCCTGTTCAACCTCTCTTTCGTAACGTCTGAGATCCCCAGAGATTGGAAAGCTGCCGCGGTCATCCCCCACTTCAAAGGGGGTGACACTCTAGATCCAAACTGTTACAGACCTATATCCATCCTGCACTGCCTTTCGAAAGTTTTTGAAAGCCAAGTTAACAAACAGATCACCGACCATTTCGAATCCCACCGTACCATCTCTGCTATGCAATCCGGTTTCCAAGCTGCTCATGGGTGCACCTCAGCCATGCTCAAGGTCCTAAACGATATTAAAACCGCGATCGATAATAGACAGTACTGTGCAGCCGTCTTCATCGACCTGGCCAAGGTTTTCGACTCTGTCAACCATCGCATTCTTATTGGCAGACTAAATAGCCTTGGTTTCTCAAATGACTGCCTCGCCTGGTTCACCAACTACTTCTCAGATAGAGTTCAATGTGTCAAATCGGAGGGCCTGTTGTCTGGACCTGGCAGTCTCTATGGGGGTGCCACAGGGTTCAATTCTCGGGCCGACTCTTTTCTCTGTGTATATCAATGATGTCGCTCTTGCTGCTGGTGACTCTCAGATCCACCTCTACGCAGACGACACCATTTTGTATACATCTGGCCCTTCATTGGACACTGTGTTAACAAACCTCCAAACGAGCTTCAATGCCAAAACACTCCTTCCGTAGCCTCCAACTGCTCTTAAACATTAGAAAAAATGAAATGCATGCTCTTCAATCGAACGCTGCTGGCACCCGCCCACCCGACTAGAATCACTACTCTCGGCGGGTCTGACTTAGAGTATGTGGACAACTACAAATACCTAGGTGTCTGGTTAGACTGTAAACTATCCTTCCAGGCTCACATTAAGCATCTCCAATACAAAGTTAAATCTAGAATCAGCTTCCTATTTCGCAACAAAGCCTCCTTCACTCATGCTGCCAAACATGTCCTCGTTAAACTGACTATCCTACCGATCCTTGACTTCGGCGATGTCATTTACAAAATAGCCTCCAACACTCTACTCAGCAAATTGGATGTAGTCTATCACAGTGCCATCCGTTTTGTCACCAAAGCCCCATATACTACCCACCATTGTGACCTGTACGCTCTTGTTGGCTGGTCCTCACTACATATTCGTCGCCAAACCCACTGGCTCCAGGTCATCTATAAATCACTGCTAGGCAAATCCCCGCCTTATCTTAGCTCATTGGTCACCATAGCAACACCCACCCGTAGTATGCGCTCCAGCAGGTATATCTCACTGGTCATCCCCAAAGCCAACACCTCCTTTGGTCGCCATTCCTTCCAGTTCTCTGCTGCCAATGACTGGAACGAACTGCAAAAATCTCGGAAGCTGGAGACTCTTATCTCCCTCACTAACTTTAAGCATCAGTTGTCAGAGCACCTTACCGATCACTGCACTTGTACACAGCCCATCTGAAATTAGCCCACCCAACTACCTCATCCCCTTATTGTTATTTATTTTGCTCATTTGCACCCCAGTATCTCTATTTGCACATCATCTCTTGCACATCTATCATTCCAGTGTTAATACTAAATTCTAATTATTTTTCACTATGGCCTATTTATTGCCTTACCTCCATAACTTGATACATTTGCACACACTGTATATATATATATATTCTGTTGTATTTTTGACTTTATGTTTTGTTTACTCCATATGTAACTCTGTGTTGTTGTTTTTTATCGCACTGCTTTGCTTTACCTTGGCCAGGTCGCAGTTGTACATGAGAACTTGTTCTCAACCGGCTTACCTGGTTAAATAAAGGTTAAATAAATACAAATTTCAACAGAAAACTCACTTTTTTCATTGTGACGCTTCTCTGGGAAATCTTGATTGTATTGCTTGACAAGGAGCTCGTCAATGTTTGCAATGGAGATACAATTTGATGTCATGCACTGTCTTCCATGTTCATCTACGCTGGTGCTGCTGTTGAGTGGACCATTGACCACCCATCCAAGGAGAGTCTTTACCACATATGGACCTTTACGTTGACTGTTAATGATTGTCTACGGTTCCAGTGCCTTTGGGGCGTTGACTTCAACAAGCAGTCCAACATCTCATTCAATACTGGGCAACTTCACTTCATTGAGATAAAGCCATTCCTTTATGTTATTCTGTGAGGTGATGTTTTCTTTGGTGACAGGAATCTCTCCCTGAGAGTACACCTCTGGCAGCTGTAAGATTATGCATTTCTAGGTCCTTGAATTTGTAGCTGCTCAAAGATTTCTCCTGTCCCATTGTTCTTAGAAGAATCTCTGTCTTCAGATGCAAGCAACTCTGTCATCAGCTTCTCAGTAAAGGTTGCAGAGCTACCTGGATCCAAAAACACATAAGTCTGTATAATCTTGTTACCTTTGGACAGGTTAGATTTGGACAGGCAAGATGGCTAGAGTACAAACTTTGTTACTGGCCCCTGTATGGCCACACGTTGACATAGAAACTAAAGCATCTCTCCAGCATATTTCACCTCTCTGGGATAACTCTAGTCATCCGTCTTTATGTGCTGCAAACTGGGGTGCTTTCGCTGACACATTTTACATGTCAGTTGTCTTTTGCAGTCTCAGCTAATGTGTCCTCTTGTCAAACATTCAAAACATAAACCTTTTGAGAAACTCAACATTTTCTCTGTGTGGTCTTGATCTCATCTTTCTGCAGCACTCCATTGTGTGATAACGTGAGCAGAATACACATGGCTTTAAAAAGAGACGTTTTGTAGCTGTTCTCCTGAATATTTTCATGCAGGTACAGTGCATCCAGAAAGTATTCACACCCCTTGACTTTTTCCACATTTTGTAATGTTACAAAGTGGGATTAAAATGTATTTAATTCAAACAAATTGGCAACGATCCAGACAAGAAACTCTGTAATGTCAAAGTGGAAGTAAAATATTGAACGATGCTGAATGGGTGTAGACAAAGAAGAGCTCTCCAGTAGGTTTACCAAAACATTCAAGGGCCATTTTCTCAAAAGTGAGGTTACAAGTTTATTAACTTTCAAAGCAGAATGACTTTCCCATTGTTCCTCAACTGTAGTGTATGATATTCAATTTTCTAGCACTGAGTCTCTACTTTTATCCAATGTAAATAAAACAATTTCAAATGTTGCTACAAATGTTGCTGCATAAGACTGAATCGAGCCTTT
The DNA here is from genome assembly GCF_964263955.1 of Coregonus lavaretus. NCBI lineage: Eukaryota > Metazoa > Chordata > Actinopteri > Salmoniformes > Salmonidae > Coregonus > Coregonus lavaretus. Next base: position 8,333,405 of record NC_140003.1, on the reverse strand, counting down.
AAGAAATTCTCCATGTTCTGTCAAGTTGGTTGTTAATCATTTGCTAGATAGCAATTTTCAAGTCTTCCCATAGATTTTAAAGCCGATTTCACTAGGCTACTCAGGAACATTCAATGTTGTCTTGGTAAGCAACGCTATTGTAAATTTGGCCTTGTGTTTAAGGTAATTGTCCTGCTGAAACGTGAATTTGTCCCCAGTGTCTGTTGGAAAGCAGACTGAACCAAGTTTTCCTTTAGAAAAACACCATCCAAAGTGTAATTAATAACTGCACCATGCTCAAACAGATATTTAATGTATGTTTTTTTTTTACCCATCTACCAATAGGTGCCCTTCTTTGCGAACCATTGGAATACCTCCCTGGTCTATGTGGTTGAATCTGTGCTTGAGATTCGCTGCTCGACTGAGTGACCTTACAGATAATTATATGTGTGGAGTACAGAGATGGGGTAGTCATTTATGAAAGTAGAAATCTGCATCAATTGAAAAGTATAGTCACTGAGAAAAGCCGCACAATTTAAATATGTGTAGTAAAGGAGACTGAGTAAAGGTAAGGGGAATATACATGGTTTACATCATCAATAGATTTCCGTTGTCTCAACAGAGTCACAAACTGGATTGGCAACATCAGCAAGTATTGAGGAGCTGCCACTAGAAATGTTCTGGAAATCGAAGTGTGAATGTTTGTCAAAAAAAGAATACTTTTGATTTGCCAACTTTATGCCCATTTATGTCAAATCACTGCTCTCTGCACAGACACCCTCATGCTTAACAAAAGAGTTAGAAGTCTGCATGGCAAGAGATGTCACCATATCATGGTTGACAATCTCCAAAGACATCATACCATAACTACTGACATCAGAAAGATAGCGTAACAAATGATCAGAGTGGTATCGGCAAAATAAGTCATCTTCAAAGGGATCTAAAATGTTGGGAGTATAAAAAGATCTTCAAAGATGGCCCAGTTAAGATTAAAATAGATTACACAAGTACCAGATCAATTACAACTTACCGTGGTAAAGACTAAGAATACTAAAGTAAAAAGCTTTTAAAGAGGAGGTATTACGAAGTAAAGTCTAATATTTATAAAATGAATCTTTCCTGCCTTCTTTTAAACATCATATGTGTCATATTATAAGAATTAATGGTCTACAGACCTCTCAGCTCAACTGTCCAAAGCTTTGGCATTTCATAAAAAACCTTTAATCACACCTCAGCACAGCCCCCAATGGCCCCCATTAACAGCTCATGACATATTCACATCAGTCCACTTTGCAGCAGGCTCTAAAAACTAGTTGCACCTAAGGGATGGTCAGTTCTGTTCCGAGGCTATAATATACTTCAGGAATCTAAAGAATATGAAGCCTAGGAAGCCTCAGGGTTCAAGTCATTAGTACCTGTTGTGAGAACTCAAGAGAACCAAAGAATGATTATTACCGGTCAGACAGTAGTTTGACAAATGGTATGTTACATCCTGACATGTTTTTTTTTATAACAAGTATTGGTTTAGGTGTAATCTTTGATATAGGGACAAATAAGACACCTCTTGGGAATAGGCACTGATATACAAATGAACAACAGACATGTCTCAACAAAAAAAACAAATTAGTAACACATTTATCACCCATTCCTCAGTGAATAGAGAGAATGAGAAAGAATGAGAGATGCACTGCGGGGAGAGAATATATTGAGATCAGTTGGCATGCCGACTATAATTTATAGAGTCACAGACTGGAGAGGCGATGCAATTATTCTTATGAGACAAATTCGAGCAATCGATCAAACGCTGAGGATGGCTGTCGAGCAGGCAGCCTGCAACATGTCAGTTACTGGGAGTTTTTCAAGACAATTTATTTGATAGATCTTAGCAAGGGGAGAGAATGCACAGGGAGTGCCTCAAAGGTTCAATAACACACCATTGGTGTTGTTTGGGACCAGGGAAGTAGAGCTAGCTGCAGAGATGAAGGTAGATGGTATATTGAAAGATGGCTCTGATATTCAAGATCCAAGGTGTTTTGGGTGTCTCATGTGGGTTAGAGAAAAAGCAGATGTTGTATAGGCAAGTATGCTGTATATACTTGGACTTTTAAAATTGTCCGAACAGGAAGTTCCTCCATGTTTCATGGATTTTAGCTTTTGAAATATGCCAATGTCACAAAGGAATACTACCAAAATAACACTTTTACAGAAGAATACTACCAAACACTACTATATTACCACAATCATTACCATCCCCAGTAAAGTGTTGTCCCATGACGTCTTAATTACGTATTTATCTAGTTGTAACCAGATAAAGACATATTTTTCATGACAGCATGTTTTGGTTGTTTTCTGGTCAGATAATCAGATTACAACCAGATTAAGACATATTTTCTGGTTGCTAAAAACAAGTTAACAAAACATCCTTTTACAACCAGTACACCACCTGACCATGACGTCATAAAAGACGTCACAACGTTGTCAGTGAAACCAGTTTTGCCCGCTGGGTCACCACAGTTGATTCATCTTCACTCATCATTTTTAGTTCATCACATCCTTCCGTCATGAAAACACACAGTCCTATATCTCACTCCAGTCTGCCCTGTCTTTTTTCCCCCATCACTACCCTCAGTCCTACTCAATCCTATCAGCCCATTATTCAGAGTTACTGGCTTCCATCACTCCTCCATTATAGGATCCATTAACCCCTACTTCCCCTCACTGTGACCTTTCATTATCCAGCCTTCAGTACAACTTCACATCATCACATGTCAGCATCATTCCCATACTACTCCAAAAACATGAAAATATGAAGAAGATATGCCAAAGCCAAAGTGATAGGCCTATCTAATGGTTTAATGTTATGATATGCTATATATCCACATGGTACAATGAAGTTAACATAGCATCTACTACAGAAATGCGAACGTGGCATATTTTTCTCTCTCGCTGTGCTTGTTTAATAGCTACTAAATATGTGCCGTCATTTATAATTATTTAATGAGCATGATTAATAATTAATGATCTTCCCCCACTGTGTAAACTCAATTAACCATCTATAAATGTTGTTTGTCTGATATGCAATTACTTTCCCCAAATGCTCTCTCAAACTCAAAATGGCTTTCTCTCAAACAGTGAATAGCTGAGGTTTGGGTTATTGAACTTTGCAAGTGAATTGTGTACATGAGAGTGACTTGTGATTGCTTTCTCTCAGTTTCTCAGTTTGTAAGTGGCTGTGAGTGCAGTATTGGGCACGGGGGGAAGTGCAAACCTCTTAACTCACCCAACTTTCATCTACTTATGAATAGCCTTATTTGTCTGGATCTTGAAGGAAAATCAGCCCAAAACAGTCTTCAGTCCTACATAGCCTGCAAGGTAACAGGGTGAGAATTCCAGAAGGTCTGATACAATCACACATATCATCATAAAGAGCTGATGGTAAGCATGCAAGCAGTTCCTCTAACTGTTTAATAAACTACAACTCCATACGGACACTGCTAATTAAACAGAAAAGACACCCTTTAGTGAGAAGGGGATGTAAATCCATAATAGTACCCTACGCCTATATGGCAGCCAGCCCTGCTATTGGACAATATTCTTGTGCTCTTATCACATCACCAGTAATGTGGTTGCGGTATCCCAGATTACTACAGCCACTATAGCCTTGGCTTCCTGCTTTCTGATGGGGCCGGTTCAGTTTTTGTGCTTGGATGGACCTGTCACTTTTAAGGACTGGATGACGTGAGCCGCAGCTGCCCGGAGACTGTGCTGGTCTCGTAAACCCAGCAGGAGCCTCGAAGAGTGAAAGCCCACGAAAAATCTGCTGCCTCTTCTTAATTGGATTGTGTGTATAAAGACGAAGAGAGGAAGGAAGACATGGGAGCAGTTTAGAGGATCCAAAACACTGACAGGAGGGAGATCAGGCACTGGAAGGGAGACAGAGGTGGCCTAACAGTTAATCCAACAGTGTATTACAGTATGGTAAATTGGATCTAATGTAGGATCCAGGACAGGTTTGCTTGAGATGAAGGGATAGTTGCTGCTATGTTATCTGGGGTTTGAAATGCTGTTGTGCCCTCAATTTGAATTCAGCACAAGTTGTACTCTATATGGAACATGGTTTTCTGAAAGAAAATAGCCCACTATGGGTATTTGGGGTCTTTCACTACGTCAATACTCGTAATGTTTCAATACATCAAGGTCCAGTGGAGATCCGTTTGTCTTGGAGTGTCTCACTCCCATTCAGGTTGCACCTGAGCTTTCCTCACATGAAATAGAGGTGAGTCAGTCAGCATAGTGCTCTGTCCCATTTCAGCACCATGCCACTGTCCTCAAGCACTGCTTAGTCTCTACGAGGCTCAAACTATTTCAGCACCGCGTGCTGTCCACCAGCACATATACACATGCCAAACTGCTCTCTCTCACTCACTCACTCACTTACTCACACACTCACACTCACCCACACCAATTTCCAAAACCACCTTAATTGTATGTAATATGTTTGAATGTTGATGTGAATCTTGCATCATTTAGACTACGCCATGAGTACATTTAGCAGTCGTAGCCTATGGACAGATGTTTTAGCATGAAGTCGCTGATGGAGCCTATACCCAGCTATACTTGCCGAGTTGTGAGTCAGTGATTGACCTTCACTCACAAAATCACTGCTAACCCTTAGAAAAGCATCCAGTTTCTATGGAGAGTGGCTAATGTGGTCTTGTATATGGCAGAAGGCTAATAACACTTACGTAGGCAGGCCTGTGCCATTACAGGGTAATAGTACTGTTGCTGGCAGGGGTTGTGTCGCTGTAATCAGGGCTAAAAGCGAAATACAATACCAACAAGAAGCATGTGACGTCCAACCAACTTGGTTAGCTTGAAATTCCTCTAATGTCTTTATGGACTAAAATGTTTAATGCCACTGCATATAAGACCCAAGATGTGTAATCCTATGTCTAAGAAATCAAAGACTTCATGATGCAACCTGTTTACATTTGACAGCCCAAGACAAGCTACTCAGCATGTCTGAAAAATGGGGTTTCAGCTTTCTAACACATTCTACAATCAACAAAATATGTGGAGAGAAGGGCTGTCAGTGAGTAATGTATACACCAACAGATTGCAATCAACTACATGCACATTTCTATTTTGTATGTCATTCCCAAAATATGTATACATGCATGTTGAAGGGAAATATCAATACAGTTTCTTCCAACAAAATATGACCCATAGGAGTTTGAAATTGAAAAGGGATGGAGAACCCGCTGCAAAATCAATAACTGTTGAGTCACTGTGGCAGACCGTATACTATGCACATCAACACAAATGTTCACCCCTTCAACAATGCAGACTGGTTCCCATTGCATTGTACGGATACAATAGCCTACTGATATAGGCAAGGATGGAGACACTGTGGAGCTGCAGTGACAAATAGTTTGAGAGCATAAAAACAAAAAAGATCAGACACAACAAGCACCATAAAGTAAATGCTCCATCATCTGAAAACCACAATATAGCACAGGAAGTGAAGTAAGACTTGAAATAATTCAAATATCCACACAGCCCAAATGGGGCATTTCCCTGGTAGGCTAGAGTAAAATAATGCACAATTACACCAGTAAAGAATGTACCTATTTCTTCTGCTTTACTTTCATTCCCATGAGAGAGACAGATACCTACTCAAACAGTTGCCAAAAGACACAGAGCACCATCTTGATGAACATTGATTGAGTTACTCTTAACAACAGGTCCATCTGGCCCAAATTCCCTAGAGACATCATATACAAAATCCAAAGCAACATAGCCTAATTATGGCAATCTGTCAAGCTTTAAATGGTAATTTAATAATAGCCTATAGGTATGGTGGCTTAACAAAATGAATGCTGCTTATCATCATATTTTGTATTAACATTAAAGTGGCTGGGTGGTGGGTAGAATCGATATGCACTTTTCAAAGGGAGATATTGGTAGCATATTTCCCCCTCTTTCTTCCGCTCTCCTGAATTTTAAATGGCTGTACTGCAGCATTGTGTGTAGCTACAATGCCATTTATTCCACAAAATATTTTCATTTGGCTTCAACATTTTGCTTAACATGCTGAACAGTATTCAACATACTGCTATAGGGTGAAATTGATCTTCAATATATAGCCTAATATATGTGGTAGTACTGCAACATTTCTCAAACCCATCCCCATCGAAAACCAACAGCAGCCACAAAACAGAGTATTAAGTCAAGTTAATAGCCACACATCAACATGATCGATAATAATAATAATAATAATAATAATAATAATAATAATAATAATAATAATAATAATAATAATTTAAGACAGCCCAAAGAGTTCTGGTCTCCATCACCACAAAGTTACTTTTGCGCATAGAATTGCTCACATGGAACTTCTTTCTATTTTGCGTAATAACCCAAGCATAATAATGCAAGCTTAATCGGACAATAATTATCTTTAAAACTAATTTCACTTATGCCTGTCCTTGGAGACATAAAGTTCATACCTTGGCCATAGCCTTCGTAGACACAGAAGACTGGCATTTCACTTGGTGCGAAACGCCGGCAGTTTGGTTCATCTTGGAAAGCCACGAGCCGTTCCTATCCCAAAAATGTTTAAACACCTGGCAAACACCGACAAGCAAAACATAAAGCAGGACCGTCTATCCAGCAACTCCCTGTTGCATATGTGGACTCCGAGTATTCGGCGACTGACTCTTTGTCGTGTATGATGCGCGCAACTGGCTTCTCCTCGATGCGTGCAGCGCCGGCGCATAGGGTACCTGAATTTGTATTTACAGCGCTGTCTGTAGTTTGATCCACTACACCACAAACCAAAACAGGCTCGGGGAAATATGAAATCGACGAGACATGCGTGATTGCCAGCATTCAGTTGTCATCAATTTACTCACAATCATTGCGAAGTTGTTGATTCCCACTGAAATATACAGAAGAGTTTGTGAAAACAGCATCTATACAATACACCCATGGTATTAATAGTACGCTATAGCAGTACAATGAAGTCATAAATAATCATACAGCTTCTTATTTGAAAGGGAAGTAGAGCTACCAAATGATGCCACTCATCAACACCGTTAAAAGTAACGTGCATTAGATGTTAATAATATGATCAGGTTTTACAGCATACAAATATATTTGAATCACGATTAGTGCTCGGACCCGGATCCAGCGACTGTCAAGCCAACACCTTAACCATTAAGCCATGAGGTCCGAGCCTCTTGACGAGGTTGCTAGGCGTTGGGTTAAGGTCGCTATAATACAATTCTCTAGTTGGACTATAGCTAAGGTTTTCTATAGCTAAGGTTTTCTAAATGGATGACATAATCACATTTGTTGATGAGCAAAATCGAATTACTTCATGGTTTGTGGCACGCATTACTTTCACCACTGCCAACAGCAACTTTTATGGAGAGAGGGAAGGCTAGGGATATGGGAATAGTTTACAGACTTGGGCAGAAATGTTTTTTCATGACACAGTGAGTAAATGTGTCTGCAGTGGCCTTCAGAATCTGATGAATTACTGTTCTACAAACCACAGAGCCTCAGCCTCACCTCCTGTGTGTGAGTGTGTGTGTTTGTCTGTGTGTGTGTGTGTGTGTGTGTGTGCATCAGACAGAGTGCTTTTCCTTTCTCTTTCATCTATTGCCCTTTTTTCTCCATTTCGATTTTCCTCTTGTCTAATTTCTCTCTCTCTCTCTCTCTCTCTCTCTCTCTCTCTCTCTCTCTCTCTCTCTCTCTCTCTCTCTCTCTCTCTCTCTCTCTCTCTCTCTCTCTGTTCTTTGGATCTTTTGTCCCTTTCCTCTGTTTTCCTTCCCCCTCTCATCTCCCTCTTTCCCTCTGTCTCTCTTGTCCCATGCTTGCACTCCAGCAGATACCTCTAGGCTCCCTCCAGTGTCCCTCTGTATCAGAGGTGTTAATTAAACAGTTGAGGTGCATCTGTTCTCTCATCGTGTACGGTTATCAGTGGGCTCATCAAAAGGCATGTTACACCATGCCACTCCATGGCATTTTGAATTGTGTTTTGCATATGAGGGTTGCATATCAATGTCCATAATACATCTGAAATGCAATATACCCACCACTCGTGTTTTTTTCATATACTAAAAACATACTTAGTGTCTTAGTAAAACATCTTTCCATTTATTCAATATGCTGATACGCAGTGTACTGGAATTAAATAACTACACAAATGCATTTCAAATGAGCAACATATAATATTAAGCCTAGAGATACAGTGGCTTGCGAAAGTATTCACCCGCCTTAGCATTTTTCCTATTTTGTTGCCTTACAACCTGGAATTAAGTTTGTATTATTTGACTTACACAACATGCCTACCACTTTGAAGATGCAAAATATAAGACAAAAAAATGGAACACTTGAGCGTGCATAACTATTCACTCCCCCAAAGTCAATACTTTGTAAAGCCACCTTTTGGAGCAATTACAGCTGCAAGTCTCTTGGGGTATGTCTCAATAAGCTTGGCACATCTAGCCACTGGGATTTTTGCCCATTCTACAAGGCAATCTGCTCCAGCTCCTTCAAGTTGGATGGGTTCCGCTGGTGTACAGCAATCTTTAAGTCATACCACAGATTCTCAATTGGATTGAGGTCTGGGCTTTGACTAGGCCATTCCAAGACATTTAAATGTTTCGCCTTAAACCACTCAATTGTTGCTTTAGCAGTATGCTTAGGGTCATTGTCCTGCTGGAGAGTGAACCTCCGTCCCAGTCTCAAATCTCTGGAAGATTGAAAACGGTTTCCCTCAAGAAATTCCCTGAATTTAGTGCCATCCATCATTCCTTCAATTCTGACCAGTTTCCCAGTCAATGCAAATGAAAAACATCCCCACAGCATGATGCTGCCACTACCATGCTTCACCGTGGGAATGGTGTTCTCGGGGTGATGTGAGGTGTTGGGTTTGCACCAGACATAGCGTTTTCCTTGATGGCCAAAAAGCTCAATTTCAGTCTAATCTGACCAGAGTACCTTCTTCCATATGTTTGCTTATTTTTTTCTTTAAGCAATGGCTTTTTTCTGGCCACTCTTCGGTAAAGCCCAGCTCTGTGGAGTGTAAGGCTTAAAGTGGTCCTATGGACAGATACTCCAATCTCCACTGTGGAGCTTTGCAGCTCCTTCAGGGTTATCTTTGGTCTCTTTGTTGCCCCTCCTTTCCTGGTCTGTGAGTTTTGGTGGGCGGCCCTCTCTTGGCAGGTTTGTTGTGGTGCCATATTCTTTCAATGTTTTAATAATGGAATGAATGATGCACCGTGGACACGCTTGCTTGGTGGTGCCCATTGCTTAGTGGTGTTGCAGACTCTGGGGCCTTTCAGAACAGGTGTATATATACTGAGATGATGTGACAGATCATGTGACACTTTGATTGCACACAGGTGGACTTTATTTAAATAATTATGTGACTTCTGAAGGTAATTGGTTGCACCAGATCTTATTTAGGGGCTTCTTAGCAAAGGGGGTGAATACATGTGCATGCACCACTTTTCCTTTATTTATTTTGTAGAATTTTTTGAAACAAGTAATTTTTTTCATTTCACTTCACCAATTTCGACTATTTTGTGTATGTCCATTACATGAAATCCAAATACAAATCAATTTAAATTACAGGTTGTAACGCAACAAAATAGGAAAAACGCCAAGGTGGATAAATACTTTTGCAAGGTACTGTATAGGCCTTACTACATAGCAAAGAGTCAATTACATACTGTACTAGCAGGTACAAATCTGTTAATGATATTCAGACATTGCTTTGCGTGGTGTTAACCACACTGTGACATGTACATGCAGGTGTAAATGAGACACTAGCATTTAGCTACAGATGTGGTGATTACTTAGTATGCGCAGATGTGTGCTAGAATACAAATTTGTTTGACTGTATGTATTGGACAGAGGTGCTGGCATGACACTATGAGGAGTGTCACTAAATCAACAGTGTGAAATGGTGTGAGAGGTTTGCAAGAATGTATGTGTTTCTGTTTCTGTGTGAGTGAGTGGGTGTGCCTTCGTGCGTGAGGGAGAGATTGCATGGGCGTGCATATATAGCCTACCTTAAGAGGTTTTCCCAGTGCATAGCTAATTCACATCAAAATTAAATGTGTACGTTGTTGACTTGTATTTGTATTGCTCTTCAATAACACATATATTTACTTCTTGAACGGGCTATGGGGAGAGAGCTGCAGGCGATTTGCATGGCTGAGCATGTATGGCCCTCTGATGGGTTCTTTCAATGAGTCCCAGGTTTTGTTCGGTGACTACAAAGCGCCATTCTGTGCAGAGCGCTCAACACTCTACAAGCGGTGGACAGGAGGCTAATAGATTAGCCGTACCTACGGGCATAGTTGGATGACCCCCAAAAGATTGGATGAATCATCCAAGAGTGCCTGTGTCCTCCTCCCCACTCCATATAGATAGGCTCGAGAAGCAAGCGTTGGGCAGACCCTGAACATACACGAGGAAGCGAGGAAGAAACTTCATATTCTGTGGCTAATGCTATGCAAATGAACTGTGCTAGCATACAAACATGTCAAAGTCAACTTTGAGCAAACAAAGTTTGTAATACGTTGCTCAGTCAACCAAGACATCCCATTACGTGCAAGATTATAACATCTTGAGGGCATTGTAATCATGCCACTGCAATCCGGATTTTAAGTGCCCCTGAAAAACAAATGTACAATCTGTAGGTCTGCATGCATGTCTGTGTTCCCTATTATGATAACATCTTGGAACATCTCTTCCAGCTATTGTATGCATAGTCATCAGATTTCTCAAGTGAAGGCCAGGGTACCTAATCTTGTGAAAATAAAAATAAAAATCTACACACAGTTTAGATTCTCCCATTGTTCAGTAGAGCTATGTTTTGCATGTGTAAACTCTGATTATTCAGATGTCCTTTGAACCACGAGTGCATCATTCAATAACAAAGGTTTCAAGGCCTTGTGGTACAGGACCATAATGCTCCAATGTCAATATTGGCCAGAGCTGGGTTGTACAGCATATGAATCTATATGTATGAGAAAATGTGCGTTCTTAACTGCCTAAGGCTAAAGGTCTGCAAGCTAACCCTGGTCTCTCTGCTCTCAACCATTTCAATTTCTCCACTTTTCAAAGCCTGGGTTCATCAGGAAAAGAAGCCAGTCTACTGTATCTACAGTAAGTCATAACATGAATGCCACCTCAGTTTGTCTTTGAAGTTATCCAGGCAATAAATAACATAGATGAGAGCATATACCTATATAATGTTCATAAATATAGTACTGAACATAGAAAGCAAAGTTGAGATGCATTAATACTCCGCCGCCATTCCTCTCCACATTAAACAAACATGCCAACAGTGACTTTTAGCTTTTGCCTATAATGCCAATTCTTACCAACCGAAACATTCATCATTGACAATTTTAATAAGGATGTAGAGACAATGTAGTGATATAGTTTCATAACATTTTAGCTGCCAGTTTACACACTTTGGACAGCAGGAATAGGGCTAATTACAGCTGTATTCCTGTGAATTCAGCCACATTACTACGATTGTTCATAATAGTTTTATTCACTTTCATAGCGTATCTGCACATTTACCAACCACCCCGGCAACTCATTAGCTTTATTTGAAATGTTGACTTGTCCAACTGAAGACTTGCCTAAGGGCTTTGAACGTACTAATTGTATTTTAGGGGAATTCATTAAATAAATACTTATCAGAGAGAAGATCAGAGAACAGATAAGGGGCTTAGTTATTCAGCTGTCTCACTAGGATAACAAAGTCGACAAGGCACTGAAAATTATTTTAGCTTATTTTTTCAGATCACGCCTCCATTCTGCTCGTCCCCACCTATAGGCAGAAACTGGTTTGACCAATCGGAATCTATGCTTCAAGATTGTTTTGATCATGCGGACAGGAAAATGTTCCGGGTCGCCTCTGAGAATAGTATTGACGTGTACATTGACTCGGTGACTGGGTTCATCAAGAAGTGCATAGAGGATGTTGTTCCCACTGTGACGTGGATAGATGACAGCATTCGCACTGAAAGTGCGTACCACTGCATTTAACCATGGCAAGGTGAACATTGACGTGTACAAACAGATCACCTATGACCTCCGTTTTATTTTTTTATTTTTTTTATTTCACCTTTATTTAACCAGGTAAGCCAGTTGAGAACAGGTTCTCATTTACAACTGCGACCTGGCCAAGATAAAGCAAAGTAGTGCAATAAAAACAACAGAGTTACATAAGGGGTAAAAAAAAAACATAAAGTCAGAAATACAACAGAAAATATATATACAGTGTGTGCAAATGTAGCAAGTTATGGAGGTAAGGCAATAAATAGGCTATAGTGCAGAATAATTACAATAGTATTAACACTGGAATGCTAGATGTGCAAGAGATTATGTGCAAATAGAGATACTGGGGTGCAAAAGAGCAAAATAAATAACAATATAGGGATGAGGTAGTTGGGTGGGCTAATTTCGGATGGGCTGTGTACAGGTGCAGTGATCGGTAAGGTGCTCTGACAACGGATGCTTAAAGTTATTGAGGGAGATAAGAGTCTCCAGCTTCAGAGATTTTTGCAATTCGTTCCAGTCATTGGCAGCAGAGAACTGGAAGGAATGGCGGCCAAAGGAGGTGTTGGCTTTGGGAATGACCAGTGAGATATACCTGCTGGAGCGCAGACTACGGGTGGGTGCTGCTATGGTGACCAATGAGCTAAGATAAGGCGGGGATTTGCCTAGCAGTGATTTATAGATGGCCTGGAGCCAGTGGGTTTGACGACGAACATGTAGTGAGGACCAGCCAACAAGAGCGTACAGGTCACAGTGGTGGGTAGTGTATGGGGCTTTGGAGACAAAACTGATGGCACTGTGATAGACTACATCCAATTTGCTGAGTAGAGTGTTGGAGGCTATTTTGTAAATTACATCGCCGAAGTCAAGGATCGGTAGGATAGTCAGTTTTACGAGGGCATGTTTGGCAGCATGAGTGAAGGAGGCTTTATTGCGAAATAGGAAGCCGATTCTAGATTTAACTTTGGATTGGAGATTCTTTATGTGAGTCTGGAAGTTGAGTTTACAGTCTAACCAGACACCTAGGTATTTGTAGTTGTCCACATACTCTAGGTCAGACCCGTCGAGAGTGGTGATTCTAGTCGGGTGGGCGGGTGCCAGCAGCGTTCGATTGAAAAGCATGCATTTAGTTTGACTAGTGTTTAAGAGCAGTTGGAGGCTACTGAAGGATTGTTGTATGGCATTGAAGCTCGTTTGGAGGTTTGTTAACACAGTGTCCAATGAAGGGCCAGATGTATACAAAATGGTGTCGTCTGCGTAGAGGTGGATCTGAGAGTCACCAGCAGCAAGAGCGACATCATTGATATACACGGAGAAAAGTGTCGGCCCAAGAATTGAACCCTGTGGCACCCCCATAGAGACTGCCATAGGTCCAGACAACAGGCCCTCCGATTTGACACACTGAACTCTATCTGAGAAGTAGTTGGTGAACCAGGCGAGGCAGTCATTTGAGAAACCAAGGCTATTTAGTCTGCCAATAAGAATGCGGTGGTTGACAGAGTCGAAAGCCTTGGCCAGGTCGATGAAGACGGCTGCACAGTACTGTCTATTATCAATCGCGGTTATAATATCGTTTAGGACCTTGAGCGTGGCTGAAGTGCACCCGTGACCAGCTCGGAAACCGGATTGCATAGCGGAGAAGGTACGGTGGTATTCGAAATGGTCGATGATCTGTTTGTTAACTTGGCTTTCGAATACTTTCGAAAGGCAGGGCAGGATGGATATAGGTCTGTAGCAGTTTGGAACTAGAGTGTCACCCCCTTTGAAGAGGGGGATGACCGCGGCAGCTTTCCAATCTCTGGGGATCTCAGACGTTATGAAAGAGAGGTTAAACAGACTAGTAATAGGTGTAGCGACAATTTCAGCGGCTAGTTTTAGAAAGAAAGGGTCCAGATTGTCTAGCCCAGCTGATTTGTAGGGGTCCAGATTTTGCAGCGCTTTCAAAACATCAGCTGTCTGAATTTGTGTGAAGGAGAAGCGGGGGGGGCATGGGCAAGTTGCAGCAGAGGGTGCAGAGTTGGTGGCCGGGTTAGTGGTAGCCAGATGGAAAGCATGGCCAGCTGTAGCAAAATGCTTGTTGAAATTCTCGATTATTGTAGATTTATCGGTGGTGATAGTGTTTCCTAGCCTCAGTGCAGTGGGCAGCTGGGAGGAAGTGCTCTTATCCGTAAGGCAATCAAAGACACAACAGGGACAAAGTGGAGTCGCAATTCAACAGCTCAGGCACGAGATGTATGTGGCAAAGACTCCAGACAAATTACGGATTATAAAGGGAAAACCAGCCACGTCGCAAACACAGACGCCTCGCTCCCGGACAAGCTAAGCACCTTCTTCGTCCGCATCGAGGAAAACAACATTGAGCCACCGATGCAGGCCCCTGCAGTTCATGAGGACTGTGTGCTCCCATTCTCCATGGCCGCTGTGAGTAAGTCGTTTAAGCATGTTAACCCTCGCAAGGCTGCCGGCCCAGACGGCAACCCAAGCCGTGTCCTCAGATCATGTGCAGACCAGCTGTGTTTATGGACATGTTCAATCTCTCCATATACCAGTCTGTTGTCCCGACTTGCTTCAAGATGTCCACCAATGTTCCTGTACCCAAGAAAGTGAAGGTAACTGAATTAAATAACTATTGCCCCGTAGCACTCACTTCTGTCATCATAAAGTGCTTTGACAGGCTAGTTGAGGACCATATCACCTCCACCTAACCCGACAACCTACACCCACTACAATTTGCATACCGCCCCAACAGATTCACAGACAATGCAATTGCACACTGCCCTATCCCACCTGTAAGAATGCTGTTCATCAACTACAGCTCAGCCTTCAACACCATAATGCCCTCCAAGCTCATCATTAAGCTCAGGGCCTTGGGTTTGAACCCCTCTCTGTGCAACTGGGTCCTGGACTTCCTGACGGGCTGACCCCAAGTTGTGAAGGTAGGCAACAACACCTCTGCCACACTGATCCTCAACACGGGAAAGGAGGGGGGGCCCCACAGGGGTGCGTGCTCAGCTCCCTCCTGTACTCACTGATGACACAACAGTGGTAGGCCTAATTACCAACAACGCCGAGACAGCCTACAGGGATCATGTGAGAACCCTCAACCAAAATGGAGCTCTTTGGCATCAACTCAACTCGCCGTGCTTGGAGGAGTAGGAATGCTGCCTATGACCCCAAGAACACCATCCCCACCGTCAAACATGGAGGTGGAAACATTATGCTTTGGGGGTGTTTTTCTGCTAAGGGGACAGGACAACTTCACCGCATCAAAGGGACGATGGACGGGGCCATGTACCGTCAAATCTTGGGTGAGAACCTCCATCCCTCAGCCAGGGCATTGAAAATGGGTCGTGGATGGGTATTCCAGCATGACAATGACTCAAAACACACGGCCAAGGCAACAAAGGAGTGGCTCAAGAAGAAGCACATTAAGGTCCTGGAGTGGCCTAGCCGGTCTCCAGACCTTAATCCCATAGAAAATCTGTGGAGGGAGCTGAAGGTTCGAGTTGCCAAACGTCAGCCTAAAAAACCATAATGACTTGGAGAAGATCTGCAAAGAGGAGTGGGACAAAATCCCTCCTGAGATGTGTGCAAACCTGGTGGCCAACTACAAGAAATGTCTGACTTCTGTGATTGCCAACAAGGGTTTTGCCACCAAGTACTAAGTCATGTTTTGCAGAGGGGTCAAATAATTATTTCCCTCATTAAAATGCAAATCAATTTATAACATTTTTGACATGCGTTTTTCCGGATTTTTTTATTGTTATTCTGTCTCTCACTGTTCAAATAAACCTACCATTAAAATTATACACTGATCATTTATTTGTCAGTGGGCAATCATACAAAATCAGCAGGGTATCAAATACTTTTTTCCCTCACTGTATATACTGTATTCTATTCATGGCTCATCCTATATAACTACTGCTGTACACATCTGTTCTATTCATATACTGTCCATACTTTCTATGCACACCATTATTCACTGATTGTACAAAACATTAGGAACACCTGCCTAATTTTGAGTTGCACCACCTTTTGCCCTCCGAACAGCCTCAATTCATTGGGGCATGGACTCTACAATGTGTCGAAAGAATTCCACAGAGATGCTGGCCCATGTTGACTCCAATGTTTCCCACAGTTGTGTCAATTTGACTCGATGTCCTTTGGGTGGTGGACCGTTAATGATACACACGGGAAACTGTTGAGCGTGAAAAACATGGCAGCATTGCAGTTCTTGACACACTCAAACCAGCGCGCCTGTCACCTACTACCATACCCTTGTTCGAAGGCACTTCAATCTTTTGTCTTGCCCATTCACCCTCTGAATGACAGACATACACAATCCATGTCTCAATTGTCTCAAAGCATAACAATCCTTCTTTAACCTGTCACCTCCCCTTCATCTACAATGATTGAAGTGGATTTGTCACGACTTCCTCCGAAGCTGCCACCTCTCCTTGTTCGGGCAGGCTTAGGCGTTCGTCGTCACAGGCCTTCTAGCCACTGCCGCTCCTCATCTCTTCATTCCATTTGTTTTGTCTTGTTTATTACACACACCTGGTTCATATCCCCTCATCAGTACCTGCATAAGTGTTCCCTCTGTCCCCTTGTCTTTGTGTGTGATTGTTTATTGTGGAGGATAGAGTAGCTCGGTGGAGCGCCGTGTATTTTGTATCGCCGGGATATTTCCCTGTGTGCCAAGTATTTTCCAGTGCGCCTATTTTGACGCATTACTGCGTAACTCTGTGTTTCAGAATAAATCCTGTTATTCTGTGATTTACCCTCCTGCACCTGACTCCTTCCAAATCACCTCATCACAGGATTTAACAATTTACATCAATAATGGATCATAGCTTTCACCTGGATTCACCTGGTCAGTCTATGTCATGGGAAGTGCAGGTGTTCCTAATATTTTGTATACTCAGTGTGTATACATACACATGTACAGTACCAGTCAAAAGTTTAGACACAGCTACTAATTCAAGTTTTTTTTTTTTACATTGTAGAATAATAGTGAAGACATGTGGTAACCAAAAAAGTGTCATCAAGGCAAAGGGTGGCTATTTGAAGAATCTCAAATATAAAATATATATTGATTTGTTTAACACTTTTTTGGTTAATACATGATTCCATATGTGTTATTTCATAGTTTTGATGTCTTCACTATTATTCTACAATGTAAAAAACAAAACAAACAAAAAACAAGATTTAGTAGTTGTGTCCAAACTTTTGACTAGTAGTATATGTATATATTCCAGACTTTCTTAATTTCTTTCTTTTTACTTTTATTGATTATGTGTGTATTGTTTTGTATTGTTAGGTATTGCTGCACTGTTGGAGCTAGAAACACAAGCATTTCACTGCACCTGCGATAACATCTGCAAATCTTTGTATGTGACCAATTAACTTTTATTTTATTTGACTCTGATTTGACTTGAAGCCACATACGTGCAATGAAGGAAATAAAGCTTCTTTATCTTTCTGAACCTATGGTAACTGTGCTTTATCATTGAGACTTTGTTACACCCCCCAGTGTCACGCCCTGACCTTTAAATGCCTGTTGTTTCTCGTTGGTTTGGTCAGGGTGTGAATTTCTATGTGTACATTCTATGTTGTTGTAGATCTATGTTGGCCGGGTGTGGTTCCCAATCAGAGGCAGCTGTCGATCGTTGCCTCTGATTGGGGATCATACTTAGGTAGCCATTTTGCCTACCTATGTTGTGGGATCTTGACTCTTGTAGCCATTGTGAGTGTCATGTTACGTTACGTTTGTTGTTTTGTCGTTTTGTCGTGTGTTAACTTCGTTAATAAACATTTATGCATTCCACGCTGCACCTTGGTCCAATCCTGTACTAAACGAACGTGACACCCAGAAAGACATCTGTGTCCCCCATAGTTGGCCAAACAATCCCTCATTATGCCTAAGCTCTTGACATGACATGACATCACAACATGAAAACAGTTCTCAACCCTCTTGCATCCAGATCCAGTTTAAGAGGCTACCCAGATTAGTGGCTTGATTAGTTCCCCTTTTCGATTAGGGATTGTTTATTGATAGATCTGAGCCTAACAAGAGCCTCACAATCCAATATTCAAGCCTTGTATCTCTACTTGTCTTTCAGGCAAGCACTGTGACCCATTCCCCCTTTTTCTGCAATATGAGTAGGAGTCGTGTGGAGGCTGGCGTTCCCCTCCCTGATTTCATGGGTCACCGTCTTGGGGAATTTTTCCTCTTACCCATGCAGCGGGCTTCAAATAAGAAATGTGGGCTTTTTATCCCATCCCTGCCAGCATCGGTTGAGTTGTCTGTGTGTGAAATGTGGGACTGTGCAGAGTGGATTACCTGTCCAAGCTCTTCATGCTTGCTGGCAGGAGTTGGCGATATAGCATTTGTTATCCCCGACGCCAGAGTGTGACAAAGGGACCATTGGCTCTTTCTGAAACACTTAGGCTACACCGCAGCCGGTACACAAACATATGGATGCATTCTCACCAGAGACGTGTTAAAGCATTGACAACAAAAACATATTGACATAGTAAAAGCATGCTAAATGGCATATTATATTATTATTATTATTTAATAAAAACATGATATACTTCATGCTGAAACCCTCATATTAAACGCCAATGGTATTCACTAAATTGATGGTTTTTATTGAGGTTTTACAGCTTTGTCATTCCATTTTTTTTATTTTTAAATAATCTGATAAGGCCACACAGTGGGCCAGAGATAATTAAAGACACCTGTGATAATGGTGGTCCTCTGTAGCTCAGCTGGAAGAGCACGGCGCTTGTAACGCCAAGGTAGTGGGTTCGATCCCCGGGACCACCCATACACAAAAAAATGTATGCACGCATGACTGTAAGTCGCTTTGGATAAAAGCGTCTGCTAAATGGCATATTATTATTATTATTATTATAATCTGAAGTACCCAAAAGGGCCACTACATACCAACATTCTGGTAGTTTACAGGTAAACTTTGAAAGCTTCCAGTAATATACCCTCCCTTTGCAACCCTAACTGGAACAGTACAAAGGACTTGGCAGTGCCATCTTTGTGAATTCCTTGAATTGGTTTCAAGCATCGCCTCAAGGGTTTTGAAGGACTCTGTCCGCAAATTGAGTCTTCAGTACTGTGGGTTTTAATCAAAGCTATGAAGTTCAAGTGACCTCGCCATTCATGTAATACCATAACTCATTCATCTACTGTAACTTTCACTTTGTCAGTGATTCTGTATAGAGTCCATACAGTAAACCAATACATTATACTACTTAATAATATGCCATTTAGCAGACGCTTTTATCCAAAGCGACTTACAGTCATGTGTGCATACATTTTTATGTATGGGTGGTCCCGGGGATCCCATTACCCTGGCATTACAAGCCCCATGCTCTACCAATTGAGCTACAGAGGACCACTTAACACTGTAGCCTTGCTGTATTGACCCACATAAAAAAATACAAGAGTTTACTATAGAATACTACAGTACTTACTATAGAATGTAAAATGTAGTATACTGTAGAATACTATACTACATACTGTAGTATCCCTCAATCATGTGTAGTACTTACTTTAGAATGTTGTAGAATACTGTAGAATACTATATTAAATAGTACAGTATTATCGACAAAAAAAAACACTGTAGTAAATAGTCGCAAAAACATTGGACTTTTTTAACTTTAGTAAATAGGGATGTAACAATTCACCGATATGCATTGGTCTCCGATTAAAATGTTAAAGATATGACTGCATCAGTCAGCGAACCCCAAACTGATCCAAATGTAGAATGCGTAGGTCAGAAAATCGATTTAAACTTTATGAATCCCATATTCACTTTAAAAATATATATATTACTTTCTTTCTATCTTCCGAAAATATCTATTCTTATGTGACAACTGATACGTCCTCTACTTCAGTGTCAAAATAAATGTACACAGTGGCTTGCGAAATTTTTCACCCCTATTTTGTTGCCTTACAACCTGGAATTACAATTGATTTTTGGGGGGTTTGTATCATTTGATATACACAACATACCTACCACTTTGAAGATGCTAAATGTTTTTTATTGTGAAACAAACAAGAAATAAGAAGAAAACTTGAGCGTCCATAACTATTCACCTCCCCAAAGTAAATACTTTGCAGAGCCACCTTTTGCAGCATTTCCAGCTGCAAGTCTCTTGGGGTATGTCTCTATAAGCTTGGCACATGTAGCCACTGGGATTTATGCCCATTCTTCAAGAAAAAACTGCTCCAGCTCCATCAAGTTGGATGGGTTCAGCTGGTGTACAGCAATCTTTAAGTCATACCACAGATTCTCAATTGGATTGAGGTCTGGGCTTTGACTAGGCCATTCCAAGACATATACAATTTTCCCCTTAAACCACTCTTTGATTTAGCAGTATGCTTAGGGTCATTGTCCTGCTGGAAGGTGAACCTCCGTCCCAGTCTCAAATCTCTGGAAGACTGAAACCCGTTTCCCTCAAGAATTTCCCTGTATATAGTGCCATCCATCATTCCTTCAATTCTGACCAGTTTCCCAGACACTGCCGATGAAAAACATCCCCACAGCATGATGCTGCCACCACCATGCTTCACTGTGGGGATGGTGTTCTCGGGGTGATGAGAGGTGTTGGGTTTGCGCCAGAAATAGCTTTTTCCTTGATGGCCAAAAAGCTCAATTTTAGTCTAATCTGACCAGAGTACCTTCTTCCATATGTTTGGGGAGTCTCCCACATGCCTTCTGGCAAACACCATACATGTTTGGATTCATAGTTTTGATGTCTTCACCATTATTTTACAAATTAGTAGCTGTGTCCAAACTTTTGACTAGTAGTATATATATATATATATATATATATATATATACACAGTGGGGAGAACAAGTATTTGATACACTGCCAATTTTGCAGGTTTTCCTACTTACAAAGCATGTAGAGGTCTTTAGTTTTTATCATAGGTACACTTCAACTGTGAGAGACGGAATCTGAAACAAAAATCCAGAAAATCACATTGTATGATTTTTAAGTAGTTAATTTGCATTTTATTGCAAGGCTTGAACGCAGCCCGTTTCGCGGTTAGCCATTGTGGCTGGGTCCGCGGATTGTCCTGGGTTTGTGGCTGTCCAGATCCCTGCTGTTTGTTGTTTTCAGTCTTCCCTGTGACCTGCCCTGTCTGGAACTGCGAGGAGTAACAGCGTAACCTACGTTGCTAGCTACCATGACAAAGGCCAAAGCCGGCGGGAGTACCGTTGTCGAGGACAGTGGTGTCTCTCTGTCACACGTGAAGGATCTTTTAAACGAACAAAAGAGTTCTATAAGCAGTTGTTACAACAAGAAAATAGCTTCAAGTGCTTTGTCCAAATACTGATGGATACAACTAATAAAAGAACGGACGACCTGACCAGAGAGGTCCAGGACCTAAAGAACAGTTTGCAGTTCTCCCAGGGTCAGCTCGATGAGTTGAAACAGGAGAACGGCAAGATGACAGCTTTAAGTCATTGAGAGTGGACATCAGTTCTGTGTGTGAATCCATGATAACAATGACGGATCTCGAGGGACAATCAAGGCGGAACAACATGGTTGAGGACGGAAATGCAGAATCTCCACATGAGACCTGGATGTAGTCTGAGGACAAAGTAAGGGAATTGATCTCTGAGAAATTGAAGATGGACCACAGGTAGATTGAGGTGGAGCGCGCCCACAGGATTGGAAAACCCACCTCCAGCCCAGGTAACAGGCCCATGCCGATAGTGGTCAAGTTCCTGAGGTTCAAGGACAAGGTCGCTGTTCTGGAAAGAGTCAAGAACTTGAGAGGAACGTATATCTTCCTCAACGAGGACTATCCTGAAGCTGTGTGCCAGAAGAGGAAAGAACTTATCCTAGCCATGAAAGCTGCCAGAGCGTGTGGGGACATTGCTTACATTCGCAATGACAGGCTCATTGTCCACCCTCCCTCCCAGAAGCCTGGAAGGGATGACAGAGCCAAGCCTATGGGTTCATAGCTTCAACCCCACAGCACACACACACACACACACCAATTGATTAATGGACTGCTGAATGTATATATTCTCTTCTCTTTTTTTTCTCTCAGTATTATGTATATCTCTGATAAGCTACCCAGGAAAGGGCTGAAAATAGCCCATATTACTATATGTAGCCTTAGAAATAAGGTTCATGAAATCAATAACTTGCTAACATCACATTAGCCATTTCTGAGACTCACTTAGATCATTCATTTGATGATACAGCAGTAGCAATACAACAATATAACATCCATAGAAGAGACAGAAATGCTTATGGGGGAGGTGTTGCTGTATATATTCAGAGCCATATCCCTGTAATGTTTAGAGAAGATCTTATGTCAAGTGTTACTGAAGTGTTGTGGTTGCAGGTTCACTTGCCACATCTAAAGCCTTTACTTTTGGGGTGTTGCTATAGGCCACCAGTCAGTATCTAAATAATATGTGTGAAATGCTTGATAGTGTATGTGATTTAAACAGAGAGGTCTACTTTCTTGGGGACCTGAATATTAAGTGGTTTTCATCAAGCTGTCTGCTCAAGAGGAAGCTTCTTACTGTAACCAGTGCCTGTAATCTGATTATTAACCAACCTACCAGGGTGTTTACAAACACTACAGGAACAAGGTTATCCTCTAAGTGCCCAGGTATGAAAAGCCAAGTGACATTTACTCCTGATGTACTGACCTGTTGCAACCTCTACAACCACTGTGATTATTAATTGAACCTGCTGGTCGTCTATGAATGTTCGAACATCTTGGAGAAAAATCTGGACTTAATGGCCATGTACTGTTATGATCTCCACCCGGCACAGCCAGAAGGGGACTGGCCACCCCTCGGAGCCTGGTTCCTCTCTAGGTTTCTTCCTAGGTTTCTACCTTTCTATGGAGTTTTTCCTAGCCACCGTGCTTCTACATCTGCATTGTTTGCTGTTTGGGGTTTTAGGCTGGGTTTCTGTACAGCACTTTGTGACATCTGCTGATGTAAAAAGGGCTTTATAAATAAATAACCCATTGGATGCAGTGATCACAATATAGTGGCTATATCCAGGAAAGCCAAAGTTCCAACAGCTGGGCCTAAAATAGTGTATAAGAGATCATACAAAATATTCTGCTGTGACTCATATGTGGATGATGTAAAAAATATGTGTTGTTCTGATGTGATTAATAAGGAGCATCCAGACGCTGCACTTGATGAAATTATGAAATTGCTTCTTCCAATTATTGATAAACATGCACCTGTTAGGAAACTGACTGTTAGAACTGTTAAGGCTCCATGGATTGATGAGGAATTGAAAAACTGTATGGTTGAATGAGATGGTGCAAAATGAGTGGTTAATAAGTCTGACTGGCTGACTTTTGAGAAATGATGTGACTAAACTCAACAAAAAGAAGAAGAAACTGTATTATGAAGCCAAGATCAGTGATGTAAAGAATTATGGAAAAACCCTTTGGAGTACTTTAAATGAAATTATGGGCAGAAAGACAAATTCATTTGGTCAAATGATTGTGTTTGACCAAATACAAAGCCATTTCTCTGTAAACAAATTAACAACAGACTTTCAGCATGCTTATAGGGAAGGGCACTCAACATGTACTGCACTGACACAAATGACTGATGATTGGTTGAAAGAAATTGATAATAAGAAGATTGTGGGAGCTGTACTGTTAGATTTCAGTGCAGCGTTTGATATTATTGACCATAACCTGTTGTTGAAAAAACGTATGTGGTATGGCTTTTCAACCTTTGCCATATCGTGGATTCAGAGCCATCTATCTAATAGAACTCAAAGGGTTTTCTTTAATGGAGGCTTCTCTAATGTCAAACATGACAAGTTTGGTGTATCACAGGGCAGCTCTCTAGGCCCTCTACTCTTTTCTATTTTTACCAATGACCTGCCACTGGCATTAAACAAAGCATGTGTGTCCATGTATGCTGATGATTCAACCATATACGCATCAGCAACCACAGCTAATAAAGCCACTGAAACCCTTAACAAAGAGTTGCAGTCTGTTTTGGAATGGGTGGCCAGTAATAAACTGATCCTGAACATCTCTAAAACTAAGAGCATTGCATTTGGTACAAATCATTCCCTAAGTTCTAGACCTCAGCTGAATCTGGTAATGAATGGTTTGGCTGTTGAACAAGTTGAGGAGACTCAATTACTTGGCGTTACCTTAGATTGTAAACTATCATGGTCAAAACATATAGATTCAATGGTTGTAAAGATGGGGAGACGTCTGTCCGTAATAAAGAGATGCTCTGCTTTTTTGACACCACACTCCAAAAAGCAAGTTCTGCAGGCTCTAGTTTTGTCTAATCTTGATTATTGATTGTGTGGTCCAGTGCTGCAAGGAAAAACCTAGTTAAGCTGCAGCTGGCCCATAACAGAGTGTCACGTCTTGCTCTTCATTGTAATCAGAGGGCTGATATAAATACTATGCATGCCAGTCTCTCTTGGCTAAGAGTTGAGGAGAGACTGACTGCATCACCTCTTATTTTAATAAGAAACATGAATCTGTTGAAAATTGTTTGCATAGTAAACTTACACACAGCTCTGACACACACACTTACCCCACCAGACATACCACCAGGGGTCTTTTCACAGTCCCCTAATCGAGAACAAATCCGAGAAAGTGTACAGTATTATATAGAGCCATTATTGCATGGAACTCAGTTCCATCTCATATTGCTCGAATAAACAGCAAACCCGGTTTCATAAAACAGATAAAGCAACACCTCACAGCACAACGCCTCTCCCCTATTTGTCCTAGATAGTTTATGTGTATGTATTGATATGTAGGCTATGTGTGCCTTTAAAAAAATGTATGTAGTTCTGTCCTTGGACTGTTCTTGTCTATTAATGTTCTGTATTATGTCATGTTTCATGTTTTGTGCCAGGAAGAGTAGCTTCTTCTTTTTCAACAGCTAATGGGGATCCTAATAAAATACCAAAAGAAATGTGAGGTAGGTGGCCTGTTCATGATCTTGCACATCTGTGCTAAAATGCTAAAATGGATATTCGGCTTTATTAGTTGAGTGACAACCCTATGTAATTTTCTAGGTAATTTTTATCAGTGCGCTGTTGAAAATTGTGTTTTACCTGAATAAAAGTAAGCTTTACCTGCTTGATGACAATATATTTTATTTGGATTGTTCAGCAATAACAAAAACCAATCAGCAATAGTTTTGGTAGTTTTGCTTTAAACAATCAGTGTGTATTGTCATTTTTAGATATACATGGTAAAGTTGATCATTTCATAAAGCGGGAGGATAAAAGAAGCTCACTAAACTTCTAAACGGTCAAAATCATTTGATTTTGAGATGTGGGTGTAATCCAAAATTGTACTATATAGTCATTGGCTATGTAATAGCTAATTTATAAATTAGTGGGTGATGGTGACACTCACACACAGAAGTCAGCTCAGACCGATCCAGTTAAGAGAGGCCCAGCTCATGAGCTCCATCAGCAGCACTTCTTAATTTAAAATGACAAATTAACATGGTTATGCAACAAATGTTAGTGCATGGAATTGCATCGATTCGTCCTCTAATCAAACCGAATTGCACCGAATCGTTTCAAACTAAAACATATAGTTCCTGTATCGTATCGGAGCCCAAGTATCTAGATATCTATTGAATTGTCTTGAAAGGGAAAGATGCACATCCCTAATAGTACATAATACAGTATTTAATTTAGCATATACCCTGCCTATTCCCCTCCCCCATATTTACATTTGTAACACCCATAATTGAGAAACCTACACTGAGTACAAAACATTAGGAACACCTGGCCTTTCCATGACATACACTGACCAGGTGAATCCAGGTGAAAGCTATGATCCCTTATTGATGTCACCTGTTAAATCCACTTCAATCAGTGTAGATGAATGGGAGGAGACAGGTTAAATAAGGATTTTTAAGCCTTGAGATAATTGAGACATTGTGTATGTGTAATTCAAAGGGTGAATGGGCAAGACATAATACTTAAGTGCCTTGAACGGGGTATGATAGTAGGTGCCAGGCACACCGGTTTGAGTGTGTCAAGAACTGCAACACTGCTGGGTTTTTCATGCTCAACAGTTTTCCATGTGTATCAAGCATTGTACACCATCCAAAGGGCATCCAGCCAACTTGAAACAACTGTGGGAAGCATTGGGCCAGCATCCCTGTGGAACGCTTTCGACACCTTGTAGAGCCCATGCCCAGACAAATTGAGGTGGTTCTGAGGGCAAATGGGGTGCAACTCAATATTAGAAAGGTGTTCCTAATGTTATTGTGTTATTGTGTTCTCTACAGGTTATAGTCTCACCCATGGCCACTTCCCTCATCCCTGGAAAACAGCAGTTGTCACCATGATCCGCAAACCTGGCCAAGATCGACAGAATGTTTCAAGCTATCGACCAAATCAGCCTGCTTAGCCATCTGGGGAAACTATTTGAAAGGGTACTAACCACCAGAATAAGCTGCCATGTAGAATACACAGGCCTTCTTGGAGTACACCAGGCAGAAGAAAGAAACAGATAAACAACAGACAATATTTTATAACTATCAGAAAAAAAATATTTGATGTAGAAAAGGCATTTGATAAAATGGGACACAACTGACTGCGCCACAGACTAGCAGACAACAACCTCCAACTGCCGCTCTCAATCAGAAACATCATTTAAATCTTCCACCCTAACTGCCAAATCAAAGTCAAGGCCTCCACAGCCATCTCTCAACCATTCACCCCAGAAGCTGGAGTCCCTCAAGGTGCAGTCCTCAGCCCACTTCTATTCATAATCTACATCTCAGACATTTACTACCCCCCACCCTCTGTTGGACAGGTATCACAATTTGCAGACGACTTATGCTACACAACTAGCCTCCAAAATACTCACCAAGTGCATAGCATAGATAGAAAAGTGGTCAAACAAGTGGCAAGTGAAACAAAACCCTAAAAAAAAACTGTGTCCTAATCACCAGAAACACAAACCTCAAACCCCCAAAAAACATAACCCTCAAGTTGTATAATGAAACAATACAAATGGAAAAAGGGGCCTAGTTCCTGGGGGTTACATTTCAGAGCAACATTGTGGATGACCCACATTGGGAACATCGAGAGAGAAGGACGTGAAAGGACCAATCACTTAAAAGCACTTTGTTGAAGGAAACATGGAGCAACACCGGAAACTATTTTAAAAGTATATTTTAGCTACATCAGATCACTCTTTGAGTATGCACTACCTGCCTGAATAACAGCCTCCACACCACTGCAAAGAATCCTGAACCAAGCAATAAAATTGGCATTCAGACTATCGATACAGTGGGGGAAAAAAGTATTTAGTCAGCCACCAATTGTGCAAGTTCTCCCACTTAAAAAGATGAGAGAGGCCTGTAATTTTCATCATAGGTAGACGTCAACTATGACAGACAAATTGAGGAAAAAAAATCCAGAAAATCACATTGTAGGATTTGTAATGAATTTATTTGCAAATTATGGTGGAAAATAAGTATTTGGTCACCTACAAACAAGCAAGATTTCTGGCTCTCACAGACCTGTAACTTCTTCTTTAAGAGGCTCCTCTGTCCTCCACTCGTTACCTCTATTAATGGCACCTGTTTGAACTTGTTATCAGTATAAAAGACACCTGTCCACAACCTCAAACAGTCACACTCCAAACTCCACTATGGCCAAGACCAAAGAGCTGTCAAAGGACACCAGAAACAAAATTGTAGACCTGCACCAGGCTGGGAAGACTGAATCTGCAATAGGTAAGCAGCTTGGTTTGAAGAAATCAACTGTGGGAGCAATTATTAGGAAATGGAAGACATACAAGACCACTGATAATCTCCCTCGAGCTGGGGCTCCACACAAGATCTCACCCCGTGGGGTCAAAATGAGAACAAGAACGGTGAGCAAAAATCCCAGAACCACACGGGGGGACTTAGTGAATGACCTGCAGCGATCTGGGACCAAAGTAACAAAGCCTACCATCAGTAACACACTACGCCGCCAGGGACTCAAATCCTGCAGTGCCAGACGTGTCCCCCTGATTAAGCCAGTACATGTCCAGGCCCATCTGAAGTTTGCTAGAGTTCATTTGGATGATCCAGAAGAGGATTGGGAGAATGTCATATGGTCAGATGAAACCAAAATATAACTTTTTGGTAAAAACTCAACTCGTCGTGTTTGGAGGACAAAGAATGCTGAGTTGCATCCAAAGAACACCATACCTACTGTGAAGCATGGGGATGGAAACATCATGCTTTGGGGCTGTTTTTCTGCAAAGGGACCAGGACAACTGATCCGTGTAAAGGAAAGAATGAATGGGGCCATGTATCGTAAGATTTTGAGTGAAAACCTCCTTCCATCAGCAAGGGCATTGAAGATGAAACGTGGCTGGGTCTTTCAGCATGACAATGATCCCAAACACACCGCCCGGGCAATGAAGGAGTGGCTTCGTGAGAAGCATTTCATGGTCCTGGAGTGGCCTAGCCAGTCTCCAGATCTCAACCCCATAGAAAATCTTTGGAGGGAGTTGAAAGTCTTTGTTGCCCAGCGACAGCCCCAAAACATCACTGCTCTAGAGGAGATCTGCATGGAGGAATGGGCCAAAATACCAGCAACAGTGTGTGAAAACCTTGTGAAGACTTACAGAAAACTTTTGACCTGTGTCATTGCCAACAAAGGGTATATAACAAAGTATTGAGAAACTTTTGTTATTGACCAAATACTTATTTTCCACCATAATTTGCAAATAAAATCATAAAAAATCCTACAATGTGATTTTCTGGAGAAAAAAAATCCTCATTTTGTCTGTCATAGTTGACGTGTACCTATGATGAAAATTACAGGCCTCTCTCATCTTTTTAAGTGGGAGAACATACACAATTGGTGGCTGACTAAATACTTTTTTCCCCCACTGTATACAATTCCTGACATTTAATCCTAGTAACAATTCCCTGTGTTAGGTCTGTTGGGATCCCCACTTTATTTTAAGAATGTGAATTGTCAGATTAATTGTAGAGAGAATGATATATTTCAGCTTTTATTTCTTTCATCACATTCCCAGTGGGTCAGAAGTTTACATACACTCAATTAATATTTGGTAGCATTACCTTTAAATTGTTTAACTTGGGTCAAACGTTTCGGGCAGCCTTCAACAAGCTTCCCACAATAAGTTGGGTGAATTTTGGCCCATTCCTCCTGACAGAGCTGTTGTAACTGAGTCAGGTTTGTAAGCCTCCTTGCACGCACACGCGTTTTCAGTTCTGCCCACAAATGTTCTATAGGATTGAGGTCAGGGCTTTGTGATGGCCGTTCCAATACCTTAACTTTGTTGTCCTTAAACTTTGGAAGTATGCTTGGGGTCATTGTTCATTTGGAAGACCCAATTGCGACTAAGATTTAACTTCCTGACTGATGTCTTGAGATGTTGCGTCAATATATATCCACATAATTTTCCTTCCTCATGATGCCATCTATTTTGTGAAGTGCACCAGTCCTTCCTGCAGCAAAGCACCCCCACAGCATGATGCTGCCACCCCCGTGCTTCACGGTTAGGATGGTGTTCTTCGGCTTGCAAGCGACCCCCTTTTTCCTCTAAACATAATGAAGGTCATTATGGACTAACTGTTCTATTTTTGTTTCATCAGACCAGAGGAC
The DNA here is from genome assembly GCF_964263955.1 of Coregonus lavaretus. Classification (NCBI taxonomy): domain Eukaryota; kingdom Metazoa; phylum Chordata; class Actinopteri; order Salmoniformes; family Salmonidae; genus Coregonus; species Coregonus lavaretus. The sequence continues at coordinate 8,303,666 of NC_140003.1, read as the reverse complement.
ATTTCTCCAAAAAGTATGATCTTTGTCCCCATGTGCAGTTGCAAACCGTAGTCTGGCTTTTTTATGCCGGTTTTGGAGCAGTGGTTTCTTCCTTGCTGAGCGGCATTTCAGGTTATGACTATATAGGACTCGTTTTACTGTGGATATACAGTGGGGAGAACAAGTATTTGATACACTGCCGATTTTGCAGGTTTTCCTACTTACAAAGCATGTAGATGTCTGTAATTTTTATCATAGGTACACTTCAACTGTGAGAGACGGAATCTAAAACAAAAATCCAGAAAATCACATTGTAGATTTTTAGGTAAATCATTTGCATTTTATTGCATGACATAAGAATTTGATCACCTACCAACCCGTAAGAATTCCGACTCTCACAGACCTGTTAGTTTTTCTTTAAGAAGCCCTCCTGTTCTCCACTCATTACCTGTATTAACTGCACCTGTTTGAACTTGTTACCTGTATAAAAGACACCTGTCCACACACTCAGTCAAACAAACTCCAACATCTTCACAATGGCCAAGACCAGAGAGCTGTGTAAGGACATCAGGGATAAAATTGTAGACCTGCACAAGGCTGGGATGGGCTACAGGACAATAGGCAAGCAGCTTGGTGAGAAGGCAACAACTGTTGGCGCAATTATTAGAAAATGGAAGAAGTTCAAGATGACGGTCAATCACCCTCGGTCTGGGGCTCCATGCAAGATCTCACCTCGTGGGGCATCAATGATCATGAGGAAGGTGAGGGATCAGCCCAGAACTACACGGCAGGACCTGGTCAATGACCTGAAGAGAGCTGGGACCACAGTCTCAAAGAAAACCATTAGTAACACACTACGCCGTCATGGATTAAAATCCTGCAGCGCACGCAAGGTCCCCCTGCTCAAGCCAGCGCATGTCCAGGCCAGTCTGAAGTTTGCCAATGACCATCTGGATGATCCAGAGGAGGAATGGGAGAAGGTCATGTGTTCTGATGAGACAAAAATAGAGCTTTTTGGTCTAAACTCCACTCACCGTGTTTGGAGGAAGAAGAAGGATTAGTACAACCCCAAGAACACCATCCCAACCGTGAAGCATGGAGGTGGAAACTTCATTCTTTGGGGATGCTTTTCTGCAAAGGGGACAGGACGACTGCACCGTATTGAGGGGAGGATGGATGGGGCCATGTATCGCGAGATCTTGGCCAACAACCTCCTTCCCTCAGTAAGAGCATTGAAGATGGGTCATGGCTGGGTCTTCCAGCATGACAAAGACCCGAAACACACAGCCAGGGCAACTAAGGAGTGGCTCCGTAAGAAGCATCTCAAGGTCCTGGAGTGGCCTAGCCAGTCTACAGACCTGAACCCAATAGAAAATCTTTGGAGGGAGCTGAAAGTCTGTATTGCCCAGCGACAGCCCCGAAACCTGAAGGATCTGGAGAAGGTCTGTATGGAGGAGTGGGCCAAAATCCCTGCTGCAGTGTGTGCAAACCTGGTCAAGACCTACAGGAAACGTATGATCTCTGTAATTGCAAACAAAGGTTTATGTACCAAATATTAAGTTCTGCTTTTCTGATGTATCAAATACTTATGTCATGTCACTTATGTCCGTCTCTCACAGTTGAAGTGTACCTATGACAAAAATTACAGACCTCTACATGCTTTGTAAGTAGGAAAACCTGCAAAATCAGCAGTGTATCAAATACTTGTTCTCCCCACTGTAGATACTTTTGTACCTGTTTCCTCCAGCATTTTCACAAGGTCCTTTGCTGTTGTTTTGGGATTGATTTGCACTTTTTGCACCAAAGTACATTAATCTCCAGGAGACAGAACGCGTCTCCTTCCTGAGCAGTATGACGACTGCGTGGTGCCATGGTGTTTATACTTGCGTACTATTGTTTTTACAGATGAACGTGGTACCTTCAGGCGTTTGGAAATTGCTTCCAAGGATGAACCAGACTTGTTGAGGTCTACAATTTTTTTTCTGAGTTCTTGGCTGATTTCTTTTGATTTTCCCATGATGTCAAGCAAAGAGGCACTGAGTTTGAATGTAGGCCTTGAAATACATACACAGGTACACCTCCAATTGACTCAAATGATGTCAATTAGCCTATCAGAAGCTTCTAAAGCCATGACATCATTTTCTGGACTGTTCCAAGCTGTTTAAAGGCACCGTCAACTTAGTGTATGTAAAGTTCTGACCTACTGGAATTGTGATACAGTGAATTATAAGTCAAATAAACTGTCTGTAGACAATTGTTGGAAAAATGTCTTGTGTCATGCACAAAGTAGATGTCGTAACCGACTTGCCAAAACTATAGTTTGTTAACAAGAAATGTGTAGAGTGGTTAAAAAACGAGTTTTAATGACTCCAACCTAAGTGTATGTAAACTTCCGACTTCAACTGTACATCAACAACCAATACATCCACCAGATCCACCAGAATCAAGACCACCAAAGATAGACAAGCAATAATAGGACAGAAATACCTGAACAGAGCAATCCACAACCCATCACTCAAGAAAACCGTATAAGAATCACAATGGGCCACAGAAACACCTCTGTCAATCATGCTCCAGATGTCAAAGCCAGACTGATACAAACACAACCTCACATCCCACACAACATCAACATACCTCATTTATAAACACAACATACATACCACAGGAGGTTGGTGGCACCTTAATTGGGGAGGACGGACTCGTGGTAATGGCTGGAGCGGAATTAGTGTAATGGTATCAAATACATCAAAAACATTGTTTCCATGTGTTTGATGCCATTCTATTTACTCTGTTCCATATGTTATTATGAGCCGTCCTACCCTCAGCAGCCTCTTGTGATACCTACCTACCTACAGGTTATGGAATATTTGTTATTTTAGTATTTCTCCAGTAGGTTTCCTAAAGGAAAAAGCCTCCACTTCTTTGTCAAATATAATAAAACAAAAACACTTTAGTAAATACTACAGTATTGTTAGCAAAAACACTACAGTAAATACTAGAGTATACTACAATCCACAAAAACACTACATTAATTACTATAGTATATACTACAGTTTTCTTTTACTACAATATTTATACTATAGTTAACTGTAAAGACTACACTATACCACAGTAAGTACTACAGTAAAGTCCTCAAAAACGCTACAGTGAATACTATATTAGATAATAATTGGAACTCAGTCTCATGAAAAATAAAAAAATAATGCATGCACTCACTAACTGTAAGTCGCCCTGGATAAGAGCGTCTGCTAAATGACTAAAATGTAATACAGAAGGTGCAATTTCAAAATCTTTCTCTCCGCCCCATGGCAAAATGAGTAGAATTACATTAAATTTGTTAGATAATTTCAAAATCTTCTCTCTCCCCCATGGCAAAATGTGTAGAATTGCAGCAAACTTGCTTTAAAACTGGAACATTTTCTCTGCGCCCCATAGCAAAATGTGTAGAATAGCAGGAAATGAACCCTAAAACTTTAATTTTGCTTAGGGCCCCCAAAACACTAGGGCGGGCTCTGACTGCATGTGTGGGTATGGATGCAGGTAGCAGACCCGCAAACCACTGCGGCCCCTCATGATGATTTCATATTTTTTGTGGACCCCACCCCCATCAAAGTTGCCCATCCCTGATTTATACTATAGTATGTTTTTCATTGAAATTCTGATCATAACCAAAGCGGAAATTGTCTGGTGTCCAACTTAAAAAGCCACTGTCACTATGGTGGAAAATGTAGAAATTAGTATTCTTTTGAAATAGTTCTGCATACTATTTGCCTATGTGTCTGAGCATAACATTTGCCAAATAGCTTATTTTCTAGTCATGTGAATCAATTTAACTCTAGTTTTGTTTTCTAGATTTAACAAAGTAACAGCTGATCACCAGCACACTGAAGTCCACAAATAGCCACTTTATAGACCAGCATTCACCCTCCACATGTCCTCAGTCATAACTATAGTAAAAATATACTGTAACTCATTTCAGAACATTCAAAACATCATTAACCCATGTGGAAAGAAATGCACCCTTTCCATAAATACAGTAAACTCTGATACATTGATGTACCAGAACTAGGCAACTGCTACGCCACTCTTTCCCCAACAAATGTAGCACTCATAAGGGAACCTTTCTTGTGTTTAAATGAAATCATTCTCTTGCTATCTACCTAGATACAGTAAAGTATCTATTCCACTTAGAGTGCTACAGAGGATTTTTCACGAAAAAAACATTTAAAGTGACTTTCTGACATGCAGTACCAATGAGACAAAGTGAGTTGGAAAGGCAATAATGTTGCTTACTGTAAGACGACTCCTAACCAGACCAAGTGGATTAGTAAATGACAGCTCATCTTTCATTTCAGGACAATAAGACTATGTTCTTTATTGCTCTGACTCATTCCCTTATTTAAATGGAATTCAACTATTCCACATCTTTAGAAAACTTTGCCCACTTATTTGCTCTCTGTGTCTTCTCTATTCACAAAAAAAAAAAAAAAGATGATTGCTTTCCAACACCTTATAGAGTTACAAAGTCCAGTCGCTGCCTTCTTTCAAGAGAAAAGACCATGGAAAATTAGGAATGACCCAAAGATCTGTTTTCTTCCAATTGCAGTGTGAGAGCAGCTAGCCTGAGGCATATGTTCAGCACCATCCATCTTTTGATTAATAATCTATATGGTGATCCATCTTGCTACGCAGAGCAGACCTCCTCCTCTGGAGGAATCCCCTGAGAAATGACACTCTACACAAATGCCTTGAGGCTATGGCATTCACTGACTCTAAATAAGATTTGTTGTTCTTATGGAACACACTATTAGACTTTTTAGCTACTAAAGGGAGCATGGACCCATGGGCATGAAGTTACTTGTTTATGCACAGTCAAATAAGGGATTAAATTCATTGTTGATTAATAAAGCCAGAATCCATGTTAATGAACGTGTTTACGATCCTTCTGAAGCAATGACAGGAATGACACCAGTCATCCCTCCAAAATATTTATATGTCATTGCTTTTGAACTCCTGTTCTAACAGTAAGTTAAAACTTCTCACAACCATTTATAAAGCTAGCAGTGTATGGAAAGGCCTTGAATGCTTGAGTAACAAAGGGCAGAATCATGTTTTTTTGTGTATTCTTGTAAAAGCTTGACATTTACTATACTTTCTACCTGACTTAAGGATGAGGTTTTCCTCCCGTTTAAAGTCACTGATATTCAAGCTTCCCTGCTAGTAATCCCTCATTCTGATGGGAAAATACGCTTGGCCTAATATACAGGCTCAGACTTTTCCCTTGGTATCTCAACATCCAAACTTTCTACTTTCACAGGATAGACTTTTGGTTTGAAATGGAATGAAGTGTAGCTATATCACAAAATAGCAAAGCATTTTGATGGCCACAGACTGGAAATCAATCGTTGCAGAGAATTGAAAGTCTTATACAGGATATTGGAGGTGCAGGAAAGGTCTTCAAAGCAGCCTCATCTTGCCATGTTCCTGTGACAGCCAATGAGACATGGATGGTTTGTGGTACAATAGCTTAGTCATTAGCATCAGTGGAAGTGTTTTGCTGTACAGTTAATTCTGTTTTCAAATGAACCAGGAATGTCAATAACCACTTACAGTAAGGGAAAAAAGTATTTGATCCCCTGCTGATTTTCAAATTTTGCCCACTGACAAAGAAATGATCAGTCTATAGTTTTAATGGTAGGTTTATTTGAACAGTGAGAGACAGAATAACAACAAAAAAATCCAGAAAAACGCATGTCAGAAATGTTATAAATTGATTTGCATTTTAATGAGGGAAATAAGTATTTGACCCACTCTCAATCAGAAAGATTTAAGGCTCCCAGGTGTCTTTTATACAGGTAACGAGCTGAGATTAGGAACACACTCTTAAAAGGAGTGCTCCTAATCTCAGCTTGTTACCTGTATAAAAGACACCTGTCCACAGAAGCAATCAATCAATCAGATTCCAAACTCTCCACCATGGCCAAGACCAAAGAGCTCTCCAATGATGTCAGGGACAAGATTGTAGACCTACACAAGGCTGGAATGGGCTACAAGACCATCGCCAAGCAGCTTGGTGAGAAGGTGACAACAGTTGGTGCGATTATTCGCAAATGGAAGAAACACAAAATAACTGTCAATCTCACTCCGCCTGGGGTTCCATGCAAGATCTCACCTCATGAATTTTTAAGTAATTCATTTGTATTTTATTGCATGACATAAGTATTTGATACATCAGAAAAAGCAGAACTTAATATTTGGTACAGAAACCTTTGTTTGCAATTACAGAGATCATACGTTTCCTGTAGGTCTTGACCAGGTTTGCACACACTGCAGCAGGGATTTTGGCCCACTCCTCCATACAGACCTTCTCCAGATCCTTCAGGTTTCGGGGCTGTCGCTGGGCAATACGGACTTTCAGCTCCCTCCAAAGATGTTCTATTGGGTTCAGGTCTGGAGACTGGCTAGGCCACTCCAGGACCTTGAGATGCTTCTTACGGAGCCACTCCTTAGTTGCCATGGCTGTGTGTTTCGGGTCGTTGTCATGCTGGAAGACCCAGCCACGACCCATCTTCAATGCTCTTACTGAGGGAAGGAGGTTGTTGGCCAAGATCTCGCGATACATGGCCCCTTCCATCCTCCCCTCAATACGGTGCAGTCGTCCTGTCCCCTTTGCAGAAAAGCATCCCCAAAGAATGATTTTTCCACCTCCATGCTTCACGGTTGGGATGGTGTTCTTGGGGTTGTACTCATCCTTCTTCTTCCTCCAAACACGGCGAGTGGAGTTTAGACCAAAAAGCTCTATTTTTGTCTCATCAGACCACATGACCTTCTCCCATTCCTCCTCTGGATCATCCAGATGGTCATTGGCAAACTTCAGACGGGCCTGGACATGCACTGGCTTGAGCAGGGGGACCTTGAGTGCGCTGCAGGATTTTAATCCATGACGGCGTAGTGTGTTACTAATGGTTTTCTTTGAGACTGTGGTCCCAGCTCTCTTCAGGTCATTGACCAGGTCCTGCCGTGTAGTTCTGGGCTGATCCCTCACCTTCCTCATGATCATTGATGCCCCACGAGGTGAGATCTTGCATGGAGCCCCAGACCGAGGGTGATTGACCGTCAACTTGAACTTCTTCCATTTTCTAATAATTGCGCCAACAGTTGTTGCCTTCTCACCAAGCTGCTTGCCTATTGTCCTGTAGCCCATCCCAGCCTTGTGCAGGTCTACAATTTTAACCCTGATGTCCTTACACAGCGCTCTGGTCTTGGCCATTGTGGAGAGGTTGGAGTCTGTTTGATTGAGTGTGTGGACAGGTATCTTTTATACAGGTAACGAGTTCAAACAGGTGCAGTTAATACAGGTAATGAGTGGAGAACAGGAGGGCTTCTTAAAGAAAAACTAACAGGTCTGTGAGAGCCGGAAATCTTACTGGTTGGTAGGTGATTTTACTTATGTCATTCAATAAAATGCAAATTAATTACTTTAAAATCATACAATGTGATTTTCTGGATTTTTGTTTTAGATTCCGTCTCTCAGAGTTGAAGTGTACCTATGATAAAAAATTACAGACCTCTACATGCTTTGTAAGTAGTTAAACCTGCAAAATCGGCAGTGTATCAAATATTTGTTCTCCCCACTGTACATGCCCGTCTGAAGTTTGCCAATGAACATCTGAATGATTCAGAGGAGAACTGGGTGAAAGTGTTGTGGTCAGATGAGACCAAAATGGAGCTCTTTGGCATCAACTCAACTCTCCGTGTTTGGAGGAGGAGGAATGTTGCCAATGACCCCAAGAACACCATCCCCACCGTCAAACATGGAGGTGGAAACATTATGCTTTGGGGGTGTTTTTCTGCTAAGGGGACAGGACAACTTCACCGCATCAAAGGGACAATGGACGGGGCCATGTACCGTCAAATCTTGGGTGAGAACCTCCTTCCCTCAGCCATGGCATTGAAAATGGGTCGTGGATGGGTATTCCAGCATGACAATGACCCAAAACACATGGCCAAGGCAACAAAGGAGTGGCTCAAGAAGAAGCACATTAAGGTCCTGGAGTGGCCTAGCCAGTCTCCAGACCTTAATCCCATAGAAAATCTGTGGAGAGAGCTGAAGGTTCGAGTTGCCAAACGTCAGCCTCGAAACCTTAATGACTTGGAGAAGATCTGCAAAGAGGTGTGAGACAAAATCCCTCCTGAGATGTGTGCAAACCTGGTAGCCAACTACAAGAAACGTCAGACCTCTGTGATTGCCAACAAGGGTTTTGCCACCAAGTACTAAGTCATGTTTTGCAGAGGGGTCAATTGCTTATTTCCCTCATTAGAATGCAAATCAATTGATAACAGTATTGACATGCGTTTTTCTTGATTTTTTTGTTGTTATTCTGTCTCTCACTGTTCAAATAAACCTACCATTAAAATTATAGACTGATCATTTCTTTGTCAGTGGGCAAACTTACAAAATCAGCAGGGGATCAAATGCTTTTTTCCCTCACTGTAAATACAAGATAAACTGCGTCAATCCGAGTGTAGCAAGAGGCAAAACACCATAACAATCTGTAGTTAGAAAATATGGACTGCATCATATCATCAATATGTGAACCCAATGTTGAACAGAGAGGAAGTCCCCAAAAGTAACCAAGAAAAGTGTAAATCAGGTCAATGATTTTCTGGACAGTATTAGGGGACAGAATCTACATTCGTCCATTGACTTGTTAAGTTTTGACCTGCCAAAACCCACATGAAAAAATACTACAGTTTACTATACAATACTACAGTACTTACTGTAGAATTCTGTAGTAAACTGTTGTAAACTTAAGTGATAATGCCAGATAAGCTGGTGTTTGGAGTATATATTGGCACAGGTGTTGTTAGGCCCGAGACGAAGTTGAGGGTTACCAACATATTCAAATAATGTTTACATATTTTCATTAAAAACGTTATTTTGATTAATTTATTTATACTATTTCATCCTTCCACAAGACATAGGCCCGACACAAATCTAGGGTTGCTACCCAAGCCGGCTGGTTGTTCGTTCTATCGGTTCGGTTGCTAGAGACACAACCCAGTCATTCAGTCTTTTTGTTCTGTATCTATGGACACGACCCAGTCATTCGTTCTAAATGTTCCATTGCCATATTGGCTGGCAACATTCTTATCCCTTGCTTGCTAGCTTGCCAACTACGGCTAACTTACTGTCACGTCAAACAGTGCAGCCAGAATAACAGCAAAGTAGCTGCATTTACATTTGTTTAAGCTGTTTTCTAGTGACATTTATTTGGATACATTTATAACAATGAGCTAATGAGAGGTGATTTCGCCTGGCATAGAACATTTGCTCACTCGTCAGGACACTGTTGTTCATAGGAGCTAGCCAACAACACAGCTAACACAATCACTTCAAACTGAAGCTGGAAAGACTATAAACTAGCTGCACTTTGTATATATCCATAAAAATTATGCCAGCTGATTCATGATTTAGACTGGCTGAGAAACGCCAAATTTGAATATTGAAACAATGTTGCAAATGTCGGAGAGACAGACAGCGAGGTTTATACAAATCTCCGCTGTTGAAAACTAAATGTTAGTCTAAAAGAAATGTGAGGTAAATGTCTAGATGTTTTTTATAGTGGAGATCAAGTTTATAAATTGCTTGGCTGGGCTGATGAGACAGTGGATTGCGCAGTCAGGTGGCACAGAGTAAATAGGCATTTTAACATCATAGATTTAGCCAGTGGTAACTTGTGGAATAGACACCGGCTGGAATGCCGTTTAAACCAATCAGCATTCATGATTAGACCCACCCGTTGTATAATGTAGAATACTATACTACACACTGTGGTATCCCTCTAACATGTGTAGTACTTAATATAGAATGTTGTAGTATACTGTATGATACTATTGTAAATACTACAGTATTATCAGCAAAACAACACTGTAGTAAATAGGGCGGCAGGTAGCTTAGTGGTTAAGAGTGTAGTGCCAGTAACCAGAAGGTCGCTGGTTCTAATCCCCGAGCCGACTAGGAGAAAAATCTGTTGATGTACCCTTGAGCAAGGCACTTAACCCTAATTGCTCCTGTAAGTCGCTCTGGATAAGAGCGTCTGCTAAATGACTAAAAATTTTAATGTAAATACTACAATAATGTGGGCAAAAATACTACGCTTTTAAAATTATTGTAAATATTACAGTATTTAATTTGCATATACCCTTCCCATTCCCCTCCCCCTTATCCCAATTTGTGCCACCCATAAGTGAGACATCTACATGTCTAGTATAGACCACATATTGTGTTCCCTACAGGTTATAGAAAAGTTATCCGTTCAGATAATACTGTAGTATTTACTATAGTATTCTACAGTATACTATAACATTCTATAGTAGGTACTACACATGATCAAGGGATACTACAGTGTGTAGTATAGTATGCTACAGTAAATACTATACTAGTTTACCACAGAAGTCTATAGTAAGTTTTGTAGTATTCTATAGTAAAGTGTAGTATTTTTTCATGTGGGCGCTAATAATTCAGAACAGCAAAATGTGAACTTCAACGTATAGGCACCTTTATGAAAAACATATTTAGAAACATGAGCCTGACATAAACCCAAAGGGTAGACCTATGAATTAATGTGTCTCATGTTGATAACCCCCGCAGAGAACATGACCTAACTCCCAGATGCATAATCCTCTACTGTGTTAATCAATCCTGTACATGGTTGACAGATAATTGACTTGTTTCCATTTCTCGTACGCTTCCTCATGTTTACCACATCACCTCCGTCCTGCGTGATCATGCAAGTCCTATGCCACTGGCACGCGGGGAGAGACACGCTCTTTGATTACCTGCAGTACCAAACCTGGGTCCACCGCTTCGGCTTTAATGTATTTTTTAAGCTGTGTAGAGTGCGAGCACTGTCTCTCATCCGTCGTTCCCCTTTATGTGGGAGCCCCAAAATACAGTGTCTTCAGAAAGTATTCATACCCCTTGACTTATTCCACATTTTGTTGCGTTACAGCCTGAATTCAAAATGGATTAAATGCATGTTTTTCCACACCCATATACACACAATACCCACAATGAAAGCGAAAACATGTTTTTAGAAATCTGTGCAAATGTACTGAAAATGAAATACAGAAATGTCTAGTTTACATAACTATTGACACCCTGAGTCAATGCATGTTAGAATCACATTTGGCAGCGATTACTGCTATGAGTCTTTCTGGGTAAGTCTCTAAGAGTTTTGCAAACCTGGATTGTACAATATATGCACTTTTTTTATTTTTTTATTCTTCAAGCTCTGTCAAGTTGGTTGTTGGTCATTGCTAGACAGCCATTTTCAAGTCTTGTCATACATTTTCAAACCGATTTCAGTCAAAACTGTAACTAGGTCACTCAAGAACATTCAACGTCGTCTTGGTAAGCAACTCCAGTGTACATTTGGCCTTGTGTTTTAGGTTATTGTCATCTGAAAGGTGAATTTGTGTCTCTTGGAAAGCAGACTGAACCAGGTTTTCCTCTAGGATTTTACTTGTGCTTAACTCTATTCTGTTTGTTTTTATCCCATAAAAACTCCTTAGTCCTTGCCGATGATAAGCATACCCATAACATGATGCAGCCACCACTATGCTTGAAAATATGAAGAGTGATACAGAGATGTGTTGTGTTGGATTTGCCCCAAATGCTTTGTATTCAGGACACTTTTCAGTTTACTTTAGTTCCTTATTACAAACAGGATGCATGTTTTACAGGCTTCCTTCTTTTCACTCTCTCATTTAGGTTAGTATTGTGGAGGAACTACAATGTTGTTTCTCTATCCTCAGTTTTCTCTAATCACAGCCATTAAAAAGTCACCATTGGCCTCATGGTGGAATCCCTGAGCGGTTTCCTTCCTCTCCGGCAACTGAGTTAGGAAGGACGCCTGTATCTTTGTAGTGACTGGGTGTATTGATACACCCTCAAAGTGTAATTAATAACTTCACCATGCTCAAAGGGATATTCCTTGTCCCTGGTCTTTGTGATTGACTCTGTGTTTGAAATTCACTGCTCGACTGAGAGACCTTACAGACAATTGTATGTGTGGGGTACAGAGATGAGGTTATTGCACACAGAGTCCATGCAACTTATTATGTGACTTGTTAAGAACGTTTTACTCCTGAACTTAATTAGGCTTGCCATTACAAAGGGGTTGGATACTTATTAACACATTTCAGCTTTTCATTTTTTATTAAATTTGTAAAAATGTCTAAAAAAATATTTCCACTTTGACATTATGGGGTGTTGTGTGTAGGCCTGTGACGCAAAACCTCCATTCAATCAATGTTAAATTCAGCCTGTAACACAACAAAATGTGGAAAAAGTCAAGAGGTGTGAATACTTTCTGAAGGCACTGTAATTCATGGAGTTAGAGTCACACAAGGCCCACTGTATGAGGCGCAGGCAGCCAGGAATCAAAAGGTGAAGGCAGGCACACACCATTTTCATCGATAGTGTTTTAGTTGGTAGCATAGCTTGAGGCAACGTGGTTTCTATTAAATGGTGGGGAATTTACTTTGAATAAAAGTAGGATGCTAAGGACGTTTCTTTTCAGAATCCAAATTACCCTGTCATGTCCGCTGTAGTTCCCATTTAAAATTGAAACATGTCATATTAGCTATCTGCAAATGGGAAAATGGCAATGTTGTTATTGGTTTGGAACGACGGTGGAATTTTTCACCCATTGAATACAGGAACGGAATTACAAGTGTTAAAATGAATCTGCAGACGTATTCATGTGAGCCAGACTGGTCTGATGAGGTGAATCATTCTCTTTCTATGGCCCGTTACATAAGCGTTCCTGCGCTTTCTTCCAACAAAGTTAGATGGCAATCAGGGTTTCAATGGAGCTCATCAATCTGCTTTTTAATTTTAAAAAGTACAACTAAAAATGTGTTTTGGGTTACAGTTATGCAAGAAATAAACTAATACTGTATCCATCTAGCATATTTCAAAAAGCAAATAACCAAACAGAGCTTGTACAAACATTTTCCCAGATCCATGCTCAGATGATGATAGCAAACTTTAGCACGCCACGTTTCTGTCCCTCGTTGGTTGGTCGTTCACACTGAATATCACAGTCACTTGGGGGATGTTGGAGGATGTGATATGAGTGCTACTCTAGTGTGAGGCCATTAACATGCAGTTTGTGCAGCTCTTCATTTTCTTCAGGAGCAGTAGGAGGGAGAGCAGATGACATCTGTCATGTTTTATTAAGTCTGTCCTGCTAGCTGTAAAATCTGTAAGAAGTCAATGTGCTGTATCTAGAACTGGTCTTCGCTAAAACTGCAAAAAATGTGATTCTCCAATCTCTTCCCAATATGGACTTGCTTGCTGAACCATGGGACTCCATTCTCATTTCTAGACCTGCAGGCTGGTCCTGAGGCTTTTCTACTCAAAATGGTCCCTTTCCATTTAAACCATGGATGGTCAGTAATAGTATTTATATTTAGTGCATGATGTGTGGAGTCACACATACTTTTCATTGAGCTAATATTTTACAAGCGGTTGCAAAATCTGTGAAGTACACACCCATATCCTGAAACACAATACATAGATTTCATCAAAGTATTGCAGCTCTACAACATTCGGAGAGTACGACCCTGCCTTACACAGGAAGCGGCACAGGTCCTAATCCAGGCACTTGTCATCTCCCGTCTGGACTACTGCAACTCGCTGTTGGCTGGCCTCCCTGCCTGTGCCATTAAACCCCTACAACTCATCCAGAATGCCGCAGCCCGTCTGGTGTTCAACCTTCCCAAGTTCTCTCACGTCACCCCCCTCCTCCGCACACTCCACTGGCTTCCAGTTGAAGCTCGCATCCGCTACAAGACCATGGTGCTTGCCTATGGAGCAGTGAGGGGAACGGCACCTCCGTACCTTCGGGCTCTGATCAGTCCCTACACCCAAACGAGGGCATTGCGTTCATCCACCTCTGGCCTGCTGGCTCCCCTTCCTCTGCGGAAGCATAGTTCCCGCTCAGCCCAGTCAAAACTGTTCGCTGCTCTGGCACCCCAATGGTGGAACAAGCTCCCTCACGACGCCAGGAAAGCGGAGTCACTCACCACCTTCCGGAGACATTTGAAACCCCACCTCTTTAAGGAATACCTGGGATAGGATAAAGTAATCCTTCTACCCCCCCCCCCCCCCCCCCCCAAAAAAAAAATTGTAAAGTGGTTATCCCACTGGCTATAGGGTGAACGCACCAATTGGTGAGTCGCTCTGGATAAGAGCGTCTGCTAAATGATGTAAATGTGCCCTTGAGCAAGGCACTTAACCCTAATTGCTCCTGTAAGTCGCTCTGGATAAGAGCGTCTGCTAAATGACTAAAATGTAAATGTAATGTAATGCAGCTTATATGTAGGCCTATGTGTTGTTGTTTTTGAATGGACCAAAATCTGGATATGAATTTATATTCTGCTGTTACAATAAGCTAACTGCTGTATGCCTTGGAGGTGTTAGGTGACACACACACGGCAAACAATGCAACACAGACAGCGGTATGAACACATTCAACCCCCAGTTTGAAGGTTTTGATTTCCTGACCTGTTGTCAATTTTGTTTGAGTTTAGGTTTGTTGCCCTGTCTTTGCGTTGCATGTTTTGTTTTGCTAGTTCTTCATGCATTGTCTTATGCAAAATGGGGTTATTACATAAGGGTGCATACTGAGACCGTTTTGTTTGTTTCAGGCTGAAAATGCCTGACACCATTCTACCTCCCTCCCTCCTGAGAAGAAATCAAAATGAGTTTCCAGACCACAGCTTTTACAGTCTCTGATGACTTTTTTCCACAATATTCTTTAGAGACTATAGGCATGGAAACATCATAACTTGCCACACAAATGTCAAGTTTGAAAATCCAAACATTTCCAAAATATTTTTGTTCTATGTAATAACCAAGTTATAACATGATTAGCTAATAGACTGGGACTGTACCTAGGCTTTGGTACAGGCTTCAATCACATTATCATGAGTATGTTTCATCGTTGAGTTTACTCTCGCCTCTTTCAATTTCCCATTCCTGTTGCAGTGGCGCTCACTCACTCACGCACATCTCAATTAGTTATTCAGAGTAACCCGTGGTGAGGGGAGGAAAGGCCTGGCAGACCTATACCTCAGAGTGGCAGGCTGATGAATAGGCCCTATCAAACGCTGCGTCAGGAAACTCCAGGTGAGCTCCCCCACTGTAGATTTTCAAAGGAGTCCCCCATAGCGCGCTCCATCTCCCTGCATCCCAGCTGTATCTGAAACTGAAAGGCCTCGACCACAATCCACAATGTGAATGTATACACTTCACTTACTGCCTATTCAAATGAGACAGGTCTATTTGTCGACATGTGAAGCCTAGCTTTTTAGACGTGTACAAACATCAAATCTAATTTTATTGGTCGCGTACACATTCTTTTTGATGTTATTGCGGGTGTAGCGAAATGCTTATGTTCCTAGCGCCAACAGTACAGTAATACCTAACAATACATAACAATACACGCAAATCCCAAAAAAAATGTAATATATAGAAATATTAGAACGAGCAATGTCAGAGTACGGAATATAAATATATATATATATATATATATATATATATATATGTATATACAGTATGTATAGACATTATGGACAGTATATGAATGGAAAAGGTGTGTACAGCAGTAGTTATATAGTATGAGCCTTGAGTAGAATACAGTATATACATATGAAGTGTGTAAAACAATATGTAAACATGATTAAAGTGACCAGTGTTCAATGACTATGTATATAGGGCAGCAGTCTCTAAGGTGCAGGGCTGAGTAGCGGGGGGTAGCCGGCTAGAACAGTGACTGAAGTTCAGGGCAGGGTACTGGGCGGAGGCTGGCTAGTGGTGACTATTTAACTGTCTGAGGGCTGGAGATCGAAAAACAACTTCTGTCTCTCAGTCCCAGCTTTGATACAGAGAGAGTTCTAATAAGACTTGAAGTGCATAAATAAATTGTTTAAAGATGGCAACTGGGAAACTCTATCATATTATGTAGGTCATTGTATGCTGTCAGTGTCCTTGAATAGCTGTCATGGATTTACGACAACTGACAGGACAGCACTACCCATTTTGAGGCTTCAGTGTACGTCCCTATTACTACAGTATACCTGGCAGAACCGTGTGAATTGGACTCCTGTTAGCAAAATGTTGTCCATTCTCTGTTTTAGATTAAATTGGTTGTGTAATGACAGTCACCATTGGATGTGAATGTGTGAAAGCCAGGTATAGCGAATGCTTTTCAGCAGTTACATATGATGGATATTTCAAAGGCAGTGCTTAGAGGTCAGCGCACCAATTTAATCCTCACAGTTTTCTTGTTCTTCAATGACTGAGCTGCCTTTGTCTCCCTTTTTACACATCTTCACTGAACATCTCATATCACAGTCAGACAGACGAGGCAGACTCTCCTCCTCAGCTGTGGTGAGCGGTGGGGTTGTGTGCCTTGATTGTGATTGCTCCGAATTGGTAGTCCTAAATTGAATTTTTTATTAAAACAACTGATCTCCTAAGACATAGATGGAAGTGCTACATACCCTGAAGTGTATCCATGTCTTCCTTTATAATAATAATATGCCATTTAGCAGACACTTTTATCCAAAGCGACTTACAGTCATGCGTGCATACATCTTTGTGTATGGGTGGTCCCGGGGATCGAACCCACTACCTTAGCGTTACAAGCGCCGTGCTCTACCAGCTGAGCTACAGAGGACCACAAGAGATTGACCTCGCTCTACATGGCTATGCTGTGTATTCAGATTGACCTCGCGCTACACGGCTATGCTGTGTATTCAGATTGACCTCCCTCTACATGGCTATGCTGTGTATTCAGATTGACCTCCCTCTACATGGCTATACTGTGTATTCAGATTGACCTCCCTCTACATGGCTATGCTGTGTATTCAGATTGACCTCCCTCTACATGGCTATGCTGTGTATTCAGATTGACCTCCCTCTACATGGCTATGCTGTGTATTCAGATTGACCTCCCTCTACATGGCTATGCTGTGTATTCAGATTGACCTCCCTCTACATGGCTATGCTGTCTATTCAGATTGACCTAGCGCTACATGGCCATGCTGTGTATTCCTTAACCAATGAGCGTCTTACTCTTTAGCACTGTGCCCGTCATCCCCAAGGCTATCTGTGTGTTCTGTCGTTTGTTGGGATGATGGGTGGGACGGGGATTTGGGGTTAGGACGGCTTTTTGCCTTTTTGTTTTTGAAATATTAAGGGTAAATGTCTGTACTTAGATTTAAAGAAAGGTCAGTGGCTTCACAGACAACTCAACAACTCACATGATGCTAAACTCAAACAAATAACTAGAAGTACACTTTCACTGCAGCAGTGTAATCTACTGGTGACATTTAGACAGAGGAAAAATACCACCAGTTGAAATACTAAGTGCAGCGCTTATTTCAGAAGGAATTTGACAGAGTTTGGAATGCAACGGATCTGTGATTGTCACATACCAGCTAAGTTTAATTCTAAAGCTGCAGAAATGGTTGCCACCCCTTTGTATAGGTTGTACCATATGAATGGTTTTGAAATAACTGCTGCTATAAGTAGCCTTACCTATGGTTCCTAATGAGGACAAGGGTTTAAGTAAGTAATAAGTAGGCTAGTGGGAGTTATGGATTGGAGGGTTAGGATTATATGCTATACTAACAAAGGCAAACTCTAAAGGACCAGACAGAGTAGTATGAGAGACCGTGGTTGTACACAGTTCCGTTCTGTTCTAGTACAAATGCATGTTTGTAGCTATAAATCTCACATGGAAAAAAAGAGTTCACCTCAAATATTGTAGAGGCTGTTATAGTCGCCCGATTCCTGGGGGTGTGTACTCCCAAAGTTGTTGACTTGTTGTGCTTGCAAGTTACCTAGCAGTTCTCTGCAGTTAGCCGTTTCATACTGGCAATAAAAACAGATGAGTGCCATCATTTCATTCAGTCATTCCTGAATTATTTAATGTAACAAATCAAACATTAAAATACCATTATAGAAGGTAAAGTGAAAATCCAAGCTATTGCATCTGTCATTATTACTTTAGTTGGTGTAGCCCAGAGTTATAGATTACAGATGAGAGCTATGCAAGCCATTCAAATGTAGTGTGCCTTCTACTTGGCATAAGAATGACCCACACGCGCAAGTCATCTTAAGAGGGTTTTCTGTTTTTGGTAATGTAAAAGCAATGTAACGAGTTACTTTCCACAGTAAGTAACAAGTGTGGTCCTCTGTAGCTCAGCTGGTAGAGCACGGCGCTTGTAACGCCAAGGTAGTGGGTTCGATCCCCGGGACCACCCATACACAAAAATGTATGCACGCATGACTGTAAGTCGCTTTGGATAAAAGCGTCTGCTAAATGGCATATTATTATTATTATTATAATAGTAACATTCCCCAACACTGCCTTCCAGCCACAACGAATTAGACCCGTATCATCTAAATTCTGGTGCTAATAAAAAATAGAATTCCTTTTTAGGGTTGTTTAGTTTTTGTTACTTTGATTGCTTACATCCTGTTTGTGTGAATGTGTGTGTGTGTGTGGGTGGGTGTACTGTTGGTGTCCGTGTGAATGTGTGTGTGTGTGTGTGTGTGTGTGTGTGTGGGTGGGTGTACTGTTGGTGTGTGTGTGTGTGTGTGTGTGTGTGTGTGTGTGTGTGTGTGTGTGTGTGTGTGTGTGTGTGGGTGGGTGTACTGTTGGTGTGTGTGTGTGTGTGTGTGTCTGTGTCAGCACGTGTGTGTATAAACTTTTCACGTGCAGCCCTGGACATGATGGTGAACGCTGGGTGAGTCAGAGAAGGGCTGCTCGGGGCCTATTGATTCCCAGATAGCCGTCTGCTCTACGTGGGACTCCGAATAAAAACTGCTACTGTGTATTTGTTGTATTTACTCTGTCTCTTTCCTCCTTTCCATGTTCTGCCTCAATGGTTCATATATGATATCCCATTATATTTGTGAACCTCTGACCTCAAATGTTGCCAACCATCAGAGTTTATTTGGGGAAAACTCCAAACACCAACGCGTTCAAATGTTCTCCTGGTTGGATAATGACATCTGACAGCTTGTCTATGAGTGGACAAGTGTGGGGCTTGGCGTCCCAAATGGCACCATATTCCCTTTATAGTTCACTACTTTTCACCAGGGCCCATAGGGCTCTTGTCAAAAGTAGTGCACTGTATAGGGTGGCATTTCGGATGCATCCAAGCTGGGTGCATACTTGTCCCAAGCTGCCAACGTACCAGCTGCTACTAATTTCCTAGGTCATAGAAAGCAATCACAAAGGGCAGATGGTTCTCCAATAATTCCTATCACTTGACGACATGTAAACAGTAAGGTAATACAGATATGAGATATACTGTATGAAAGTGATCATAATTTTTATTATTGGTCATTTGGTTACCGTTTGATTTCACCTGTCAAAGATCATCTTTTGAATACAAATACACACTAAGAACTTGCTTATTGCACACAGTACCATGGGCTTCAGTTCAGAGCACCTATCTCTCCCAAAACCTTCCTATTCTGATGGCAAGTAAGTACAACATGCATCTCCCCCTATAATCACATACATCCCCCCTTTATTTACTGTAATAGCATCCAATGCTATGTGATTATTAATTGCATATTGTCCAATGAGTGACATTTCAGACACAATTGCTTGAAAACCCAAGACTGTTAGTAGGTACAATGTTCAACTCTGACTCTGTTCCCATAATATGCCTGAGGAGAGATACAAAGGATAACACTCTGGTTTCAGTCACTGAAAAATCAGTACAGCCTTGGATTAGTTAGGATTAAGGAATTCAACCAAAGGTCAGATCAGATGAAAATAGCATAAACATTCCTTTGTCACACACACCAAACCCCATGATAGGAACCAATTAAGTTCTTGCATATCAACATAGATGTAACCCTATCTTAGTGTTCACTGATTAAATATGTTGATGTTATAGTTCACTGAGTCTGAATAAATATAACTATAGTCTACTGAAAAATCATCAACACATAGAAATGTATTATTCAACCCAAATTTAGAATGACAATGCTTAGTGATTCACATGGGCCTTATCAATCAAAGTTAACCCTCAACTTAGCACAACACTCTCAGAATGTACACTTATATTACATACAGTATAATAATCCAGACAACTACTTCAAGGTCTCAGAGTGAGTTACGTCACCAATTGAAACGGTACTAGTTGGCACCGCTAAGTAGCTAGCCATTTCACACCGGTAACACTCACCCCCCTTTTGAGTGGCTCACATCAACAGCATTATCCCAGAAACCCTAGACCCACTCCAATTTGCATACCGCCCCAACAGATCCACAGATGATGCAATCTCTATTGCACTCCACACTGACCTTTCCCACCTGGACAAGAGGAACACCTACGTGAGAATGCTATTCATTGACTACAGCTCAGCATTCAACACCATAGTGCCCTCTAAGCTCATCACTAAGCTAAGTATCCTGGGACTAAACACCTCCCTCTGCAACTGGATCCTGGACTTCCTGACGGGCCGCCCCCAGGTGGTAACAACACATCTGCCACACTGATCCTCAACACGGGGGCCCCTCAGGGGTGCATGCTCAGTCCCCTCCTGTACTCTCTGTTCACCCATGACTGCATGGCCAGGCACGACTCCAACACCATCATTAAGTTTGCGGACGACACAACAGTGGTAGGCCTGATCACCGACAACGATGAGACAGCCTATAGGGAGGAGGTCAGAGACCTGGCCTTGTGGTGCCAGGACAACAACCTCTCCCTCAACGTGACCAAGACAAAGGAGATGATTGTGGACTACAGGAAAAAAAAGAGGACTGAGCACGCCCCAATTCTCATCGACGGGGCTGTAGTGGAACAGGTTGAGAGCTTCAAGTTCCTTGGTGTCCACATCACCAACGAACTATCATGGTCCAAACACACCAAGACAGTCATGAAGAGGGCACGACAAAGCCTATTCCCCCTCAGGAGACTGAAAAGATTTGGCATGGGTCCTCAGATCCTCAAAAAATTCTACAGCTGCACCATCGAGAGCATTCTGACTGGTTGCATCACCGCCTGCTATGGCAACTGCTTGGCCTCCGACCGCAAGGCACTACAGAGGGTAGTGCGTACGGCCCAGTACATCACTGGGGCCAAGCTTCCTGCCATCCAGGACCTCTATACCAGGCGGTGTCAGAGGAAGGCCCTCAAAATTGTCAAAGACTCCAGCCACCCTAGTCATAGACTGTTCTCTCTGCTACCGCACGGCAAGCGGTACTGGAGTGCCAAGTCTAGGTCCAAAAGACTTCTCAACAGCTTCTACCCCCAAGCCATAAGACTCCTGAACAGCTAATCATGGCTACCCGGACTATTTGCACTGCCCCCCCCATAACCTCCTTTTTACGCTGCTGCTACACTGTTAATTATTTATGCATAGTCACTTTAACTCTACCCACATGTACATATTACCTCAACTACCTCAACTAGCCGGTGCCCCCACACATTGACTCTGCAACGGTACCCCCCTGTATATATAGCCTCCCTACTGTTACTTTATTTTACTTTACTATTTTTTTCTCAACACTTTTTTTGTTGTTGTTTTATTTTTACTTTTTTTGTTAAAAATAAATGCACTGTTGGTTAAGGGCTGTAAGTAAGCATTTCACTGTAATGTCTGCACCTGTTGTATTCGGCGCATGTGACCAATAACATTTGATTTGATTTGATTTGAGTTCCTCCTTTTCCGCAGCAACAAGTGATCCCACTACACCAAACTTAACCCATTATGTCCCTTACAGCTCGCTTGAGTTCAGCAAGCCCCAGTTGCTAACACCTGCAGACCAACACCCATTCTCAAATAGCGTTCTGCATTTACCTCTATCGTAGGGTTAAAAAACGAACTTGACAACTTTCACAATCCTGGATTGCTGTGGTAGCTTCATGTTTTGGTTCAGTGTCTCTGTTACAATATTGGGTCAGTAATATTTCTGTAGTGATCTCAGCTAAAAGTTTCCATATTCCTCAGTTAATGTTATCTTTCATACACTGCTTCTTTCCAACACCGCTTTTTTATCCCTGATGTTTTTAATACTCTTTTTATTCTCTTTTGTCCCCTTGCTTCACTTCCCATTAAGATAAGACACTCACTTCCCTGTGCTCCGGCACTATGCTATTATTGTTCTTCTTTTATCAACTAAGATCATAGCCACAGCTCTTATTAAACCACCAATCCGCCATTATTAGAAGTCAGCAGATCTAGGTAACTGTCCTTTATGATTATGCTACAGTTAACAAACCAAACACTTGCTGTAGTTGACAAGCATATATTCAATTTATATCAATTTATTAATATTCAATCTATTGATTGACATTACGACCCCATTCACAGTAGTTTAAACTAATAACTAAAAAATGACTACCTCGAAATCATCTCGCTATTCCAGTGGCTTAAGTGGAACAAGAAAAGGCGAGAAAAGGTGCACGCAGTGCGGACTCTCGACAACAAACAATACGAGAGAGAAAACCCATCAACAGTAACAGCTGACATAACAATCACACATAACACCTGACCCAACACACGATAACTAAATAGGAAACAAAATCAAACACTAACAAGGGACAGGTGTACAAACAGACAAAACCAAACAAACATGAAACATCGAACGGTGGCAGCTAGTACTCCGGGGACGACGACCGCCGAAGCCTGCCCGAACAAGGAGGAGCAGCCTCGGCCGAAACCGTGACAGTACCCCCCCCTTGACGCGCGGCCCCAGCCGTGCGCCGATCCCGGCCTCGGGGACGACCAGGACGACGCGGAGCAGGGCGCGTAGGGTGACCCCGATGGAACTCGGTCAGCAGGGACAGGTCTAATATGTCCCTCCTCGGCACCCAGCACCGCTCCTCCGGGCCGTACCCCTCCCACTCCACGAGATATTGGAGACCCCCCATCCGGCGTCTCGAATCAAGGATGGACCTCACAGTGTACGCGGGAGCCCCCTCGATGTCCAACGGGGGCGGAGGAGTCTCCTCTATCTCATAGTCCTGGAGTGGACCAGCTACCACCGGCCTGAGGAGAGACACATGGAACGAGGGGTTAATATTCCTGTAATCAATAGGCAGTTCTAACCTGTAACACACCTCGTTCAACCTCCTCAGGACTTTGAATGGCCCCACAAACCGCCGACCCAGCTTCCGGCAGGGCAGGCGGAGGGGCAGGTTTCTGGTCGAGAGCCAGACTCGATCTCCAGGTGCGTATAAAGGCCCCTCACTGCGGTG
Source organism: Coregonus lavaretus (assembly GCF_964263955.1). Taxonomy (NCBI): domain Eukaryota; kingdom Metazoa; phylum Chordata; class Actinopteri; order Salmoniformes; family Salmonidae; genus Coregonus; species Coregonus lavaretus. The sequence continues at coordinate 8,280,377 of NC_140003.1, read as the reverse complement.
GAGATCGGCGCTCGTCTTATGCCGACGGATGGCCCGCTGCAGATGGACGTGGGCAGCGTTCCATGTCTCCTCCGAGCGCCGCACCCACTCATCCACCGCAGGGGCCTCGATCTGGCTCTCGTGCCAAGGTGCCAGAACCGGCTGGTACCCTAACAAACACTGGAAAGGGGTTAGTTGGGTGGAGGAGTGGCGGAGAGAGTTCTGCGCCATCTCGGCCCACGGAACGTATCTCGCCCACTCCTCCGGCCGGCCCTGGCAATAAGACCTCAGAAACCTACCCACATCCTGGTTGACACGTTCAACCTGCCCATTACTCTCCGGGTGGTAACCCGATGTAAGGCTCACCGAAACCCCCAACCGTTCCATAAAGGCTCTCCACACTCTGGAGGTGAACTGGGGGCCTCGATCAGACACTATATCCTCGGGTACCCCGTAATGCCGGAAGACATGGGTAAACAGAGCCTCAGCGGTCTGTAGGGCAGTAGGGAGACCCGGCATGGGAAGGAGACGACAGGCCTTCGAGAACCGATCCACAACGACCAGGATGGTAGTATTCCCCTGTGAGGGGGGAAGGTCTGTAACAAAGTCCACCGAGAGGTGGGACCAGGGTCGTTGTGGAACGGGCAGGGGTTGTAGCTTACCCCTGGGCAAATGTCTGGGCGCCTTACACTGTGCACACACCGAACAGGAGGAGACATAAACCCTCACATCCTTGGCTAACGTTGGCCACCAGTACTTAGTGCTAAGGCAGTGAACTGTCCGGCCGATACCTGGATGTCCAGAGGAGGGGGACGTATGAGCCCAATAAATGAGGCGATCGCGTACCTCGAGCGGAACGTACGTCCGACCCACTGGACACTGTGGAGGACTTGGGTCGGTGCGTAACGCCCGCTCGATCTCTGCATCGACCTCCCATACCACCGGTGCCACCAGACAAGACTTTGGTAGTATGGGAGTGGGCTCAACGGACCTCTCCTCCGTGTCATACCGCCGAGACAGGGCATCTGCCTTCCCGTTCTGGGACCCAGGGATGTAAGTGATTTTAAACACAAACCGGGCTAGAAACATAGTCCAGTGGGCCTGGCGAGGATTCAGTCTCCTAGCTGCCCGGATGTACTCCAGGTTACGGTGGTCCGTCAAAATGAGGAAAGGGTGTTGAGCCCCCTCAAGCCAATGCCTCCACACCTTTAGGGCCTGTACCACGGCTAACAGCTCCCTGTCCCCTACGTCATAATTCCGCTCCGCCGGACTGAGCTTCTTAGAATAAAAGGCACAGGGGCGGAGCTTAGGTGGTGTGCCAGACCGTTGTGAGAGGACGGCCCCAATACCGGCCTCGGACGCGTCTACCTCTACCTGGAATGGTAAAGCGGGATCCGGATGCGCCAACACCGGCGCCGAGGTAAACAGGTCCTTCAGTCTCCCAAAAGCCCTGTCCGCCTCAGCAGACCACCGCAAGCGCACCGGACCCCCCTTCAACAGAGACGTTATGGGAGCTGCCACCTGTCCAAAACCCCGAATAAACCTCCGGTAATAATTCGCAAAACCCAAGAACTGTTGCACCTCTTTCACAGTGGTTGGGGTTTGCCAATTACGCACAGCTGACACCCGGTCAACCTCCATCCTCACCCCTGACAACTGATAACCCAAAAAGGAGACCGACTTCTGAAAGAACAGACATTTCTCTGCCTTGACATATAGGTCATGCTCCAACAGTCTCCTCAACACTCGGCGCACCAGGGCTACATGCTCAGCTCGGGTAGAACTGTACACCAGAATATCGTCTATGTACACGACTACTCCCTGCCTCTGCATGTCCCGGAAAATCTCATCTACAAAGGATTGGAAGACTGAGGGAGCATTCATTAACCCATATGGCATGACGAGATACTCGTAATGACCGGAGGTCGTGCTAAATGCTGTCTTCCATTCATCCCCCTCTCTAATGCGCACCAAGTTATATGCGCTCCTGAGATCCAATTTTGTGAAGAACTGAGCACCGTGTAATGACTCCGTCATAGTCGCAATCAGAGGAAGTGGATAACTGTACTTCACCGTAATCTGATTGAGACCGCGGTAATCAATACACGGGCGCAAACCTCCATCTTTTTTCTTCACAAAAAAGAAGCTTGAGGAAGCGGGTGAAGTGGAGGCCCGTATGTATCCCTGTCTCAGAGACTCGGCGATGTAAGTTTCCATCGCCTTCCTCTCCTCTTGAGACAAGGGATACACATGGCTCCGCGGGAGGGCTGCTCCTGACTGGAGATCTATCGCACAATCCCCCTGTCTATGAGGCGGCAGCTGCGCCGCCCTAGTCTTACTAAACACCAGTTTCAAATCCTCATACTCGGGGGGAATATGCAGTGCTGGCATTAGATTCGGACTTTCCACCGAGGTCGCCCCTATGGAAACACCCAGACACAGCCCCTCACACTGAGCAGACCACCCTTTAAGAGCTTTCTCTCGCCACGAAATAGTAGGGTCATGGGTAATCAACCAGGGAAGCCCCAGCACCACCGGATACGCAGGAGAGTCAATCAGATAGAGCTGAATCGTCTCCTCATGACCCCCCTGCGTCACCATCTTAAGGGGCGCTGTGACCTCCCTAATCAACCCAGATCCTAACGGACGGCTATCTAAGGCATGTACAGGGAAAGGCTGATCAACGGGAAGGAGAGGAATCCCTAACTCTACACAGAACTGGCGATCTACGAAATTCCCAGCTGCGCCTGAATCTACGAGCGCCTTATGCTGGGAACGAGGTGCAACCTGTGGAAAACAAACAGGCAAGGTTATGTGAACGACAGAAAGCTCTGGGTAAGTAGGGCGCCTACTCACCTGGGAGGACTCCCCAATGCGTGGCCTGCCTTCACCTCCACCGGGGGACCTTCCCCAACACCTAGCCGCGGTGTGCCCTCCACGGCCACAGTTGGTGCAGGGAACGGCCCCCCTCGGGTTCCTACTCCTCCGTTCTCTAGCGCCAGCACCTCCGAGCTCCATAGGGCTCGGCTCGGAGGTGCCGGAAGGTGGAATGGGCAACCCCCACCCGGGACGTCCACGGGTGGCGAGCAGGGTGTCCAGCCGAATGGCCATGTCGACCAGTTGGTCAAACAACAACGTGGTATCCCTGCACGCCAACTCTCTCTGGACGTCCTCCCGGAGGCTGCAGCGGAAGTGGTCTATGATGGCCCGCTCATTCCACCCTGCATCTGCCGCTAGAGTCCGGAACTCCAAAGCAAAATCCTGTGCGCTCCTCATCCCCTGTCGGAGGTAGAACAGACGCTCCCCCGCCGCCTTCCCTTCTGGTGGATGGTCAAACACGGCACGGAAGCGGCGGGAGAACTCCGCATAGGTAATAGTAGCGGCGTCTATTCTCCTCCATTCGGCGTTGGCCCACTCCAACGCCTTGCCGGTGAGACAGGAGATGAGGGCGGAGACGCTCTCGTGTCCCGAGGGCGCCGGGTGTACGGTGGCGAGGTAGAGCTCCCCTTGCAGCAGGAACCCTTGACACCCGGCAGCGGAGCCGTCGTACGCCCTCGGGAGCGAGAGCCGAATCCCGCTGGGTTCCGGAAGGGGGACAGGAGGACTGACCGATGGGGATGGTCCGGTAGGTGGGGGCGTGGGTACCCCGCTGCTTTCCCATCGGTGGAGAGTGTTCATCACCCGATCCAGGGCGTGACCGATCTGGTTGATCCTGTCCTCCTGCCCACGAAGACGGTCCTCCATAATGTCCGTTGGCGCGGTTGCTCCTGCTGATTCCATGGGTTGATGTGTGATTCTGTCAGAACGCTGAGTGTGGATGTGGTGCAGGGAATCAAGCGCAGGAACCAGGGTGTTTGTCAACAGACTTTAGTAATCCAAAATAGAACTCCAAACAGGTGAATAGCCAACCCAATCGGGAGGCAAGAACAAATTACGCACACACACAACAGTGCGTAAAAACAAGAAAAGGCGCACGCAGTGCGGACTCTCGACAACAAACAATACGAGAGAGAAAACCCATCAACAGTAACAGCTGACATAACAATCACACATAACACCTGACCCAACACACGATAACTAAATAGGAAACAAAATCAAACACTAACAAGGGACAGGTGTACAAACAGACAAAACCAAACAAACATGAAACATCGAACGGTGGCAGCTAGTACTCCGGGGACGACGACCGCCGAAGCCTGCCCGAACAAGGAGGAGCAGCCTCGGCCGAAACCGTGACATTATAGTCTTAACATCTGATACAAAATGAAATTCCTTCACTTCATCACCTTAGCTCCGCAATGATAATTAGTTTAATGGAAACCCTAAATTGGCTTTGTACTATATTATAAGTTATGTCTATAAATTCCACTCCTTATGGGCAGTTTATTTCTTAAACCTTATCTCTATCAAATGATCCATCAATGGCACCAACTCAGAAAGCCTTTATTTATTATTTCCCACCCCTGATGTACGTCTACGTTTGGGTGAGCAAGTTAATATATAAATAGTATTTGAATTATTACTTTATCACCTCTCTAGTAATCGATTACACACATAAAATGCATCCTATTTTCATATGTTCACATAATCCATACAGAACATTAGAAACTCCTAGGTACTCACATCAAACAATACCTTCATGATTTTTTTACGATTCTCAATCGACACCAATCAACTTCTTCAAACATACTCCCAGCGGATCCAAAAAACAAAACAACTTTATTTTCCCGGACACTGACCTTCCTGTCATGGGATCCTCACCGGTTCTCTAACCTTCAGGAAACCCTGTCAAAGTATTTTCCACTACTCTCTAAAATAACCTCACACTCTCCATACCACTCCTTGATATTCTATGACCTTATTCTGTTATATATTGAAACTTCTTATCCAAACTTATATCAAATTATCACACACATTCATATAATTTATTATGCACCCTTCAGATTAAAAGTACTTTCTGCTCTTTGTTCATAAGATAGCCTATGTTGTTCCATTCAATTACTTAACATCGTTAGCTGACTTTTGCTCCTTATTAATTATATTTCCAAGCCATCGTGCGCTCATTAAATCGCATGCTTTATACGCCTCTTTCATATAATCTAAATCCCATTTTGTTTTGCTTATGGCGATATTGTCAATTATATATTTTCATTCTATCTGTAACTTATTCCTTTTAAGAATACCTTCTTGAGGATACTCATTATCTGTCCATGCTGATAAATCAATGATATATGGTTCGACATAGAAAAACCCTAATGTACTTAACATCCATTCGTGCATTGTCTGATTTTCAGTACTTTTAAAAGAGACTTGTTTTAAATGCGGATTTGTCTGTAATAATTTTGTAATTTCCTTTAACTCCCTTCGAGGTAAATTAAGCTCTGATTTATTCTTAATAGTGACTGTCTTTCCAGATACCGGTCTACTAAGTTGGCTATCCGTTGCCTCTATTAGTTCATGCAATATTAGTAATCAAATACTTGAATCAAATCCCCAACTTGATCTTTATTAAAAATTCATTTGCCTATATTGTCATCGGTGCCATGATTGAACATGCTTGTTTTGAATAATTCACAAAGGACTCATTCTGTACTTCTTTTTATGATGAATATCACACCAAAGGCCCGTAACCTATCTTTTTATAATGTCTCTATACACTAAGGGATACCTGTGCCCAATCTTCTTTGAGGGACTAACACCCACTCTCTTTATATTTCCATTACACATTAAGGGAATTCCTGCGCCACTCGTTTATCCTCTGTTGCTTTTTACTCATTACTCTGAACACACCCTGTGTTGAATCATAGCACCATGTCATTGTCTAATTTGATATCTATTCCCCTCAAAAAACATTGAATTTTAAAAGTTTGTTACAGCTCAGCTTTACCACAGATAAGCAGAATTTAACTAATCAAAAAATGAAAGTCTGCTTACCTGTTAGTTCGGCTGTAAACTGCATCCTGTTCATTTAGACGCCAATCTGTTATGATGATTTTCTCCGGTATCAAGTAATTCAGGATGCAAGAGAATAGTTAAACACTTAGATGGAGAGTTGGTACCAAGTATTTCATATTACAGTACCAGATTCAGCATAACGTAAGTTGCCCCTCGTTATCTGAATGATAGACATACAAAATCTCTCCGTTTATATACGGCTTTGCAAGCTAATTCCATCCAACAGTTGCCAACCATTATCGAGTGTCACTCCCAACAACAATAGTATCATCTTTCAACCCAGTCAGCTTGAACCTAATAAGGATATTCCATCACGTACTCATTCTAAGATTAACACAAGTGGGCCCCCTAGACCTCCTTGGCCCGCATACCTTCTGGCACCCACCAGTGACAAAAATAAATACATGGAATGTCCTCATCCTCCAACTCCTATGCAGCTCATAAGATACCATTTAGCAAATCCTGTATAAAATACATAATATCAACACCTAAACAAAGGTATAGACTACTCTGTGAAACAAAATAACAAAAAACGTAACTGGAGTGTCAATGAAGATTTTCTATAATGGTCAGTTAAAGTGGAACTAACAGCATTTTAACAACATTAAATCTAATTAAAATATGTTCATATACACCACCAGTGTGTTCATATATGACACCTTTTTTGTAAATTTTCTGACAAGCCAGCACTTAGATATGGTCATTTCCATGTTTTCATAAATTCATAGAATGTTTGGGAATGACGTATCGTAAGGCATTTGTGAAAATTATATAGCAGTATAGAGGGAGCAAGCGGCCGTGTGTTTGGACAATTATTAGACACTGCAGTAAATAAAACATAATGAAATAATCTATCTTGTCCAGGACCGGAGTCTACACAGACTGGTGCCAATCAGAGATACAGTAGGCCTATATGCAAATAAGCCATTTGCCACATGGGCCTGCCATCATTAACTTTGATTTGGACTGTGTATTTACAGGCAGTAGCAACAGCGCGACTTTAGATCATTAGAACGCATTTGCCAAAAGTCACAAAATACACCTGAATGGATTTCTGCAAATATGTAAATACCAAGGGAGATCTCTTACATTTGCGAACTTCACGGTCCTATTGATCAAACAACCATGAAAAGGTAGGCTCTCTCTCCCTCAGTTATTCACTTCTACAACCACAAGATCAACAACTAATGCTAGCCAGAGGGAGATGAGCTAAAATCTAATTAGGGAACATTAGATAAACCCTCTCAAACTTTTTCAGCTAGTTGGCCGCCAAAATTGCACTGATAAATTATGGGGAAAAGTAGCCTGCTCGTCCTTCAGAGGTTTGCCTGCCATTGCATGCTTGTCCCAACCCACATTTTGACAACTGAATGGGAACTTCCCTGCCTGCCCGCTCATTTGATCGATGCCAAAATCCATTTGATTGATGCATAATACCTTTAATTGACAACTAAGGGTGCAGTCGTAAATTGCCTTCAGTGTGTCAGAGTGCGCTTTGGGTCGTTCCTAAATTCAGAGCATTGTCAGATTGTCTGTTTGTATATTCAGAGCGCACACTGCACTATTGACACTGGATACTCTGGCAGAGGAGTAGGGTTGATCCAAGCTTTTCTCACAACGGCAGTCAAGCACCCAAGCTAACTGGCTAAAGTTGGTTAGCTTGCTAGCTACATCCAGACACAAATGAGATAACACCTCACTCTGGCCATTTTACTCACCCTAGCAGAGCTGGTTAGGCTGTTTACATGTTATCTAGATCATTAGTGACTAATTGTGCTGCTGGCAATGATTTAATAACTTTTTTTCCCGACGTTTACTGACACCAGTCATATTCAGCAGGGGTAGAGCATTCGTAAAATCATCAGGTATTCTGCGCTCTGGCACACTCAGACGTGAGTGCTCTGAAATCGGAGTAGCTAGCTAGAGTGAATTTATGAACACGCCCTGGATAACAGTCGTTCAAGTTCAGCGTAGAGTGGGGAAAAAAGTATTTAGTCAGCCACCAATTGTGCAAGTTCACCCACTTAAAAAGATGAGAGAGGCCTGTAATTTTCATCATAGGTACACGTCAGCTATGACAGACAAATTGAGGAAAAAAAATCCAAAAAATCACATTGTAGGATTTTTAATGAATTTATTTGCAAATTATGGTGAAAAACAAGTATTTGGTCACCTACAAACAAGCAAGATTTCTGGCTCTCACAGACCTGTAACAATTTCTTTAAGAGGCTCCTCTGTCCTCCACTCGTTACCTGTAATAATGGCACCTGTTTGAACTTGTTATCAGTATAAAAGACACCTGTCCACAACCTCAAACAGTCACACTCCAAACTCCACTATGGCCAAGACCAAAGAGATGTCAAAGGACACCAGAAACAAAATTGTAGACCTGCACCAGGCTGGGAAGACTGAATCTGCAATAGGTAAGCAGCTTGGTTTGAAGAAATCAACAGTGGGAGCAATTATTAGGAAATGGAAGACATACAAGACCACTGATAATCTCCCTCGATCTGGGGCTCCACGCAAGATCTCACTCCGTGGGGTCAAAATGATCACAAGAACGGTGAGCAAAAATCCCAGAACCACACGGGGGGACCTAGTGAATGACCTGCAGAGAGCTGGGACCAAAGTAACAAAGCCTACCATCAGTAACACACTACGCCGCCAGGGACTCAAATCCTGCAGTGCCAGACGTGTCCCACTGCTTAAGCCAGTACATGTCCAGGCCCGTCTGAAGTTTACTAGAGTGCATTTGGATGATCCAGAAGATGATTGGGAGAATGTCATATGGTCAGATGAAACCAAAATAGAACTTTTTGGTAAAAACTCAACTCGTCGTGTTTGGAGGACAAAGAATGCTGAGTTGCATCCAAAGAACACCATACCTACTGTGAAGCATGGGGGTGGAAACATCATACTTTGGGGCTGTTTTTCTGCAAAGGGAACAGGACGACTGATCCGTGTAAAGGAAAGAATGAATGGGGCCATGTATCGTGAGATTTTGAGTCAACAAGGGCATTGAAGATGAAACGTGGCTAGGTCTGTCAGCATGACAAAGATCCCAAACACACCGCCCGGGCAATGAAGGAGTGGCTTCGTAAGAAGCATTTCAAGGTCCTGGAGTGGCCTAGCCAGTCTCCAGATCTCAACCCCATAGAAATCTTTGGAGGGAGTTGAAAGTCCGTGTTGCCCAGTGACAGCCCCAAAACATCACTGCTCTAGAGTGGATCTGCATGGAGGAATGGGCCAAAATACCAGCAACAGTGTGTGAAAACCTTGTGAAGACTTACAGAAAACGTTTGACCTGTGTCATTGCCAACAAAGGGTATATAACAAAGTATTGAGAAACTTTTGTTATTGACCAAATACTTATTTTCCACCATAATTTGCAAATAAATTCATTAAAAATCCTACAATGTGATTTTCTGGATTCTTTTTCCTCATTTTGTCTGTCATAGTTGACGTGTACCTATGATGAAAATTACAGGCCTCTCTCATCTTTTTAAGTGGGAGAACTTGCACAATTGGTGGCTGACTAAATACTTTTTTCCCCCACTGTAGCTAGTTAATAAGCTAGCTAGGAAAGTGATTCACTTTTCTTGTTAGCTAACCAAATGACACCTGCATCCCTAGCTGTAGCCACCAAAACAAACGATATGAGGGGAAAAAGTAGGTCACTCACCCACTCCTCCAATGACATCCTCCCAGCAGCTAGCTAGCTAATGTCAGGCTCTTTGTTTTTAGCTTGCTAAATAAATAGTTAGATAAATAGACACGCTAGCCTATTAGGCATATTATGACTGACTATTAGCCACATTATGACTGACCTCCGGTAAGATGAGGGGTGGGGGTGAGTGTCTATTTGTCAATAACAGCTGGTGTGCAATGTCTAATATTAAGGTAGTCTCGAGGTATTGCTTGCATGAGGTAGAGTACCTCATGATAAGCTGTAGACCACAATATCTACCAAGAGAGTTTTCATCTACATTTATCATAGCCGTCTATTTACCACCACACCGCTCAGCATCTGACCATAAGGCGCTACAGAGGGTAGTGCGTACAGCCCAGTACATCACCTGGGCCAAGCTTCCTGCCATCCAGGACCTATATACTAGGCGGTGTCAGAGGAAGGCCCAAAAGAATGTCAAAGACTCCAGTCACCCAAGTCATAGACTGTTCTCTCTGCTACCGCACAGCAAGTGGTACCGGAGCGCCAAGTCTAGGTCCAAAAGGCTCCTTAACAGCTTCTACCCCCAAGCGATAAGACTGCTGAACAATTAATCAAATGGCTCCCTGGACTATTTGCATTGAAACCCCTCCCCTTTGTTTTTACACTGCTGCTACTCACTGTTCATTATTTAGGCATAGTCCCTTTACCCCTACCTACTTATAAAAATTACCTCGCCTAACCTGTACCCCCGCACATTGACTCGGTACCGGTACCCGTATATAGCGTATAAAGGGTCATTATTGCTATATAATTGTGTCGCTTCTTTTATTTTCTTAAACTGCATTGTTGGTTAAGGGCATTTCACGGTAAGGTCTACACCTGTTGTATTCGTCGCATGTGACAAATAAAAGTTGATTTTATTTTATCATTGCCCTTATGATCATTGCTAGTTTGATTGTATTGACATTCCTAGCCTTAGTTACATTCGTTCGTTATTGAGTCTTTGAAGCCAGTCACCAGGCCAGCTATGATTTACAACCTGATAGCAATATTTTTGGGACTACCAAGAAATGTATTGAACTGCATCCATCTATTCTTCCAACAATGCCTTACTGTACATCATGGAATTTTGAACCTATTTTTAAAACCACTTATAAAGTTGGTTTTGTAGCATAAACTGGGAATTGTATATTTTTGACTGATATTATGATTGTCTGTTTGTTTCATATCTGCAAAGTAATTAAAACGTTGTCAGTTCCACTTTAAAGCAATAATAAACCCAACACTGCTAATAGAAAAACAAGGGAAGGCACAAATCTCATGTAAAGAATGATGCTTAAATCTAAATACTTCTTCCTAAAGAGATGAAATAAGCGCTGTTATTATTCTACAGGTGTAATAATCCCAAGAGAAGTAGTGTCCAGAAGAAAAACCCAAAATATATAAGTAGGCCTTATAAGACATAGTCTTCCAAACTTTGTTCCACAGAGGAAACAACTGAACTACAGTGAGGGAAAAAAGTATTTGATCCCCTGCTGATTTTGTACGTTTGCCCACTGACAAAGAAATGATCAGTCTAATTTTAATGGTAGGTATATTTGAACAGTGAGAGACAGAAAAACGTATGTAAAAATTTTTATGAATTGATTTGCATTTTAATGACGGAAATAAGTATGTGACCCTCTGCAAAACATGACTTAGTACTTGGTGGCCAAACCTGTGTTCGAATTCAGAGGTCAGACATTTCTTGTAGTTGGCCACCAGGTTTTCACACATCTCAGGAGGGATTTTGTCCCACTCCTCTTTGCAGATCTTCTCCAAGTCATTAAGGTTTCGAGGCTGACATTTGGCAACTTGAACCTTCAGCTCCCGCCACAGATTTTCTATTGGATTAAGGTCTGGAGACTGGCTAGGCCACTCCAGGACCTTAATGTGCTTCTTCTTGAGCCACTCCTTTGTTGCCTTGACCGTGTGTTTTGGGTCATTGTCATGCTGGAATACCCATCCACAACACATGTTCAATGCCCTGGCTGAGGGAAGGAGGTTCTCACCCAAGATTTGACGGTACATGGCCCCGTCCATTGTCCCTTTGATGCGGTGAAGTTGTCCTGTCCCCTTAGCAGAAACCCCCCCCCCAAAGAATAATGTTTCCACCTCCATGTTTGACGGTGGGGATGGTGTTCTTGTGGTCACAGGCAGAATTCCTCCTTCAAACACGGCGAGTTGAGATGATGCCAAAGAGCTCGATTTTGGTCTCATCTGACCACAGCACTTTCACCCAGTTCTCCTCTGAATCAGTCAGATGTTAATTGGCAAACTTCAGACGGGCATGTATATGTGCTTTCTTGGGCAGGTGAACCTTGCGGGTGCTGCAGGATTTCAGTCCTTCATGGCGTAGTGTGTTACCAATTGTTTTCTTGGTGACTATGGTCATAGCTGCCTTGAGATCATTGACAAGATCCTCCCATGTAGTTCTGGGCTGATTCCTCACCGTTCTAATGATCATTGCAACTCCACGAGGTGAGATCTTGCATGGAGGACCAGGCCGAGGGAGATTGACAGGTCTTTTGTGTTTCTTCTATTTGCGAATAATCACACCAACTGTTGTCCTTCTCACCAAGCTGCTTGGCGATGGTCTTGTATTCCATTCCAGCTTTGTGTAGGTCTACAATCTTGTCCCTGACATCCTTGGAGAGCTCTTTGGTCTTGGCCATGGTGGAGAGTTTGGAATCTGATTGATTGATTGCTTCTGTGGACAGGTGTCTTTTATACAGGTATCAAACTGAGATTAGGAGCACTCCCTTTAAGTGTGTGCTTCTAATCTCAGCTCGTTACCTTTATTAAAGACACCTAGGAGCCAGAAATATTTCTGATTGAGAGGGGGTCAAATACTTATTTCCCTCATTAAAATGCAAATCAACTTATAACATTTTTGACATACATTTTTCTGGATTTATTTGTTTTTATTCTGTCTCTCACTGTTCAAAAAATAAACCTACCATTAAAATTATAGACTGATCATTTCTTTGTCAGTGGGCAAACATACAAAATCAGCAGGTGTTCAAATACTTTTTTCCCTCACTTTATGCTTTTAAATGTTATATTATCCTAATTACGAAAAATTTCTGACTACAACATGCAGTCAATCAAAATGGCTTCCCTCTTCCTGAAACACACACTTCCTATGTAACTCAAACCAGGGCTGCGTTCAGTACGAAAAAAACATACTGGTGACGTTCAATTAAACAAACGCTGCTGTACTGATTGACCAGATGAAAAACGGGGAGAGGTTGGATTGTGGTTTGGGGAACGTTGTCATCATGGCCACTGCCCTTTAAATATGTCACTCTCTGCTTCAAGCCACACCCACTAAATAGAGCAGACATACCTCAATGTCTGTTCAAGAACGTACAAGAATGTTTTGGGGAAATGTGTTGTTCAGGTCAAACCATTCCGCAAAGTAGCAATCGAACTGAGAGCACACCAGGAAGTGACTATGGCTGTGACTATGGTTGTGGCTATGGAGTGACTGGGGCGGAGCCCACAGTCTATGCACAGCTCAAGGACCCATGGAACATTTCTATCACACGGTGTTGGAGGAATATTACACTTTTTGCCATTAAACTTTTGAAAATCCGGTTCTGAAAAGGGCTGCTAGTCGTTCACTTGAGGATAAAATTGAGAAAGCAAGCTCCATTTAGTATACCAAGATTTGGACTGAAGAGAAGCTCACTCCCCACATGAAAAAATACTATGGTATACTATGGTATAAATAGTATTCACTGTAGTGTTTTTGCGGACTTTACTGTAGTAGTCACTGTAGTATACGGTAGTATACTGAAGTATTTACAGTTAACTATAATATAAATACTGTAGTAAAAGAACTGTAATATATACTATAGTAATTAATTACTCTTTATGGATTGTGGTATACTGTAATATTTACTGTAGTGTTTTTATAGACTGTAGTACACTGTACTACTAGAGAAATATTAAAAGACTACATTTTCAGCTCCGCTTTAAATGACGTTCACCTTATAAAGGCTTCATAAAGGCTTCATAATGCCTTCATAAGCACTACATAAATGTGTTATAAAGTATCTGTAACCGTATGTCATGCTTTATAAAGGGTTATTAAATGTGGCATAATTGTGTAACATAATCACCCATGTCAAATGTGACATAACCAACTATGTTGAATATTATATAAACATGTGCTTTGTAAAGGGTGACATGTTGGGTTGAAGGATTGGAATACGCTCTAAAGTGAAGTCATGTTAGTCACATTACACTTAATCTCATTCCCGGACACTTCTGCCCAAATGTGCGGAAAGTCTGTGGACCAACGCATCAAACTTGGCCTTCATTTTTTTTTTCACCTTTATTTAACCAGGTAAGCCAGTTCAGAACAAGTTCTCATTTACATTTACAACTGCGACCTGGCCAAGATAAAGCAAAGCAGTGCGATAAAAACAACAACATAGAGTTACATATGTGGTCAAACAAAACATAAAGTCAAAAATACAACAGAAAATATATATACATTGTGTGCAAATGTAGCAAGCTATTACATATTTTTACAAGTTATGGAGGTAAGGCATTAAATAGGCCATAGTGCAAAATAATTACAATTGGTATTAACACTGGAATGATAGATGTGCAAGAGATGATGTGCAAATAGAGATACTGGGGTGCAAATGACCAAAATAAATAACAATGTGGGGATGAGGTAGTTGGGTGGGCTAATTTCAGATGGGCTGTGTACAGGTGCAGTGATTGGTAAGGTACTCTGACAACTGAGGCTTAAAGTTAGTGAGGGAGATAAGAGTCTCCAGCTTCAGAGATTTTTGCAGTTCTTTCCAGTCATTGGCAGCAGAGAACTGGAAGGAAAGGCGGCCAAAGGAGGTGTTGGCTTTGGGAATGACCAGTGAGATGTACCTGCTGGAGTGCATACTACGGGTGGGTGTTGCTATGGTGACCAATGAGCTAAGATAAGGCGGGGATTTGCCTAGCAGTTCTTTATAGATGGCCTGGAGCCAGTGGGTTTGGCGACGAATATGTAGTGAGGACCAGCCAACAAGAGCATACAGGTCACAGTGGTGGGTAGTATATGGGGCTTTGGTGACAAAACGGATGGCACTGTGATAGACTACATCCAATTTGCTGAGTAGAGTTTTGGAGGCTATTTTGTAAATGACGTCGCCGAAGTCAAGGATCGGTAGGATAGTCAATTTTACGAGGGCATGTTTGGCAGCATGAGTGAAGGAGGCTTTGTTGCGAAATAGGAAGCTGATTCTAGATTTAACTTTGGATTGGAGATGCTTATTGTGAGTCTGGAAGGAGAGTTTACAGTCTAACCAGACATCTAGGTATTTGTAGTTGTCCACATACTCTAGGTCAGACCCGTCGAGAGTAGTGATTCTAGTCGGGTGGGCGGGTGCCAGCAGCGTTCGATTAGTTAGGGTTGGGTTTATAATCATATTTTAAGAAGATAAATTGTGGAAATGGGCAGGGTTTAGTCAAAATTATGACTTTTTTACTGTGTTAATTAGTGACTATGACAAATACTTTACTCGTTAAGGTCACTCCTGTAGAATTCTATGGTCACTCCCAATAAGGCCAACTTGTAATGGTTGATATCCCAGGCTTATATGTGCTGTGTGTGCAATAGCCTGTTACACCAAGAAATACTTACCCTGATGAAAGCCCACATTCTAAAGAAATTGAAAGTGGCTATCTTCTGGAACCAAGTTACATGTTCCTCAGTACACAAACACACAACAAAAACGAGCCATACCGCGCGGTGCTGGGCCCAGTCAAGTCTTTGACACATTCACCCACTCCCCCGCTGAAAGATCAGCCAAAATTTTTTGCCACCATTCTAACAGGTTGTAATCAAGCCCTGGTCTCCAGCATGGGAACAGAAGAGGAATACCTGGTGCGGTGGTCTCAAGTTGAACTACTCCAAATTATATTGGCTCTGACACACAAACAAGCTTTGCAGGTCCATAAAGTATTTAAATACCTCTCACACCCTACAGTAACCTGTGGATCATGAGAGAACCTTCACAAATCAGCAAAACGTTAATAACCTATTTATTAACACTTTATGTAGTGTCCTGTAACACATAGTTTGAAGTGAGACACCTTCGGTCATTCATAACACATCCATAAAGACTCAATATTGCATGACGCTGTACTTACTATAAAGTCAGACACCTTTGGTCATTCATAGGGTCAGGCACCGGCGAAACAGGCACGGACCGTGCCGGACTGACGACGCGCACCCCTGGCTTGGTGCGGGGAGCAGGAACGGGCCGGACCGGGCTGGCGACGCGCACCACTGGCTTGGTGCGGGGAGCAGGAATGGGTCGAGCCGTACTGGGAACACGCACCACTGGCTTAGTGCGGGGATCAGGAACGGGCCGGACCGGACTGGTGACACACACCACTTTCTTGGTGCGAGGAGCGGGACTGGGTTTCCTCATAAACCTCCGCTCCCTCTGCTGCCTACTCAGTTCCTCTCGCCGTGCCTCTACACTCTCCTTCTCCCTTAACACCTCCTGTAGCTCCTCCCTCTGACCAATTAACTCCTGCTCCCTCTGGACCAATAGCCCCCGTAACCTGGTGGCCTCCTCTCCTAGTCTGCAGATACGCCCTGTCGCTGCCTCCTGCTGCCTAGCCTGAGTACGGGGAGTTGGCTCTGCTCTACCTCTAGGCTCCGCCAACCTCCCTTCCAGCCCCCCAAACCTGGTAGCCTCCTCTCCTAATCCGCCGATACGTCCTGTAGCTGCCTCCAGCATCCCCGTCGTCCATGCCGTGTGCCCCCCCCCCAAAAAAAAAATATTGGGGTTGCCTCTCGCCTGTCCGACGACGGCACGGTTGGCGCCGTACCTCCTCTCTCGCCAGGGCCTTAACTTTTGCCCATGGCCCTCTGCCCACGAACATGTCCTCCCAAGACCACCATTCGCCCACCTGGGATATCGCCAACTTCTCCAGTTCCTTACCCGGCGTTTGCTCCTGAACACGCTGCTTGGTCCTGCTTTGGTGGGATCTTCTGTCACGATCGTTGTAAGAGGCAGACCAAGGCGCAGCGTGATAGGCGTACATCTTTTAATGAGTACTTTAAAGGTTCGCCAACACAAACCTATACAGAACAAGATCCCACAAACAACAGTGCCAAACAAGCTGCCTAAGTATGGTCCCCAATCAGAGACAACGAGCCACAGCTGTCTCTGATTGGGAACCACCCTGGCCAACATAGAAATAAATGATCTAGAAAGAAACACATAGAAAACACAACATAGACACTACACACCCTGGCTCAACATTTAAGAGTCCCCAGAGCCAGGGTGTGACAGACCCTACATAACAAATCACATGGTAATACGCCTTGACCCTTTTGTGCAGGAAATGGGGATATGGTTCAGTTTCCTGGCATGCGTTATTAATTAAACTAACCATAAATCTAATTAGCATATAAACAATATGCCTCTTTATCTTAGGACTTTAATTCAGTACTGCTTTGTTGAATATGTTGCTGACGTTCAACGATAAAGTTTTCCTCTTTTCCAAATTCTTTATTTGGGGCATACCAGGTGTTGCACAGTCCAATGCTTATTATTGCATAAGGTCATTGATTGAGAGGGAATTAGAACCTGCACCCATTAGAATTCAATAGATGGTAATTAGGTTGTGCAGGTCTTCAGGATGCATCTGTTGGTTACGAACAATACGGATAGCTCTCAATAGGTCCAAAAATATAATGTAAAGGGTATGTAAAAATAAATATGATGAAGAACTGCCATTTCAGTTTTCACTTCATATAAAGTCTCTACAGTAAGTTTTGAAAAAAGAGAGGCTTGAACAATGTCTCACAGTCTTTGCCTCAGATCCCGGACTGTTTTCTTCTGAGCAATGAGTGTTCTGAACACAGAAATGAAAAAAAGTGTGCTTCGTTCAAGGCCAACTGAAGTGGTTATGACACTTGATTGCCATGTCGCAGGATTGCTTTTTAACAGAAAAACACATTGAATGTCAAGAGAAATAGAGGTCAGGGGGTTTTCAAATGTACTACTTCTGCTGAGTGAAATGAAATGTGAACAGAGGACAAAAAACACAACACAGTTCAGAGCTGTACTGAGAAACAACAATAGAACATGGCGCCTCTCCTTTAGGACCACTTCATCCCTTTGTAGTTCTTTGTGAACACACAAAACAATGGGTATTAGTCATTTTAATCAGTAGTTCCTATAAAAGTCTGTGATTGTATGATCTGTATGCCATGTAAAGGTATTTCCAAGTAATTCCTTACCATGCTGCAAGAGAGCTTCATTATTAGCCTTTATGGGATCGGTGTCCCGTATACGGGACGGTTGAGCTAACATGCGCTAATGTGATTAGCATGACTGTTGTAAGTAACAGCAAACTTTCCAGGACATAGTATGTCTTATATGGGCAGAAAGCTTAAACTCTTGTTAATCTAAATCCACTGTCCAATTTACAGTAGCTATTACAGTGAAAACATGCCATGCTATTGTTTGAGGAGAGTGCACAACAACAAAAAACGTATCATGGCAACTGGTTTGATACATTCACCTCTGAAGGTAAATAATGTATTTACATTCAGTAATCTTGCTCTGATTTGTCATCCTAAGGGTCCCAGAGATAAAATGTAGCATAGTTTTGTTTGATAAAATCAATTTTTATATTCAAATGTAGGAACTGGGTTCTCAGTTTGAACTGCTGTCTCTGGCTCCACACCCACCCCGCCTGGAAACCTAGATGTGTGAAAGTTAGTGTATAAGCTAATGATCCATCATGCATGACATTCCTGAGAGTGTGTAAACTTACATTTTGTATTACCATATCATTTTTGTATGTTCTCTATAGTTATGTACTTTTATCATCAATTGACCAATTCGGCACATTTGTGCAGACTTGATACAAAATAGTCCAGTATTGCAATGCTTCACTGGATCAATCTGAAACTTTGCACACACACAAATCTAAATTGCGCCTAAACTGCAATATTACAGTGAGGGAAAAAAGCATTTCATCCCCTGCTGATTTTGTACGTTTGCCCACTGACAAAGAAATGATCAGTCTATCATTTTAATGGTAGGTTTATTTGAACAGTGAGAGACAGAATAACAACAACAAAATCCAGAAAAACGCATGTCAAAAATGATATCAATTTATTTGCATTTCAATGAGGGAAATAAGTATTTGACCCCTCTGCAAAACATGACTTAGTTGGCAATCACAGAGGTCAGATGTTTCTTGTGGTTGGCCACCAGGTTTGCACACATCTCAGGAGGGATTTTGTCCCACTCCTCTTTGCAGATTATCTCCAAGTCATTAAGGTTTCGAGGCTGACGTTTGGCAACTCGAACCTTCAGCTCCCTCCACAGATTTTCTATGGGATTAAGGTCTGGAGACTGGCTAGGCCACTCCAGGACCTTAATGTTCTTCTTTTTGAGCCACTCCTTTGTTGCCTTGGCCGTGTGTTTTGGGTTATTGTCATGCTGGAATACCCATCCACAACCCATTTTCAATGCCCTGGCTGAGGGAAGGAGGTTCTCACCCAAGATTTGACGGTACATTGCCCCGTCCATCGTCCCTTTGATGCGGTGAAGTTGTCCTGTCCCCTTCACAGAAAAACACCCCCAAAGCATAATGTTTCCACCTCCATGTTTGACGCTGGGGATGGTGTTCTTGGGGTCATAGGCAGCATTCCTCCTCCTCCAAACACGGCGAGTTGAGTTGATGCCAAAGAGCTCGATTTTGGTCTCATCTGACCACAACGCTTTCACCCAGTTCTCCTCTGAATCATTCAGATGTTCATTGGCAAACTTCAGACGGCCCTGTGCTTTCTTGAGCAGGGGGACCTTTCGGGCGCTGCAGGATTTCAGTCTTTAGGACGTAGTGTGTTACCAATTGTTGTCTTGGTGACTATGGTCCCAGCTGCCTTGAGATCATTGACAAGATCCTCCCTTGTAGTTCTGGGCTGATTCCTCACCGTTCTCATGATCATTGCAACTCCACGAGGTGAGAACTTGCATGGAGCCCCAGGCCGAGGGAGATTGTGTTTCTTCCATTTGCGAATAATCGCACCAACTGTTGTCACCTTCTCACCAAGCTGCTTGGTGATGGTCTTGTAGCCCATTCCAGCCTTGTGTAGGTCTACAATCTTGTCCCTGACATCCTTGGAGAGCTCTTTGGTTTTGGTCCATGGTGGAGAGTTTGGAATCTGATTGATTGATTGCTTCTGTGGACAGGTGTCTTTTATACAGGTAATAAACTGAGATTAGGAGTACTCCCTTTAAGATTGTGCTCCTAATCTCAGCTCGTTACCTGTATAAAAGACACCTGGGAGCCAGAAATCTTTCTGATTGAGAGAGGGTCAAATACTTATTTCCCTCATTAAAATGCAAATCAATTTATAACATTTTTGACATGCGTATATCTGGATTTTGAACACTTATTCTGTCTCTCACTGTTCAAATAAACCTATCATTAAAATTATAGACTGATCATTTCTTTGTCAGTGGGCAAACATACAAAATCAGCAGGGGATCAAATAATTTTCCCTCACTGTATATTGTGGCCTTTCTCTTGCATTTAAATGATGATGGAACAAAAAAAGAATATAAAACGCATGTTTTTTTGTTTGTATTACCTTTTTCCAGAGCTAATGTGTTATATTTTCCTACATTCATTTCCCATTTCCACAAACTTCAAAGTGTATCCTTTCAAATGGTATCAAGAATATGCATATCCTTGCTTCAGGTCCTGAGCTACAGGCAGTTAGATTTGGCTATGTCATTTTAGGAGAAAATTGAAAAAAAGGGTCCGATCCTTAAGAGGTGTCACGCCCTGATCGAGAGAACTCTCGGTGTGAGTTTTCTGATGAGATCTATGTTAGTATATTTCTATGTTGTAGATCTAGGTTGATCTTTCTATGTTTGGCCGGGTGTGAGTCCCAATCAGAGGCAGCTGTCGCTCGTTGTCTCTGTTTGGGGATCATACTTAAGTAGCCTGGTTTCCTACCTTAGTTGTGGGATCTTGTTTGTGTTCCTGTTTGGCTTGTTGTGAGTATAGCCCAGAGGACTTCACGTTATGTTGCGTTTGTTGTTTGTCAAGTGTTTATCTTCATTAATAAATATGTACGCATACCACGCTGCACCTTGGTCTGACCCGTCTCTCAACGATCGTGACAGAAGATCCCACCACCAACGGACCAAGCAGCGTGCCCAGGAGCACAGACACCGTGGGTTGGGAAGTCATTTTGGACTTGGGAGGAGATATTGGCTGGTAGAGGACCCAGGGCGAAGGAGGTAGCCCGGGTAGGAGAGGAGAAACAGCGACCCAAAAGGACTCGGTCACGAAGAAAGCCCGAGAAGCAGCCGCAAGAAAAAAGGTTCAGAGCAGAGCCAACTCCCTGTATTCATGCTAGGAAGCGCGTGACCGGAAAGGCTCCGTGTTATGCGGATGCGCCAGTGCGCCTGCACAGTCCAGTGCGTCCTGTGCTAGCGCCACGCACATGCCGTGCGGAAGTGGGCATCCAGCCAGGACGAGATGTGCCTGCTCAACGTTCCTGGTCCCCAGTACGCCTCCTCGGTCCAGCATATCCTGCGGCGGTTCGACTTACTGTGTCTCCAGTGCGCATGCACAGCCCAGTGCGTCCTGTGCTAACGCCACGCACGTACTGTGCGGAAGTGGGCATCCAGCCAGGATGGGTTGTGCCAGCTCTATGCTCCAGACCTCCAGTGCGCCTCCACAGTCCGGTACGGCCCGTGCCAGCTCCTCGCACCAAACAAGTGGTGCCTGTCGCCAGCCCGGTAAGCCCCGAACCTGCTCCCCACACCAAACCAGTGGTGCATGTATCCAGTCCAGTACGGCTTGTACCTGCTCCCCGCACCAAACCAGTGGTGCGCGTATCCAGTCCGGTACGGCCCGTGCCAGCTCGTCGCACCAAACCAGTGGTGCCTGTCGCCAGCCCGGTAAGCCCCGTACCTGCTCCCCACACCAAACCAGTGGTGCATGTATCCAGTCCAGTTCGGCCTGTATCTGCTCCCCGCACCAAACCAGTGGTGTGCGTATCCAGTCCGGTACGGCCTGTGCCAGCGCCTCGCACCAAACCAGTGGTGCCTGTCGCCAGCCCGGTACGCCCCGTGCCAGCTCCTCGCACAAAACCAGTGGTGCGCGTATCCAGTCCGGTAAGGCCCATACCTGCTCCCCGCACCAAACCAGTGGTGCGTGTATCCAGTCCGGTACGGCCCGTGCCAGCTCCTCGCACCAAACCAGTGGTGCCTGTCGCCAGCCCGGTACGCCCCGTACCTGCTCCCCGCACAAAACCAGTGGTGCGCGTATCCAGTCTGGTACGGCCTGTGCCAGCTCCTCGCACCAAACCAGTGGTGCGCGTATCCAGTCCGGTACAGCCTGTGCAAGCTCCTTGCACCAAACCAGTGGTGCCTGTCGCCAGCCCGGTACGCCCCGTACCTTCTTCCCGCACCAAACCAGTGGTGCGCGTATCCAGTCCAGTACGGCCCGGATCTGCTCCCCGCACCAAACCAGTGGTGCGCGTATCCAGTCCAGTACGGCCCGTATCTGCACCCCGCACCAAACGAGTGGAACGTGTATCCAGTCCGGCACGTCCCGTGCCTGCTCCTCACACCAAACCAGTGGTGCATGTCTCCAGTCCGGCACGACCCGTGCCTGCACCTCGCACCAGCCCAGTGGTGCGTGTTCTCAGTCCAGCTCCGGTCAGCGGTTCCACTCCGGAGCCAGAGCAGTCCGCTCCACCGGTGCTGAGTCCAGCTCCGGTCAGCGGATCCACTCCGGAGCCAGAGCAGTCCGCTCCACCGGTGCCCAATCCAGCTCCGGTCAGCGGATCCACTCCGGAGCCAGAGTAGTCCGCTCCACCGGTGCCCAATCCAGCTCCGGTCAGTGGCTCCACTCCGGAGCCAGATTAGTCCGCTCCACCGGGGTCCAGTTCAGCTCCGGTCAGTGACTCCACTCTGGAGCCAAGGCAGTCCGCTCCACCGGGGTCAAGTTCAGCTCCGGAGTACGCACCTTTGGGGGGGGGGGGGGGGGGTACTGTCACGCCCTGATCTAGAGAACTCTTGTTGGTTGGGTCAGGGTGTGAGTTTCTGTTGAGATCTATGTTATTGTATTTCTATGTTGTAGATCTAGGTTGATATTACTATGTTTGGCCGGGTGTGAGTCCCAATCAGAGGCAGCTGTCGCTCGTTGTCTCTGATTGGGGATCATACTTAGGTTGCCTGGTTGCCTACCTTAGTTGTGGGATCTTGTTTGTGTTCCTGTTGGGCTTGTTGTGAGTATAGCCCAGAGGACTTCACGTTACTTTTGTTGTTTTGTCAAGTGTTTATTTTCATTAATAAATATGTACGCATACCACGCTGCACCTTGGTCTGACCCATCTCTCAACGATCGTGACAAGAGGTTTGCTAAGGAGATTATGAATTTGTGTGAGGATGTACACATATACAATATGGTATGAAGCAGGGTCGAAATCTTGTGCAACTTCATCACTGAAAAAGACAAGGCCCACTGGGCAAAAAGTGGTTGAGTCAACGTTGTTTCCACGTAAATTTTTTTTTATAAAAAAATCAATTTGTGAGTCGCTCTGGACTAGAGCGTCTGCTAAATGACGTAAATGTGCCCTTGAGCAAGGCACTTAACCCTAATTGCTCCTGTAAGTCGCTCTGGATAAGAGCGTCTGCTAAATGACTAAAATGTAAATGTAAATGTAAAATAGAGAAATGATTGGATTTCAAAGAAGTCATCAACGTAAGATAATTTTGAACTTTTAACATAAATTCAATGACATGGCGAACGTTTTTGTTAATTTAACATTTAATTCACATGGGCGGGTCAATGCATTATTTTTTAAAATTCTTGTTTTGGCCTAACTGAAATGTGTTTTGAATGGATCATGTTGACTTTTCTGTTGTTCTGAAATAATAATGAATGGCAATTAGGTTGAACCAGCATCACCATGACAATTCAAATCCACTTGGAATTTTACAGAATACCGTTCCAGGGGATCATCGACACGTACCAACAAATCGACACGTACCAACAGAGCCAAAACAAATGTAATTTATAATCAATCATTACAAATAAGTATTTCATTAAACTAATATTTATTCTGATCTCAAGCATGGAAAATAATTACTGGTATTATGATTTTTGTCAACTAATTTTGTGTGTAATGTATTGAAATATACCAATGTGAACTAGGATTCGGAGGCCAGCTCCACTTTGGCTGTATGAGAGGCGAGATGATGAATTGCCAATCAGCCAAATGCATCCGAATGTCAAACAAGCTTGTCTTTGATCCTCTGTAGACCATCAGCAAAAGCTAATAAAATTGTTATTAAGTATGCCCCCAGGTAGCGTCACATCTGTCAGTGTGTCAACACTTGTCTATAATAACAAATCCTTATACAAAGCAGGCCTGTGATTTCTCAAGGGACCACTACTATCTGGAAGCCATTTTGTTACTTTCCTCTTGTATTGACGAGGATATCTAAATAGGAGACTCTGTCCTAAGGGATGGTTCAAGCAATTTCTACCATTTCAAAGGATATTTTAAATGCAATAGTTCAATCATCATAAAGAACATGTAGGATTTGCCATTATTCGAGTACCCTTTCAAAATGGTCAATAAGTAGAGTTTGGTTTTTATGAAACCCATGCAGGAATGGAACACACCATTGTGGTGATGCCAACGCCATGCTCCAAGCAACTGAGCCATCTAGTTCACTAATAAAGTCATACGGCAGAAGCCTGGTGTCCTTGGAATTCCTTTCCTCCTGATTCTAGTACAGGCATTGATATCAAAACTGGTCATGAAGAGAGTGGAATCCAAGGGGGTTGCATGGACACAAAACCTTGTCAGCCACAACATATTCTGCTGTATTCCTATTCTTTCCTCAGTCACATCCTACATTTATATTCAGAGCTCATTATTTCATGAGCCATATACAGTGAGGGAAAAAAGTATTTGATCCCCTGCTGATTTTGTACGTTTGCCCACTGACAAAGAAATGATCAGTCTATAATTTTAATGGTAGTTTTATTTGAACAATGAGAGACAGAATAACAACAACAAAAATCCAGAAAAACTTTTTATAAATTAATTTGCATTTTAATGAGGGAAATAAGTATTTGACCCCCTCTCAATCAGAACGATTTCTAGCTCCCAGGTGTCTTTTATACAGGTAACGAGCTGAGATTAGGAGCCTACTCTTAAAGGGAGTGCTCCAAATCTCAGTTTGTTACCTGTATAAAAGACACCTGTCCACAGAAGCAATCAATCAATCAGATTCCAAACTCTCCACCATGGCCAAGACAAAAGAGCTCTCCAAGGATGTCAGGGACAAGATTGTAAACCAACACAAGGCTGGAATGGGCTACAAGACCATCGCCAAGCAGCTTGTTGAGAAGGTGACAACAGTTGGTGCTATTATTCGCAAATGGAAAAACACAAAATAACTGTCAATCTTCCTCGGCCTGGGGCTCCATGCAAGATCTCACCTCGTGGAGTTGCAATGATCATGAGAACGGTGAGGAATCAGCCCAGAACTACACGGGAGGATCTTGTCAATGATCTCAAGGCAGCTAGGACCATAGTCACCAAGAAAACAATTGGTAACACACTACGCCGTGAAGGACTGAAATCCTGCAGCACCCGCAAGGTCCCCCTGCTCAAGAAAGCACATATACAGGCCCGTCTGAAGTTTGCCAATGAACATCTGAATGATTCAGAGGAGAACTGGGTGAAAGTGTTGTGGTCAGATGAGACCACAATCGAGCACTTTGGCATCAACTCAACTCGCCGTGTTTGGAGGAGGAGGAATGCTGCCTATGACCCCAAGAACACCATCCCCACCGTCAAACATGGAGGTGGAAACATTATGCTTTGGGGGTGTTTTTCTGCTAAGGGGACAGGACAACTTCACCACATCAAAGGGACGATGGACGGGGCCATGTACTGTCAAATCTTGGGTGAGAACCTCCTTCCCTCAGCCAGGGCATTGAAAATGGGTCGTGGATGTGTATTCCAGCATGACAATAACCCAAAACACACAGCCAAGACAACAAAGGAGTGGCTCAAAAAGAAGCACATTAAGGTCCTGGAGTGGCCTAGCCAGTCTCCAGACCTTAATCCCATAGAAAATCTGTGGAGGGAGCTGAAGGTTCGAGTTGCCAAATGTCAGCCTCGAAACCTTAATGACTTGGAGAAGATCTGCAAAGAGGAGTGGGACAATATCCCTCCCGAGATGTGTGCAAACCTGGTGGCCAACTACAAGAAACATCTGACCTCTGTGATTGCCAACAAGGCTTTTGCCACCAAGTCATGTTTTGCAGAGGGGTCAAATAGTTATTTCCCTCATTAAAATGCAAATCAATTTACAACATTTTTGACATGCGTTTTTCTGGATTTTTGTTGTTGTTATTCTGTCTCTCACTGTTCAAATAAACATACCATTAAAATTATAGACTGATCATGCCTTTGTCAGTGGGAAAATGTACAAAATCAGCAGGGGATCAAATAATTTTTTCCCTCAATGTACAGTACAACTAATTTCCCCAGCTGCTCTAAGATTGAGGTTCATCCCTAAAAACTTTCACTCTCCTGCCTACTTATCCTGTAAACTTCTTTAGCAAGTGTATGTCGGGGAGGTGTTTTGTGAGGCCACTGTTCAGTAGCCTACAATTCTAAGAGGCAGGTGAAAAAGAGAAACATCTAAAATTAGAAGAAGCGGTCAACAAAGCAACACAGCATATTATTTATCGCTGGGAAATTCATGTGCCCTAATATAACATTACGCAAATGCATAAAAGCCCATAAGAAACATCAAGTAGACACACATTTAAAAATGTAGACCTACACTTCTACTTCTACTACTCCTATGTAACTCAACCTGGTCTAACAGCATTTCGTATTATTCTGTACATAAATCCTGTCATGACTTCGGCCAAGGCTGCCTCCCCTCCTTGTTCGGGCAGGCTTCAGCGTTCGTCGTCACTGGCTTACTAACCACTGCCGCCCCAATCATCATCACAATTGTCTCGTCTTGTCAATCACACACACCTGGTTCCTATCCCCTAATCAAATCAAATCAAATGTTATTGGTCACATGCGCCGAATACAACAGGTGCAGACATTACAGTGAAATGCTTACTTACAGCCCTTAACCAACAGTGCATTTATTTTTAACAAAAAAAGTAAAAATAAAACAACAACAAAAAAAGTGTTGAGAAAAAAAAGAGTAGAAGTAAAATAAAATAACAGTAGGGAGGCAATATATACAGGGGGGTACCGGTGCAGAGTCAATGTGTGGGGGCACCGGCTAGTTGAGGTAGTTGAAGTAATATGTACATGTGGGTAGAGTTAAAGTGACTATGCATAAATAATTAACAGAGTAGCAGCAGCGTAAAAAGGATAGGGTGGGGGGGCAGTGCAAATAGTCTGGGTAGCCATGATTAGCTGTTCAGGAGTCTTATGGCTTGGGGGTAGAAGATGTTGAGAAGTCTTTTGGACCTAGACTTGGCACTCCGGTACCGCTTGCCGTGCGGTAGCAGAGAGAACAGTCTATGACTAGGGTGGCTGGAGTCTTTGACAATTTTGAGGGTCTTCCTCTGACACCGCCTGGTATAGAGGTCCTGGATGGCAGGAAGCTTGGCCCCAGTGATGTACTGGGCCGTACGCACTACCCTCTGTAGTGCCTTGCGGTCGGAGGCCAAGCAGTTGCCATACCAGGCGGTGATGCAACCAGTCAGGATGCTCTCGATGGTGCAGCTGTATAATTTTTTGAGGATCTGAGGACCCATGCCAAATATTTTCAGTCTCCTGAGGGGGAATAGGCTTTGTCGTGCCCTCTTCACGACTGTCTTGGTGTGTTTGGACCATGATAGTTCGTTGGTGATGTGGACACCAAGGAACTTGAAGCTCTCAACCTGTTCCACTACAGCCCCGTCGATGAGAATGGGGGCGTGCTCAGTCCTATTTTTTTCCCTGTAGTCCACAATCATCTCCTTTGTCTTGGTCACATTGAGGGAGAGGTTGTTGTCCTGGCACCACACAGCCAGGTCTCTGACCTCCTCCCTATAGGCTGTCTCATCGTTGTCTGTGATCAGGCCTACCACTGTTGTGTCGTCGGCAAACTTAATGATGGTGTTGGAGTCGTGCCTGGCCATGCAGTCATGGGTGAACAGAGAGTACAGGAGGGGACTGAGCACGCACCCCTGAGGGGCCCCCGTGTTGAGGATCAGTGTGGCAGATGTGTGGCAGATGGCAGATGTGTACCCTTACCACCTGGGGGCGGCCCGTCAGGAAGTCCAGGATCCAGTTGCAGAGGGAGGTGTTTAGTCCCAGGATCCTTAGCTTAGTGATGAGCTTAGCGGGCACTATTGTCACGATCGTCGGAGGAAGTGGACCAATGCGCAGCGTGATAAGTGAACATACTTTATTTTCACCACACGAAACAAAACAACAAACGATACGAAACGTGAAGTCCTTGGTTACAATACAAACCATACGGAACAAGATCCCACAACACACTGTGGAAAACAGGCTGCCTAAGTATGGTTCCCAATCAGAGACAACAAGCAACAGCTGATACACGTTGCCTCTGATTGAGAACCACACCGGCCAACATAGAAATAAATGAACTAGATAATAACCCTAGCACACAAAACACATAGAAACAACACACCCTGGATCAACATAACAGAGTCCCAGAGCCAGGGCGTGACAGTACCCCCCCCCCCCCCCCCCCCCCCCAAAGGCGCAGACTGCGACCGCGCCAAACATAAACCGAACAGGGGAGGGCCGGGTGGGCATTCCTCCTCGGAGGCGGTTCCGGCTCCGGGCTTGACCCCCACCCTCCAACAAACCCCCCAAAGCGCCCCTGGTCCGGTCTGGCCCTGCTGGCCAGAGCTGGACTGAACACTGGTGGAGCGGATTGCTCTAGCTCCGGAGTGGAGCAGCTGACCGGTGCCGGACCAGGCACCGGTGGATCAGGCACGGGCTGTGCCGGACTGATGACACGCACCACAGGCTTGGTGAGGGGAGCAGGGACGTGCCGGACCGGGCTGACGACGCGCACCATTGGCTTGGTGCGGGGAGCAGGGATGGGCCGAACCGGGCTGACGAAGCGCACCACTGGCTAGGTGCGAGGAGCAGGAACAGGCCGGACCGGGCTGACAACGCGCACCATTGGCTTGGTGCGGGGAGCAGGGATGGGCCGAACCGGGCTGACGAAGTGCACCACTGGCTTGGTGCAGGGAGCAGGAACAGGCCGGACCGGGCTGACGACGCACACCACAGGCTTGGTGCAAGGGGCAGGAACATGCCGGACCGGGCTGGCGACGCGCACCACAGGCTTGGTGCGAGTGGCAGGAACATGCCGGACCGGGCTGGCGACGCGCACCACAGGCTCGGTGCGAGGGCCAGGAACAAGCCGGACCGTACTGGGGACACACACCACTGGCCCTACGCGGGGATCAGGAACGGGCCGGACCGGACTGGCAACACACCCCAGTACCTCTCGCCATGCCTCTACATTCTCCTTCCCCCTGGTGAGCAGTGACTCCCGTAACCTGGCGGCCTCCTTTGCCAACCCGCTGAACCACTCTATCCCGGCCTCCTGCTGCCCCGTCGTCCACGGCGTGAGACCCCCCCAAAAAAATTCTGGGCGTCTCTCCTCCCCGTGGGCCAGGCCTCCATGGCTCTCGCCAGACTCTCGCTCCTCTGCTCCCAAGTCCAGCCTCTCTCCTCCTCCCGCGGCTTGATCCAGTCGAGGTTGATATCCTTTAGAGCCCTCTCTGGCGTTGGCTCCTGGACACGCTGCTTGGTCCAGTTATGGTGGGATCTTCTGTCACGATCGTCGGAGGAAGTGGACCAATGCGCAGCGTGATAATTGAACATACTTTATTTTCACCACACGAAACAAAACAACAAACGATACGAAACGTGAAGTCCTTGGTTACAATACAAACCATACGGAACAAGATCCCACAACACACTGTGGAAAACAGGCTGCCTAAGTATGGTTCCCAATCAGAGACAACAAGCAACAGCTGATACACGTTGCCTCTGATTGAGAACCACACCGGACAACATAGAAACAAATGAACTAGATAATAACCCTAGCACACAAAACACATAGAAACAACACACCCTGGCTCAACATAACAGAGTCCCAGAGCCAGGGCGTGACAACTATGGTGTTGAATGCTGAGCTGTAGTCAATGAATAGCATTCTCACGTAGGTGTTCCTCTTGTCCAGGTGGGAAAGGGCAGTGTGGAGTGCAATAGAGATTGCATCATATGTGGATCTGTTGGGGCGGTATGCAAATTGGAGTGGGTCTAGGGTTTCTGGGATAATGCTGTTGATGTGAGCCATGACCAGCCTTTCAAAGCACTTCATGGCTACAGACGTCAGTGCTACGGGTCGGTAGTCATTTAGGCAGGTTATCTTAGAGTCCTTGGGAACGGGGACTATGGTGGTCTGCTTGAAACATGTTGGTATTACAGACTCAGTCAGGGACATGTTGAAAATGTCAGTGAAGACACTTGCCAGTTGGTCAGCACATGCTCGGAGTACACGTCCTGGTAATCAGTCTGGCCCTGCGGCCTTGTGAATGTTGACCTGCTTAAAAGTCTTACTCACATCGGCTACGGAGAGCCTGATCACATAGTCATCCGGAACAGCTGGTGCTCTCATGCATGCTTCAGTGTTGCTTGCCTCGAAGCGAGCATAGAAGTGGTTTAGCTCGTCTGGTAGGCTTGTGTCACTGGGCAGCTCGCGGCTGTGCTTCCCTTTGTAGTCTGTAATAGTTTTCAAGCCCTGCCACATCCGACAAGTGTCAGAGCCAGTGTAGTACGATTCAATCTTAGTCCTGTATTGACTCTTTGCCTGTTTGATGGTTCGTCAGAGGGCATAGCGGGATTTCGGGTTAGAGTCCCGTTCCTTGAGAGCGGCAGCTCTACCCTTTAGCTCAGTGCGGATGCTTCCTGTAATCCATGGCTTCTGGTTGGGGTATGTACGTACGGTCACTGTGGGGACGACATCATCAATGCACTTATTGATGAAGCCAGTGACTGGTGTGGTGTACTCCTCAATGCTGTCTGAAGAATCCCGGAACATGTTCTAGTCTGTGCTAGCAAAACAGTCCTGTAGCTTAGCATTTGCGTCATCTGACCACTTTTTTATTAACCGAGTCACTGGTGCTTCCTGCTTTAGTTTTTGTTTTTAAGCAGGAATCAGGAGGATAGAGTTATGGTCAGATTTGCCAAATGGAGGGCGAGGGAGAGCTTTGTATGCGTCTCTGTGTGTGGAGTAAAGGTGGTCTAGAGTTTTTTTTCCTCTGGTTGCACATTTAACATGCTGGTAGAAATTAGGTAGAACGGATTTATGTTTCCCTCCATTAAAGTCCCCGGCCACTAGGAGCGCTGCATCTGGATGAGCGTTTTCCTGTTGATTTATGGCCTTGTACAACTCATTCAGTGCAATCTTAATGCCAGCATTGGTTTGTGGTGGTAAATAGACAGCTATGAAAAATATAGATGAAAACTCTCTTGGTAAATAGTGTGGTCTACAGCTTATCATAAGATACTCTATCTCAGGCGAGCAAAACCTCGAGACTTCCTTAGTATTTGATTTTGTGCACCAGCTGTTGTTTACAAATATACACAGACCACCACCCCTTGTCAGCCGTTCTATCCTGCCGATGTAGGGTATAGCCCGCTAGCTGTATGTTATCCATGTCGTCGTTCAGCCACGACTCGGTGAAACATAAGATATTACAGTTTTTAATGTCCTGTTGGTAGGATAACCGTAATCTTAGGTCATCCAATTTGTTATCCAATGATTGAAGATTGGCTAATAGGATTGATGGAAGAGGCAGTTTACTCGCTCGCCGTCGGATCCTTACAAGGCACCCCGATCTACGTCCATGAAATCTCAGTCTCTTCCTCACGCGAATGACGGGGATTTGGGCCTTGTCGGGTGTCTGTATGATATCCTTCGCGGCCGCCTCGTTGAAGAAAAAATCTTCGTCCAATACGAGGTGAGTAATCGCTGTCCTGATATCAAGAAGCTCTTTTTGGTTATAAGAGACGATGGCAGAAACATTATGTACAAAATAAATTACAAATAACGCGGAAAAACACACATAATAGTACAATTGGTTAGAGGGCTGTAAAACGGCAGCCATCTTCTCCGGCGCTGTTTCATAATTAGTCTGTGTATAAGTGTTCCCTCTGCCCCCTTGTCCTTGTGGGTTGTGGAGCTACTCATAACATTGTGTTACCAGGGTAGATTTTCCCCCTGTGCCTATGTATTATTGGATTCCGTTACATTGTAATTGCCAGGGATGTTTGTTTCCCCTGTGCCTGTTTCGTTGATCGCTATTGGAGCGCATTTGTGTGTCAATGAAGGAATAAACTCTGTATTTGGTGAATACCCTCCTGCGCCTGTCTCCTTTCACCACACTCACCACAAATCCGATAAACTCCATTTAGTATAATATGTTACGTTTGGTATGGCATGTATTAATTTGTTGATGTCATCACCCATTTCGTATAATATGTTACGAATTACAATTGATATTAAATATTACAAATTTGTGGAAACGTACGTTACAAATTCACAATGTACTGTATGATACGAATTTGCAAATTGTATGATATGTAACTAATTCTAGCTAGGTGACTTACGTTAGCTAGCTGGCTAGTGTTAGCTAGGCTAGGGGTTAGGGTTAAGTTTAGGAGTTAGGTTAAAGGGTTAAGGTTAGGGTTGGAGTTAGGGGAAGAGTTAGCTAAAAGGGTTAAAGTTAGGGTTAGGGGAAGGGTTAGCTAACATGTTAAGTAGTCGCAAAGTAGCTAAAAAAGTAGGATCTAGTTGAAAAGTTGCTAAGTAGCTAAAATGCTAAAGTAGTCCGTGATGAGATTCGAACTAGCAACCTTTGGGTTGCTAGTCATTCGCGTTATACACCCACCCATGCACCCTGGCCAACCACCCTACTTTAGTTATGGCCTTAAGTAACCATCTGTCTTATATAACTGTACCAAACGTAACATACTGTATCATACTAATTTCAGTTTCTCTGATTTACTTTTACTATGTTAAGTCTAGTCTATGAGATCAGGCTGTGTAACTGGGCATGTTTTAACATTGGTATTTCCTAAATATTCACGGGGGCACTCGAGAGTAAGAATCTATCACCAGGGCCCAGATTCACTTCTTAAGAATACTTTTCTTCTTAACTGCCATTTTTTCCTTAACTATGGATTTAAGAAGAAAGTTAAGCAAAGTTGCTATTCATCAAAAAGCTTCTTGGAACTTTTGTTGCGCTATTTCTTATGTTTCTCCTTAAGAAAAAAGTTAAGAAGAAAATAGATTCTTGAAAATATAGTTATTGGAAATGTTCTTAATTCCAAGATAGCTAAACCCTTGTCTTAAACTCAGGGCAGTGAGAGAAAAAGCTCATGAAAGCAATTGAACATGTTTAATTCACTCACAAACTTCATCTGAAAGTTTCAGTATTGATTATTTTAAACCCAAGAACATGTTTTAGAACAGTGATCTCAGTACAAAATATGCTAACATGATTGCCATTGCTAGATAAATAGCTAGCTAAAACGGTTGCCTAGCAACACAAATCTTAACATTCATAAGAAGATATTTGAGAAGCTCGTAAGAAAATCATAAAATCTTAAGGTATTATTGAGGAATTGCACTTATGAACTATCTTATGAACTTATTTATGTTTTCTTAAGATGCTTCTTAAGTTTTTTGCGTAAGAAGTGTTTTTTGAATCTGGACCCAGATCCCTATCCCTTAAGGAGTAGGATTCTCAAGTATACAGTCATGACAGAAATTATTAGCACCCTTGATAAAGATAAGCAAAAAAAACAGTACAAAATAAATAATACAAATTCTGAACTATATTGTATGCTCCAAAAATGTTTATGTCATCTGACCATAGCACCGGTTCCAATCCAAGTGTCAATGCCGTTTAGCAAACTCCAGGCGTTGACATTTGTTGGACGACATAAAAATAGAATTCATTGGCCACACACAGCAGAGGTGGGTTCGGAGTCGAAAGAAGGATGTGGTAAGGAGAAATTAAACCCATCCCTACTGTAAAATAATGGTGGTGGATCTTTGATGTTAAGGGGCTATTTTGCTACCACTGGTCCTGGGGCCCTTGTTAAAGTCAACGACATCATGAACTTTACCCAGTACCAGGACATTTTAGCCAAAAACCTGGTTGCCTCTGCCAGGAGGCTGAAACTTGGCCGTAAGTGTCTCTTCCAGCAAGACAATAACCCCAAGCACACGTCAAATTCCACAAAGAAATTGTTAATTGACCACAAAATCAATTATCATTTTGCAATGGCCATCTAAGTCTCCAGACTTGAACCACATTGAAAACCTGTGGTTTGAATTGAAGAGGGCAGTCCATAAGCGCAGATGAAGGATATCAAGGATCTGGAAATATTCTGTATGGAGGAATGATCTAAGATCCGTCCCAACGTGTTCTCCAATCTCATAAAACATTTTAGGAAAAGGCTCAGTGCCGTTATCGTCGCAAGGGGAGAGTGCTGGAGTATTGAAAACAGGGGTGCCAATAATTTTTACTTCTATCTTTTTTAAACAAAATCCTTTCTTTGAGCAATGGAATCGTTTAATGCAGGGTTCTTCAATTCCGGTCCTGGAGGGCCGAAACACTTCTGTTTTTTATTTCTACCTGGTAGTTAATTGCACTCACCTGGTGTCCCAGGTCTGAATTAGCCCCTGATTAGAAGGAGAGGATGAAAAACAGAGGTGTTTCGGCCCTCCAGGACCGGATTGAAGAACCCTGGTTTAATGGGTGTAAGGCCTATGAGGCTAGTGTGATGGGAAGGATGCATAGGGTGGAACTAGGGTAATATTTACTTCCAAATCCAATAAAAGAGATTATATTAGTCAATATTATTACCAATATCTTTTCTCAGAGCATGGCTCAATCACTTTAAAAAATCTCTGCGCTGTCCTATGTTCACATGTTGTTGTTGTGTCCTTTTTAGATACTGGGTAGCTATAGTCCAGTGTTAACCAATGAGGAAATAATACTTTGATATTTAACACTAAGGAGGCATTTACCACCTCCAGTTTCGTTAGCATCAGATGCCTGCCATAGGCCTACAGTATACTTTGTATTTGTATTTATTATGGTTCCCCATTAGATACTGCCGCAGCAGCTACTCTTACTGGGGTCCAGCAAAAATTAAGGGAGTAATATACATTCTAATACCATTTTTAAACATTAAAATACATTTTACAACAGAATTCACAATATATTAAGTGTGTTCCCTCAGGCCACTAATCTACTACAACACACAATCCAAGTGTACTTGTGTGTATGTCATTTTTGTTTGTATGTGTCTGTTTGTACCTGTGTGTATGACTCTTCACAGTCCTCGCTGTTCCATAAATTGTATTTTTATCTGTTATTTTCTTAATCTGAATTTACTGCTTGCGTGAGTTACTTGACGTGGAATAGAGTTCCATGTAGCCATGGCTCTATGTAGTACTGTGCGCCTCCCATAGTCTGTTCTGGACTTGTGGACTGTGAAGAGACCTCTGGTGGCATGTCTTTTGGAGTATGCATGGGTTTCCGAGCTGTATGCTAGTAGTTTAAACAGACAGCTCGGTGTATTCAACATGTTAATACCTCTTACAAAAACAAGTAGTGATGAAAACAGTCTTTCCTCTACTTTGAACCAAAAGATATTGACATTCATATTATTAATGTTAGCTCTACTAAGGCCCCTTTACTGGCTCAAATAGCCGACCAATCAGCCTGTTACCAACCCTTAGTGAAGCTTTGGTAAAAAATGTTTTTGACCAGATACAATTATATTTTACAGTAAACAAATTGACAACAAACTTTCAGCATGCTTATAGGGAAGGACATTCAACAAGCACATCACTTACACAAATGACTGATGATTGGATTAGATAAATTGATGATAAAAAGATTGTGGGGGCTGTTTTGTTAGACTTCAGTGCGGCTTTTGACATTATTGATCATATGGCTTTAAACCCCCTGATATATTGTGGATATACACAGAGGATGCTCTTTAATGGAAGCCTCTCCAACATAATCCAGGTAGAATCAGGAATTCCCCAGGGCAGCTGTCTAAGCCCATTACTTTTTTCAATCTTTACTAATGACATGCCACTGGCTTTGAGTAAAGTCAGATTGTCTATGTACAGTGGGGAGAACAAGTATTTGATACACTGCCGATTATGCAGGTTTTCCTACTTACAAAGCATGTAGAGGTCTGTAATTTTTATCATAGGTACACTTCAACTGTGAGAGACGGAATCTAAAACAAAAATCCAGAAAATCACATTGTATGATTTTTAAGTAATTAATTTGCATTTTATTGCATGACATAAGTATTTGATCACCTACCAACCAGTAAGAATTCCGTCTCTCAAAGACATGTTAGTTTTTCTTTAAGAAGCCCTCCTGTTCTCCACTCATTACCTGTATTAACTGCACCTGTTTGAACTCGTTACCTGTATAAAAGACACCTGTCCACACACTAAATCAAACAGACTCCAACCTCTCCACAATGGCCAAGACCAGAGAGCTGTGTAAGGACATCAGGGATAAAATTGTAGACCTGCACAAGGCTGGGATGGGCTACAGGACAATAGGCAAGCAGCTTGGTGAGAAGGCAACAACTGTTGGCGCAATTATTAGAAAATGGAAGAAGTTCAAAATAATAATATGCCATTTAGCAGACGCTTTTATCCAAAGCGACTTACAGTCATGCGTGCCAACAATTTTTTTTTTTTTTTTGTGTATGGGTGGTCCTGGGGATCGAACCCACTACCTTGGCGTTACAAGCGCCGTGCTCTACCAGCTGAGCTACAGAGGACCACAAGATGACGGTCAATCACCTCGGTCTGGGGCTCCATGCAAGATCTCACCTCGTGGGGCATCAATGATCATGAGGAAGGTGAGGGATCAGCCCAGAACTACACGGCAGGACCTGGTCAATGACCTGAAGAGAGCTGGGACCACAGTCTCAAAGAAAACCATTAGTAACACACCACGCCGTCATGGATTAAAATCCTGCAGTGCATGCTTGGTCCCCTGCTCAAGCCAGCGCATGTCCAGGCCCGTCTGAAGTTTGCTAATGACCATCTGGATGATCCAGAGGAGGAATGGGAGAAGGTCATGTGGTCTGATGAGACAAATATAGAGCTTTTTGGTCTAAACTCCACTCGTCGTGTTTGGAGGAAGAAGAAGGATGAGTACAACCCCAAGAACACCATCCCAACCGTGAAGTATGGAGGTGGAAACATCATTCTTTGGGGATGCTTTTCTGCAAAGGGGACAGGACGACTGCACCGTATTGAGGGGAGGATGGATGGGGCCATGTATCGCGAGATCTTGGCCAACAACCTCCTTCCCTCAGTAAGAGCATTGAAGATGGGTCATGGCTGGGTCTTCCAGCATGACAACGACCCGAAACACACAGCCAGGGCAACTAAGGAGTGGCTCCGTAAGAAGCATCTCAAGGTCCTGGAGTGGCCTAGCCAGTCTCCAGACCTGAACCCAATAGAAAATCTTTGGAGGGAGCTGAATGTCCATATTGCCCAGCGACAGCCCCGAAACCTGAAGGATCTGGAGAAGGTCTGTATGGAGGAGTGGGCCAAAATCCCTGCTGCAGTGTGTTCAAACCTGGTCAAGACCTACAGGAAACGTATGATCTCTGTAATTGCAAACAAAGGTTTCTGTACGAAATATTAAGTTCTGCTTTTCTGATGTATCAAATACTTATGTCATGCAATAAAATGCAAATTAATTACTTAATAATCATACAATGTGATTTTCTGGATTTTTGTTTTAGATTCCGTCTCTCACAGTTGAAGTGTACCTATGATAAAAAGTACAGACCTCTACATGCTTTGTAAGTAGGAAAACCTGCAAAATCGGCAGTGTATCAAATACTTGTTCTCCCCACTGTATGCGGATGACTCAACGCTATACATGTCAGCTACTACAGCGACACTTAACAAAGAGTTGCAGTTAGTTTCAGAGTGGGTGGCAAGGAATAAGATAGTACTAAATATTTCTAAAACTATCAGCATTTTATTTGGGACAAATCATTCACTAAACCCTAAACCTCAACTAAATCTTGTAATAAATAATGTGGAAATTGAGCAAGTCTTTGGTTGTTGTTACAGCCGTGAATATCCCCCCTCAAGCCGATACCACGACGGCCCTCAAGGAACTTCACTGGACTTTATGCAAACCGGAAACCATACAGTGGCTTGCGAAAGTATTCACCCCCATGGCATTTTTCCTATTTTGTTGCCTTACAACTTGTAATAAAAAATGATTTTTGGGGGGTTTGTATCATTTGATTTACACAGCATGCCTACCACTTTGAAGATGCAAAATATGTTTTATTGTGAAACAAACAAGAAATAAGACAAAAAAAAGAAAACTTTCACCCCCCAAAAGTCAATACCTTGTAGAGCCACTTTTTGCAGCAATTACAGCTGCAAGTATCTTGGAGTATGTCTCTATAAGCTTGGTACATCTAGCCACTGGGAATGTTGCCCATTCCTCAAGGCAAAACTGCTCCAGCTCAATTGGATTGAGGTCTGGGCTTTGACTAGGCCATTCCAAGACATTTAAATGTTTCCCCTTAAACCACTTGAGTGTTGCTTTAGCAGTATGCTTAGGGTCATTGTCCTGCTGGAAGGTGAACCTCCGTCCCAGTCTCAAATCTCTGGAAAACTGAAATCATTCCTTCAATTCTGACCAGTTTTCCAGTCCCTGCCAATGAAAAACATCCCCACAGCATGATGCTGCCATCGCCATGCTTCACTGTGGGGATGGTGTTCTCGGGGTGATTAGAGGTGTTGGGTTTGCGCCAGACATAGCGTTTTCCTTGATGGCCCAGCTCTGTGAAGTGTACGGCTTAAAGTGGTCCTATGGACAGACTCCAATCTCCGTTAGTAGGGTTATCTTTGGTCTCTTTGTTGCCTCACTGATTAATGCCCTCCTTGCCTGGTCTGTGAGTTTTGGTGGGCGGCCCTCTCTTGACAGGTTTGTTGTGGTGCCATATTCTTTCCATTTTCTAATAATGGATTTAATGGTGCTCTGTGGGATGTTCAAAGGTTCAGGTATTTTTTTATAACCCAACCCTGATCTGTACTTCTCCACAACTTTTCCCTGACCTGTTTGGAGAGCTCCTTGGTCTTCATGGTGCCGCTTGCTTGGTGGTGCCCCTTGCTTAATGGTGTTGCAGACTCTAGGGCCTTTCAGAACAGGTGTATATACACTGAGATCATGTGACAGATCAGTTGACACTTACAGTTGAAGTCGGAAGTTTACATACACTTAGGTTGGAGTTATTAAAACTTGTTTTTCAACCACTCCACAAATTTCTTGTGAACAAACTATAGTTTTAGCAAGTCGGTTAGGACATCTACTTTGTGCATGACATAAGTAATTTTTCCAACAATTGTTTACAGAAATTATTTCACTTATAATTCACTGTATCACAATTTCAGTGGGTCAGAAGTTTACATACACTAAGTTGACTGTGCCTTTAAATAGATTGGAAAATTTCAAAAAATTATGTCATGGCTTTTCTGATAGGCTAATTTACATAACATCCACAGGTTCAACTCCAACTGACTCAAATTGTGTAAGTTAGCCTATCAGAAGCTCCTAGAGCCATGGCATATTTTTTGGGAATTTTCCAAGCTATTTAAAGGCACAGTCAACTTAGTGTAAGTAAACTTCTGACCCATTGGAATTGTGATACAATTGAAGGCCTACATTCAAACTCAGTGCCTCTTTGCTTGACATCACGGGAAAATCAAAAGAAATGAGCCAAGACCTCAGAAAAAAAATTATAGACCTCCACAAATCTGGTTCATCCTTGGGAGCAATTTCCAAACGCCTGAAGGTACCACATTCATCTGTTCAAACAATAGTACGCAAGTATAAACACCATGGGACCACGCAGCTGTCATACCGCTCAGGAAGGAGATGCATTCTGTCTCCTAGAGATGAAAATACTTTGGTGCGAAAAGTGCAAATCAA
This sequence comes from Coregonus lavaretus, assembly GCF_964263955.1. NCBI lineage: Eukaryota > Metazoa > Chordata > Actinopteri > Salmoniformes > Salmonidae > Coregonus > Coregonus lavaretus. The sequence goes on along the minus strand of NC_140003.1, from coordinate 8,240,602 downwards.
TCCCAGAACAACAGCAAAGGACCTTGTGAAGATGCTGGAGGAAACTGGTACAAAAGTATCTATATCCACAGTAAAACGAGTCCTATATCGACATAACCTGAAAGGCCACTCAGCAAGGAAGAAGCCACTGTTCCAAAACCACCATAAAAAAGCCAGACTACGGTTTGCAACTGCACATGGGGACAAAGATTGTACTTTTTTGAGAAATGTCCTCTGGTCTGATGAAACAAAAATAGAACTGTTTGGTCATAATGACCATCGTTATATTTGGAGGAAAAAGAGGGTTGCTTGCAAGCCGAATAACACCATCCCAACCGTGAAGCACGGGGGTGATAGCATCATGCTGTGGGGGTGCTTTGCTGCAGGAGGGACTAATGCACTTCACAAAATAGATGGCATCATGAGGAAGGAAAATTATGTGGATATATTGAAGCAACATCTCAAGATATCACTCAGGAAGTTAAAGCTTGGTCGCAAATGGGTCTTCCAGATCGACAATGACCCCAAGCATACTTCCAAAGTTGTGGCAAAGTGGCTTAAGGACAACAAAGTCAAGGTATTGGAGTGGCCATCACAAAGCCCTGACCTCCATCCTGTAGAACATTTGTGGGCAGAACTGAAAAAGCGTGTGCGAGCAAGGAGGCCTACAAACCTGATTCAGTTACACCAGCTCTGTCAGGAGGAATGGGCCAAAATTCACCCAATTTATTGTGGGAAGCTTGTGGAAGGCTACCCAAAATGTTTGACCCAAGTTAAACAATTGAAAGGCAATGCTACCAAATACTAATTGAGTGTATGTAAACTTCTGACCCACTGGGAATGCGATGAAATAAATAAAAGCTGCAATAAATCTTTATCTCTACTATTATTCTGACATTTCACATTCTTAAAATAAAGTGGTGATCTTAACTGACCTAAAAGAGTGCATTTTTACTAGGATTAAATGTCAGAAATTGTGAAACACTGAGTTGAAATTTATTTTTCTAAGGTGTATGTAAACTTCCGACTTCAACTGTAGCTAGCTAGATAGCCAATGAGCTGGGCTTTACATGAGTATGTGATGGTACTTTGTATGAGTAAAAGCCTAATTCCCCATTGAAAATCGAAAGGACCAAGAGGAGTTTTCATTACGCACAGCTCGATTTAGTTCGACAAAGTTTTCAGCAATTTTAGTAAGTACAACAATGGCGTCTAACAATGGAAAAGCTAAATCGAAGTCGAGATATACAGATTTGGATGAGATCATAGCAGAAATTGACCGAGAACGTGACACAGAACCGGATTGGATTTGACACAACCGCTGAATAAATGTTTTTGGAAGGAAAGGACGCTACTTTAGACAGATAAGTGAAATACGATTTTTCTTAACTTGTTTTTTGTGTGTTTTTTGGGTGTTTTTGGGGGGGGTAGATCAGCTTAATATTGCAGATAGATTGTAACTTCCATCAATGTAATTGTCTGCATCACTTCCACCCCTCATGTTTTTTATATATATACTCCCCTTTATTATTTTTCAACCCCGCCATCCTTTCCCTACTTGGGGTAAATTAGTGAACAACAATGCTTAGGCCTCTACTTCCAGCTTATACTTACTATCTACATTTTATGGACGCAGTCAATTTTACAATAATTCTATTTTATTTGTTTTTGCTCCTGAACTTCTTCTACTCTCAACCTCTCCGATCATTTTCATGATGTCCATCCGGTTTGCTTCTATATGCCATATCTTTCTAACTGTGCTCTTTCCCAAAAGCTCCCAACATGCAACCTATATACTTAAAATGGACACAGTATGCTTACATTATTAGTTATCTTGTTATTATTTGTTGTTGTTTGTTATTAGTCCCATCCTTCAACTCCATTCAACACCTCCCATCTATCTCTTAACACCATCCATATAGATTTGCCATATATATTTCAACTGTACTGTGATGTTTTACAAAAGTTCTGAACCTTTCTATTCGCATTGCTTCTACAGATTGTGAATTAAAAATAAACATTTTTGCTAAAAGTATTATTATTTTATTGATCGATTGACTATGACATTTCAGATCACCCAGTAATGCTATCTGCAAGGTGAGCTCCAGGTAAATATTGCAACCCTTTAGCCATTCCTGGACCTGTGTCCAAAAACAAGCTACAAATGGACAGAATCAAAACAAATGATCTAATGATTCACAGCAAAATCTGCAGAGCTGGGAAGATTGTATCCCCCATATAAATAACAATCTATTGGTAGCAAGAATTTTATATAATAATTTAAATTGAAAGATTCTAATTTTTGAATCCGGTGTTGTTTTGCGTGTCAGTTCATAAACACTATGCCATTGGATCGGTACGTCCAAAATCTCTTCCCAACTATTTTGCAATCTATATGGGACGGCTGTCAATCCTTTGGTCCTTAAATGAAACTGATATACTTTTTTATTTATCACAGTTTTCCTTAACCAATTACGTTCTTTAATGCAAGGCCGACAGACAAGTTCCTTACTTTCTCCCCCTTCCACTTTTCTCTTCCATTTTTTGCGGTAAGGCTGCAATTATTTGGTTGTAATTTTGGGTAGAGCAGACATTTCCATATGTTTTTGTTAGCTGCAGGTGAGACATAACTCCACCAGTCCTACCGATGATATCATTTACGAAGATTATACCTTTTTTAAACATTTTGTCAAAAAATAAAGGATTTTTGTCAATTAGTATATTTGAATTTAACCACAATATTTGTTGCATTATTCGTTCTGTAGTTTCTGGAGGATTAAATTGAAATTGCAACCAACTTTCTATGGCTTGTGATAGAAATAGTGATATATGGGAGATTATTTCCTTTTCAAATAACTGAAAATGAGTGGTTGTAATCTGAATAAAGAGAAAAAGGCCATTCTTGAACATTGGGTGAGACAATCTTACTAATTTGCTTGAGAACCAGTTTGGATTTATGTATAACTTTTGTATGACTGAAGCATTTAGTGATAGGTCTAATGCTTTAATATTTAATAATTTTTGTCCTCCGAATTCATATTCATTATATAAATAGGCCCTTTTAATTTTGTCTGGCTTGCCGTTCCAAAAAAAATTGAATATCTTTTTCTCATATAATTTAAAAAACTTTTCGCTAGGCGTAGGCAAGACCATGAGCAAATAGGTAAACTGGGATAATACTAAAGAGTTAATCAGGGTGATTTTTCCACAAATTGACAGGTATTTACCTTTCCATGGTAGCAAGATCTTATCTATTTTTGCTAATTTCTATTAAAATTTATTGAAGTGAGATCATTTATTTCCTTTGGGATATGTATTCCGAGTATATCCACATCACCATCAGACCATTTTATTGGTAATCTACATGGTCATGTAAAAATTGTATTTTATAGTGATCCAATACGTAATATGGTACATTTGTCATAATTTGGTTGTAATCCAGAGCAGTTAGAAAATTTATCTAGATCCTCTATGAGGCTGTGGAGGGATTCTAGTTGTGGATTTAAAAGAAAACATGAAACCTCAGCATACAATGACACCTTTGTTTTTAAGCCCTGGATTTCTAATCCTCTGATATTATTATTGGATCTGATTTTAATAGCTAACATCTCGACGGCCACAATAAATAGATATGCCGATATTGGACAACCTTGTTTCACTCCTCTTGACAGTTTAAAACTTTCTGAGAAATAGCCATTATTTACTATTTTACACCTAGGGTTACTATACATGATTTTGACCCATTTTATAAGAGATTCTCCAAAATTGAAATGCTCCATGCATTTATATATAAACCCCAGTCGTACTTTATCAAATGCCTTTTCGAAGTCTGCTATGAATAGCAGGCCTGGTTTCCCATATTTTCCATAGTGTTCTATTGTTTCCAATACTTGCCTTATATTATCTCCAATGTATCTTCCATGTAAAAAAAAAACTTTCTGATTAGAATGAATAATATCCAACAATAACTTTTTAATTCTATGCGCTATACATTTTGCTAGAATTTTTGCATCACAACACTGAAGTGTAAGGGGCCTCCAATTTTTTTAATGGACTGGATCTTTATATTTTCCACTTGTATCCTGTTTCAGTAATAATGAGATCAGACCTCCTTCTTGAGTGTCAGATAATCTACCATTTACATAGGAGTGGTTAAAACATGCTAATAACGGTCCTCTTAGTATATCAAAAAAGGTTTGGTATACCTCGACTGGTATGCCATCCAACCCTGGAATTTTCCCGGACTTAAAGTCTTTAATTACATCCAGAAGTTCTTCCTCTGTAATTTCACTTTCACATGAGTCTTTCTGTATGGCTGTTAATTTTACATTATCAATAGAAAAAAATGCTCTACAATTAGCTTCAGTTAGAGGAGATGGAGGCGACTGAAAATAAAACATATGTTTAAAGTACTTTGTTTCCTCCTTCAAAATATCATTTGGTGAATCATGGGTGACTCCGTCAATTGTAACCAGTTTCATTAAATTCTTTTTGGTAGCATTCCTATGTTGAAGATTAAAAAAGAATTGTGTGCATTTTTCCCCATATTCCATCCAGTTTGCTTTCTTTTTATAATATATTACACTTGATCTTTCTTGAATAAGTTTCTCCATTTCTTTTTGTTTTTCCTCTAATTTATTCTGAGCCTCTATGTTACAGTTTTTATTGCCATCTATCTGTTCTGTTAGACTTTCTATTTCCTTTGTTAGTATAAACTCTTTTGACCTAAATTGCTTTTGTTTTCGAGATGAGTACTGAATTGCATGGCCTCTAAAGGCACATTTAAAGGTGTCCCAAACAATAAGGGGATTTGCTGTACCTATGTTATGTCGGAAAAAGTCAGTTATAAATTCCTTTGTTCTGATTATAAATAAATTATCATCCAATAGGCTTTGATAAAATTTCCAATATCCTCGCCCACGTGGAAATTTCAGTAAGAGTAATGTACAGTGGGGAGAACAAGTATTTGATACACTGCCGATTTTTCAGGTTTTCCTACTTACAAAGCATGTAGAGGTCTGTAATTTTTATCATAGGTACACTTCAACTGTGAGAGATAGAATCTAAAACAAAAATCCTGAAAATCACATTGTATGAATTTTAATTAATTAATTTGCATTTTATTGCATGACATAAGTATTTGATACATCAGAAAAGCAGAACTTAATATTTGGTACAGAAACCTTTGTTTGCAATTACAGAGATCATACGTTTCCTGTAGGTCTTGACCAGGTTTGCACACACTGCAGCAGGGATTTTGGCCCACTCCTCCATACAGACCTTCTCCAGATCCTTCAGGTTTCGGGGCTGTCGCTGGGCAATACAGTCTTTCAGCTCCCTCCAAAGATTTTCTATTGGGTTCTGGTCTGGAGACTGGCTAGGCCACTCCAGGACCTTGAGATGCTTCTTACGGAGCCACTCCTTAGTTGCCCTGGCTGTGTGTTTCAGGTTGTTGTCATGCTGGAAGACCCAGCCACGACCCATCTTCAATGCTCTTACTGAGGGAAGGAGGTTGTTGGCCAAGATCTCGCGATACATGGCCCCATCCATCCTCCCCTTAATACGGTGCAGTCGTCCTGTCCCCTTTGCAGAAAAGCATCCCCAAAGAATGATGTTTCCACCTCCATGCTTTACGGTTGGGATGGTGTTCTTGGGGTTGTACTCATCCTTCTTCTTCCTCCAAACACGGCGAGTGGAGTTTAGACCAAAAAGCTCTATTTTTGTCTCATCAGACCACATGACCTTCTCCCATTCCTCCTCTGGATCATCCAGATGGTCATTGGCAAACTTCAAACGGGCCTGGACATGCGCTGGCTTGAGCAGGGGGACCTTGCGTGCGCTGCAGGATTTTAATCCATGACGGCATAGTGTGTTACTAATGGTTTTCTTTGAGACTGTGGTCCCAGCTCTCTTCAGATCATTGACCAGGTCCTGCCGTGTAGTTCTGGGCTGATCCCTCACCTTCCTCATGATCATTGATGCCCCACGAGGTGAGATCTTGCATGGAGCCGCAGACCGAGGGTGATTGACCGTCATCTTGAACTTCTTCCATTTTCTAATAATTGCGCCAACAGTTGTTACCTTCTCACCAAGCTGCTTGCTTATTGTCCTGTAGCCCATCCCAGCCTTGTGCAGGTCTACAATTTTATCCCTGATGTCCTTACACAGCTCTCTTGTCTTGGCCATTGTGGAGATGTTGGAGTCTGTTTGATTGAGTGTGTGGACAGGTGTCTTTTATACAGGTAACGAGTTCAAACAGGTGCAGTTAATACAGGTAATGAGTGGAGAACAGGAGAGCTTCTTAAAGAAAAACTAACAGGTCTGTGAGAGCCGGAATTCTTACTGGTTGGTAGGTGATCAAATACTTATGTCATGCAATAAAATGCAAATTAATTACTTAAAAATCATACAATGTGATTTTCTGGATTTTTGTTTTAGATTCCGTCTCTCACAGTTGAAGTGTACCTATGATAAAAATTACAGACCTCAACATGCTTTGTAAGTAGGAAAACCTGCAAAATCGGCAGTGTATCAAATACTTGTTCTCCCCACTATACATACATGTCAATGTGAGCTATTTCTAGCACTTTCCTGGGATACTTGATTGTTTTGATTGCTTTTCTGAGTGGCTTATCAGAAGTAGACATGAGAGTGATTTTTATCTTTGAGTTGATAGTGCAGGGTGTGCTGCACACAGCGAACTTCCTACTAGGGCACATCGCCTCAGTGCTAACAGTATAACTCCAGTTCATAGACACATGATTACTGCATACAATAGCTATAGGATTGACATAGGTATTCAGGGGAATTAGAGGGACATAAATTAGGTTACTTACATTCTGACTTCCAATGGTCCTGGGACAATGTAAATTTGCTGCAGCACTATGACAACTCAGTGACACAATGGTAGGGATTATCTGAGCAAGGCTTGGGTCATTGATAAGTCATTGTCTCAACGCAGCCTTGAAATGTGTGGACAGAGTCCAGGAGCCAAGATGATTTGGACGGACTCCGTCATTCCTGTAGAGCATCTTCTGTTTCCAAAAGGTATCAAAGTTATCTATAAATGTTATGCCAACAGAGCTACAGTATTATTTTAGCCAGGTGTTTAATGCAGGTAGCCTGCTGAATCTTTCACAGCTGCGGCCCAACGATGGTACCGGGCCTGAAATAATTGGCCACTTTTTTGGAAACTTTCAGAGCTAGAATCAGTTATTTAAAATCAATTTCCAGCAGTTCCAAGCTAGCCCTCCTAATGTTGTTTGACCCCACATGGACTACAACTGCGTCAGCCCCGGCATCTGTCGTAGAACGGTAGGAAGCAGCCTTGTAATGTCCTTTACTCGTGTCCAGGATAGCATAGGGTTTTTTCCCCGGGAACCGAGACGTTTCTCACCATAGCGCTGCCGATGTCGACAGCTGGTGGAAAAGGCTGAAGAGGTGTGGCTGCTCTTTCACTGCAAGTGCCCTCGCAGACCCCCCGAGGATCGATGAGCGGTGAGGCCCGATGGACCCGAGCCAGCTGTAGAATCCATTGTGGCTGATGGAGGGGCCGGAGTCTCAGACACCCTCACGGTCCGATGTGGGGGAGCTCTGAAGATCTGAAACCGAGTTAGAAGCCACGGGAGAGGGAGACAGAACAGAGGACGAAGGCGCAGGTACCTCAGGATCCAATCTTGAAGGGGAAGCCCCCAGGGATGAAGGCTCCGGAAGCTTTGGATGAAGGTGCCGGAACCTACTGCATTTGCTACATTGTCATGTGCATTGGCTTTTCCCATCACTACAGATTATCTTTATGTGGTCCTCTGTAGCTCAGCTGGTAGAGCACGGCGCTTGTAACGCCAAGGTAGTGGGTTCGATCCCCGGGACCACCCATACACAAAAATGTATGCACGCATGACTGTAAGTCGCTTTGGATAAAAGCGTCTGCTAAATGGCATATTAATATTGATCTTTATATTTACCTACTGTACCTAGTCATCAGTATGTAATTTGTACCTTTTATATCTTTCCATCATCACCTTACCCTCCACAGCCACCAGCAGTGATACTGAATACTGATACTCCCTCATACACCATGACCTAACTATGCAGCGCTTTCTGTCTCTCCGTTTCACTACAGAGACGGATGGACACACGGCCCTGGGGAGTGACAGTGAGGGAGCACACTGGGGCGACCAGGTGAGATATGTCTGATTGAGGCCGATTTGAAGTGCTAGGCCGTGACGGGCGGAGAGACATAGACACCTCGGCGGCTGAGAAATTAGTGCCATCAGCGTCTCCGCAGCTGGATTAATGAGGGCCTGTGGTGCGGAGCCAGGTATAGGCCGCTTATTTGTTTGAATTCCCATCTCCATTAAATAATAATAAGGGGAATTAATATGCTCCAGCAGCGCACTCCCCGAGCAGCAGCGCCGGCGATGCCCGCCGCGGTGTCGAAGGGTTTGTATTATGACAACGGAGCTCATCACACTTTGTAATCTCTGATGAAATTAAAATGGCCTGGACAGCAGCTGCAGCATTTTCTTCCTATCACTAGTCCCTGTCACCCCACCCACCACCAACACCACATCTCCTTATTTGATGGTCTCCTTTTTCAGATATTGTGTAGTTCGAGGCACAGTTTCTTGGCTCTGCATCTCTCCATGTCCCATAGACAATATATAAGAAATTAAGTGCGGGTTTGTTTTTTTCCCAGTTTCAACCCATTTGGAAGAACATGTTGGCTTACAGGTGTCTTGCGTCAATTATTCCCCCCATAGCAGCCATGTGACTCAAGTCAGGTGACACGGCGTTTGTATTTGGCCTTATTGGTTTGTACCTCTGACCAATCTCCATGAATTTTCACTTTGCCTCGCTCCACCACACATAATAGAATTGAAGGGGGGAGAATGCACAGACACCAAAAAGCCATTTAAAAACAATTAGCATGTATCATTAGGCAGGAGGGAAAGAAAACACCTGAAGGAGAGAGAGGCAGAGGGAGAGAGGAAAATAAAGAGTAATGGTGGGGTGGTCCAAGGACATTAGTGTCACTTAGAGAAGGGAAGTGGTACAATGTAGGCGTCCTGAGAAGAGTCTGTTGCTGATTATCTCTGCAGTATGATAAGAAGCATCATCGCGACTGTAGTCCACACATCATAATGAACCAATCATAATGACTGCAGTAGATTTAATCAAATGTGAGAACAGGTGAATCTCTCAAAAGCACATTTCCATAATTACAATTCAACAACATCATTAACCATCAGTGCATCTGTGTATTTGGATAGCAATGGAAGCATAAGGGAAACATCCAGTGAATTAACTAATACATGAAGCTGATTATCATTTTAGTGCTTCTCACCAGAATTCATTCAAATGAGTTTGGATGCTTTCTCCTGCTTTGGAACATCTACAATAATTCTCACCTTCTTTAAATCAGTTATATTACAGGCCAGTCACATGAAGTGCATAAAAATTGTGTGTGATATTTTGTGATATTTATGTTAGTTTACTAGACACTTACTAGTTTAGAGTCCACTCAACCCCATTCAGACACAAATGCTTTACATGTGAAAATGTGAGTTTGTGCCCAGATTCTATCTGCCACGCTCAAAAGAGTACAGATTAAAGGCACAGGTAATTTCCATGTAAAAGGACTAAAACAAAGAAACATGAATATCTATGAGCCAACAACTACAGGTTAAACAAACAAAAAAAGACTACTTAATGGCAAATAAACCTGGTAAATATCTTGCAGCTCTCATAAAATGAATACATGCTAAACCAGTGTCATGATGACTTCATGAATGTATGTACAACTCATAAGATGTATGTATGAGGACAGAGAACAAGGACAAGCCATGTGTTATTGGTGTCACGAGTGAGTAACATAAGATCAGTGTGCCAAGATAGATTGGGGGCCACTGTTGCTAATCTTAGGAGGGGTGTGCGTGATGGAATGGCCTGGCTAGGGTGCCACACTATACCATGTAGGGTGATGCTATTGTGGTAGATGAGTGACACTCAATGATGGTTAGCAACTGTGTGGGATAAAAGTAGATTGGAAGGGCATTATATAAACTGAGAGATTTTGTATGGAAGTCATTCAGATGGCAGGAGGCTATGTCCGTACCCCATGTCATTGAATCCAATATTGTAACCATTAAATAATGACTGAATCCAATCTCCATCTGTGTAACATACTCTCTTGCATCCTGAACTTCTCAATACCAGAAACTCATCATAACAGATTGGCGTCTAAACGAACAGGATGCAGTTTACAGCCGAACTAACAGGTTAGCAGACTTTCATTTTTTTGATTGTGTTAAACTCTGCTTATCTGTGGTAAGGCTGAGCTGTAAAGAACGTTTAAAATTCTATATTTTAAAAGGGGGAAGATGAGTTGTATTGAGTTATTTAATGAGATGTAAGGAGAAAGATCAAATTAGACAATAACATGGTGCTATGATTCTAAGTAGGATTTGTTCAGAGTAATCAACAACAACAAAAACATCAGAGGAGAAGGAGAATGGGCTTAACAAGATTGGGCGTAGGGTCTTTTAAGGTGTACGACATTATAAAATAGGTCAGAGGTTCGAGTCCTCAACATGACGAGATTATAAGGTGTACAACATTTTAAAATAGGTCAGAGGTTCGAGTCCTCAACATGATGAGATAAGAGTGTACGACATTATAAAATAAAATAGACATTGTTCATAGCTTCAAGTCCTGTGACGAAAGAATATAGATATGAAGAGGTTCAAGGCCTCAACCAGGTTATAAAAGCCCTCTTACAAGATGTATGCCAGGAAGAGGGTAATAGAAGGTATATAAGGTAGAGTGTTAGTTCAACTGACGAAGGGCAAAGCCATGTCCGTTTGTTAGATGAACCCACGAGCTCGTGATCCAATAAATACTTGGTATAAAATCTCCACAGAATATCTAAGTAAATTCTTGCATCTTGAACTTCTCAATACCAGAAACTCATCATAACACTATTAAAATGTTTGCATGGAGAAATGCAGCAGGAATGGATGGCTTTCCCATAGAATTCTATTCAACAGTTTGGGACAAAGTAGCCCCCCTACAGTATTTACACAAATGACTAAACACATGTTACTCAATTCAGTACTTTTTGTGACAATAAAATAATAACAAAGCTTATAAGCAATATAATGGCAAAAGTCTTACCAGACTTGAAACATATCAATAAAAAATATACAGAAATAATACATTATCTGATAAAATTGCTTTAGAAAGGGGCAAAAGACAGGAATGTGCCCTCTCCCCCTTCCTGTTTGCACTGGCAATTGAACCGCTTGCAGAAATATTTAGACAGGACCCAAATGTAACAGGTATTGTCGTGGATAATTATCACTATACTTGTTAAAAATCAAAAGTTCTTCCAGAGGTTTTGTAGAATGAAAATAGACTTATATTACACGAAGCAACGAAAGCCGAGATGATCTGCAGAACATCTGTTTTCCCTGATTTGGAGCGCTCCTTTTATACAGACACAAATGCATAGTCATGCTTATACAACCTACACAGTTACTCCATTATATGTACATGATTAAGATCCACATGTTGTTTACTTGCGAAGGCTTAGTGCATTTCACTAAATGGGGCCTCTGTCTCTTATCTCATTATATTGGTGGCGTGACTCGGACACGCTCTCAAAAATTATATACATACCTACGTTAAAGAACAATCACACTCTGTATTGACTATATTCACTATCCAGGCATGCATCTGGAGTACAAAGTATAAATCATGTTCATTCTGTTTTACTCTTATCATTTCATAACACATTATGAAACATATCAATTAATATTTAAACATGGTTTACACATGTCATGTCCACAACATACATTTAAGCCTTTCCAAACAGCCATCCTCCAAGGACCCTGAGCCACTATGGTTTTTCCTTGTGACTATGTGCATGTGGCTATGTGTGTCAGGTCATAAGCACAAACAAGTGATAATACTAGTTCCATTGTTACTCCAATCTCCACACAGCTACAACGAGAAGTTGTATCTCCTTCACATGTCATTGACATACCCAAACCAGCTGCAGAGAGTTAAGAAGGAACCATTCTTATCATAAGCACAGCATTTGCACTAAATAAATGTCCCTGCTCTGTTTTAACCCTTTAATTGGTTCTTAATCCATAAACATTTAAGGCATATAGGTGTTTCATTCTACAACATATGTAGTAGAAAGTCATCCATATATTCCCCACTTTGTGACTTTCTAAGTCCCAACCAATAAAACAAAAGTTAACATATAATGAGTGTAAGCATGTGCATATACTTATTCTTAGCCTTGCCATCTGTGGTTACATTTTATAAGAATATATAGTTAGACCAATGTAGCTTCCTCATTGTCTGACCCATCACGATGAGGACAAGGAGCCCAGTCAGGTACTGGGTACAAATCCGGAAGGTTTCTCTCTAAGCTAACCTCCAATTGTTGCTGTTGAGCTTTGTAACCATGACAGGCCCATACACCCCCTGCCACTACCCCATATAGTCAATCTAGGTTGCCATAAGGGCAGTCAAGTGGTCCTCAATGTTGTGATAATGACCATCTGCTTTTGGGCCTCTACTCCGGGCCGGCGTTAGTCCCTTTCGGTCAGGACCTTCTACCATCACTAGGGTCTCGGCATCCTCAACTTCCTCATCTCTCAGTCGTCGGTTTAGATGATACCAGGTCGAGCTCCCCTCAACCCTTACAGCAGTTGGTGTAACCTGGATGAAGGCGTAGGGTACCACATGTCTCTGTTCATGCTACTTCCTTCTGAAGACCCTGACGTAGACCTTCTCCCCCGGGACCACTGGTCATTGTAGATTTGCCTCTGGTTTTAGAACTCTGCTTCTCTCCTGTTGATATACAGTGGGGAGAACAAGTATTTGATACACTGCCGATTTTGCAGGTTTTCCTACTTACAAAGCATGTAGAGGTCTGTAATTTTTATCATAGGTACACTTCAACTGTCAGAGACGGAATCTAAAACAAAAATCCAGAAAATCACATTGTATTATTTTTAAGTAATTAATTTTCATTTTATTGCATGACAAAAGTATTTGATACATCAGAAAAGCAGAACTTAATATTTGGTACAGAAACCTTTGTTTGCAATTACAGAGATCATACGTTTCCTGTAGGTCTCTCAGGAAATGCCTAGGAATACAAACGTTAACGCTATGTAACTAGATATAGTGGGGGAAAAAAGAATTTAGTCAGCCACCAATTGTGCAAGTTCTCCCACTTAAAAAGATGAGAGAGGCATGAATTTTCATTATAGGTACACGTCAACTATGACAGACAAAATGAGAAAAAACTATCCAGAAAAGCACATTGTAGGATTTTTAATGAATTTATTTGCAAATTATGGTGGAAAATAAGTATTTGGTCAATAACAAAAGTTTCTCAATACTTTGTTATATACCCTTTGTAGGCAATGACACAGGTCAAACGTTTTATGTCAGTCTTCACAAGGTTTTCACACACTGTTGCTGGTATTTTGGCCCAATCCTCCATGCAGATCTCCTCTAGAGCAGTAATGTTTTGGGGCTGTCGCTGGGCAACACAGACTTTCAACTCCCTTCAAAGATTTTCTATGGGGTTGAGATCTGGAGACTGGCTAGGCCACTCCAGGACCTTGAAATGCTTCTTACGAAGCCACTCTTTCGTTGCCCGGGCGGTTTGTTTGGGATCATTGTCATGCTGAAAGACCCAGCCACGTTTCATCTTCAATGCCCTTGCTGATGGAAGGAGGTTTTCACTCAAAATCTCATGATACATGGCCCCATTCATTCTTTCCTTTACACGGATCAGTCGTCCTGGTCCCTTTGCAGAAAAACAGCCCCAAAGCATGATGTTTCACAGTAGGTATGGTTTTCTTTGGATGCAACTCAGCATTCTTTGTCCTCCAAACACGACAAGTTGAGTTTTTACCAAAAAGTTATATTTTGGTTTCATCTGACCATATGACATTCTCCCAATCCTCTTCTGGATCATCCAAATGCACTCTAGCAAACTTCAGACGGGCCTGGACATGTACTGGCTTAAGCAGGGGGACACGTCTGGCACTGCAGGATTTGAGTCCCTGGCGGCGTAGTGTGTTACTGATGGTAGGCTTTGTTACTTTGGTCCCAGCTCTCTGCAGGTCATTCACTAGGTCCCCCCGTGTGGTTCTGAGATTTTTGCTCACCGTTCTTGTGATCATTTTGACCCCACGGGGTGAGATCTTGCGTGGAGCCCCATATCAAGGGAGATTATCAGTGGTCTTGTATGTCTTCCATTTCCTAATAATTGCTCCCACAGTTGATTTCTTCAAACCAAGCTGCTTACCTATTGCAGATTCAGTCTTCCCAGCCTGGTGCAGGTCTACAATTTTGTTTCTGGTGTCCTTTGACAGCTCTTTGGTCTTGGCCATAGTGGAGTTTGGAGTGTGACTGTTTGAGGTTGTGGACAGGTGTGTTTTATACTGATAACAAGTTCAAACAGGTGCTATTAACACAGGTAACGAGTGGAGGACAGAGGAGCCTCTTAAAGAAGAAGTTGCAGGTCTGTGAGAGCCATAAATCTTGCTTGTTTGTAGGTGACCAAATACTTATTTTCCACCATAATTTGCAAATAAATTCATTAAAAATCCTACAATGTGATTTTCTGGATTTTTTCCCCTCAATTTGTCAGTCATAGTTGACGTGTACCTATGATGAAAATTACAGGCCTCTCTCATCTTTTTAAGTGGGAGAATTTGCACAATTGGTGGCTGACTAAATACTTTTTTCCCCCACTATATATATATATATATAAAAAACATGGGGGATTGGAAGTGATGCAGACAATTACATTGATGGAAGTTACAATCTATCTGCAATATTAAGCTGATCTACCTCTCCCCCCCCCCCCCCCCACCCCCAAAAAATAAACAATAAAAGAGAAAAATTGAAACTCCCATTCTCCTGGAACAGAACATTTACATTTTGTTAACATTTACTATAGTACATCTTAATCAGCCACCCAAACTTTTTAACTATAAACAAACATGACAATAATTCCACTGTACTCCATAAATTGCTGTCCTTTTTAAGTAAATACAAACAAGTGTCTACTTTCTCATGCCAAGGGTACACTAAACATTTTTTCCACATAAGTCTATTACTGAGAACCGTTTTGCCTCTGGTGGAACATTTGTTAACAGTGTGTGTGGATTAGTCACCTTCTGCTTTATCCTGAACTACTTCATTTACTGCTCTCAGGTCATGAACCAATCTCCACTTCTGTTTGTCTGCCTTTAGTACTGGTGGCCTGTTACAGTCACTCTGTTTTAACCAGTACTCCCCCCTTTGGACACATGATTCACATCGTGATTAATGCGTTCAAAAAAGTAAACAACAACATTGGCTGTTATCCTTTGGCCACTAAAAGCGTTATGAACCAGGTCTGTATCAGATCCTAGAACATCTTTTGCTTCCATTGGTGACCCTTGTTTTCCTATTATAAAATATTGCGATCTCATGGAAGCTAGTTTACCTCATGCCTTCCTTAACCATAGTTGTTCTAGCAAATTATTTTGATATGAATCATATTGCAGTGTACAATGATAGCCTGATTTTGGTACTCCCATTTCTTGAACTTTAGCCATGATACATTTTCCCCACTTCTTTAATACCTCTTGTATTGGTGATTCTATGTTCCCTATCCAGTATATATTTGCTGTTTTGTCTGTAGCCATCATCATCTGTGGACATACCCCTTCCTGAACTATTATTAGTCCCTCTAATGTGCATTTAATTTTGAGCCCCATTCTACACAGTGCATCTCTTCCTAATAGATTAACTGACGTTTGTTCTGATACTAATATAGGTATACATGTAGCTTTTTCCTGCTTCTGGTTTTACTGAAACTGTCCTATGTATTAACTGCATTTGTCATGAAAATTATATTTGCCTGATATGCGGAGGTGAGAGGCATAATTTGGACTTATCATCATAATTTGGATTTATCATCATTGTTGTGCCTCTATTATTCACCTGAACCTGCAGCATAGGTTCTTCATCAGCCTGCATAGTTACTGCCACTAGCTGACCCTCCCCTTTAGGATTCCCTGGGCATCCCTAGAATCCATGATTTGGTCCTCCCCACGGGTTCACTGGGCCTTGTGGAGCCTGTGTCTGAGACTGCTGCCATTCAGCTAAACTGGGCCCATTTCCTTGCCAATTACCCTGTTGTGGTTGCCTAGGCCACCACGGCTTGGTAGGACAATTCCTTCTTGTATGTCCTGATTGATTGCACCTCCAGCAGACACCTGGTCTTCTTGGTTCACCATTCTGGTGTGTCTGCTGCTGGGGTCAGTACCATCGATTCCTTGGTCTGTTTTTATTATTTTTGTTTTGCCACTGTCTAGGGGATTGTTGTGTGTACACATTCACTACTGGTAAGGCAGGAGCTCTTTGGCCTTGTGGTTGAGGCGGTGGTTGTTGACCTCCCTGGATGACAGGTGCCATGGTGCCCTCTTCCGGAGGCGCTGGAGCGATCACTGGAGCTTGTGTTTTATTTTTGTCCTTTCTTGTCAGCTCTTCCAGCTGCATCCGTGTCAGTTTTCTCTGAATATCTCTCCCCTGCTCTGTCCGTTTCTGTTCGTCCTTCCTGTATTTTTCCACTGCATGAATAATATGGTCACAGAACTCTTTGTGTGACTTTGACGTTAGTCCCACCACATCTTCCAGTTTGCTTCTGACAGGCGTTGGCATTGCTTCCATCAATGATGTCCTGAACAGTGTTGTCATCAGTGGATCCCCCTCTGGATCTTTTTTCTGTTTCTTGTCGCCACCTTTTGAGCTGGTCCTTCAGGTAACCTGCCGGGTTTTCTTTATCCCCCAATGGCTCCCCTCTCAGTGCCTTCAGGTCTATCTTGGCTGGTTACTCCATTCTCAGAGTGTGCCATAGTCCTGGCCTATAACTGTCAAAGGCCACTCCATCCAGTAACGTCCTCCAGCCGCCTGCAACAGGTCCTCCATTTTGGCCACTCCCACCACCCTGGCCAGCAATCCTTCAAGTCTCCCACCGCCAGTAGCTTCCCCATTGTTTGTTCTTCAAATATTCTAATCCATTTCCCTGCTCCTTCATGCAGGTTAGGCAGTCTAGTCACCAGGCCTTCCAGGTCCTGCGATCCACAGGGCACACAGTGAACCCGTGTCCCCTTTACCAAAATGGGATACTGGGCTCCATATTTGTCTGTTTTTTGTTGTTGTTGTTCTTCTGTTTCTTAATTTTCTCTTAGATTTTTCCAGGTGGGCTTGCAGTGCTTCACCTAGTTCTGTTACTATAGATTTGCCTCCTGTGGTTCCTTGGTGTGATAATTGTCCCTCAGTCTCACTCTGTTCTTGTTCAGAGTCAGCACACTGTTTTAGTTCCTCATTACTTGCATCATCCCACTTGCTCTCTGCATCAACATCTTGTCCATACATCCCATAATTTTCCAATTTGTTTAACATACTCTTCAGTCCTCTATAACAGTCTATATCAAAATGTGATTATTTTCCTTTCTTTGGTGTGGAAGGCTGTTGCTTTTCCAATCTCTTCCTTATTCTCTGGGAACCTTTTCTTCATGATTTCTACTGATGTTCCTGCCATCCCTATTCCTTGTATTCTTGGCCTTCCTGTTGCTAGTCTTATGTTTGGTTCAGTGTTTATATTAGAATGTAAAGTAAATTATTTCTGTTAGCTTTCTCAGCTAAAAGTGTTCATATTCCTCAATCAATGGTATCCTTCTTCCTAGTACAGTGAGGGAAAAAAGTATTTGATCCCCTGCTGATTTTGTACGTTTACATATTGACAAAGAAATGATCTGTCTATAATTTTAATGGTAGGTTTATTTGAACAGTGAGAGACAGAATAACAACAACAAAATCCAGAAAAACGCATGTAATAATGTTATAAATTGATTTGCATTTTAATGGGGGAAATAAGTATTTGACCCCCTCTCAATCAGAAAGAGTTCTGGCTCCCAGATGTCTTTTATACAGGTAACGAGCTGAGATTAGGAGCACACTGTTAAAGGGATTGCTCCTAATCTCAGCTTGTTACCTGTATAAAAGACACCTGTCCACGGAAGCAATCAATCAATCAGATTCCAAACTCTCCACCATGGCCAAGACCAAAGAGCTCTCCAAGGATGTCAGGGACAAGATTGTAGACCTACATTAGGCTGGAATGGGCTACAAGACCATCGCCAAGCAGCTTGGTGAGAAGGTGACAACAGATGGTGCTATTATTCGAAATGGAAGAAACACAAAATAACTGTCAATCTCCCTCTGCCTGGAGCTCCATGCAAGATCTCACCTTGTGGAGTTGCAATGATCATGAGAACGGTGAGGAATCAGCCCAGAACTACACAGGAGGATCTTGTCAATGATGAAGTTTGCCAATGAACATCTGAATGATTCAGAGGAGAACTGGGTGAAAGTGTTGTGGTCAGATGAGACCAAAATCGAGCTCTTTGCCATCAACTCAACTCGCCATGTTTGGAGGAGGAGAAATGCTGCCTATGACCCGAAGAACACCATCCCCATCGTCAAACGTGGAGGTGGAAACATTATGCTTTGGGGGTGTTTTTCTGCTAAGGGGACAGGACAACTTCACCGCATTAAAGGGACGATGGACAGGGCCATACACCGTCAATTCTTGGGTGATAACCTCCTTCCCTCAGCCAGGGCATTGAAAATGGGTCGTGGATGGGTATTCCCGCATGACAATGGCCCAAAACACACGGCCAAGGCAACAAAGGAGTGGCTCAAGAAGAAGCACATTAAGGTTCTGGAGTGGGCTAGCCAGTCTCCAGACCTTAATCCCATAGAAAATCTGTGGAGGGAGCTGAAGGTTCGAGTTGCCAAACGTCAGCCTCGAAAACCTTAATGACTTGGAGAAGATCTGCAAAGAGGAGTGGGACAAAATCCCTCCTGAGATGTGTGCAAACCTGGTGGCCAAGTACAAGAAACGTCTGACCTCTGTGATTGCCAACAAGGGTTTTGCCACCAAGTACTAATTCATGTTTTGCAGAGCGGTCAAATACTTATATCCCTCATTAAAATGCAAATCAATTTATAATATTTTTTACATGGGTTTTTCTGAATTTGTTTGTTGTTATTTTGTCTCTCATTGTTCAAATAAACCTACCATTAAAATTATAGACTGATCATGTCTTTGTCAGTGGGCAAACGTACAAAATCAGCAGGGGATCAAATACTTTTTTCCCTCACTGTATATCTTCATACTCTGCTTCTTTCCAAAAATGCATTTATATCCCTTGTGCCCCTCCTTTTTAATATTATTTTAATTTCTTTATCTTTGTCATTACTTTCCTGTAAGTTACCTCAAATGCTTTCTTGTGATTAGGTATATTCCCAGTCGTTTGTTCAGCCTCGGGTCACTAGACCACACGCTATTTTCCCTGATCAATATCCTCATTACTCTACTTTTCAAAAACCCTCCAGTTGTATTGACATACAAAAATTCAGATACAGGAAAAATAGAGTATCTGTTCTCTCTCTAATCTTCGTCTAGGCATTTATTCCCTAATCTTGGTTTTTAGCTTTCTCTTTTACTTGTTTATATCTGGACAGCTAGTCCCTATCCTAAATTCTCCCACCTAGATTTCTATTATTACTATTATCCTGGTATCATTACTGGATCAAAGACATAGGTAATAGCTGTTTCGCATAAGCTTGTGTCTTTTTCTGATAATGTTATAATTGTAGCCTATTGCATTAATTTAGTTAAAATATGAATTTGTTGAACCCACAATAAGTTGTTGCTATCCATCAGCATAATAGTTAAAGCTACATGCAATCCACTGGTTCACGTAACGAAAACAAAATTATCGTTTCAGAATTCATTAACTATTTGCATTCGTCACTGGTATTACGCAAACTATAAAATAAAGTAATAACAATTAGAATTGGTCAAATAAATGTTTTCCATTCAACTATTCAGACTTCTGCTTAAAATGTCTCTTACAGCTCGATACAGTCCAGCATGTACAACTGTCTTTTACCCGCGAACTAAAACATAGCATTAGCAAAGTCTATTCACAAACCACCAATAACTAATAGTATATTTGCATTCATATTATTAAAATACATTAATTTCATTCCAGTCTACCTTAACAATTCAAATTTGAAATTCTCACTTCCCTATGAAATCACTTTCCTCTGTTATCAATTAAAATCATTGCCAAAGCTCTATTATAATTGCCAGTCCGCTGTTACATTTATGTAACTGTCCTTTCTGATTAGGTTTTAGTTAATAAAACAAACACTTGCTATGATTGACAAGCATACATTCAATTCATATCCATATTCAATTCAATATTCCAAATTACAATCCCATTCACAGTAGTTTAAACTCCCAAATCATTAGACCACACAAAAATGACTCTTGAACTCGTCCCACTATTCCTGTTGAATAAGTGAGTCTTTCAATTCGAAAGACGCAAGCTGCTAAATCCCAGTCTTACATCACAAAATCTACACTGACTGTTCTATCAATCTAAGCATAGTTGAACTATAATCAGAAAACCTAGATTTTAGTCAGTCATGTAGAACCAATGCTTTATTGAAATGACAGGTAAATCCTTCTTTATTCCAATTATAATGGTCTGTAATTTTAACATCTTGCACATAACACAATTATCAGAAAAGATCTTGCAAGCTCGAAGGGAATGAATTAGCATTCACCGAGTCAAATCTACATTCATTGATTTTGAAACCAGATCTGACGAGTTTAATCAAATGGATTATATCAAAAGCTTATTATCAAAATTTCTATAAAATCATCATACACACCTCTATACCTCATCATTCAAACTTCAGTGCGACTCATTTATACCATTATACCACTCTCGTTCCATATTCACACAATGTTGTTCTCAAATGCGCTTAATCACTATTTGTATAACCTACAGGAATATTTTATTCTATCAAAGGGCCCAAATTTGGAATGTTAACACTATCACATTTGACATTTCACTATGGTCAATTTTACCATAATCCTACATTACTTCTACATTTCCCAAATGTAATGATACCCTAAAAGATTGGCCGAAATACAATGTGTATACGTCATACGATCACACCCGTACACGTGACCTGTTCCAGGATTTCTCATACCCCTCCTGGTAAAGTCACACACACCTTCTGATCCCCTTCTAATCAGGACACACACACACCTTCTGAACCCCTTCTGATCAGGACACACACCTTCTGATTCCCTTCTGATCAGGACACACACACTCCTTCTGATTCCCTTCTAATCAGGACACACATACTCCTTATGATCCCCTTCTAATCAGGACACACACACTCCTTATGATCCCCTTATAATCAGGACACACACACACCTTCTGATCCCCTTCTAATCAGGACACACACACTCCTTCTGATCCCCTTCTGATCAGGACACACACACTCACACACACCGGTTACGATGAGCAGCCTCTCGTGCCAAAATGAAAGTATTTTTCAACTAAGTTCCCTGTGTATTGCATCCCCTGGGCTGTATCCGCAGGATTTTTAAACCTCAACTTTCAACAACATAGCATGCATACTTAATTCTCATTCCAACAAAAACTCTGTACTTTTCCTAAATGTAGTCTTTAATGCTGGAGAGACCCCTTCTGTACCTTACCCTCAGATTCAGCTTGATCGATTCACACAATTTCTATGTTTAAAAGTAAGAACGTCGCTTACCTGTATTAACAGTGGCCACTGAATTTTGTGTATGATTTGTCCATAATTTCTCTGATGGTGAAGTACTCAACAGTCCCTTCCACTCCTGGCTAGCTCGCCAATATGTCATGGATAATTATCACTATACTTGTTAAAAATCTAAAGTTCTTCCAGAGTTTTTGTAGAATGAAAATATACTTTTATTACACAAAGCAACAAAAGCTGAGATGATATGCAGAACATCTGTTTTCCTTGATTTGGAGCGCTCCTTTTATACAGACTCAAATGCATAGTCATGCTTATACAACCTACACAGTTACACCATTATATGTACATGATATACATCCACATGTTGTTTACTCGTGAAGGCTACGTGCGTTTCTCTCAATGGGACCTCTGTCTCTTATCACATTATATTGGTGGTGTGACTCGTACACGCTCTCCAAAAATAATATACATACCTACGTTAAAGAACAATCACACTCTGTATTGACTATATTTACTATCCAGGCATGCATCTGGAGTACAGAGTATCAATCATGTTCATTCTGTTTTACCTTTATCATTTCATAACACATTATAAAACATATCAATTAATACTTAAACATGGTTTACACGTCATGTCCATAACATACATTTAAGCCTTTCCAAACAGCCATCCTCCAAGGACCCTGAACCACTATGGTTTTTCACAGAATGCAGAGTTTATTCCTTAGTTGACACACAAATGCGCTCCAATAGCGATCAACAAAACAGGCTCAGGGGAAACAAACAAACATCCCTGGCAATTACACTGTAATGGAATCCAATAATATATAGGCACAGGGGGAAAATCTTCCCTGGCAACACGATGTTATGAGTAGCTCCACCGAGCTACATTACTCTCACAATTAACAATCACCCACAAGGACAAGGGGGCAGAGGGAACACTTATACACAGACTAATTAGGGGATAGGAACCAGGTGAGTGTGGTTGACAAAACGAGACAATTGTGATGATGATTGGGGCAGCAGTGGTTAGTAAGCCGGTGACGACGAACGCCGAAGCCTGCCCGAACAAGGAGGGGAGGCAGCCTCGGCCGAAGATATGACAGGATTTATGTACAGAATAATAATACGAAATGCTGTTAGACCAGGTTGAGTTACATAGGAGTAGTAAAAGTAGAAGTGTAGGTCTACATTTTTAAATGTGTGTCTACTTGATGTTTCTTATGGGCTTTTATGCATTTGCGTAATGTTATATTAGGGCACATGAATTTCCCAGCGATAAATAATATGCTGTGTTGCTTTGTTGACCGCTTCTTCTAATTTTAGATGTTTCTCTTTTTCACCTGCCTCTTAGAATTGTAGGCTACTGAACAGGGGCGGTGTGTTCAATAGGGCGATATGGGCGACGCACTGCCAAACGGGAAAAGGAAGGGATTTTTTTCTAATCAATTATATCACGGCAACAGTAGTTATCAGTGTTGTAATCTAGACGTCTGATCTGCCACAGTGCCACTAAATGTCCAATCAGGCTAAAGTCGTGCTTCAAATGCCCCCCCCCCCTTTTGGGGCGATTTCAGTCAGGTTGAAAATCGCCCAGAAGTCTGTCATAGACTCCCATGTAAAATCTATTTTTTTCAAATATCAGAGCTTTCAATACAATCTCTATGGGTTTCTGAGGGCTTGCACTTACGCGCTTTCGTCATACGTAACGTAACCATGAACGTAACTAAGAAAAGAGTGGGTAGCCTCATCAATCAATTCACGTACTACTATCAAGATGGCTATAGCGTTCAGTGCAACTCGATTGTCTCTTTGAAATAAGTTACTTTTTGTCGGCGAACAAATCAAGATAAATTGGCAACGAAACAATTAGGACCTCCCAGACCAAATTTAATAATTCAACAGGTTTCTACTAAAGGGGGGAAGTCCTACACCCGAGGATTTTCCAAAAATTGGTACGAACGAAAAACCTGGCTAGCAGGCTGCGATGTAGCTAATGCAGTCTTCTGCTACCCCCTGCATACTCTTTCACCCTGAAGGCGGCACGGCAGACAGCACCGCTTGGACAGCGACTGGTGTGTAACGGACATGCACCATCTTTCAGGAAAGATTAAGAAACATGAGCTGTCAAAGACCCACATGGATAGCTGTTTGAGATTGTCTGCTTTGGGGAGAGTGAACATTCCCACTCAACTGGATGAGGGATACAGGCTAGCTGTCCGCCGCCACAACGATGAGGTTAGTGTTGATAATCACAAGTTTACTGGAGAACTGAAACTGACAAGGCTGACAAGATAGGACCCTTTTGTCCATTGTTATTGGATAGGAACAGAACTTATAACCAGCTCCTGACCTAAATAGATCTTAGCACAACATTTTACTCAACATATCATATTCCATATTCACTATAACAAATATATTTACTACGACATTAGCAAGAACCGCCACATCCTCAGCCGGCTAATCCAGTGTGTGAAGTTTTGCGGAGTGTTTGAGTTAGCTTTGCGAGGCAAAGATGAAACTGAGGGCTCCACCAACCCTGGTAAGCCAACACTTTTGAGATCAGTCAATAAATGCTTCTGGTATTGACTTATATGCTGCCCCTGTCTTCATGTTGTTGCTGGACATATCTTTTTTAAAATGTGTGTAGGTCACCTAAATCATCAGAAAAATTGCCCCCCCTGAGAATTTTTTCAGGAGCCGCCACTGCTACTGAACAATGGCCTCACAAAACACCTCCCCGACATACACTTGCTAAAGAAGTTTACAGGATAAGTAGGCAGGAGAGTGAAAGTTTTTAGGGATGAACCTCAAACTTAGAGCAGCCAGGGAAATTAGTTGTACTGCATATGGCTCATGAAATAATGAGCTCTGAATATAAATGTAGGACGTGACTGAGGAAAGAATAGGAAAACAGCAGAATATCTTGTGGCTGACAAGGGTTTGCGTACATGCAACCCCCTTGGGTTCCACTGTCTTTAAGACCAGTTTTTATATCAATGCCTGTACTAGAATCAGGAGGAAAGGAAGTCCAAGGACACCAGGCTTCTGCTGTATGACTTGATTAGTGAACTAGATGGCTCAGTTGCTTGGAGCATGGCGTTGGCATCACCACAATGGTGGGTTCCATTCCTGCATGGGTTTCATAAAAACCAAACTCTACTTAATGACCATAATGTAATAAAAATACTTTTTTTGAAAGGGTACTCGAATAATGGCAAATCCTCCATGTTCTTTATGATGATGCAAAAAAAAAGTGTACAACATTTTTACAATTTTAAATAAAAAAAGTAGATGGAGAGTACAATGTCGCTTAAAGAGAATCAACTTTTGCATTTGAAATATCCTTTGAAATGGTAGAGCTTGCTTGAACCATCCCTTAGGACAGAGTCTCCTATTTAGATATCCTCGTCAATACAAGAGAAAAGCAACAAAATGGCTTCCAGATAGTAGTGGTCCCTTGAGAAATCACAGGCCTGCTTTGTATAAGGGTTTGTTATTATAGACAAGTGTTGACACACTGACAGATATGACGCTACCTGGGGGCATACTTAATAACAATTTTATTAGCTTTTGCTGATGGTCTACAGAGGATCAAAGACAAGCTTGTTTGACATTCGATGCATTTGGCTGATTGGCAATTCATCATCTCGCCTCTCATACAGCCAAAGTGGAGCTGGCCTCCGAATCCTAGTTCACATTGGTATATTTCAATACATTACACACAAAATTAGTTGACAAAAATCAGAATAAATATTAGTTTAATGAAACATTTATTTGTAATGATTATAAATTACATTTGTTTTGGCACTGTTGGTACGTGTCGATGAGCCCTTGGAATGGTATTCTGTAAAATTCCAAGTGGATTTGAATTGTCATGGTGATGCTGGTTCAACCTAATCGGCATAAATTATTATTTCAGAACAACAGATAAGTCAACATGATCCATTGAAAAAACATTTGCGTTAGGCCAAAACAAGACATTGTAATTGTAACAATAATGCATTAACCCTTTAATTGGTTCTTAATCCATAAACATTTAAGGCATATAGGCGTTTCATTCTACAACATATGTACTAGAAAATCATCCATAGTATCAGTATTGGTAAACATGAATATAAACTAAACTTTATTTTTATATTTTATTATTATTAAACCTTTATTTAACTAGGCAAGTCAGTTAAGAACAAATTCTTATTTACAATGACGGTCTACCAAGAGGCAAAAGGCGTCCTGCGGGGATGAAGGCTGGGATACATTTAAAAAAGTAGGACAAAACACACATCACGACAAGAGAGACACCACAACACTACATAAAGAGAGACAATAGCAACACATGACAACAACATGCTAAGAAAATATGACAACAACACGGTAGCAACACAACATGGCAGCAGCACAAAATGGTAGCAGCACAAACATGGTACAAACATTGTTGGGCACAGACAGCACAAAGGGCAAAATGGTAAAGACAACAATACATCGCGTGAAACAGCCACAAGTGTTAGTAAGTGTCCATGATTACGTCTTTGAATGTAGAGATGGAGATAAAACTGTCCAGTTTGAGTGGGGGGGGGGTTTTCAGCTCGTTCCAGTCGCCAGCTATAGCGAACTGAAAAGAGGAGCAACCCAGGGATGTGTGTGCTTTGGGGACCTTTAACAAAATGGGACTGGCAGAACAGGTGTTGTATGTGGAGGATGAGGGCTGCAGTAGGTATCTCAGATAGGGGTGGAGTGAGGCCTTTTTTATAAATAAGCATCAACCAGTGGGTCTTGCATCAGGTATACAGAGATTACCAGTTTACAGAGGAGTACAGAGTGCAGTGATGTGTCCTATAAGGAGCATTGATGGCAAATCTGATGGCCAAATGATAAAGAACATCTAGCTGATCGTGAACACCCTTACCTGCCGATCTATAAATTACGTCTCCGTAATCTATCATGGATAGAATGGTCATCTGAATCAGGGTACGTTTGGCAGCTGGGGTGAAAGAGGAGCAATTACGATAGAGAAAACCAAGTCTAGATTTAACCTTAGCCTGCAGCTTGGATATGTGCTGAGAGAAGGACAGTGTACCGTCTAGCCATACTCCCAAGTACTTGTATGAGGTGACTACCTCAAGCACTAAACCCTCAGAGGTAGTAATCTCACTGGTGGGGAGAGGGGCATTCTTCTTACCGAACCACATTACCTTTGTTTTAGAGATGTTCAGAGAAAGCTTGTTGGACACTAAGAAAGCTTTGTAGTATAGCGTTTAACACAAAATCCAGGGAGGGGCCAGCTGAGTATAAGACTGTATCATCTGCATATAAATGGATGAAAGAGCTTCCTACCCTCTGAGCTATGTTGTAGATGTAAATTGAGAAGAGCGTGGGGCCTAGGATCCAGCCTTGGGGTACCCCCTTGGTTAAAGGCAGTGGCAGAAACAGCAGATGTTCTGACACTGCACTCATTGAGAGAGGTAGTTAGCAAACCAGGCCAAAGACCCCTCAGAGACACCAATACTCCTTAGCTGACCCACAAGAATGGAATGGTCTACTGTATCAAACGCTTTAGCCAAGTCAATAAAAATAGCAGCACAACATTGCTTAGAATCAAGGGCAATGGTGACATCATTTAGGACCTTTACCAGAGAGAATACTGTAGACATCAAGAAAGCCATTCAATTGATTATTGACAAGTTTTTCCAACACTTTTGATAAACAGGGCAAGATAGAAATTGGCCTATAACAGTTAGGACCAGCTTGATATCCCCCTTTAAATAAAGGAAGCACCGTGGCTGCCTTCCAAGCAATGGGAATCTCCCAAGAGAGGAGAGACAGATTAAAAAGGTCATAGATAGGCTCAGTGATGATAGGGTTTATAACCTTAAAGAAGAAAGGATCTAAACCATCTGACTCAGATGTTTTTTGGGGGTCAAGTTTAAGGAGCTCCTTTAGCACCTCAGACTCAGTGACCGCCTGTTGGGAGAAACTGTGTAGCGAGGCAGGGGGAAAAGAGGAAGGAGCATCGGGGCTGGTCGCATTAGAAGTGCTCGGAGGAAATGTTGGATGGGCAAGGAGGCATGGCTGAGTCAAATAAAAATCCTCACTTAATAAAGTGGTGATTAAAGAGCTCAGCCATGTGCTCCTTGTCACTAACAACCACATCATCAACATTAAGGGACATGGGTAGCTGTGAGGAAGAGGGTTTATTCTCCAGGTCTTTCACCGTTTTCCAGAACTTCTTGGGGTTAGACCCACAGAGAGAGAACTGCTCCTTAAAGTAACTAACTTTGGCCTTCCGGATAGCCTGAGTGCACTTATTTCTCAATTTGCCTGAAAGACAGCCAGTCAGCCTGAGTATTTGTGTGCAGAGCCTTTCGCCAAATGGTGTTCTTGAGGTGGAGTAACTCTGCCAGATCACGGTCGAACCAGGGGCTGAATCTGTTTCTTTATGGGGGCGTGTTTGTTAACCATACCACTGAAAATATAAAAAAAGAAGGTCCAAGCGTCTTCACCAGAGGGGATCAAGCTGATTCTATACCAATTTACAGAAGCCAGGTCATGAAGGAAGGCTTGCTGATTAAAGTTTTTCAGCAAGCGTCTATGACAAATCAGGACAGGTCGTTTAACTGAGCAGCCATTACGAACACAGGCTGTAAAACAGTGATCACTAAGGTCATTACAGAAAACACCAGACGGATACCTAACAGGATTTTTTGTGAGGATAACATCAAGGAAAATAGTCTTTTCTGGTTGTGTTTGTATTCATACCTTGTGGAAGTGGTAATTACTCGGTCATAACAGACTTTATATGGGCAAATAAAATTCATAGAATTAAAAAGAAAGTTTTACATCTTCCTAAGTCTGAGTGTGGTTTTAACCTTCCAGACTTGGAATTGTATCAACTCGATACCCAAGGCTTTTACTTGCGACATATAGTTAAATGCACTAAAGAGGAACAATGGGTACATATTGAAGATGCGCATGCTAATCCCCAGAATCTTTTTACGTATCTTTTTTCAAAGGATAAAGTTAAGAACATTAACAACTTCATAGTTAAGAACTCTAAAACAACATGGAAGAAAAGTAAAGTTTTCTACAATAATCTATATCACTCCCTAAAAACACAAACTTATGAAACAATCCTCGGATTGTTTTTCAGAATTCACTGATAAATTGGTCCACATGGAAAACTAAAGGCATAGAAACCGTAAATTACTTGGTAACAGGAAATAAATGTATTTCCATGACAGATTTTAAAAGTAATTTTGGACTGACCAATACTGTAGTTTAAATACATGCAACTTAAAGTTACATATCGCAACATTTCGATTTCAAATATTTTGGACATCAGAGCAACCTTGAGGGAATCTTATTTGAGTCAGAAAAGGATGTTCATGTAATAGGGAAGATATACAAAACCTTGCAGAGCGCATACCAAACTGATAATCTCTTTGAAAAAAATATAAACTATTGGAACCAAGACTTAAAAAGAACTGAGGTTGGCACAATATGGAGGGAAAGTTGGAGCATAACTATCAAAATTACAGTTAACGAAAGTGTACGCTTAACAGTGTCGTGTATTCATAGGTGCCAAGGGAAGCCAGGCTTCCCAAAAACATTTACCAATAAAAAAAAACTATAATTTATATTTCGTCTCTCTGTGTTTCTTAATTTTCCTTCAGTTCACAAGAGGCTGAATGTATCTCACTGGAGAAAGCATCTGAGCGAGCGAAATAGCGCCCCTCTGTCTCTGTATGCCATCTATCTGATGCTGTTTGGTCAAAAAGAGTATGACATTGTTGCCGCCCATAGCATTCAATGCAAGGGAAGCCAGAGAGCATTTAGCCTCCCTTGATAAAAAAAAGTATAAATTAATAGCCAATCAGCGTTGAGCTAAACTGAGTGAGCTCAACTGTGAATGGTCCTGGTTCACCAAAAAGAAAGTGTCAAGGGAAGCCAGTTTGGATTTGGCTTCACTCCCTCCAATCACATCACATCGAGAGCAACAAGTAATTGACAGAAACAACTTTAATTGTTGCATCTCGTTGTCCTACGTTGGTTAACTAGCTAGCTAAAATTGTCCCTTTCTTAAATTAGCGATGGATAGAGATAGGGATTTGGACTTGTGGTTTTACTTAATTCTCCGTACTGGCCAATGATTATAACGACTATTCTGATCCAACCATAAATTCATACATTGTGACCCTGGCCTGAGAGGATGGAAGTTCAATATGTAGCTTGATGCAGAAGGCTAATGTTGAAGAAGGCTAGCTAACGTTACCCATGAAAGGACATTAGGCTAGCGAGCAAGAATTTTAGCCAGGTAGCCTAGGACAACAAAAAATAAAAGCATGTACTGTATGACAGAGTTGTAGACCGTTTCATTAACATGAAAGAGAGGAGGATGGCATTGGGGTTTCTCTACAAGTAGGGTGAGTCAACATGTTTTTTCTTCTTGCATGAACCTGCACACACACACACGCTAAGAGAAATCAGAACCATGGACATTCCACATCATCTTTAGCTTACATTGATTGGAATCAATTGTTTTTGGTATCTTTTAGTTGTCACTGTATTAGACTAAGCATAGGTGATTTGATGGTGTTGAAATGGTGCTGGAATAGTGGAGGCAGCTCCTGTTTTCTTTGCGACTTGCGGTAACTCTCTGTGGTTCTAAATCAATAGTTGTTTAGTAGTATGAAAATGTCAGAAACATTAACTTGCTTGACCATGCTGTAGGTCATGCAATTGTTTGTTACATGCAAAATGCTTTGTGGACTTTACCGGACAGAGGTTGCTCTCCAGTTTTGTGATGAAACAAGGGTGTGGTTGAATTTATTCTTCCACTGTGTCTTCTTATTGTCTTGGCCTTAGGCCTATATATCACGGTCGCAAGGCATATGAACTAACAGGTTATATAGCAAACAATGCAATTATCACAACACATTGGTTGTAAAATGGCTTTTTCTTGCTGGCTTGGCTTCCCCAGGGATTTTTCCCATGCACCGCTACTGGCGCATAATTCAGTATAAACTAATGTATAGAATGTATTATACAAGAGACAAAATTCACAAATTCTGCAGCACAATGGCAGAGTCATGTCTTAAGTGTAAATCAAATTATTACTCAATAATCCATGCTTTCTGGGAATGCTATGAAGTCCGGAAGTTGTGGCCGGAGCCAGAAAGTTGTCTGTCAGAAGTATTACAATGTAAACATACTTTTAATCCGTCTGTCTGCATATTTCAAGACATGGCATATGGGGGTGTAGTGAGATACCCAAGATCTGGACGATTCTCTTCTCATCACTCCTCTTGAAAAAACGTATACTAAAAACTAGGAAAACAATCAATCCGCCATCATTAACACAATGTAAAAATCAAATTATTTATTATTTAAATATTTACAGTAGCATTGGCAACCGAGAAAAACGAATTGATACAATTTGGGAAACAATAATGCAGGCACTAGCGATGGGGGTGTGAGCATGCGGGTCTGGGCAGATGAGATGTAGTCATTGTTTGTGTGCGTCTATAAGTTGTTGTTCGTATGTATTGTATACGTTTATATATGGAGTAAAAAAGAACACTTGACTTGTTTTTATACCATCACATTTCTACCCTAGCTTTATGTATGTACTTAGTATTCATTGGACATCAAATGCTGGCTGAAACCTTGCATCAGGCCTAACAGCTTGCCTGCTTCTAGCATCACAACTTAAGACGGTATCGAGTTGTGTTGCACATAAGCAATAACTCATATCCCCATCTAAAGATGAACATGATTGACGATTGTGTGATACTTAACCTTTTTGTATCAGACAGGAGTCATCAAAGTCTCAGGGAACGTGACAAACAATAAATCATGTAGAATAATTAACAGTTAAGTGAATATTGCAGCAATTTGGTTACTCCACACCACACAGTGCAGTGTTTGAATAAAATAAGTCTGTGTGGTATCATTGACTCGCATTTCAGTTTGTTGAGGTTGAATATTCAGTGCTTCACTGCAACAATCCAACTTATGGGTATGCGGACCAGTATATTGGCTGAATCCCTATTGCCTACTGAAAACCACAACCATGAGAAAAACATATTGGTTTCATGATATCTATTTGCATTTCATCTATTCAACCTCTTACTTTCCAACAGAACGTAAACAGGTTTCAATGTAAATCCTACACATATATGATGACATGTAAATTAAGTGTCCTTTAAGTCAAGAGTGCTGTCATGAACCCTGCATCCTGAGTCGGTTCCTGCCTGTGTTGCCATTTTTCTGCTCGGAATCTCCAGTTTCCTGAGGGTTCGTGAACGCTCCCGGCCTCGTTGCCGGGCGACGTTGCTAGGCGGGAGATCTCCCGATTAACCGCACCTGCATCTCATCAGCGGTCTGCACACCTGGTCCTGATCATCACCCTTCTTAAGCCCGTGACCTGACATCCATTCCCTGCCGGATCGTTAGCCATGAACAGTATGTTTGTCAGTGTATCAGCCTTGGAGTTTCTAGCGTTAGTTTTGTTGTTTTGCACCTTGTTGGCTTGCCGTGTACTTACCTCCGTTTTGTTTCTATCTGCAGTCAATCTCCCGGAACCTTCACCTAACCTCTGCCTGGTTGTCGGCGGCTGCCGAGCCATTCTTGGATCTGCCACTGCACCTCCACCAACTCATCTCCGCTGCCCTCTCTGTCCCCTGGATTATTCTACATCGTTTTTTGAATCTGTTAAATAAATACTCACCTTCGTTTCAACTCACCTTGTCCTGGTCTGCTTCTGGGTTCTGGCTTAGTAAACCGTGACAGAACGATCCGGCCAGAAATGAACCCAGCGGACCTGGACTCTGTTCGCCATGCCATTACCCATCAGGAGAAGATGTTGGGACAACATAGCACGGCACTACAGGAGATAGCATTGTCCGTTCTGAACTTTTCTACCAGTCTGACGAAGACCCAGGCTCAGCTCAGTTTGCCGGTGGAGAATCCACGACCGGTTTCACCCATCTCGCCTGCCGCTTCTGGAGCTGTGCCCTTCCGTGAGCCCAAGGTTCCGACGCCTGATAAATATGAGGGGGAGTTGGGAAGATGCCATTCTTTCCTTATGCAGTGTGGATTAGTGTTCGATCTACAGCCCCACTCTTATGCCACAGACAAGGCTAGGATAGCTTTTGTCATTGAGTTGCTGCGTGGTCGAGCTCTGGAGTGGGCTTCAGCCGTTTGGGAACGACAGGACACCTGCATGGCTTCATACCAGGAGTTCACGGCCGAGATGAGGAAGCTATTTGACCATCCCGTCCGAGGTATGGACGCAGCTAGGCGCCTGTTTTCGCTTCGCCAAGGAACTTGCAGCGTTGCCGACTTCGTGATCGAGTTCAGGACTTTGGCTGTGGAGAGTGGGTGGAATGAGGAGTCTCTGCAAGCGGCCTTTTACCAGGGGCTGTCGGAGCAGCTCAAGGATGAGTTGATCTCCTATCCGGAGCCTAGTGACCTGGACAGCTTGGTAGCCTTGTCTATTCGGGTGGATAACAGAGTTCGAGAGAGAAGGAGGGAGAAGCAATGGGGCCCGTCCAATCAATCAGCTTCTCAGTTCCCAGTCGGGTCAGGGGGTGGACCAGAATACGTTGATCATTGTCCAACACACAGGATTAGTGGAGAGGTCCTGCCTCCAGATTCTGAACCCATGCAAGTGGGGCGGCACGGGTTAACCAAGGAGGAGCGCCAACATAGACGTAAGACCAACTGCTGCCTCTACTGTGGTAGTTCGGGACATTACATCTCCACTTGTTCCCGGCGGTCGTCAAACTGCTCGGCTCGCTAAAGTTGGGAGGACTTTTAGCGAGCCAGTTTCAACCTCTCAATACCTCTGTCAGACCCCGTTTCCCGGCTACCCTCATGAACAGGAATCAGAGTTTAGCGATTAACGCTTTCGTCGATTCAGGTGCCGATGGAAGCTTTATTGATGCCGAAGTGGTGGAACAGCTGGGGCTTTCCAAGGAGCGATTACCGGAAGCCATTGAAGCTACCACTCTGAACGGCAGTAGTCTGGCACGTATCACGATGAGGACTGAACCGGTTAAGATGCTGTTGTCAGGGAATCATTCTGAGGTGATCTCATTCTTCATTCTGCCTTCTTCCCATGTTCCTCTGGTCCTTGGATACCCCTGGCTGAACGAACACAATCCCACGTTCGATTGGGTGACTGGCAAGGTAACTAGTTGGAGCCTTGATTGTCATGCTAACTGCCTCAAGACTGCCTGTTCCCATTCTGTTCCCAGTCAGGTGATTGAGGCTAAACCCCCAGATTTGTCCCTGGTTCCCGAGACATATCACGATTTGGGGGAAGTGTTCAGTAAGCAGAGGGCTCTGTCACTCCCTCCCCACCGACCATGTGATTGTGCCATAAACCTGTTTCCTGGAGCTGTCTATCCCAAGGGACGGTTATACAGCATCTCCCGACCTGAACGTGAGGCTTTGGAGACCTACATCAAGGAGTCCCTAGCTGCTGGTCTCATTCGTCCCTCGTCATCACCCCTGGGGGCAGGATTCTTCTTTGTGGGTAAGAAGGATGGCTCTCTTCGACCGTGTATTGATTATCGGGGGTTGAATGATATCACGGTCAAGAACAAGTATCCCCTGCCCTTGATGAGCTCTGCCTTCGACTCCTTACAGGGTGCTACTGTGTTCACCAAGCTAGACCTACGCAATGCGTATCACCTGGTCCGGATCAGAGAGGGGGACGAGTGGTTGACGGGTTTCAATACACCGATGGGTCACTTCGAGTATCAGGTGATGCCGTTTGGACTGACCAATGCTCCAGCAGTGTTCCAGAGTATGGTGAATGATGTCCTGAGAGATATGATCGGTCTCTTTGTGTTTGTTTACCTGGATGACATTCTTATCTTCTCGAAGGAACTTTCCAGCCACGTCCAGCATGTCAGGCAGGTTCTGCAGCGATTGTTGGAGAATCGCCTGTTCGTGAAGGCCGAGAAGTGCGAATTTCACGCCCACACTACATCCTTCCTCGGGTACATCATCTCCAGGGGAGAGATTAGGATGGACCAGGAGAAGGTTAGGGCGGCTGCCGAGCCATTCTTGGATCTGCCACTGCACCTCCACCAACTCATCTCCGCCGCCTGCTCTGTCCCCTGGATTATTCTACATTGTTTTTTGAATCTGTTAAATAAATACTCACCTTCGTTTCAACTCACCTTGTCCTGGTCTGCTTCTGGGTTCTGGCTTAGTAAACCGTGACAAGTGCATTAACAGTCTACGAAGATGCATTGCTCTTCCAACCCCTGATTGAAGTGGGGGTGATTTGACACAAAATGTATTTATATCTTCCCGGCGCTAACTGCATTCTCCCAGATGATTTTTGGGAAATGACAGAGGTGAGTCAGTCCAGTCTCCAGTCCTGAGGAGCGTCTGCTCAGGGAGATAGACTTGTTCCTAATGAATATTTATTGTGAAATGTGTTGTTTTACAGGGTCAGCCATAGTAATTAAGTGCCTTGCTCAAGGGCACATCGACAGATTTTTCACCTTGTCGGCTCGGGTATTCAAACCAGCTACCTTTCGGTTACTGGCCCAACGCTCTAACTGTCTACCTGGGGCTGAAAAACCTATAAAACAAAAAGTTGTAATGGTTTTCAACTCATAGCGATGTCACATAAAGCTTACTTAATCATTCAATTTATTAAAAGTATTTTCACCGCATCAGGGATGGCGTACACAGACATTTCGGCTTTACAGCCTTCGTCAGTGTGTAGGTACAATTTTATTTTAATTCAAAACAGCATTTGTAAAGAACAGTGCCTTCAGAAAGTATTCATACCCCTTGATGTTGTCTGTTATTCTGTGATTTACCCTCCTGCGCCTTCAAATCACCCATCATATTTTGTGTAACTTGCCTACACACAATACCCCATTGTGCCAGAGTGGAATTGTGTGGAATGTTTTTTAAAATTTGTACTAATTAATTAAATATAAAAAGCTGAAATGTCAATAAGTATTCAAAATCAAATGAAATTTTATTTGTCACATGCGGCAAATACAAAAGGTAATACCTTACCGTGAAATGTTTACTTACAAGCCCTTAACCAACAATGCAGTTCAAGAAATAGAGTTAAGAAAATATTTACTAAATAAACAAAAGTTAGAAAAATGTAAATATATATATATATACAGTGGGGAGAACAAGTATTTGATACACTGCAAATTTTGCAGGTTTTCCTACTTACAAAGCATGTAGAGGTCTGTAATTTTTATCATAGGTACACTTCAACTGTGAGAGACGGAATCTAAAACTTTGTATGATTTTTAAGTAATTAATTTGCATTTTATTGCATGACATAAGTATTTGATACATCAGAAAAGCAGAACTTAATATTTGGTACAGAACCTTTGTTTGCAATTACAGAGATCATACGTTTCCTGTAGGTCTTGACCAGGTTTGCACACACTGCAGCAGGGATTTTGGCCCACTCCTCCATACAGACCTTCTCCAGATCCTTCAGGTTTCGGGGCTGTCGCTGGGCAATACGGACTTTCAGCTCCCTCCAAAGATTTTCTATTGGATTCAGGTCTGGAGACTGGTTAGGCCACTCCAGGACCTTGAGATGCTTCTTACGGAGCCACTCCTTAGTTGCCCTGGCTGTGTGTTTCGGGTAGTTGTCATGCTGGAAGACCCAGCCACGACCCATCTTCAATGCTCTTACTGAGGGAAGGCGGTTGTTGGCCAAGATCTCGCGATACATGGCCCCATCCATCCTCCCCTCAATACGGTGCAGTCGTCCTATCCCCTTTGCAGAAAAGCATCCCCAAATAATGATGTTTCCACCTCCATGCTTCACGGTGGGGATGGTGTTCTTGGGGTTGTACTCATCCTTCTTCTTCTTCCAAACACGGTGAGTGGAGTTTAGACCAAAAAGCTCTATTTTTGTCTCATCAGACCACATGACCTTCTCCCATTCCTCCTCTGGATCATCCAGATGGTCATTGGCAAACTTCAGACGGGCCTGGACATGCGCTGGCTTGAGTAGGGGGACCTTGCGTGCGCTGCAGGATTTTAATCCATGACGGCGTAGTGTGTTACTAATGGTTTTCTTTGAGACTGTGGTCCCAGCTCTCTTCAGGTCATTGACCAGGTCCTGCCGTGTAGTTCTGGGCTGATCCCTCACCTTCCTCATGATCATTGATGCCCCACAAGGTGAGATCTTGCATGGAGCCCCAGACCGAGGGTGATTGACCGTCATCTTGAACTTCTTCCATTTTCTAATAATTGCGCCAACAGTTGTTGCCTTCTCACCAAGCTGCTTGCCTATTGTCCTGTAGCTCATCCCAGCCTTGTGCAGGTCTACAATTTTATCCCTGATGTCCTTACACAGCTCTCTGGTCTTGGCCATTGTGGAGAGGTTGGAGTTTGTTTGATTGAGTGTGTGGACAGGTGTCTTTTATACAGGTAACGAGTTCAAACAGGTGCAGTTAATACAGGTAATGAGTGGAGAACAGGAGGGCTTCTTAAAGAAAAACTAACATGTCTGTGAGAGCCGGAATTCTTACTGGTTGGTAGGTGATCAAATACTTATGTCATGCAATAAAATGCAAATTAATTACTTAAAAATCATACAATGTGATTTTCTGGATTTTTGTTTTAGATTCCGTCTCTCACAGTTGAAGTGTACCTATGATAAAAATTACAGACCTGTACATGCTTTGTAAGTAGGAAAACCTGCAAAATCGGCAGTGTATCAAATACTTGTTCTCCCCACTGTATATGTAATTAATACAGAGGTCCGGACCTCGGTGTCCTCATGTAGTTACGGCCATGTAACTAGTGTATTATAGATGATTATGAGCTTGTGTGTTGAAACCGATATTGACACTGTTAATTAATTGAATGGTGATTAATAATGTATTAATTAACTAGAATATATTTAAAACACCAACTTGTTAGATCTGGATAAATAAACTCTAAATTATTCAACTGTAATAGATAGATTAAAAGGAAAGAAATGGAAATGAATCTAACAGTGGTATTTCAAAAATGTTAATCCTTCTTGCATACAATATTTGAGAGAAGGTAAAATCCTGAAAAATATTCAGGTTCACGACGTTGCAAGTGGGCCATTTCAATGGGTCCTGAATGGGGAAAGGTGGGTAAAATGTGATTACCTCACAGGGATAAGAGTGTTTTGTATATCCTAAGACGTATTTTATTTTCCTTCTCCCAGAATAAACAGCCTATATCTCTCGCAACTCGCCGCAATTGATTTTCCCTTCTTTCTTCACTCCACCTTAAGCTCTGCCTCCAGCCTCGAGATGGGATTCAATCCATCCCTATGGCCCAAAACAGTTCATTCAGTTTGAGCCGATAGGAATCTGGCTGGGGTGAAGGGGCGTGAGGAGGAGATTCAATGCCGAGCATAAAAAGTGAGTCCCGCTTCGACAAATGAACGTGACCTGTGACTTATTATAATCGTGGCATCCATTGTAGTTTGTTAGACTGGCTCAGCAATGTTCAACTCACAGTAGGCCAACTGTTCAGTGTGATTTATGTTACTTTTATCTTTTATATTATAATGTCCATCAGAATGCAAATTGAAAGTGTATTCGAAACTTGCCTTGGATGAAGTATTTTCTTGTCTGAAACACTCAGATGCAAATATAGTAGGATAAAAATATTCTAGCTACAAATAGCTAGCTGTTGTTCAGTGCATGCAAGCCATCTGACAAAACTTGACTTTTACGCCAATATCAGGGGCGTAGGAGCAACTTTTGAAAAACAGGTTTTAAATGCTCATTTCTAGTTTTAAACGTAGACATGAAAGGTCAAACTGAAATTAATCAATCTCCACTCTACACAATTATGTATAAAATATCATCCTGAATGCCTCTCTCCTGCATGACATTAACACATGCAATACACCCTCCTATCATTTAATCAGAGATCATAATATCATATATTATATGATAATTCAGATTGATTCACACAGAACATCAGTCTATGAACTCTATGAGCATGGAGAGGCACTTCTCACTATCTTTCCTGTTTGATTGTGGCCTCTCGCTCTCTCTGCCTGTCTGCCTATCCATCTGTGGGTATCATCATGGCTGCCTCTCTCCTGCAAGAAGTTAGCACATGCAATACACACTGTAAAAAGTAACTGCCCAATCATTAAAGAAATTGAGTATTGGCTACTCAAACATATCCAACGGTCAGTAGAACTCAAATCATAAAAGTGGTACTAACTCATATGTCAATAAGATGTCTTATCACTTAATGTTTTAGAGTACTGTTAACAAATATTAGGTTATTGAGTAAATATAACCTTATTTATTTGTGTTCTGCTAATTTAAAGTTATTGAGTTTTTAAAGTCAATCTAACATTTATTAAATAAGTTATTCTTACTTGATTCTATTATGTTTTACGTCTTTACTTAAAATAATAAAGCAGGAGTCAGACCAGTGCCTCCTCTAGATTTGGTCTGGGGTCACCCCCACCATAAAACGTTTTAGTATTATTTTTCAGTCTTAAAGTACATTTCCTGCAGTTCTACACATTTTACCATGGCTATAGAGAAATTGTTGCAGTTTTAAATCACATTTTGCCATGAGGCAAAGAAAGCAGTTTCAAAGCAAATTGCACGCATTATTTCTTTTTTTGGCCATGGGGTGGTGATAATCTTTTGCCGTTTTAAAGCTCATTTCCTGCAATTCTACACATTTTGTAATGACTTATGCCATGTTCATATGATATCTGTGTGAGAGTGACTATCAAAATCAATGGGGGCCCCCTGGAGGTCAGGGTCCCTGAGCACATGCCCTGCGTGCTCGATAGCTGGCTAGACTACCTTACCTAGCAATCTATTTTGTTTTAGAACACACAAGTGACTGACATAACAAGTGGCAAACTTCTGATGCACTACCAAATTTAAAAATCACACCTTATGTATTCTACTTTTCTAACTCTCAACAGTAAGTTGAGACCGTGATT
Organism: Coregonus lavaretus; assembly: GCF_964263955.1. Taxonomy (NCBI): domain Eukaryota; kingdom Metazoa; phylum Chordata; class Actinopteri; order Salmoniformes; family Salmonidae; genus Coregonus; species Coregonus lavaretus. The sequence goes on along the minus strand of NC_140003.1, from coordinate 8,200,938 downwards.
GACTAAAAAAATAAAAGTTTTTAGGGCCACAGGGCCCTACACATAGAGCGTAGTCTGCGTATAGGAAGAGGCCCGGGTCTGAGTCAGACACATTGATATTTGAGTACAGTTCATTTATCGGTGTTGTGCAGATATAGAAGTATTATGTTTTTGCAAGTTATTAACACTTAATAGTGCCACATGGCTCTATTTTTTGAGGATTGTGGGTAATTATTATTGTTTTGACTTCATGATACTTTTACCCAATGTTGTATGCATGTTTGAAGAAAGAAAAGTATATTTCTAAAATAGTATTAATCAGTTTGTTGTGCTATGAGGTGTAATTGATCATGATGAATGGATATCAAAGCCGTCAGGCAAATTGACGTTCAATAATGAGACAAGCCCCTCCCACCATCAACAAAGTAATGTGCACCACTCTTAATGATGATTCACAGATTATTCACACTTTGAACATTATGGGCTTGGAGGCCTGTTGGTTTGTGGCCTCTCTCTCTGCCTGTCTGTTTGTACATGGCTGTCACTCTCCTACCATGATCATGATAGCACCAAACAATGTATTAACACCTTCATGACTCATAATCACTGTGATGAAGTTAAAGACACCTAAGCTAAAAGCACTCAAATTTGCCAGCTAGTTTTCCAGGGGTGGTGTGCGGGCAGTTGCCAAGAACCTGACTTATCATTTGCACTCCTTCGCAAAAAAATTACAGTGCCTATAGAAACACTACATCCCGTTGGATTTCTTCAAATTGTATTGTGTTATAAAGTGGGATTACAATCTACAAAAAATACTCTTTAATTTCAAAGTGGAAGAAAAAATCAAAAATCAAATCAAGATTAATGAAAAGTAAACACTAATATTATTTTTTTATTGGGGGGGGGGGCCATTTTATCTGCTTCTCACATTGGGGAGGACATCCTCTCCAAGGATGTCAGGGACAAGATTGTAGACCTACACAAGGCTGGAATGGGCTACAAGACCATCGCCAAGCAGCTTGGTGAGATGGTGACAACAGTTGGTGCGATTATTCGCAAATGGAAGAAACACAAAAGAACTGTGAAAGTGTTGTGGTCAGATGAGACCAAAATGGAGCTCTTTGGCATCAAATCAACTCGCCGTGTTTGGAGGAGGAGGAATGACCCCAAGAACACAATCCCCACCGTCAAACATGGAGGTGGAAACATTATGCTTTGGGGGTGTTTTTCTGCTGAGGGGACAGGACAACTTCACCACATCAAAGGGACGATGGACGGGGCCATGTACCGTCAAATCTTGGGTGAGAACCTCCTTCCCTCAGCCAGGGCATTGAAAATGGGTCGTGGATGTGTATTCCAGCATGACAATAACCCAAAACACACAGCTAAGACAACAAAGGAGTGGCTCAAGAAGAAGCACATCAAGGTCCTGGAGTGGCCTAGCCAGTCTCCAGACCTTAATCCCATAGAAAATCTGTGGAGGGAGCTGAAGGTTCGAGTTGCCAAACATCAGCCTCGAAACCTTACTGACTTGGAGAAGATCTGCAAAGAGGAGTGGGACAAAATACCTCCAGAGATGTGTGCAAACCTGGTGGCCAACTACAAGAAACGTCTGACCTCTGTGATTGCCAACAAGGGTTTTGCCACCAAGTACTAAGTCATGTTTTGCAGAGGGGTCAAATACTTATTTCCCTCATTAAAATGCAAATCAATTTATAACATTTTAGACATTTTTCTGGATTTTGTTGTTGTTATTCTGTCTCTCACTGTTCAAATAAACCTACCATTAAAATTATAGACTGATCATGTCTTTGTCAGTGGGCAAATGTACAAAATCAGCAGGGGATCAAATACTTTTTTCCCTCTCTGTAGAAGAACAATATTAGTGATTGGATAAAAAGTATTTCCCTTGACAGTCATTTCCAATTATTGTATACAGGCTAGAAATGGCAGTGCCATGAACTATAAAGGTCTTATAAATGCATAGTCTGATTTATGGTTCAGGGGTGAGTGTGTAACAGACGTGGTAATGAGTTTACACAGCACTATGTGCAACCTAAACAGCAAGACATCAGATAAATAAATGGTTTTGGATGCTCTGGAAATTACCACATTAATCTGAATGTGTTGAAAGTGAGAGAGACACTGCAAGGACACCCTTCTTTAACAAACTTCTCAACATAAAACACGAGTGTACTTCAACATGTAAAAGACATTGCTCCAGAATTTATAGCAAACCCGATTGAATTTCAGTTTACTCACAAGAATGCCTGATGTTAGCCCAAGATGTACTCTTAAGGAGCACACCATCCAAGGACCTTATGTTATTTTCAGAAGTAGATTGGCTCTGGCAGCCAAAGCAGCCAAATACTCCATCTAAAAGTGAATCGATTCTCAATTGCGATACGGTTCTAGAAACATAAAGCCCTTTACTTTCATATCACATCAAAATAATTTCACAAATGCAAAAAATACACTTACTGTACACTGTTTTAACCGGCTTTATCACAGTTGCAGACAACAATATTTTTTTCAGTGACAACACGTTTCTGGTGGCCTTCTTCCATTACACACAGGTGTTTGGAGAATGCTAGATTATTTTATAAAAAAATGTTTTTTCACCTTTATTTAACCAGGTAAGCCAGTTGAGAACAAGTTCTCATTTACAACTGCGACCTGGCCAAGATAAAGCAAAGCAGTGCGATAAAAACAACAACACAGAGTTACATATGGGGTAAAACAAAACATAAAGTCAAAAATACAACAGAAAATATATATACAGTGTGTGCAAATGTAGCAAGTTATGGAGGTAAGGCAATAAATAGGCTATAGTGCAAAATAATTACAATTAGTATTAACACTGGAATGACAGATGTGCAAGAGATGATGTGCAAATAGAGATACTGGGGTGCAAATGAGCAAAATAAATAACAATATGGGGATGAGGTAGTTGGGTGGGCTAATTTCAGATGGGCTGTGTACAGGTGCAGTGATCGGTAAGGTGCTCTGACAACTGATGCTTAAAGTTAGTGAGGGAGATAAGAGTCTCCAGCTTCAGAGATTTTTGCAATTCGTTCCAGTCATTGGCAGCAGAGAACTGGAAGGAATGGCGGCCAAAGGAGGTGTTGGCTTTGGGGATGACCAGTGAGATATACCTGCTGGAGCGCATACTACGGGTGGGTGTTGCTATGGTGACCAATGAGCTAAGATAAGGCAGGAATTTGCCTAGCAGTGATTTATAGATGGCCTGGAGCCAATGGGTTTGGCGGCGAATATGTAGTGAGGACCAGCCAACAAGAGCGTACAGGTCACAGTGGTGGGTAGTATATGGGGCTTTGGTGACAAAACGGATGGCACTGTGATAGACTACATCCAATTTGCTGAGTAGAGTGTTGGAGGCTATTTTGTAAATGACATCGCCGAAGTCAAGGATCGGTAGGATAGTCAGTTTTACGAGGGCATGTTTGGCAGCATGAGTGAAGGAGGCTTTGTTGCGAAATAGGAAGCCAATTCTAGATTTAACTTTGGATAGGAGATTCTTAATGTGAGTCTGGAAGGAGAGTTTACAGTCTAACCAGACACCTAGGTATTTGTATTTGTCCACATACTCTAGGTCAGACCCGTCGAGAGTAGTGATTCTAGTCGGGTGGGCAGGTGCCAGCAGCATTCGATTGAAGAGCATGCATTTAGTTTTACTAGTGTTTAAGAGCAGTTGGAGGCTACTGAAGGAGTGTTGTATGGCATTGAAGCTCGTTTGGAGGTTTGTTAACACAGTGTCCAATGAAGGGCCAGATGTATACAAAATGGTGTCGTCTGCGTAGAGGTGGATCTGAGAGTCACCAGCAGCAAAAGCGACATCATTGATATACACAGAGAAAAGAGTCGGCCCAAGAATTGAACCCTGTGGCACCCCCATAGAGACTGGATGCAGAGCTGGTGGCCGGGGTAGTGCTATCCAGGTAGAAAGCATGGCCAGCCGTAGCAAAATGCTTGTTGAAATTCTCGATTATTGTAGATTTATCGGTGGTGATAGTATTTCCTAGCCTCAGTGCAGTGGGCAGCTGGGAGGAGGTGCTCTTATTCTCCATGGACTTTACAGTGTCCCAAAAGTTTTTGGAGTTAGTGCTACAGAATGCACATTTCTGTTTGAAAAAGTTAGCCTTTGCTTTCCTAACTGCTTGTGTATATTGGTTCCTGACTTCCCTGAAAAGTTGCATATCGCGGGGGCTATTTGATGCTAATGCAGTACGCCACAGGATGTTTTTGTGCTGGTCAAGGGCAGTCAAGTCTGAGGAGAACCAGGGGCTATATCTGTTCTTAGTTCTGTATTTTTTGAATGGGGCATGTTTATTTAAGATTGAGAGGAAATTACTTTTAAAGAACAACCAGGCATCCTCTACTGACGGAATGAGATCTACAGTGGCGAAAAAAAGTATTTAGTCAGCCACCAATTGTGCAAGTTTTCCCACTTAAAAAGATGAGAGAGGCATGTAATTTTCATCATAGGTACACATCAACTATGACAGACAAAATGAGAATTTTTTTTCCAGAAAATCATATTGTAGGATTTTTTATGAATTTATTTGCAAATTATGGTGGAAAATAAGTATTTGGTCAATAACTAAAGTTTCTCAATACTTTGTTATATACCCTTTGTTGGCAATGACACAGGTCAAACGTTTTCTGTAAGTCTTCACAAGGTTTTCACACACTGTTGCTGGTATTTTGGCCCATTCCTCCATGCAGATCTCCTCTAGAGCAGTGATGTTTTGGGGCTGTCGCTGGGCAACACAGACTTTCAACTCCCTCCAAAGATTTTCTGTGGGGTTGAGATCTGGAGACTGGCTAGGCCACTCCAGGACCTTGAAATGCTTCTTACAAAGCCACTCCTTCGTTGCCCGGGCGGTGTGTTTGGGATCATTGTCATGCTGAAAGACCCAGCCACGTTTCATCTTCAATGCCCTTGCTGATGGAAGGAGGTTTTCACTCAAAATCTCACGATACATGGCCCCATTCATTCTTTCCTTTACACGGATCAGTCGTCCTGGTCCCTTTGCAGAAAAACAGCCCCAAAGCATGATGTTTCCACCCCCATGCTTCACAGTAGGTATGGTGTTCTTTGGATGCAACTCAGCATTCTTTGTACTCCAAACACGACGAGTTGAGTTTTTACCAAAAAGTTATATTTTGGTTTCATCTGACCATATGACATTCTCCCAATCCTCTTCTGGATCATCCAAATGCCCTCTAGCAAACTTCAGACGGGCCTGGACATGTACTGGCTTAAGCAGGGGGCGTCTTGCACTGCAGGATTTGAGTTCCTGGCGGCCTAGTGTGTTACTGATGGTAGGCTTTGTTACTTTGGTCCCAGCTCTCTGCAGGTCATTCACTAGGTCCCCCTGTGTGGTTCTGGGATTTTTGCTCACCATTCTTGTGATCATTTTGACCCCACGGGGTGAGATCTTGCGTGGAGCCCCAGATCGAGGGAGATTATCAGTGGTCTTGTATGTCTTCCATTTCCTAATAATTGCTCCCACAGTTGATTTCTTCAAACCAAGCTGCTTACCTATTGCAGATTCAGTCTTCCCAGCCTGGTGCAGGTCTACAATTTTGTTTCTGGTGTCCTTTGACAGCTCTTTGGGCTTGGCCATAGTGGAGTTTGGAGTATGACTGTTTGAGGTTGTGGACAGGTGTCTTTTATACTGATAACAAGTTCAAACAGGTGCCATTAATACAGGTAACGAGTGGAGGACAGAGGAGCCTCTTAAAGAAGAAGTTACAGGTCTGTGAGAGCCAGAAATCTTGCTTGTTTGTAGGTGACCAAATAATTATTTTCCACCATAATTTGCAAATCAATTCATTAAAAATCCTACAATGTGATTTTCAGGATTTTTTTTCTCAATTTGTCTGTCATAGTTGACGTGTACCTATGATGAAAATTACAGGCCTCTCTCATCTTTTTAAGTGGGAGAACTTGCACAATTGGTGGCTGACTAAATACTTTTTTTCCCCACTGTATATCCATCCAGGATACCTGGGCCAGGTCAATTAGGAAGGCCTGCCCGTGTGGTATCTAAATAATGATGCCAATTATGCTGTGAGACCAAGGAGTCAGCTTACACTGTACTTTGATTATAAAGGTTTATTTATATCACAAGATTTCAGCGTAAATTTACAGACATCTGCAGGCATCTGGAGAACAACGAACTCAAAATAATATGTTGTTTCGTCCTCCTTTGTTTTAACCGTGGTATTTATATCCTATGCCCTATGTAACATAATATGGGTGTTTTCCCATAAACCAATCCCAGGAGGCCACCTAACAGACTTCCTCTAACACACCATTTGCAAAACATCAACAAAGTCATAAACTGTTTAAACACTACATATTTCCCCCCTTCGAGACTAATTAAGTCTCGAAAACAAAAAGAATAGGATTATGACAAATAACAATTTCTCTTATTGAGTATCTTTAACAATAAACCAAAAACAAATTTTTCTATGGAGTGTAAATACATTTCTATGAAATATGAACAAATCTTTATGGAGTGTGAGAGCGAAAAACCTGTCTGGCAGCTTTCTTTCCAAATATCCATCAATCAATCAAGACAGTAAAATTCTCTCACGGCCCCTCTGCCCGAGGCAACCACCTAAGTACTCCAGATCAATTCATAAATCTTTATCAATGCATTTTAAACTATGATGCAATTTTAATACACATGAAAGCCTCAGCAAAGAAAATACAATCAAAAATGTCCACATTCAGGCTGGTCGACCCATCGGACCCTCCTGTGGATTCTCTCTATCCCATCCTCGTTGCCATTCTGTGGTATCTAAATAATGATGCCAATTATGCTGTGAGACCAAGGAGTCCGCTTACACTGTACTTTGATTATAAAGGTTTATTTATATCACAAGATTTCAGCGTAAATTTACAGACATCTGCAGGCCTCTGGAGAACAACGGACTCAAAATAATATGTTGTTCTGTCCTCCTTTGTTTTAACCGTGGTATTTATATCCTATGCCCTATGTAACATAATATGGGTGTTTTCCCATAAACCAATCCCAGGAGGCCACCTAACAGACTTCTTCTAACACACAATTTGCAAACATCAACAAAGTCATAAACTGTTTAAACACTACACTCGCTAAAGTGTTTTAGGGAGCGTTTGACAGTGATGAGGGGTGGTCATTTGACCGCGGACCCGTTACGGACGCAGGCAATAAGGCAGTGATTGCTGAGATCCTGGTTGAAGACAGCGGAGGTGTATTTAGAGGGTAAGTTAGTCAGGATGATATCTATGAGGGTACCCATGTTTACGGATTTAGGGTTGTACCTGGTAGGTTCGTTGATAATTTGTGTGAGATTGAGGGCATCTAGTTTGGATTGTAGGATGGCCGGGGTGTTAAGCATATCTCAATTTAGGTCACCAAGCATTACGAACATCATGGTTGGCGGAGTGTGCTAACGCAGTGAATAACTCAAACTTAGGAAGTAGACTTCTGATGTTAACGTGCAGAAAACCAAGGCTTTTACAGTTACAGAAGTGAACAAATGATAGCTCCTGGGGAGTAGGAGTGATACTGGGGTCTGCAGGGCCTGGGTTAGCCTCTACATCACCAGAGGAACAGAGGAGGACTAGAATAAGGATACGTCTAAAGGCTTTAAGAACTGAGGGAAATAAGTATTTGACCCCTCTGCAAAACTTAGTATTTGGTGGCAAAACCCTTGTTGGCAATCACAGAGGTCAGACGTTTCTTGTAGTTGGCCACCAGGTTTGCACACATCTCAGGAGGGATTTTGTTCCACTCCTCTTTGCAGATCTTCTCCAAGTCATTAAGGTTTTGAGGCTGACGTTTGGCAACTCGAACCTTCAGCTCCCTCCACAGATTTTCTATGGGATTAAGGTCTGGAGACTGGCTAGGCCACTAGGAGGTTCTCACCCAAGATTTGACGGTACATGGCCCCGTCCATCGTCCCTTTGATGCTGTGAAGTTGTCCTGTCCCCTTAGCAGAAACCCCCCCCCCCAAAGCATAATGTTTCCACCTCCATGTTTGACGGTGGGGATGGGGTTCTTGGGGTCATAGGCAGCATTCCTCCTCCTCCAAACTCGGCAAGTTGAGTTGATGCAAAAGAGCTCCATTTTGGTCTCATCTGACCACAACACTTGCACCCAGTTCTCCTCTGAATCATTCAGATGTTCATTGGCAAACTTCAGACGACCCTGTATATGTGCTTTCTTGAGCAGGGGGACCTTGTGGGCGCTGCAGGATTTCTGTCCTTCACGGCGTAGTGTGTTACCAATTGTTTTCTTGGTGACTATGGTCCCAGCTGCCTTGAGATCATTGACAAGATCCTCCCGTGTAGTTCTGGGCTGATTCCTCACCGTTCTCATGATCATTGCAACTCCACGAGGTGAGATCTTGCATGGAGCCCTAGGCCAAGGGAGATTGACAGTCTTTTGTGTTTCTTCCATTTGCGAATAATCTCACCAACTGTTGTCACCTTCTCACCAAGCTGCTTGGCGATGGTCTTGTAGCCCATTCCAGCCTTGTGTAGGTCTACAATCTTGTCCCTGACATCCTTGGAGAGCTCTTTGGTCTTGGCCATGGTGGAGAGTTTGGAATCTGATTGATTGATTGCTTCTGTGGTCAGGTGCCTTTTATACAGGTAACAAACTGAGATTAGGAGCACTCCCTTTAAGAGTGTGCTCCTAAACTCAGCTCGTTACCTGTATAAAAGACACCTGGGAGCCAGACATTTTTCTGATTGAGAGGGGGTCAAATACTTATTTCCCTCATTAAAATGCAATTGAATTTATAACATTTTTGACATGCGTTTTTCTGATTTTTTGTTGTCATTCTGTCTCTCACTGTTCAAATAAACCTACCATTAAAATTATAGACTGATCATTTTTTTGTCAGTGGGCAAACTTACAATATCAGCAGGGGATCAAATACTTTTTTCCCTCACTGTAGATTGAAGGGGTTGAGGGGAACTGAAGGGTGTGACAAAAAATAATAAAAAAACAAGATAACTAATGTAAAATATACTGTGTCCGTAAAATGTATATAGTATGTATAAGCTGAATGTAGAAGCCTAAGTATGGTTGTCTGTTAGTTTACTCCAATTAAGGATGGTAGGGTTAGTGGAAAATAATAAAGAAGGAAAATATATGGGGGATTGGAAATGATACAGATAATTACATTGATACAAGCCACAATCTATCTGCAATATTAAAGCTGATCTACCCCCCCCCCCCCCCCCCCCCCAATCTAAAAATAATAATAATAATAATAATAATTGACAGAGTGAAAAGAAGGAAGCCTGTACAGAATACATTTTTTTCCAAGACATGCATCCTTTTTGCAACAAGGCACTAAAGTAATACTGCAAAAATGTGTCAAAGCAATTAACTTTTTGTCCTGAATACAAAGTGTTATGTTTGGGGCAAATCCAACACAACGCATAACTGACTACCACTCTTCACATTTTCAAGCATAGTGGTGGCTGCATCATGTTATAGGTATGCTTGTTATCGTTAAGGACTGGGGAGTTCTTCACAATAAAAAAAAAATAGAATGCCGCTAATTGTGGTCCTCTGTAGCTCAGCTGGTAGAGCATGGCGCTTGTAACGCTAAGGTAGTGGGTTCGATCCCCGGGACCACCCATACACAAAAAAAATAAAAAATGTATGCACGCATGACAGTAAGTCGCTTTGGATAAAAGCGTCTGCTAAATGGCATATTATTATTATTATTATTATAATCACAGGCAAAATCCTAGAGGACAACATGGTTCAGTCTGCTTTACACCAGACACTGGGAGATTAATTCACCTTTCAGCAGGACAATAACCTAAAACACAATGCAACTGGAGTTGCTTACCAAGAACACAGTGAATGTTCCTGAATGGCCGAGTTATAGTTGACTTAAATCTGCTTGAAAATCTATGGCAAGAACTGAAAATGGCTGTCTAGTAATGATCAACAACACATTTTACAGAGCTTGAAGAATTTTTAAAAGAATAATGGGCAAATGTTGCACAATCCAGGTGTGGAAAGCTCTTAAAGACTTACCCAGAAATACTCACAACTGTAATTGCTGCCAAAGTTGATTATACAAAGTATTGACTCAGGGGTGTTGAATACTTACAGAATGTAAATTAGATATTTCTGTATTTCATTTTCAATACATTTGCACACAAAAAAACAACTTGTTTTCACTGTCATTATGGGGTATTGTGTGTAGATCGGTGAGAAAAAAAATCCAAGGCCAAGGTCCAGGATGTATCCTTAAAACAGTTTCACCCAAACTTTCTTGAAGGTCTTTTTCAGTCTGTTAAAGTGCATCCAGGCTTTTAAAAGCTATATCAAGCTATCTGATGCCGACAGACCAGCAAAGGTGCAGAGCTAATGCTATTTTCTCAAAGATGCATTTAGCCACTGCAGCATCACAGCTGCGTTCCTTTCGCAATGATGTGGGATAAAAACAGCGAAGCGTGGATGGACAACATAATATAAAGTTTGCGATTTCTTTCACAAACTTTCAATCTAATACTTTCCTATTGACACACTGTGAAAGTGAAAAAGTGTTTCAGATTGGTTTTGAAAAAAGATGCGAATGAATTCATCAAAAACATTTCCAGTATTTGCATACCTCACATCCCCCATAAGTGTCAGTCAGAGAGCCAATGAACAGTCACAGTATCAGTCAATACTGTGGTTGCCTCAAATCATGTGCTGTGAAGGATATTGGCACCCAGAGAATTATGGCTAAAAATAGCCATTGACTAATGTAAACCTGTGCTTTCTCTATTGACTACTGGCTAATGGCTGGTGCAATTTGGGAATATTACCACTTTAGTGAAATACATTTAAAAAAGGTTTAAATTCACTCAATATAGAATGGACTAAAGCTTTATGGTGTTGTGAGGCTAACATGACATCTGAACCATTTGGACGCCAATCTGGCAACCAACCTCTGGCTGTAGCTACACTCAGATAGACATTATTGACTGGAATTCTAGCCTAGAGGTGGGTTAAAAATTGACAAAATGCATATTTCAACAAAACAAAAAATATTGATAGCTTGCTACCATTGCATAAGTAAATACAGGTGCCTCTGGTCCAAATGCAAAAATGGTTTCACGCTCCTGTCCTTGTGTGTCCCGTCATGTTGCTTCTCTGAACCGGTGACACGTCTTTAACAATACCTACAATACCTGCACCTGACACCGCCATCCACAGAGCCCTGTATAGCCACCTCCAAACTTGTCTCTACTCCCGCGGTCTCTCTGACAGTACCAACAGCTCACAAATCACACCCTATTATCCAGGAGTCATCCTCAAAGGAGCCTTGGAGGTCAGATACGGGGCAATTTACCACACCTGCCATACCTTCAACCTGGCTTAAAGGGTTTCCTTGTTGTTGTGACACTATGATCTGGCAGACAGTAGCCTTGAAAAACAAATCGTTTTGACAGGTATCTAGTGTTTGGTCTGCACAGACAGTACAGGGATTGGACTTTCACTCAAACCTTTGGGCCGTGACACTTACTTGAAGCTAAAAAAAATAGTCCCTGAAGTATTATGTGTCTTTATTCACAAAGAAGATTTGTTGTTGTGAGATTTCTGTGAGATACAGAAGTGTCTTTGTGTACCATATGTATACTTTTGGGACAGTGGGACACTATGCCTAGAATATTTCTGCTTGCGATGCCAGAACAATACCTAGACCAAATCCTCTCTCAAATTTGGGAACTGTTGATAAATGACCCTGTCATCGGATAATGCCCACAGTTTAGAAAATATATGCATTTGGAATGGCATCTGTTTCTCGCACGTCCCAATTACTGTATGTTTACCAACTGCAAGGAGCTGTACTGTGCCTCCTGCAGTTATTCAAAAATGACTTCTCTCCCACCCCCGATCCTCAGCCAAATCTATGAATGTCCTTATATTAATATACAGATCTCCGCCAAGGGTTATTAGCTTAGGTATTCAGCACATAATGTGTATGATGCAAAACAATCTGTCTGAAATCATCTACATTACTTGAATATATACTTTATGAATTATGGTTGAATTTACATTATATCTTCCTATCCGAAGCAACTTCAAGTCAGTGCATAAGACATTAGAGAGGCTATAGAAAATGCAATATATTTTTCTTAGTGAAACGCCTCATAGTTATAACCCATATGACCTAGTACGTCTACGTGGAAATGATGAGCCCTGAAAACATGAAAGCAACATAAAACAAGGAGGTAAATAAGAAGCTGTGCACGGAGCGCTCCCTCGTTCCCTCCCTCCGTCTTTCCTGTTAGCGCTTATCCAGAGGATGGGCCAATCACTCTCTCCCTCTCTATCCTTCTCTTCTCCATCTCCTCAGACTCATATCACCCCCTACATCTCTGCCTGTCTCCCTGATATCTCCTCCTGGATTCGATCCCAGCCACTTCTATTCAACCCTCAGACTTCCACCTCTTTTATCTCTCCTCTTCCTCCCCAGGCTCCTCTATCTATCCTGACTCTGCAGGGTCCAGCCTCTGTCCGTCCGATAAAAACCCATCCGACAACATTGACTTCTTTCATCCTTCCTCCTCCCTTTCTCCTTTAATCATTGTTATGAAATGTTTATTTCACCTGGGGAGAATGAAAATAGAGTGAAGCACAGTCGGGGTTGTCATTCCTGAGCTAATATCTGGTTTGAAGTTTAATTTCTCAAGTAGAGCATTTCTGCATGTTGTGGGGATAGTTCCTGTTAATATCCAATTGAGCCTTCTGGTCCAATACATCACATATCTATTTAGGTTATTTTGAATTGCATACATTGCAGCTAAACGTTGAATTGCAGCATACATAAGGTTGGTTAACTGAGTATACAGTTAGTGTACCGGTTATAATTTCAACTTGAGTATAACTTAATCAATATTATTGGTTGATCATGTAGTCCTACCATTTACAGGTGCAGCTCAATAAATTAGAATATTGTGGAAAAGTTAAGTAATTTCAATAATTCAATTGACAAAGTGAAACTCATACATATCATGGATTAATTACACAAAAAGTGAAATAGTTCAAGCCTGTATTTGTTTTAATCTTGATGATTACGGCTTACAGCTCATGAAAACCCCAAATTCAGTATCTCAGAAAATGTGAATATTGTGAAAAAGTTCAATATTGTAGACTCAAGGTGTCACACTCTAATCAGCTAACTAACTCAAAACACCTGCAAAGGTTTCCTGAGCCTTTAAATGGTCTCTCAGTCCAGTTCAGTAGGCTTCACAATCATGGGGAAGACTGCTGACTTGACAGTTGTGCAGAAGACAGTCATCAACACCCTCCACAAGGAAGGAAAGCCTCAAAAGATCATTGCTAAAGAAGCTGGCTGTTCACAGAGTGCTGTATCCAAGCATATTCATGGAAAGTCGAGTGGAAGGAAGAAGTGTGGTAGGAAAAGGTGCACAAGCAACAGGGATAACAGGAGCCTTGAGATGATTGTCAAGCAAAGGCCATTAAAAAATGTGGGGGAGCTTCACAAGGAGTGGACTGAGGCAGGAGTCAGTGCATCAAGAGCCACCACGCACAGACGTATCCAGGAAATGGGCTACAACTGTCGCATTCCTCGTGTCATGCCACTCCTGAACAAGAGGCAACGTCAGAAGCGTCTTACCTGGGCTAAGGAAGACTGTCGCTCAGTGGTCATAAGTCCTCTTTTCAGATGAAAGTACATATTGCATTTCATTTGGCAATCAAGGTCCCAGAGTCTGGAGGAAGAGTGGAGAGGCACAGAATCCAAGTTGCTTGAAGTCCAGTGTGAAGTTTCCACAGTCAGTGATGTTTGGGGAGCCATGTCATCTTCTGGTGTTGGTCCACTGTGTTTCATCAAGTCCAAAGTCAACTCAGCCGTCTACCAGGAAATGTTAGAGCACTTCATGCTTCCTTCTGCTAACAAGCTTTATGGAGATGCTGATTTCATTTTCCAGCAGGACTTGGCACCTGCCCACACTGCCAAAGGTACCAATACCTGGTTCAATGACCATGGGATTACTGTGCTTGATTGGCCAGCAAACTCGCCTGATCTGAACCCCATAGAGCATTTATGGGGTATTGTAAAGAGGAAGATGAGAGACACGAGACCCAACAATGCAGACGAGCTGAAGGCCGCTATCGAAGCAACCTGGGCTTCCATAACACCTCAGCAGTGCCACAGGCTGATCGACTCCATGCCACGCCGCATAGATGCAGTGATTCATGCAAAAGGAGTCCCAACCAAGTACTGACAGCATGTACAAGAACATACTTTTCAGAAGGCCGACATGTCTGTATTAAATTTCCTTTTTTCACTGGTCTTATGTCATGTTCTAATTTTCTGAGATACTGAATTTGGGGTTTTCATGAGCTGTAAGCCGTAATCATCAAGATTAAAACAAATACATGCTTGAACTATTTCACTTTTTGTGTAATTAATCCACGATATATATGAGTTTCACTTTGTCAATTGAATTATTGAAATTACTTAACTTTTCCACAATATTCTAATTTATTGAGCTGCACCTGTACATCCATAGGTACATGCTTATTATTGATTGAAATATGGATTGTTATAGCACAAATCAATAAGGAGCATATCCCAATGTAAAATGTTACAAATACATAATAGCTCACCTTTAAAGAACATTATGCAGAGAGCAGGATTTAGTGTGTTTGGTCTCTGAAGGGACCCATTTGTTTCCCTTTGTGTTACGTGTTGGTGCTGTACCCTCTGGGCTAAGGGGAAATTGGAAAAGAGTTCAATTAGCACTAAGGTGCTGAAAAATAACTCTCTCTCCTTTACTGCGTTTGACTTTTTTCCTGCATTTAAATTAGAGATGAAAACTCCCTTTGGTGAAATCAGGCAAGGGTGGGTATGGACTCCAAATGTGTAGCTGTCTGGTGAATGGACAATTTTTTTTACATTTGACATTTTTAGTCATTTAGCAGACACTCTTATCCAGAGCGACTTACAGTTAGTGAGTGCATACATTTTCATACTGGCCCCCCATGGGAAACGAACCCACAACCCTGGCGTTGCAAGCGCCATGCTCTACCAACTGAGCTACAGGGGACAACACACAGACGCACGCACGCACGCACGCACGCACGCACGCACGCACGCACGCACGCACGCACGCACGCACGCACGCACGCACGCACGCACGCACGCACGCACGCACGCACGCACGCACGCACGCACGCACGCACGCACGCACGCACGCACGCACACACACACACACACACACACACACACACACACACACACACACACACACACACACACACACATACATACATACATACATACATACATACATACACACACACACACTCCATCAGGTTCAGACAGGTGACTACTTAAGTGAGTCTGGATGGAACAGTGGGTCCACCAAAACGGAGACGGTGAATCATTTCCACCTTGATGTTTGTTATTACTGTGGTCATCTTCCAGGAAGCCTTTCAACCCTCTCCATATGATTGACAATCGTTCAAGTGAGGAGGCATCTGATTTCCGGCCCATCACAGTAGATGGATCCTGTATTGCTCTCCTGGTTTTCAGTTATGAACGCACAAGGACCTGCAATCACCCGGGTCTATATGTCATTAGCCATCAAATGACATCGGACATTGGATGTGTGACGCGGAGTGGGAGAGGAGGCTATTCAAGTCCCCCCCAAAGGAAATGCTGTGTCCAATCCTTGTGACACATTGATATTTAACCTACCCAGAATCCTTTCCTGGACGCTGATTGCCCATTATATCGGACATGGGCTTTGCTTTGGGCTCCAGGGCTCTGTCTCTGAACCTGCTCCCCACTCTGTCACACACAGAAGATGTTGTGTGAACTCAAGACCTGCGAGGCAACTCATTTCCTGTCCTCACTCAGTGTGCGTATTCAGGCAAATGTGTCAGGGCAAACGGAAGACCTACTAATAGTGCTTACAGGCTTATAGAACTCACGCTTGGGTTTTTCACTGTGATAATAAAAAAACTATTTTACCTAGGTGGAATGAGACACTTTCTGTCTGAAGAGAGAACACCATGTATTTTAGACCCAGAGTGATAATGTATTTTAGATACATACTGTCGTTCAAAAGCTATTTTCACATTGTTGTAAAATGTGGTTAATTTGTGCGTGTAACTTTGGTTGAACCCATATTTGTGCATCACAAAACCAGACACTACACTCAAAAATTTGCAGTGGAATGAAATGGGTGCAATTATTGGTGTTTTGTTAGGGGATCGGTCTAGGGCCAGAGTTGTTGATGCCGAACCTAAACTGGACCTGCAGTTATCAACAATGGGAATGTTTTGTATGTCCTGCTTGAAATAAGAGTTGGTTTGTAATTACTTTTAGGGATACAGTGAAGACAATCAATCACGTACATAAAGTTGTTTCATATGAAATCTCTTCAAGTCCCATTATACTACAAACCAGCACCAAAATAACGTTACTTTCTAATTTCTTACCCCACACACAATTTCTCCGTTGTCAACCAAACTCATCTGATCATTCTGTCACAGTTAATGTATACGTCAGAGCCTTGCTTTGTCCCAGCTTCCACAAACAATACCATATGAAAATTGCCTATTTAAGTGCCGGTCACCGAAATTGATTTTCTGTTTGTGGAATAAGGCTGTTTGAATGGTGATCTCCATCGGCATCTTCTAGTGCTGTATTTATTGTTTGTTTTGGGTAGGTTCCTTTTTTCTAGCAGGAACCTATTACCTGTGCTCAAAGAAGAAACCTCTTCCCCATATAAATGAGGCTATCATTTCTCAGCACACTCTCTATTTGTCCTGCTACAGTGTTGGGGGAATCCGAATGCTCAGGTTTTTTTTCTCAATTCATTGGCCGATGAGCAAAACTGAAGCACTTACGAGCCATTCACAGGTGTTATTGGGGCCGTTACACTAAAGCTAAAACCCAGAAATATCCTGAAACCCTGCCCTTTGTGGTAGTTTCAGCCTCCCATGCCAGGCTTCCAGGTGTGTATGGTTGGTGAGCAAGACTTGGAGCGAGATTGTTAAGGAAATTCTGGTAGCGCTTTATATTACAGCTAAGAATAAGTAGGTTTATGTAAAGTGCTACCTTCCCGCCATCCTCTTCTTCGTCGTTACTACAACCAGTTATGGGTCTCTTGAACAGCAATGATTTCCTTTCCGAACCATTTTCATTGGAGAAGAACAGGCTCATGCTCAAGTTAGCTCTGATTTGGTTTTCAGGACAAATGCATGAGAGCTGATAGTGAATTTCTATTTTGAATTGTGGTCTAATTTGCCTGTGTCGAAGGTATCTTACATTAGACAAGCAAAGTAAGTTGAGATCAAGACCAACTACCTTGCCTAAGTGACTAATTAGGCACTGGTATTTGCTTCGAGTGGACATCACTAAAAGGCCCCTGCAGTCTCCAATCCCCTCCAGCCTCCAGTCCACTTGCGTGTAAGTGGTCTGGTTCCATATTGTCTTTCGCCAAAGGGCTATGTGACCATGTACACACAGACACTGATAGTTTCTGGTGGCTTTGATTCTCTTGAAGGACAGAAATAGCCCACAGGTAGGAAAAGGTTTTCCTCAAGCAGTCAGTAAGAATGGATAACAACGGAGATGATTGTTCGACAAAAGATACCACAAACGGTCCCTTTTTTAGCTGATGCAATTCGTACTAATACGTCCGAAAATAGTTGACTGGCGTTGTACTTTTGACAAAACAAAATAGACAATGATATACCTCATATAAGATGTCTTCATGCATCTCAGTGTGTCTCTGGCCTAAGGCCACAGCCACACTGAGATGCATGAACACAGATTATATCGTATATTCAAAAGTACAACTCATCTCTACTTTTTTTCTTACAAATTTGCACGAAAAGACAGATCGCTTGTGGGGTTTATTCGTCTTTGGACAATAATCTCTGTTGTCCGGTAACGGATGACTCCCATTGAAAAAACATGGGCTCCACCTGAAATTTTTCGACACGAAATCCCAATGTGGCCACGGCCTAATGCTGGCATCACCACCTGTTGTCTGTTTGACATCACTTCCTGATGGGGTATTACTTCCCTATGGAGACATATGCCTCATCCCATTCTCCTGTCTTGCGGTCTCTGTACGCATGTTCTAAAAGGTTTCCGGTGTGCCAGGGTGTGGCAGCGCATTTCCCTAGATCATTTTGGACTCGACATGTGAGACTGCATGACAGTGACAAAGCCAAAGTGCTTTGTACTCAGCAACATGTCACACATAGTGTGGCAGTGCTTAGATCTCAGACCGCAAGACAGAATGGGACGGGGCAATACATGCTAATGTTACATTTCTCAAGGATCCCTGACAAATTACAACTCAATGGCTCCAATGAAAAGATTGACTTATGGGTAAAACTACAAAGGTGTGAAGACTTTGTTTTGCATGTCAGTCTCATCCCATACTAAATAAAGCATTGATTGCCATCAACTATATCAAAATATCATCTTGAGATATATGCTAGATGTTACTCAAGATGTATTTGAGAAAATATACAATTGCACATGAACCAGTGACAAAATTTGAGACAAGGCAAACAAGAACCCAGTCATATTCCATAGTCTTTTTGGTTTTTGTTCATCATGGGCTGGAGCTCTTTATGACATTGTGGGGTGTTGACTGTTCTGTTTGTTGCTGTTAATTTCTGTGTTTGAAATCTCAATAAAAATTTGAATCATAAAAAAAAACGATAGCCCAGTCAAGCACTTAAGAAACAAATCTGAGCCTTTATTGGAATGTTGCGAGGCATTAAATAAACAAATAATTTTTTTATAATTTGGTTTTTAATTTTAAAACAAAGCTTGGCTAACAAATACTGGTCCGACAGTCATTCTCTTTCAATTTGATAGTTATAATTTCATGAATAGTTTTATTTTCTTTTCGCTACGATATAGAAGAGGAAATCTGGCATGGTCGAAAGTGAAAGCGAAGGCATGTTAATGTAGAATTAAAGGGAGAATAGCAAGGACAGACAATGGGGGAATGACGAGGGTTTTCTAACTTAAGAAAATACTGCGTATCAAAGCTGCTTTGTGGGTTAAAACAGTCACTTGCTGATACTGGTATGCAATAAAAACAATCCCCGATTTCCCAAGTTTTGCATATAAAAAACCTTTATGAAATATAAACAAGCTGTTGTTGTGATAAACAAAGTGAAGTGCATTTGAAGCAAAAACATAAAATGAAAGATAAAGAAGACATTAATATGTTCTATAACCTTGGCATGCTCAACAACATCTCAAGTCGTCAGATATTGCCTGGACTCAAGTTCTATAAACATAAATAATGTTTTATGACTTCTGGTTTTATTATTATCAATGTTGTTGTCATCATCATTACATCCACCACCACCATCATTATCATCCTCGTTGAGCTTTCTGCATGTTGCTTGACAGATCCGGAAATTATCTTTTATTGTTTTGGTTTAGAAACCACATTTCCCTCATTTTGGAAAACAAAAACAAAACAAAAAAAGGAACATTCACAATACATTTTTTCCAGCCGGACTGTTTCTGTTCTTCTCATTAAAAAAAAAATCTGTACCGCCTCTCGTTCTGTACATCCAGAGTGAACAAGCAATCAAAAAGCACAAACTCGCCACCCCTGACCCGCTGTCTCCCCTCCCTTCCCATCCCCTACCCACCCAACCCTACCGACCCCACCCGGTCTAACCATTAGATGTTGGAGGGCCACAGTTAAGACATAACTCCGAACACGGGGTTGTGGCGACAGATGCTGGGGCCAATCTCCTCATAGTCCTTTTTGGTGTGGCATACCTGGTAGAATTCAGGCTAGAAAAGAGAAAGCAATGTGTTGACATTTGACATATTTGAATAAAAGACAAAAAAGCTAAAAACATAAACAACCTTCGTGTGCGGTCTTGACTCGTTTTTTAATACTAGTTGTTCCTATCAAAACCAGCACCTGGAACTAGACACACTGCCTCACGGGCACATCCTACAGTCCCAGAGTTCCTGTTCTAAAAAGGTGCCAATCAGTTGACTCATCATGAGTAAATACAATGTTGTAACCTCCCGAAACTCACAATGAACATTATCAATGGATGCTCCCGAGTGCGTTATGGGCGTTTCACTTTTACATTCAAAGAAAATAAGGAATTATTTTGAATTACTTTTTCATTTCAATTGAGTTACAGGGAATCTGGAAGATAGTATGCCCTTAAGTAAGCACTAAATGGCAGTAATCATGCTGACAATGCAAATCACTGAAATTCAGCTACGGTGCTGACAGTAACCTTTCAGCACTACTACATTTTTAGGGAGGCAAGTTTTGCAGATGGCATATCAAATTATAACATTTTCTGAATGACATTTCAAATCATTAAGTTGCTTTACTATGTCCAAGTTAAAGGATTCCTTATCATAGGAAATGTGTGCCATAGAACAACTAATACTCATTTCCACATTTGTAGTTTTAGTACAGCTTTTCCCCACAGAATGGCGCAACAGATTTGTGATACTTACAGTTGAGGCTAACATGGATCCTCCAAACCACACTGCATATCTCTGCATATGATGAGTGATGACTTGCACATCGATTGGTTTGGGCTGAGAAGGCAAAAGCAAACACCACAAATAAAGATCTTACATTTCTTACCAAAAGTGTAGCCGGTTACAAACTCTAAGAGTAAAAAACGAATTAGAACAGGAGCAGCTCGTGGGGACCACAATTATTAGGATAAAGAGACAACTCTAGTAAGGTCACCATGACTAGGGACTGCTCTCACCTTGAGCTTGCCCCCGCTCAGCTCCTCGCTCATCTTCAGCCTGGCGTCCACCGTCCTCTTCAGGTCCCTCTGCAGGCGCCGGCCAAAGTCCCTGAACATGGTGGAGCCGCCCGACAAGACAATGTTCTGGAGAAGAACACAGTGTGGCTAGTTAAGACACTGGTTAACACATGCCCTAACACACAAAACAGGGTTCAACTCGAGCACACACACACACACAATATTGAAAGGGCAAACCCAAAGTGCTGATTAATGGGATGTGGTTTTTAAACCAATATCTATGTAGTTCAGGGATATGATTACCTTGTAAAGAGGACGTCTGACATCAATGGGGCAGTTCTGGATAACCTCGTCCACAACTTCGGAGATGGGCTGGGTGAAGTCAGGATTGGCAAACTAGTGGATTTTGAGGAAGAGTGAAGGGAGAAGAAGAGGGTGAGAGAAAGAGTTTATAAGTGCATACACACACCCACTTTCACAGATAAATATCTTAAAGTGGCAATATGGAACATTTTGGCCGACCCGACCAAATTCACATAGCATTGTGAGTTATAGATCTATCATTCTACTTGAAAGCAAGTCTAAGAAGCGGTAGATCTGTTCTATGTGCGCTATTTCTATGCTTCCAGTTCTTAAGTTTTGTTTTTGCATCTTTTACTTTTGGTTTTGCACACAAGATTCAAACAGCTGAAACAATATTTTTGGTTATGGAAAATATATTTCACAGTGGTTTAGATGGTACAATGATTCTCTACACTAAACTAGCTTATTTTGTCAAACTGAAATTAGGCAAACTATTAGAGTTTTAGCAACCAGGAATTGGCGGAGCGATTTCTGCATAGCGCAACTCTAAAATAACATCTTAACCATTTTAAAGATGTATTTCTCCATCATTCACTCCAGCCTATGCAGCCCTTAACTGCACAACTCCTCTTCTGCCTGTAGTTTGTGCTAATAGGTAATAATAATATAATAATAATAATAATAATAATAATAATAATATGCCATTTAGCAGACGCTTTTATCCAAAGCGACTTACAGTCATGCGTGCATAAATTTTTTTTTTTTGTGTATGGGTGGTCCCGGGGATCGAACCCACTACCTTGGCGTTACAAGCGCCGTGCTCTACCAGCTGAGCTACAGAGGACCACACTGAAGTAATATGTGCTTCAGTGTAGTAGTACCCTACTTATGATGGTCCTAACCACTCAATTTGAGCTACTCTAACCTATAGACCTGGGGGTCAGAGTTCTGCTAACATTATGCTAATGTAGGATGACACTGAAGAGAACATTTCCCATTCATGGTATGCTAGGTAATTAGCATAGCGCTAACCTCTTGATATGCAGCCGTTTAATTAGTCAAGTGCTAACTGCTAACCTCCGGGTGGAAGAAGATCTCAGGGCCGAGGAAGCGCTCGTAGCCCACGTCGACGGTGAACTCCTTCTTGCTGATGTTGTTAATGCCGGTGTACTGCTTGATCCACTTGGAGCCATCCGTGTCGTACTTGCTGAATTCTTTCACTAGGTCCGGACACACGTAGCTGAAGCGCTCCTGGTGTAAAAAGACATGGAAGACAAAGCGTGAGTGGATGCTTAACTACAGTGTAACTGGTTACATTGGATTTGAAATGATACAACTTTAATTTGAGGGTATTTTCATCCATATAGGGTGAACCGTTTAGAAATTCCAGCACTTTTTGTACACTGTCCCCCCATTTTAGGGGACCATAAGTATGGGGACAAATTCACTTATATATGCATTAAAGTAGTCAAAAGTGTATTATTTGGTCCCATATTCCTAGTACACAATGATTACATCAAGCTTGTGACTCGACAAACTTGGATGCATTTGCCATTTGTTTTGGTTGTTTCTCAGAAATGAATGGTAAATAATGTATTGTGTCATTCTGGAGTCACCTTTATTGTAAAAAAGAATAGAATGTTTCTAAACACTTTTACATTTATGTGGATGCTACCATGATTACGGATAGTCCTGAATGAATCGTGAATAATGATCAGTGAGAAAGTTAGACGTACAAATATCATACCCCCAAGACATGCTAACCTCTCACCATTACAATAACAGGGGAGGTTAGCTGTTGTTGATTAAGGACCTGCATGATTTCAGCCCTGTTTAGACTCACATGATTCTGGCCCTAATTACGTTCTAAATAATTTTGTCCAAAAACCCAGGACTCCACTTAATTCTCCGTAACTCATATTCTGGTAGATATGAATGCAAATGATTGGATAGCTCTTTTCTAAGAGCAAGACCATTGAATACAAATCAAGCTACCAATTGCGGTCAGTTTTCAAGTCTCAGTTGGTTGAAAAGCCTGATAAGTGTTTGTCTCTGGGTGAAAAACAATTATCTTCAACTCTAGGGCCAACAAGGATTTTAGATGAGTCTTCCAATAAACATTTACTGCTTTGGATCAAGAAGGGAAGCAAGGTGAATCACAATGGAGTCTGGTGAAAATGAGCAGCAATTACAAGCATGGGTTTAATGTAAACAACACACCCTAGGAAACACCAGGGGAGTCAAGCTGTCCATCTTGAATTGTAAATGGAACAAACAATCAAAATCAGAACCGCGTCTATGTATCCCACGTTTCAAACGTCTTCACAAAAGACCAGTTTGAATATCAAGTGATGTTGTTCTTTGCGTTAAGGAGGTATGAAACTTTCCGGTGGAATAAGGGTGCCACCTAGTGTTCATGTCAACACACTACAGACAAGGTGAGAATTTCACATCCTCTTTTAGACATCTTGGTTTAGTAATTTCTTAATTTACATTTCATCAAACATTCTGAGGTGTGCTAGCACTGTTCATATACTCAGTCAACTTCCCAACTTTCACAGCAAACAGTGACCAAATCTTAACTGTGTGAGTAGTGGCTGGTGGCTGATAGAGGATTGCTATTGGGGTGCATACCTTCATTCAGTCACTGAATAAAAAGTGCTGGACAATTTATTTAACCTTTATTTTGACAGGGAGTCAATGCTGAGACCAAGGTCTCTTTTCCAGATCAGCCCTGTATAGCACCACAACACACATACAAATACAAAAAAACACATTAAACTATACATTCATATAAACAATAAAATACAAGTTATTATACACAAC
This sequence comes from Coregonus lavaretus, assembly GCF_964263955.1. Taxonomy (NCBI): domain Eukaryota; kingdom Metazoa; phylum Chordata; class Actinopteri; order Salmoniformes; family Salmonidae; genus Coregonus; species Coregonus lavaretus. Next base: position 8,177,014 of record NC_140003.1, on the reverse strand, counting down.
AATACACAAAACGCAAAACAAAATCATAAAAAAGACACATTCTTCAGTAGAAAGGTCACCTAACAACTGTGTGAAATGACCTAGAGGCACCAATTCCTCCAAGAGTAAAGGTAGCTGCACTTTGATAAATAGTATCACCATAATCAACAACAGGTAGAAAGGTTGACTGCACAATCTGCTTCCTGCTGACTGGAGAGAGACGAGATCATACAAGCTCAGTTGTACGTTTTATAAACGATAAATCATTGTCAATCCAAATGCCAAGGTATTTGTAGGTATGGACTCGTTCGATTATAGCACCATCCGAGGAGTAATGATGTAATCTATCTGAGACAATCTTACGAGAACTTGAAAACAACATGTATTTCATTTCGCCCGTATAGAGCCCCACAGTGGAGGTGTCATAATACCCATAATCAAACAAGGAAGTGGTTCCAATAGTTTTTCCACCATTCATTTTTCCCATAGGGAATTTTAGAAACACTTAAAATAAGGGCTGTGTTTCGTGCAGACTTACCCTGGCGTGAAGTTTTGATGACCATGTAAATCTCTCGGACAAGGTGACTTTTCTCAATAAAATGAATGGTGGAAAAAGATTGGAACCATTTCCTAGTTTGACTGCTAGGTTTTATGGGTATTATGACTCGTACTGTGGTACTCTATTAAGTACGATTTTTAAAATCAGTAAGGGGTTCCTGCACAACTGCAAAATCAGACTGTAGCCTTGTCACAGTCAGGTCAACAGTCGGGGCAATTGTGTACATAATAGGATCATCTGCATATAGATTAAATCTATCATTTTTAACAGATTGACTATAAATAGTGAAAAGAACAGGTCCTAGTATCGACCCCTGCGGAACACCTTTATGTACTTCAAGAAATTCGGACTTAACCCCATCAATCACAATGGCCTGAGTTCTGTCACTAAGGTAATCATGAAACCATGAACAGGCGTCAGAGCTCAGGCCTATCGAGGACAACTTATTCAATAAAATAGCATGATCAACAGTATCAAAAGCTTTTGACAGGTCCACAAATAAAGCACCACATTTAATTGTAGTGTCTAAGGCATTGCCAAGATCATTAACAACTAAAGTGGTTGCTGTAATAGTGCTATACCCAGGCCTGATTGGTTTACATTCAAAATACATTTCTCAGAAAAAATAGCAAAGTTGTACATTTACCAAGGATTCACGAATCTTAGCTAGACAAGGAAGACTTGAAATGGGGCTATAATTATTAAGATCACTACTATCCCCGCCCTTATGAAGTGGCAGCACAACAGCTGATTTCCATACTTTTAGAATATGTTAAATAAAACAATGTTAAATAAAACATTTGGGTTATTGAGAGAAACATTATGGGAGCTGCACACGTAAGCAGACCGGGATCCAATTGGTCGGCCCCTGTGGATTTCTTGTTGTCTATTGCTAGCAAAGCATCCAGGACTTATTTTTCTGTAAATAGCCTAAAAGAAAAGCTTTGACTATCATTTCTCTGATCAATCAGGAAATCCCTCCTATCAGCATACAGCCCAATATCATTGTGAATAGGCTTAGAAGTTCTTTCAAAGATAAATAAAATGGTGATTAAATGCATCAATGATGGCTTTTTTGTTGTTGTAATGAGGCCTGTGTCTGAATTAATTTGTTGTGGCAGAGAGGAGGAAGTAGAACCCTTCAGGGACCGTTTTCCAGAATTTTGCCGTGTTCCCATTACAAACCGAAATAGGTTTTAGCCTTAGTAATTTGTCTTAAACAATGATTCCTCAGTTGCTTAAAAGCTTGCCAGTTGGGGCCTAAGCCTGTGTTCCTGGCCTTGACCCAACCATCATCTCTTTTATGAATGACTTCTGATAATAGTGTACCAGGCATTCGATTTATCTTTAATCGTTAATTCTTTGAAGGGAGCATGATTATCCACAACAGTACTAAAGACATATGCAAAAAGGTTGAAAGCTAAATCAGGTTCAGGGATAGCTAAAATACAATCAAGGGCTCTAAAATAAAGACCATGTAAAAAGCCTGTTAACTGAAGTTTTTAAAGTTTCTCTTTGTGATGACACAAGGCTTACATTTTTGTATTCACACATCTCAAACACAAACAATGGGGCAATGGTCACTAATATCTTGGGTGAAGACACCTGTAGAAACAAATTTCTCTGGTGTATTCGTTAAAATAAGATCAATCAGAGTTGACTTTGAAGAATCTTTAGGGTTGGGCCATGTAAGCTTAGTCACCAGCTGGGTTAGGTTTTGATCATTACACATGTCTTTTACACATGTCCCAATAATAATTTAGGTCACCCAGGATAATAACTTCTGATTTAGTAAAATAAGACAAACTAGTTAACTCCTCGAGTGCATAAAGGTTAGCCGAGAGAGGACGGTAGAACCCTATGACAGTTATGGATACATTTTTCCCCAAACAAAGGCTTAAAGATGGTAGTTCAAATTTTTTGGCAAGGAAAATGGATTTCAAAAAAGGAACAGATAATATATTTTTAATAAGAATGGCCACACCACCACCTCCACCCTGTTTATCAGCTCTGAACACATTATAACCCTCAATATTAATATCAGGTTCCAGAATGTCCCCAGAGATTCAAGTTTCAGTCAATACCAGAATGTCCAGATTCGTCTGCATAGCCCAGAACTTGATGTAATCCAGTTTAGGAAGTAAGCTCCTAATGTTCAGATGCATCAACCCAAGTCCTTTACGATTTTTAAAGTAACACAGAGTCTCCAACTCAAACAAGCTACCTTCAATAGGCGGTTGCAGGCCCTGTCTGATAGTTGATATTGACATAGTTGGTATGGCATAGGACAATAGACAAGCAGCTTGGTGAGAAGGCAACAACTGTTGGCGCAATTATTAGAAAATGGAAGAAATTCAAGATGACAGTCAATCACACTCGGTCTGGGGCTCCATGCAAGATCTCACCTCGTGGGGCATCAATTATCATGAGGAAGGTGAGGGATCAGCCCAGAACTACACGGCAGGACCTGGTCAATGACCTGAAGAGAGCTGGGACCACAGTCTCAAAGAAAACCATTAGTAACACACTACGCCGTCATGGATTAAAATCCTGCAGCGCACGCAAGGTCCACCTGCTCAAGCCAGCGCATGTCCAGGCCCGTCTGAAGTTTGCCAATGACCATCTGGATGATCCAGAGGAGGAATGGGAGAAGGTCATGTGGTCTGATGAGACAAAAATAGAGCTTTTTGGTCTAAACTCCACTCGCCGTGTTTGGAGGAAGAAGAAGGATGAGTACAACCCCAAGAACACCATCCCAACCGTGAAGCATGGAGGTGGAAACATCATTCTTTGGGGATGCTTTTCTGCAAAGGGGACAGGACGACTGCACCGTATTGAGGGGAGGATGGATGGGGCCATGTTTCGCGAGATCTTGCCCAACAACCTCCTTCCCTCAGTAAGAGCATTGAAGATGGGTCGTGGCTGGGTCTTCCAGCATGACAACGACCCAAAACACACAGCCAGGGCAACTAAGGAGTGGCTCCGTAAGAAGCATCTCAAGGTCCTGGAGTGGCCTAGCCAGTCTCCAGACCTGAACCCAATAGAAAATCTTTGGAGGGAGCTGAAAGTCCGTATTGCCCAGCGACAGCCCCGAAACATGAAGGATCTGGAGAAGGTCTGTATGGAGGAGTGGGCCAAAATCCCTGCTGCAGTGTGTGCAAACCTGGTCAAGACCTACAGGAAACGTATGATCTCTGTAAATGCAAACAAAGGTTTCTGTACCAAATATTAAGTTCTGCTTTTCTGATGTATCAAATACTTACGTCATGCAATAAAATGCAAATTAATTACTTAAAAATCATACAATGTGATTTTCTGGATTTTCCGTCTCTCACAGTTGAAGTGTACCTATGATAAAAATTACAGACCTCTACATGCTTTGTAAGTAGGAAAACCTGCAAAATCGGCAGTGTATCAAATACTTGTTCTCCCCACTGTATATAATAACTATAGAATTAGAATAATCATTATATTTCCATGATTGAAACAGTTCACACAAGTGTTTTGCTCTCAATTGCAAGTCAAATTGCAATTGCAACATTTGGTTAAAAATAAGGTCTAGATTGTTTGCCCATATCCTGCAGCCCTACGTGGCAGTGTAGAAATGATCTCAAATGAGTGCTGAAATGCAGAAAGTGCTTTAAATTATTTTGGGTTGAAGTTGAATTGAACAATCAGAATGGAGAAAGACCCATTGAAATCATTTAAAATGTATGCGTTGCCACCCTAGGTTCACGCACTACTCATAAAGCAAATGTTGAACTTTTATTATTCAAAAACATAAGATACCGTCAAATACCATCCAATTATTATTTTTTAAATACCGTGATATTATATTTTTGCCATATCGCCCAGCCCTAGTATGGCAAAAAAATTGCATGGAACTGCCCCATTAGGTATATCCCTATTAGTAATAGAGGAAAGAGTAGAAATTGGAATTACTTTTCCAAAGTTGGCATCATAGGCCCTGAGTAACCAATGATGGAATGTTATAAACTGACTTACATGGGCTTTGGTTGCTATAGTGCATCAGCCCAAGCCATCTACATGATTTGAAAACCAATAATGGGAGTAGTAGACTAGTTGATGGAGAAAGACAAAACAGTGAGACTTCTGCCAGAGTGGTCGGTCCAGGACCAGAGTGACAGGTATTGTGATGCAGAAGTGTGACTTACATGGAACTTTCTACTTGTTGTAATCAAGCCAAACTAGTATGCTAATGCCATGTAGAATGTGTTGTAAATCGCACCCCGAAACTGTTCTTGTGAAAGCGAAACATATAGTATTTTGTTGGCCTAGGGAACTGCAACAGGGTATGTAATTCCTGTGTGAAAATGCCCTAAGACAACACAGGATCATTTCAATTTGAATTCAACATTCTGGAAAGACTTGCCTCAGAGAACCAGGGATTCAGTTAGGGTTGAGAATTTGGTCTAGGATTGGCTCCTTGACTATACTATGAACCAATACAGTGGTTAGTAATAGGAGTGGAGTGGTGGATGATGGGAAATGTAGTTCGCTGCGACCTACCTTGACTGCCTTGGCTGTCTCCAGGGACTGCTCTGGGGGGATGCCCACCTCCCGCTCCCTCAGAAGCTGCTGGGTGAAGTAGGTGATGTCACGACCCGCGATGGGAATGTGCTTTATACAGCTGCCGATGACGTAGCCCTCAGCCTATAGCAACACAAAGACAGATGAGTCAGAGTTCACAATGTTCACAGCATATAAGAATAAATAGGTCAAAGTAGATGCATATGTTTAAATTACTCTAATGCCTGATTTACACTATTGTGCCGAACTAAACCTTACTGCTTGGATATTTTCTTTTCACATTGTCCTTTACAGCATGGTTTCCAGCAAATATGGAGGATGTGTAACAAGGCCAGCCCAGTACAGCTTAATTTGTCTTGGCTCAATGTGGCTCAGTAGTGTGAAAAAGGTATCAGGGAATATACTGTATAACTGACTATACTTTTACCAAACTTGAATGACCCTGAATAGGCATATATTTCTTTCATGTACAGTACCAGTCAAAAGTTTGGAACCACCTACTCAATGTGTGCAAAGCTGTAATCAAGGCAGAGGGTGGCTACTTTGAAGAATCTCAAATATAAAATATATTTTGATTTGTTTAACACTTTTTTGGTTACTACATGATTACATATGTGTTATTTCATAGTTTTGATGTCTTCACTATTATTCTACAATGTAGAAAATAGCAAAAATAAAGAAAGCCCTTGAATGAGTAGGTGTGTCCAAACTTTTGACTGGTAGTGTACCAGTCAAAAGCGGCAGGTAGCTTAGTGGGTAAGAGCGTTGTGCCAGTAACCGAAAGGTCGCTGGTTCTAATCCCCGAGCCAACTAGGTGAAAAATCTGTCGATGTGCCCTTGAGCAAGGCACTTAACCCTAATTGCTTCTGTAAGTCGCTCTGGATAAGAGCGTCTGCTAAATGACTAAAATGTAAAATGTAAATGTAAGTGTACGGGTTACATGCTCACATCCTGAATTCTCCTTCAGTTTAATGTTTGGCTGACTTTCTGTATGTTAAGCAGTGGCTTGTACATCCTGCAGGGCAGTTTAAAACCAAAATGCAGGACCTCTATACCAGGCGGTGTCAGAAGAAGGCCCTTAAAATTATAGCCATAGACTGTTCTCTCTGCTACCGCACGGCAAGCGGTACCGGAGCACCAAGTCTAGGTCCAAAAGGCTTCTTAACAGCTTCTACCCCCAATCCATAAGACTCCTGAACAGTTAATCAAATGGCTACCCGGACTATTTGCATTGTCCCTCCCCCCCACCCACCCCCTCTTTTACGCTGCTGCCAATCTCTCTTTATTATGTATGCATAGTCACTTTACCTCTACGTTCATGTACATATTACCTCAATTACCTCGACTAACATTGACCGGTACCCCCTGTATATAGCCTCACTACTGTTATTTTATTGCTATTTTTTTACTTATCTATTTTTTACTCAACACTTATTTTTCTTTAAACTGCATTGTTGGTTAAGGGCTTGTAAAAAAGCATATCATTGCAAGGTCTACACCTGTTGTATTCGGCGCATGTAACATATAAAATTTGATTTGAGAAATGATCATTGCACAACTTGTGTTCTTGCCAGGCAATTCCTCCTTGACCTAAGTCTGTGTGTCAAAAGTATACAGTGGCCTACTTTCATACTTTCCTCTCCATCATCTGCACTGATTGAAAATAAATGGACAAGAGAAAACATACCCACAATAGGAATCTTTTCTCTGGCTTTTACCAATCCAGTCTTTTTTAAGATCAGTTCAGAAAATGCGAAAGGAGACAAGCAAACGAAGCCACTGAAAAGTATTGAACCTCAACATGAACGATTAGAGGTCTGGCCAAAGGAGCCTTTCACTACGACCAGAGTTGTGTTCAGTATGGCATACAGTATCAAAACACTTTGCAATAGAACACACAAATCAGTTCAGATTGTATACTCTGTGTGTAATAGATCTGTATTTTGTGTAAGGCTGTCCTTAGGTCAGCTGATGTGTCACTCACCACAGGGATAACGTGGGTGACTCCGTCTCCACTGTCGATGACCGTCCCCGTCAGTGTCCTCTCTCCTACCTGTCTGGATGTCCAGGAGGCCGCCAGTGCCAGGACAGCCTTGGGGATAGAGAAAACAACATCAATGTGACACCATTGTAAAACAACTCTGCGATGTCATTGACGACATCCTTTACCACAGCATTAAACAGCAGCGGGCAGAGGCAGTTATGGAGTCTGTGTTTTATACAGTTTAACAGCATATCGGCTGTGTGTGTGAGCTAGATGAAATTGTGTTCCCAGAGATGATGAAGCTTTACCTGCACTGCGATGTAGAGCCCTGGGACGTTGAAGGACTCAAACATGATCTCTGCTGTGTACTCTCTATTCTCTGGTGTGTTCAGAGGAGGCTCTGTCTGCAAGAGGACAACACAGTAGTGGGAGTTAGACTCCCACACACAGACACACTCTAATCAGGTTTATTAACAACCACATGGACACTCAATTAGGGCTGGCACAATTACTGTATAACCGATGGTTATGACCATTTCATTATTTTATTTTTGTGTGTGGAACGAACAGCTGATTGAAGACCGGACGGCCGGGCATTCGTGCGGTAGAGTCCGTTTCAGCGGTAACATGGACTCTTAACAACGTAATGAAACTTTGTTGCTCCTTGCTGAAACAAGCAAGGTCTTGTAGCAAACAAATCTTCAGTTGCCTAGGCAGCAGGACACAGAAATAGAATGAATAGGATATGCTTGGAAACCCTGGCAATTTCACCGGTAAACTCATGGGTACACTCACAACGGCTGCCTGGTATTGTGATGCAATAATTTCCATGGTAATGTAGAAAGTTCATTCAAATGATGTTAACTGATGTGGCTCATGTAAGTTGAATCAACAAATCACAGCACATATTGATGGGTACACTTCCTGCTTTGCTCCTATAGACGGGTTGGTTGACAATGTCACAAATTACGCACGCGCATCGGTGATGCAGAAGCCATCATTGACTTGAATGAGGACGCCCGTTCTATTCATTCCATTTATATGGCAGCACATAGTCAGGAGCAGAGGAGAAAATGTTTGTGCAATTGAAACAGGTATTACGGTGACCACGGTCATTTGGCTGGTAAATAACCGTCATCCGAAATTCCATGACCGTCACCTCAATTACAGGTAAAAGTTAAGATAGGGTTAAGTTAAAATATCCTATTTCAAAACAAAAAAAATCCCATCCTATTTAAGAAAGTCAACTTTGTGTTAATGGATCACAAACACTGGCTTTAATGCTACCCATTTCACAGAGAATTAGATAAAGCTCATTATGAGAAAAATAATATGTATGCACTCACTAACTGTAAGTTGCTCTGGATAAGAGCGTCTGTTAAATGACTAAAATGTAATGTAAAGATTTTGGCCGACTGTTTTAACCATTTCGTTTCAGTTCCCTTCACTAGCTGTTCCATTTCACTTGGCTCACAGTGCCGATATAGTCGTACTTCCTCAAGTGTCTTGACATTTATGACATCACTTTTTAATCCAGAGGTGCACAACTCAGGCCCTTGAGTTTCACAGTACAGCTGGTTTTTGTTTCTCCCATGAAGTTGGAAAGAGAGCCTACCCTCTTTGTGCCAAGTGTGCTCTCTATCCATCGACATGGTTTCTTCCTATTCCATACATTTCCCATTTGGCCCATGGGCCTCTTACCAACAGGAAGTAGTGGTCCTCAGGCTCTGCCCTCAGGTACTTGAAGATGACCTGCTCCATGAACCTCTCCATTAGGTCCCAGTCCTCCACGATGCCGTGACGGATGGGCCACTGGTGGGCGAGAGGTCAAAGGTCAGTCACACTGGCAAACATAAAGGCTAGTAAATGACTAAGTGACACTAAGTACACCAACATACACCTTAGTGCATGGTTGAATGACACTTCAAGTACACCAACTTACATTTAGGACATGACCTAGTGACACACCAAGTACACTGAACAAAAATATAAAAGCAACATGTAGTTGTGTTGGTCCCATGTTTCATGAGCTGAAATAAAAGATCTCAGAAATGTTCCATACGCACAAAAAGCTTATTTCTCTCAAATGTTGTGCACAAATTTGTTTACATCCCTTTTAGTGAGCATTTCTCATTTGCCAAGATAATCCATCCACCTGACAGGTGTGGCATATCAAGAAGATGATTAAACAGCATGATCATTACACAGGTGCACCTTGTGCTGGAGAAAATAAAATGACACTCTAAAATGTGCAGTTTTGTCACAACGCCACCGATGTCTCAAGTTTTGAGCGAGTGTGAAATTGGCATGCTGACTGCAGAAATGTCCACCAGAGCTTTTGCCAAAAAATGTAATGTTCATTTCTCTACCATAAGCCACCTCCAACGTTGTTTTAGAGAATTTGGCAGTACGTCCAACCGGCCTCAGAACCGCAGACCACGTGTCTGGCATCGTGTGGGCATGCGGTTTGCTGATGTGAACAGAGTGCCCCATGGTGGCGGTGGGGTTATACTATGGGGAGGCATAAGCTACGGACAACGAACACAAGTGCATTTTATCTATGGCAATTTGAATGCACAGAGATACCGTGACGAGATCCTGAGGCCCATTGTCATGCCATTCATCCGCCTCCATCACCTCATGTTTCAGCATGATAATGCATGGCCCCATGTCGCAACGATCTGTACAAAATTCCTGATAGCTGAAAATGTCCCAGTTCTTCCATGGCCTGCATACTCACCAAACATGTTTCCACCAATATCCAGCAACTTCGCACAGCCATTGAATAGGAGTGGGACAACATTCCACAGGCCACAATCAACAGCCTGATCAACTCTATGCAAATGTGATGTGTCATGCTGCATGTTGCAAATGGTAGTCACACCAGATACGGACTGATTTTCTGATTCGCGCCCCTACTTAAAAAAAAAAGTATCTGTGACCAACAGTTGCATATCTGTATTCCCAGTCATGTGAAATCCATAGATTAGGGCCTAATGAATTTATTTCAATTGACTGTAACTTACATGAACTTTAACTCAGTAAAATCTTTGAAATTGTTGCGTTATATTTTTATTGTTCAGTATACAATAACATACATTTAGTAAGCCTACATATTTAGTACATGGCTGTTGACAGATGCCTCTCTGGTGAAGTATACTGGTTTCCGTATTGCCTTGGAATGGGAATCTTTGAAATGCACAGTACGCGAGTTATCACCACAACGTGTAGGCCACATGACACAACGTGTAGGCCACATGACAACTTCCAATTGGTGGGTTTGTGCATTGTATTGGTCACATAAAAATTACTCTTCCAGGCTGTCATGTTTTGCTGTCATGTTTGGCATTGGGTAGGTTTGTTTGTGGTTTATGTGAGTTTTGATATACTGTATTGGTTGGTCCTGTAGCCTTTTCAAGTCAACAGGTTGTGTACCTTTGTGGCGTAATTGGGCTTGTCTATCCCCTCGTCTCCGATGAAGAAGTCCAGGTCGTCCACTCCCTTGACCGTCCTTGATCCAACCTTGGCCGACTCTTTGATTGCAATACCTGGGAGGGAGAGAGAGCAAGAGCGCGCGAGAGGGAAAAAGAGAGAGAGAAAAAGAGAGAGAGAGCCAGAGAGAGAATCGATTAGACTAAGGCTGTGTTTGATGAAAGATCTTTGTTAGGGATACCGTGTGTTCTCTAAATAAGACACTAATTCAGTCAAACACCAAGTGCAAGAGTGAACTATGCCCTCACTGTTCACTATCCTGCCTTGTATTCCCAAAGCATGGCCCCAAAGGGTTCCTCTTTGAAACCATGTTAGCTCTCTGCTTGACCACCTTCATAATGACTTTGGTCTAGGCAGCACAACATTTAAAAAAAATCAACAGGTAGGCCTACCCTTTATGTGAGGCGCATCGTCTGGACAGATATACTCACATGATGGAACAATGAACTGTGGCTCTGTGTTCCCTGCATACCCCAGCTTAGTGTATCTGGAAGAGAGAAGGTAGCTACACCATTAGATTTAACAGCCATGGTAGACTTAAGACATGCTCACTGTGCACATTTATTTTGTATTGGTGCCAGTTTGTAAAGATGCCTAGACTATATTTTGGTTAGCTTCTGTGATTTTGATCAATACAACCCCTGTTCTTCCATGGATCAGAGCCAACAACTGTAGCTCGACTCTGAATAGCCTACCCTTCAATAGGAAGAGTGTAAAAGGGCATTTGGAATCTAAGGGGCTATTCATACATTTCCCAAAATCCAACACATGTATAAATCTTAGCATAGCATCATCCTACAACTGGTCTGAGTGCCAGCAGTGTTGCATTTGAAGTTCACTTGCAGTAGGCTAAAGCCTTCCGCAGAGCGATAATGAAGCCTAGAGTGCTCAGCCCAAACAATGACAGAAACTTTCAAAATCATTAAAAATGGGGATATTAGTCTTTGAAAGTTGGAAGTCGGCAGAAATCTCTGTGAAAACTTGGGGTGGGCAATTAGGCTAGCATGGCACAGACTTTCCACACATACCTGGAAACCTATCTAATGGTCTTTTGTTGTGGTCAAAACAATTTCTCACGTATAGACATAACCCTTGGAGCATAACCTAGCTTAAATACTACATCAAAGACTTAAATACTAGTAAATGTCATGGGCCTTTCTATAATCCTTTGTGTAGTGGCATTTTGATAGGCACATGCTAGCCAGATGTGGGCGGCTGTGGCTCTGTTCTCCCATCGTTTCCTGGACAGGGCCCGTGGGACTGATAGATGACACTGTTGAAGAGTGCCAAAGCACTGTGGGCATCAAAGACTACAGTAGGCTAGTAACTCCTAGTCATAACAGTGCAGTCTTTCAGTTCATGTACTTAGGAGGAGGCAGTAGCAGTCTCTAAAGTGCATGACCCAAAAATAAGGATATATCGTAGTTGATACACATACTAGCTAAGGATATAGTAGGGCTGTACCCGACAAAAAAATTATATTGGTCGACCGACAGTCGTACTGTTCTTTCGACCAATCGATTGGTCGAAATGTTTAAACTTAATTTTTCATATATAGACAGACACACCCTATGTGTATGAATAAAATCAACTACATACAGTGAGGAAAAAAAGTATTTGATCCCCTGCTGATTTTGTACGTTTGCCCACTGACAAAGACATGATCAGTCTATAATTTTAATGGTAGATTTATTTGAACAGTGCGAGTCAGAATAACAACAAAAACATCCAGAAAAACGCATGTCAGAAATGTTATAAATTGATTTGCATTTTAATGAGGGAAATAAGTATTTGACACCTCTGCAAAACATGACTTAGTACTTGGTGGCAAAACCCTTGTTGGCAATCACAGAGGTCAGACGTTTCTTGTAGTTGGCCACCAGGTTTGCACACATCTCAGGAGGGATTTTGTCCCACTCCTCTTTGCAGATCTTCTCCAAGTCATTAAGGTTTCGAGGCTGACGTTTGGCAACTCGAACCTTCAGCTCCCTCCACAGATTTTCTATGGGTTTAAGGTCTGGAGACTGGCTAGGCCACTCCAGGACCTTAATGTGCTTCTTCTTGAGCCACTCCTTTGTTGCCTTGGCCGTGTGTTTTGGGTCATTGTCATGCTGGAATACTAATCTAATAATCTTAGGTTCTCACCCAAGATTTGACGGTACATGGCCCCGTCCATCGTCCCTTTGATGCGGTGAAGTAGTCCTGTCCCCTTAGCAGAAAAACACCCCCAAAGCATAATGTTTCCATCTCCATGTTTGACGGTGGGGATGGTGTTCTTGGGGTCATAGGCAGCATTCCTCCTCCTCCAAACACGGCGAGTTGAGTTGATGCCAAAGAGCTCCATTTTGGTCTCATCTGACCACAACACTTTCACCTAGTTCTCCTCTGAATCATTCAGATGTTCAGTGGCAAACTTCAGACGGCCCTGTATATGTGCTTTCTTGAGCAGGGGGACCTTGCGGGCGCTGCAGGATTTCAGTCCTTCACGGCGTAGTGTGTTACCAATTGTTTTCTTGGTGACTATGGTCCCAGCTGCCATGAGATCATTGACAAGATCCTCCTGTGTAGTTCTGGGCTGATTCCTCACCGTTCTCATGATCATTGCAACTCCACGAGGTGAGATCTTGCATGGAGCCCCAGGCCGAGGGACATTGACAGGTCTTTTGTGTTTCTTCCATTTGCGAATAATCGCACCAACTGTTGTCATCTTCTCACCAAGCTGCTTGGCGATGGTCTTGTAGCCCATTCCAGCCTTGTGTAGGTCTACAATCTTGTCCCTGACATCCTTGGAGAGCTCTTTAGTCTTGGTCATGGTGGAGAGTTTCCAATCTGATTGATTGATTGCTTCTGTGGACAGGTGTCTTTTATACAGATAACAAGGTGAGATTAGGAGCATTCCCTTTAAGAGTGTGCTCCTAATCTCAGCTCGTTACCTGTATAAAAGACACCTGGGAGCCAGAAAACTTTCTGATTGAGAGGGGGTCAAATACTTATTTCCCTCATTAAAATGCAAATCAATTTATAAGATTTTTGACATGCGTTTTTCTGGATTTTGTTGTTGTTATTCTGTCTCTCACTGTTCAAATAAACCTACCATTAAAATTATAGACTGATCATTTCTTTGTTAGTGGGCAAACGTACAAAATCAGCAGGGGATCAAATACCTTTTTCCCTCACTGTACGTACTGAGCTTGTTTGATGCTTTAAGCACACTGTTTGATTAAATAATAAAAACACACAAATGACTCAAGAAAGAGCCCGATGTTCACATTATGTTTAAAAAAATGACAGCGAGTGCCTGTATGACTGGCACACGTTGTCTCGCTCTCCTCCCTACTGTAGCGCAAAGGCAGCACAGCACAGCAAGTGTTTATTGCGCTGTCAGTGCTGATGCTGCAACATCATTTAAGCCATTTAGTTTCTTACTTGTTTCTGACTGAAAAGTTCCGTTAACGAAATCCCTAATTTGTTTTGGAAAAACATAGCCTATTCCCTCAACCCTTGCTCTCTTTACGTAAAACATGTAAGCAGAGCATGCATGTGACCAATAGGGCTTGACCTATAGCCTATCATAATCACATCAATAAATTGGTTATCTGACAGCAAAATGGATGCGGCGGACGTAAAAAATTAACTCGAAATGGTCAAATGTTTCCTGGTTACTCAGGAGGGAAAGGGGAAGTCATCTGCGGAAGACATTTAACTTAGTTGTGGGAACTACTGGAGATCAATAAAAAGGAGGGTATAGGAGCAAGCCTTGCGTGAGTATTATGTGTGCCAAGCAGTTGCTGTTAGATTACAATATTTTTCTTTTTTCTGACCATTTGGAACAGTGTAAACACTAAATAAATAAGTGTACCAGAGACTCTGTTCTAACGAAAAAACTAAAAATATAAAGCCTTTAATACAGCATACTTAAAACAGTTGTATGCATTCGTGAATTGCGGTTTATTTATTCAAAAGTTCCCTTCGTTATTTAATTTTAAAACAAAAATGCTTGATTGCATTTCAAAGCATGAATGTGATGTGTGATGGCATGAACAAATGAATGATTGATACAGTAGCCTATATATTGAAATATAGGCCTAAGTAACTTACGGTATTAAGACTAAACAGGATGCGCTCTTAGGCCTACAGCTCAATGGTGGTTATACAAGGCTACTATACAAAGCCTACTAATGATAACGACATTACATATTATTATAATGATGATCATAATAATAATTGTAATAAGAACAATAAGAAGGAGATCAAGAAAAAGGACGTTCTAGGAGCGAGAGCTGCGTGCAGATGCTGTTAGATTATAATATTATTTTTCTGCCTGTTTGGAACAGTGAAAACAACACTAAATTAATTAAGTAATACCAGTCTGGTCTAACAAAAAACTATTGTAAAGCCTTTATTACAGCATAGCAATGCAAATAGTCCAGGAAGCCATTTGATTAGCTGTTCAGGATTCTTATGACTTGGGGGTAGAAGCTGTTAAGAAGGCTTTTGGACCTAGACTTGGCGCTCCGGTACCGCTTGCCGTGCGGTAGCAGAGAGCCTGACAATTTTTAGGGCCTTCCTCTGACACCGCCTGGTATAGATGTACTAGATGCCAGGAAGCTTGGCCCCAGTGATGTACTGGGCCATACACACTACCCTCTGTAGTGCCTTGCGGTCGGAGGCCAAGCAGTTGCCATACCAGGCAGTGATGCAACCAGTCAGGATGCTCTCGATGGTGCAGCTGTAGAATGTTTTGAGGATCTGAGGACCCATGCCAAATATTTTCAGTCTCCTGAGGGGGAATAGGCTTTGTCGTGCCCTCTTCACGAATGTCTTGGTGTGTTTGGACCATGATAGTTTGTTGGTGATGTGGACTCCAAGGAACTTGAAGCTCTCAACCTAATCCACTACAGCCCCGTCGATGAGAATGGGGGCGTGCTCGGTCCTCCTTTTCCTGTAGTCCACAATCATCTCCTTTGTCTTGATCACATTGAGGAAGAGGTTGTTATCCTGGCACCACACGGCCAGGTCTCTGACCTCCTCCCTATAGCCTGTCTCATCGTTGTGGGTGATCAGGCCTACCACTGTTGTGTCGTCGGCAAACTTAATGATGGGGTTGGAGTCGTGCCTGGCCATGCAGTCATGGGTGAACAGGGAGTACAGGAGTGCACTGAGCACGCTCCCCTGAGGGGCCCCCGTGTTGAGGGTCAGCGTGGCAGATGTGTTATTACCTACCCTTACCACCTGTGGGCGGCCCATCAGGAAGTCCAGGATCCAGTTGCAGAGGGAGATGTTTAGTCCCAGGATCCTTAGCTTAGTGATGAGCTTTGAGGGCACTATGGTGTTGAACGCTGAGCTGTAGTCAATGAATAGCATTCTCACGTAGGTGTTCCTTTTGTCCAGGTGGGAAAGGGCAGTGTGGAGTGCAATAGAGATTGCATCATCTGTGGATCTGTTGGGGCGGTATAGTGGGTCTTGGGTTGATGTGAGCCATGACCAGCTTTAGGCATGTTACCTTGGTGTTCTTGGGCACAGGGACTACGGTGGTCTGCTTGAAACATGTTGGTATTACAGACTCAGTCAGGGACAGGTTGAAAATGTCAGTGAAGACACTTGCCAGTTGGTCAGTGCATGCTCGGAGTACGCGTTCCGGTAATCCGGCCTTGTGAATGTTGACCTGTTTAAAGGTCTTACTCACATCGGTTATGGAGTGTGTGATCACACAGTCGTCCGGAACAGCTGATACTCTCATGCATGCTTCAGTGTTGCTTGCCTCGGAGCGAGCATAGAAGTAATTTAGCTCGTTTGGTAGGATCGTGTCACTTGGCACCTCGTGGCTGTGCTTCCCTTTGTAGTCTGTAATAGTTTGCAAGCCCTGCCACATCCAACGAGCGTCAGAGCCGGTGTAGTACGATTCAATCTTTGTCCTGTATTGACTCTTTGCCTGTTTGATGGTTCGTTGGAGGGCATAGCGGGATTTCTTATAAGCGTCTGGGTTAGAGTCCCGCTCCTTGAAAGCGGCCGCTCTACCCTTTAGCTCAGTGCAGATGTTGCCTGTAATCCAAGGCTTCTGGTTGGGGTATGTACGTATGGTCACTGTGGGGACGACGTCATCAATGCACTTATTGATGAAGCCAGTGACTGATCTGGTGTACTCCTCAATGCCATCGGAAGAAACCCGGAACATATTCAAGTCTGTGCTAGCAAAACAGTCTTGTAGCTTAGCATCTGCGTCATGTGACCACTTCTTTATTGACCAAGTCACTGGTGATTCCTGCTTTAGTTTTTGCTTGTAAGCAGGAATCAGGAGGATAGAATTATGGGTGCGAGGGAGAGCTTTGTACGTGTCTCTTGTGTGGCGTAAAGGTGGTCTAGAGTTTTTTTTCCCCTCTGGTTGTACATTTAACATGCTGGTAGAAATTAGTTAATTAGGTTTCACATCACTCCGAACACAACTGTTAAAAAGGAGTGGACAAACTAGCCCTACGATAACTCTGCTGTTCCATTTCACTGTTGAGTTCTAAGAATAGCGTCCCACTTGTGCTTGAGGTAAACGGATGTTGAGTTCAGTTCACACATTTTGGCTGTCTGAGTGTGACTCATGAGCTGTGTGGTGGTGTACTTGACTCAACTTCTGCTGGTCTCGTACTTCAGCATCTTGGCCTTCTCAGCATTTTCAAACATCTGCTCCACAAAGGAGTTAGCCTCATTCTCCATCCTCAGCTGTAGTTTCCTGTCCTCTTCCCCAGCGAGGACCAGATACACTAGCCTAACTAATAGCCCAAAGAGAGGGGGGAAGCTAAGTGGAGAGGTATGCAGGGCAACATACGGAGTGACGAGTTCAAGTCTTTACATGCAAACGCTGCAGCACAGCTGCATCTTAGTTAGGCAATAACCCCAACTATAGTATTAAACCTAAATCCCTGTCATTTCAAATAATCTACGTCTAGGTCAAGGCTATTCCAAATGCACACATTAGATATTGCTCC
Source organism: Coregonus lavaretus (assembly GCF_964263955.1). Classification (NCBI taxonomy): domain Eukaryota; kingdom Metazoa; phylum Chordata; class Actinopteri; order Salmoniformes; family Salmonidae; genus Coregonus; species Coregonus lavaretus. The sequence goes on along the minus strand of NC_140003.1, from coordinate 8,159,472 downwards.
TCAGATTAAATCATATACATTGATAGACAATAAGTAGGCCTATCAATGAATAAAAGTAACAGATACAGAGAATTGCACTAGCAATAATTATTCAAAGACTGAGGAATGCACAAAAACATTATTGTGTTACTGAATAAGATTCACCAAAGTGATGATTTGCTAAAACAAGTTAACTAGAATGTTGTTGTGTATTGCACAGTTCAATAATGAGAGATTAGCCTAGGCCCAACTGTTTTTAATTCACTGGCTTTGAATAGATCTTGGGACGTGCAATCAATATATTGGCATCCAAAAATATTTACAGATCATAAAAAAAGGATGGCCATAAATCAGAAGTATGCACAATCAATGCAAATCAATCCAATGTGAAAATCCCCGTGCTTATCTATGGAATCGAATCAGTCTTTGTTATTCTGAAAAATTATTAATGTGTAGTTTCATTTGATATAGTTTAGGATCAGACAACGGCTAAAGTGAAGAAATTAGAGAAGTTTGCTAATCAAAAAAACATGTTCAGATGCCGAAAACGACCATATATGGACTAAAAAGCGTGAATGAGGAAGTCGACAATATAGGAAGTGGCTCTGCGCGTGCTCAAAGTCAGGGATGACTAGAAGTGAGCACTGTAAAATTACTTATGAACTGCATAGCTAGTAGTTACCATTACAAACGTATACATTACAATAAACATGCAAGCCCATTTATACTGTCCACTCAAAGTAAGCCAGAAATGTAACACAGTTATATTAGAACCCCTGCAATGAGTTAGTCAAATTTTTTGTATTGAAAAAGCCTTAACGACAGAAGAACATTCTGATGTCAAGCAAATAGCAGGCTTAGTTATAGCCATCTAGCTAACGTTAGCCAACACAGCAAAAATTCATGTTTTAGTCAATTATTATGAAACAGCAGTGCAATAACGACCTAACAAAACAATTAAAACACGTTAGTTTCGCAATGAATGGGCATGAAAGGTTACATTGATTATATTTAACAAGCTAGCTAGCACGAACACCCAGTTGCTGACAGCGATGGGCTCTGTCGGTGACACCCAAAATATCGATGCTCTGTCTGTACGGCGGTCTAGTTTGAATAGCTTACCCTGTACCACAGTCGACAACACACGCCGGTAATCGTCCTGCCATCTCGTGTACTTCTGGTAATCACAAATGTTTGTTTTGAATCGATTGCTGTCTGTGTCGGGTGGAGGATCTTGTAAACCGTCCACAGGCGTACGGAATCCAGAACCCGCACAGTACAGTTTCTACTTCCGCACTCAATCTCGGGCAGGCAGGGTCGTCACTAGTTAGCACAGCCACAAAGTCATAATCTCCGCCTGTTTCTACAATTTCTCATTATAAAATCAGATGTTAAACCTAACCTTAACCACACTGCTAACATTATGCCTAACCCTATCCATAAATTAAAAACAAAAAGCTAATTTTTGTTTTCATTAATATTTTACGATATAGCCCATTTTTACTTTGTGGCTGCGTTATCTAGTGGAAACCGGCAGGCAGGGAGAGGCAAGATGGCTGACGCCGGGGAGCGCTCGAGCAATGCAGGCAGTGGGGTTCACAGTGGCCCCTGTGTACGAACGTAAAATAGAGACATAAGTGTACATGCATGTAAAGTATGAGTTGCACCTGTATTATCAGTTTTGTAGTTGCACACAACACTTACAAGCACGTAAGTGATGTGTGAATAAATACAACACTTGCAAGCACGCAACTTCATTTGCGAATGAATGCAACTACTTTACTAAACTTACAACTGGGGAATCTTCTGTGAATCAAAATACGTTTGCCTATTTCGAATCTGCTTGCACTGAGTTATCACTAATTTAGCATCTAAACTCTGCCAAAAGTTTTGTAGTTGTAAAAAAAAATTATGTGCTGTAACAGCTGCTCTGCAAGCAAGCAGCAAAGAAAAACACGACAGTGCCCAGACAAGATGAGAGCTAACTGCTACAAAGAGAATCTGATAGATCTCACCTTTTTTATGTCTTGATTAGCTAGCTAGATGTCGAACCAATGTAATGATATTCATTTTATTTGCTTGTTATATGAGCTGCTCTTCCTAAAAAAAAAACGTATATCTGATATAGCTAGCTAGTTGTTGTTGTTGTTCTAGTGTCTGTTAATTGTTACAGCCACAACATCATGATCATGTAGTCATGCATCTGCAGACCATCGAGGAGGAGAAAATACCACTTTGGGTGTGTTAGCTAGAACAACATCAACTAGCTAGCTATAACATCAGATAGACATTTTCAGGAAAAGCATGGATAGAGCTAGCTATCTGTAGTAACATTATTATTTGAAACCACCACATGCACATAAAGTGTATCTGTGTTACATTGCATAATATGTTTTAATATATACTGTATTTCTATATGTCTCAAGTTGGACAAATCATCAGAATGAAGAATACTGAATTCTGTGTTATTGTCAAGTGGACTGAATTCTCATTCAAATGATGTTGTGCCTCTCTTTCAGATCTGCTAAGCACACCTCTGCTAGCCACACAGACACTGTCCAGGGGTGACATTTTTTAAAATATATTTTTAGTATTTGTTTTGATTTAATGTAGTTATTTTTTGCTATTTCTTAAAAACAAAAGTTGTTGGTATTCTTTCTTACAGTTGCATTGTTGGTTAAGTGCTTGTAAGTAAGCATTTCACTGTAATACCTGTTGTATTCGGCGCATATGACAAATAACATTTGATTTTCAGTCCCCAGTAATTATTCTACAATAGTTTATGTGCCGGGTGGCTATGGTCAACTTGTCTTATCTGGACCCATATTCACAAAGTGTTTTAGAATAGTTTTTACTTTTAGATCATAATTAAATAAGTTCAATTGAATGGTGGGACCTGACCCTAGATCAGCACTTGTGCATTTCCTCAGTGTTTTACCCAAAATATTCAGACTTTTCTGTTTCCGTCTACACAGACCGGCACCCGTGTCTCACTGGACCATGGCTCCGACGGACCTGCTCTCACTTGGGGCCAAAGCCAGGCCACTTTCATTTACATAACAATGGCTAACAGTGAACTGTAACACCTTCTCCCAAACCATCTGTTTGATTATGCAGAGGTTGTTGATTCTGCTCTTCACAAATCCTCACTGTCAGCCCTAGCTATGGAAACACAATTTCCCTATTATAACATAAGGGTGTATACACTAGTGTAACACTGATGTTAGGCACTGATCTTGGGCATGCTCCCACTAACACCCCCTTCCCCCCTTCTCTCTATGTCTCCCCTCCCGGAGGACCTGAGCCCCTGGTTGTGCTGCCATTCAGACTGCAGCTGTGGACCCCTGGACTGACTTCACTGGGCGTTCTACCTTGTCCCAGACTTCTGCTGATCAAGTTTAGCCCAGGTAGTCACTGTGCTTCTGCCTCTGCATTGCTTGCTCTTTGGGGTTTTAGGCTGGGTATCTGTAAAGCACTTTGTGACTGTTGATCAGGGCTGTCCTGATTAACTTGAGACATTTACATTTAAGTCATTTAGCAGACGCTCTTATCCAGAGTGACTTACAAATTGGTGCATTCAACTTAGGATAGCCAGTGGGTCAACCACATATTGATCACAGTAAGTACACTTCTTCAAACAATGAGACAATAGTCATGCATTTGTAACAAGAACAGTAAGTGTTGTGTTGGTTGTATGTCCTTATTTTGCAAATGTGAACGTTTAGCTGATCGGGAGTGGACTACATTTAATTTTAATTATTCGCTAGGATGACTAAAATCCATATGCAATCCACTACCACTTTTCAAATGAATACTCCTTCTCAATCTATTGTACATGGAACAACAACGTTTTCTATGTATTTATAATTAATATTCCCTTTTGTCAATAACAGCTTCTACACATCATGGCAACATGCTTGACTGAAAAAATATTGAAACATGTCTTTAGACTTATGGAAATTATGGGGGTGATGTTGTTGCCCCTTTTTCCAGTGAGATATTCACTGCCCCCCCCCCCCCCCTTTTCTCTCCCTCCCTCGTTTGCAGACTTCCTGATTAACCTGATCCTGTGGGTGGAGGGCTTCTTGGCAGCCATCCACTTTGGCACGCTGGTGGCCATCTTGGCTTTGTGGTTTGGCACCTCCGTGCCCCTCACCTTCGTAGGCGCCTAGCCTACTTCGGCTTCAAGATGCCTGTGAGTTTCACTTATCAATCACACTGTCTGTAAGAACTCTTTCAGGTCATCTTACATCATGTGCATTTCCCCCCTGTGTTTGCAATCTCTTTCACACTGGCATAACAATCAGAGAAAGCATAGCATACTAAGTAGGGTTTGTCTTGATGAGTTTCTACCCTACTCTCTCTGCTCCAGGCACAAAAAATAAATACCTTATTTACATAAGTATTCAGACCCTTTGCTATGAGACTCAAAATTGAGTTCAGGTGCATCCTGTTGCCATTGATCATCCTTGAGATGTTTCAACTGTGGTCAATTCAATTGATTGGACATGACTTGGAAAGGCACACACCTGTCTATATAAGGTCCCACAGTTGAGAGTGCATGTCAGAGCAAAAACCAAGTCATGAGGTTGAAGTAATTGTCTGTAGAGCTCCAAGACAGGATTGTGTCCAGGCACAGATCTGGGGAAGGGTACCCAAAAATGTCTGCAGCATTTAAGGTCCCCAAGAACACAGTGGCCTCCATCATTCTTAAATGGAAGACGTTTGGAACCACCAAAACTCTTCCTAGAGCTGGCCTGCCGGCCAAACTGAGCAATTGGGGGAGAAGGGCCTTGGTCAGGGAGGTGACCAAGAACCCGATGGTCACTCTGACAGAGCTCCAGAGTTCCTCTGTGGACATGGAAGTATCTTCCAGAAGGACAACCATCTCTGCAGCTCTCCACCAATCAGGCCTTTATGGTAGAGTGGCCAGATGGAAGCCACTCCTCAGTAAAAGGCACATGACAGCCCACTTGGAGTTTGCCAATAGGCACATAAAGACTCTCAGGCCATGGGAAACAAGATTCTCTGGTCTGATGAAACCAAGATTGAACTCTTTGGCCTCAATGCCAAGCGTCACGTCTGGAGGAAACCTGGCACCATCCCTACGGTGAAGCATCATGTTGTGGGGATGTTTTTCAGCGGCAGGGAATGGGAGACTAGTCAGAATCGAGGGAAAGATGAACAGAGCAAAGTACAGAAAGATCCTTGATGAAAACATGCTCCAGAGCACTCAGGACCTCAGACTGGGGCGAAGGTTCACCTTCCAACAGGACAACGACCCTAAGCACACAGCCAAGACAACGCAGGAGTGGCTTCGGGTACAGGTGCGCCAAACTTGTAGAGTCATACCCAAGAAGACTGGAGGCTGTAATCGCTGCCAAAGGTGCTTCAACAAAGTACTGAGTAAATGGTCTGAATACTTATGTAAATGTGATATTTTAGTTGTTTATTTTTATTACATTTGCAAACATTTCTAAAAACCTGTTTTTGTTTTGTCTTTATGGGGGTATTGTGTGTAGATTGACGTTTTAATCCATTTTAGAATAAGGCTGTAACGTAACAAACTTTGGGAAAAGTCAAGGGGTCTGAATACTTCCCGAATGCACTGTATGTGTCTAATAAACCCTTATTCCATATCACGATGGACTCAGTGTCGTTAAACTTCAAATCAGGGTAATAGAGAGCATAAAAGCTTTGAAACAATGCCAGCAAAACATAACCTAGAATATTTTACTGGCTAACTGCAGTGAGTTGGATGAAGCTACATCTCCAGTAGTCTTTCACTCTCTCTCAGCTTTGTTTGACAGTACAGTCTGTCACCACTATAGGCCAAATCAAGATGTATTGTCACAGCATTTATATCACTCGTAGATATGTGTAGAATGGTGCATTGCCATTATCTGTTATGATTAATACATATGTCAAAAGTGTTTCCAACGCAGTTTTAGAGATAGACCTCTCATATTTGGCAAAGTCACTTTTTCTCCAGATTTATAGTGTTTTTGTGTTGATTTATATCTAAGGGAAGGTCATCCAATTCTGGTGTTATACACTGCTCAAAAAAATTAAGGGAACACTAAAATAACACATCCTAGATCTGAATGAATGAAATAATCTTATTTAATACTTTTTTCTTTACATAGTTGAATGTGCTAACAACAAAATCACACAAAAATTATCAATGGAAATCAAATTTATCAACCCATGGAGGTCTGGATTTGGAGTCACACTCAAAATTAAAGTGGAAAACCACACTACAGGCTGATCCAACTTTGATGTAATGTCCTTAAAACAAGTCAAAATGAGGCTCAGTAGTGTGTGTGGCCTCCACGTGCCTGTATGACCTCCCTACAACGCCTGGGCATGCTCCTGATGAGGTGGTCTCCTGATGAGATGGTCTCCTGAGGGATCTCCTCCCAGACCTGGACTAAAGCATCCGCCAACTCCTGGACAGTCTGTGGTGCAATGTGGCGTTGGTGGATGGAGCGAGACATGATGTCCCAGATGTGCTCAATTGGATTCAGGTCTGGGGAACGGGCAGGCCAGTCCATAGCATCAATGCCTTCCTCTTGCAGGAACTGCTGACACACTCCAGCCGCATGAGGTCTAGCATTGTCTTGCATTAGGAGGAACCCAGGGCCAACCGCACCAGCATATGGTCTCACAAGGGGTCTGAGGATCTCATCTCGGTACCTAATGGCAGTCAGGCTACCTCTGGCGAGCACATGGAGGGCTGTGCGGCCCCCCAAAGAAATGCCACCCCACACCATGACTGACCCACCGCCAAACCGGTCATGCTGGAGGATGTTGCAGGCAGCAGAACGTTCTCCACTGCGTCTCCAGACTCTGTCACGTCTATCACATGTGCTCAGTGTGAACCTGCTTTCATCTGTGAAGAGCACAGGGCGCCAGTGGCGATTTTTGCCAATCTTGGTGTTCTCTGGCAAATGCCAAACGTCCTGCACGGTGTTGGGCTGTAAGCACAACCCCCACCTGTGGACGTCGGGCCCTCATACCACCCTCATGGAGTCTGTTTCTGACCGTTTGAGCAGACACATGCACATTTGTGGCCTGCTGGAGGTCATTTTGCAGGGCTCTGGCAGTGCTCCTCCTGCTCCTCCTTGCACAAAGGCGGAGGTAGCAGTCCTGCTGCTGGGTTGTTGCCCTCCTACGGCCTCCTCCACGTCTCCTGGTGTACTGGCCTGTCTCCTGGTAGCGCCTCCATGCTCTGGACACTATATCCTATGGGAGCAGCCAGAACATGTTGAATACTGAAGTTGAAAATAGCTCTAGAAATATGACTGAGTTTCCAGACCAGGGGCACAAATGAGCAAGATTTACTACAAAAAATGTGATATACCACATTGGTACACATTGTTGAAATTAGGACAGGGATTGGTGTGTTTTTACTCTGCTTTATTGATGCAAAACCAACTGGAAAATGGGCTTTATGCTTCAAGTTATCCTTTGAAATGTTGAACTCTATACAACTGGCATCTTGTAAACTTTCAGTAAAAAAGCACACTTGAAGTGAATGTAAACATTTAATTGAACCGATTTAATCAAAGAGCAGTTGAACAAGAGTTAGCTAAGTTTAGGATAAGGGGGATAAAGTCGTTGATGTCTGGCAGCCTGGGATTGGTGCCAACAGCAAAGCAACTTTCCCTAATGTATTCTGGAGAGAAAGACAGAGCATGTGGCAGTGGAGGGATCATTAAACTTATGTGAAAGGGACGCAGTATAATAACACACAGGTAACAAGTAAATAGCATGATGTTGACATTAAACTATGTTAGTGTCTAGGAGTCATCTATAGGTAATACCACCCAACATGAGAAAGAGACACGCCTTGAGAGCATCATGCCAAACAGGAAGTGTAAAGGGGCTTTCGTTGAAAGACAAGGGAAGGAGAGGAGGGTCTCAGCTGAGGTCCAAGAATTCTGATATGTTCTGTCCAGCTGTCCCTCAAACAGGCCTGTAGGTGCCATCAACAGCCTACATACCATCTGAGTGAGTGAGCTGTGAGGATGGCAGAGAGAGATCAATAATCACTGTTGAACATTCCATTTAAAAGTAGTGTAATAAAGTTCTAGAGTCAGATTGTCTCAGCACAGTAGGGTACAGCAGGGTTAGAGATATGCAAACTTACAGTCATGAGGAAGTAGTGTAGGACCTTGAGAGCTTCTGGATAGGGCTGAGTGACTGGACGGTGTGAATGGTCCTGTCAATGAGAGGGAGGGAGAGTGTGGGGGGGAAATCAGTAGTCAAGTAATATCAGACTTTCTCTGTATCATTGAACATCAGCCCCCCTGAAAGGTGTGTTAAATTGCGTCAATTCGAATCTGGTATTGGAACAAAAGAGGTCAACACGTCTTCTAAGATATACTAGTATTTTAATTAATGCAAACACTTGAATGGTAAATATGATGTTCGTATATACGGGCTCACTGAAACACCACGCAGGGCAGACAGGGAACTGAGCCATTGTTATAAGTTCTTCTTTAAATACTCTGACAGAGATAGTTCCCGCTCCCTGCTGGGCCTGTCAGAGTAGAGGCTGGGTGTGGTTTAAACTTACCCAACCTATCGATGGCGCACAGGCTGGTCCCAGCCCCTTGGCGCTTCACTGTTGCCAGGTGTTAGTTGTTTTTGTTGCAGTACACGTCCTTGAGCAGTTTAACAAAGAGGCAGTGTGTGTGTGTATCTCAGTCTATCTCAGCCTACCCCCTAACGGTTCCTCACATTAATCACAGCTTGTTATGTTAAACAATCTATATCAGTACAGCACAAACCTATTATGTTTAATCATTAATGTATTCTTTCTAAGCTAGGCATCACATCTAGTTATAAGAAAATAGATCCCCACAGGTGGTAGGTATACATTCAGAAAAGTAGGTCAATTGTCATAGCAATTCATGTAGTATCCTCGCCATTATGCCTTTTCTACATCTGCCTTTCAGTAAGCAGGAAAGGAGGTTTGTGAATTATACCCACACCAATTAAAAAGGCTGATTTTAACTTACTGTATTGGCTGATGTAACTGGATGAAGTTCATGATCATCTGCTCAGATGCCATACTGTGTCCTTCTCCTGCGGGCACATTCTGAACCCACACACACACAATATCAGCATTGACTGTAGCTTAACTGGATATTGTTGTATTGAAAGTGTAAGAAATAGCTATGCAAAGGGTCTGATAGGTAACCATTTACAGTAACTTAAGTTCATTATTAGCCTACTCAGTTAATAAGCACAAGCCAAACAGAAGATCTAGCGTAGCTAAGTTAGCTACAGAAAGTACTGTAGAAATCTCAGCTTTCTGCAGCAGGTACCTCTGCCCGGGCCGCTTCATTTTGTAGCAGGTTGAGGGACTAACGTTAACTTACTTCCACTAGCTAGCTACTATTAGCTAGCTAGCATGAGGGACTAACTTACTTCCACTAGCTAGCATGACTATAGCCAGTAGCCAGGTAGGGCTACCCAGCCTGCTAGCAAGTAGTGCAAGCCAACTGTGTTCAGTTGTTGTTGAGTTCGTTCTATTGGCATGCTAACTTAAAGATAAGTTAAGCATTTTAGCTGTCATTACTATTTTTATCTTCCTGTCACACAAATGTCTCATCCTTTTCCCTGTGCCGCGGACACTGCAGCTAAACCCAGACTGTAAACACACACGCTATGCGCCGTGAACATTATTAGGTGGCGTGTACTTCCAGGTAAAAAAAATAAATACATTTTATCGTTATTTGTTTTCTGTTACTCAATGCCCAATGTGGAAACCATGAACGAGAACAGGTTAATATTCAATTTTCGTTTTGGTTTTCAACTAGAAAAATTATAAAACGATTAAGTTCCTTGTTTGGCCTTGCTGAGATGAAAAGAAATATGAATTACCCATAAGCACACGGACCCGAATGTATCTGAGAAGTTTAGGAAACTTCAAATGATAGTTTGTAAACGTCATACACAGACAATCAATGCAATATCTACCACATTGAAACTGAACATATAAATATTGAATTTCAACTAAATCGAAATATAATTTTAAAAACTGAATGCAATATTCACTCAATTCAATTTCAAATCATGAAATACAAGTTCAATTTATGAATTCGATGATTACACTTGTGCATTACAAATTCAAAAATATTAAATTCAAATTCAATATCTTTAATACAAATTCAAAAGTATCGAATTCAAATACAATTTCTGTTGACACTAAAATCGCTCCATAAATCAATGTCTTGCAAGATCAGATAATTATGAATTTAAATAACAGAACTGAATATAATAGCATAGCATAGTATAACTTTACTGATACACCAAAAACACCTCCTAATTTCTAATGAGATTTTAGGATAGAGTCCGCCACTCACTAAGTTTGATTGAACATACAAGAAAAGGCTAATAGTTTAACACCATTTGCTCTTATTCGCCGACGAAACAGTAATTCAGGAAGATCTAAATGCATATTCCCATGAAACTGATTGAGATAAATCAAATGAAAACGTGAAGAATTATAATTCACGATTGACAGTGATGATGGCCTATTTTAAAATGAGATATGCCTAACTTGGTGTTTGAGGGTATTAAAAATATAACCTTTTCTTGAGACAATGTGTGTGGGCATAGACAGGCGTTGCAATTGGAAGATGCATTTAATGCATATTCTATAATGATAGGCTATTAAATAGGCTCCATCTGTTGGTACAAACTTTGATGGAGGAAATGATGACGTCATTAATGTTTTTATTTTTTCTCCCGCACCTAAAATAATAGCACTACACCACTGCAGGGGAATAAAACGTGACACAATAGGTGGTTGTGCCTTAATAACATCTAATAAAATAATATAATGTTGCAGTAGTATGAGATACACACATCTCAGTCACTGACCTTTGGCCTAGTGCACATCAATTTAAATACACACATTCTCTGGGCCAGGAATGAGTTTTACAGCGTTAGCTACATAATTAACCCATTGCATTCTAAGACAAACATGCATTAGACCAGGGGTGTCAAACTCATTTTAGCTCAGGGGCCACATGGAGGAAAATCTATTCCCAAGTGGGCCGGAGCGGAAAAATCATGGTATATATAACTTAAAAACAACAACTTCAGATTGTTTTCTTTGTTTTAATACGATCAACATACAACATAAAGCTGGAGCCTGAGGACAGTGTGTCCAAAATAGTACAAGCACAACATCACTATTAATCATAAAACACGTCAAGTTTATTTGAAAATTCTAAAGAAAAAGAACACACAAACACACAATGCCTCAGTGATTAACAGAACTGTTTCACAGATCACAGAACTATATCAGGGTGTCATTTCTCAGGCAGAAATGTAGATAAAAATAATGAAATCCTGTTCCCCAAACAAGTGCAAGAACCACAGAGTCAAGAATAGGTTAAATATACAAATAAAATAAAATCAATTAAAAACAATAGCACATCAACATAAAAACATATAAACATAAAGCTGGAGCCTGAGGACAGTGTCCAAAAGCACAACATCACTATTAATCATAAAACACCTCAAGTTATTTGAAAGTTCTGAGGACAAAGAACACACAAACACACAATGCCTCAGTGATTCACAGAAGTATATCACAGATCACAGAACTATATCAGGGTGTCATTTCTCAGGCAGAAATGTAGATAAAAATAATGAAATCCTGTTCCCCAAACAATTGCAAGAACCACAGAGTCAAGAATAGGTTAAATATACAAATAAAATAAAATCAATTAAAAACAATAGCACATCAACATAAAAACATATAAACATACATCTGAAAGCGTTGCTCAAACTCCCGTAACAGTCCCGTTATTTTATCTTTGAACCGCTTCATGTCTGCCACATGTTGGGTCGCGCACACATTTTTCAGACAGGGGAAGTGAGCTGCATCACCACCGGCAAGTTGCGTCTCCCACAATGACAGCTTCAACTTGAAAGAACGTATGCTGTCATAATACTGCGTGACAACTTTGTTGCGCCCTTGCAGCTGTTTGTTCAAGTTATTCAGGTGCTCTGTAACATCCACCATAAATGCAAGGTCCTGCATCCATTCTGCGGAATGAAATTCTAACACTGGTTTGCCCTTTTCTTCCATGAACTGTTCAATTTCTTCTCGTAAATCAAAGAAACGCCTCAGCACAGCACCTCGGCTTAACCATCTTACCTCAGTGTGGTATGGCAGGCCATAGATGTGGTCTTTCTCTCTGAGAAGGCTGTCAAACTGACGGTGATTCAGGCTTCTGGATCGGATGAAATTAACAGTTTGGATGACCACCTTCATGACGTTATCCATCTTTAATGACTTGCAACACAAAGCCTCCTGGTGCAAAATACAGTGAAAAGTCCAAAAATCACGTCCTCCATTTGCAGATTGCACTTTCTCTCTGAACTTTGTCACAACGCCTGCTTTTTTCCCGATCATTGAGGGCGCACCATCTGTAGCCAGGCTGACAGCGCGGGACCAGTCCACTCCGACCCTGTCCAGCGCGCCGACGAGTGCGGTAAAAATATCAGCTGCTGTCGTTGTATCTGTCATCGGCACCAACTCCACGAACTCCTCGGTGACGGTCAATGTGTCATCAACTCCGCGGATGAAAATGGCCAGTTGTGCAACATCTGTAATGTCCGTGCTTTCATCAATTGCAACCGAAAACGCAATAAATGACTCCAAATCCACTGAAAGATCGGAAATCCTGTCTGCAACTGTGTTTCTTGTCAGGCTGATATTTGCAAAAGCCTGCCGCTTTTCAGGGCACACAATCTCCTCTGCCTTCATCATGCATGTTTTTACAAATTCACCCTCACTAAATGGTTTTGAAGCCACTGCGATTTCATTAGCAATGAGGTAGCTAGCTTTCAATGCAGCGTCACTGATGTCTCGGCTGTGAGTAAACACAGACTGCTGTTTCTTCAGACCCGCCAACAGTTCATTCACCTTCTCTCATCTCCGCTGTCCTTGAAAGTTGTCATATTTGTCGGCATGAAGACTCACATAGTGGCGACGAAGGTTATATTCTTTCAGCACTGCAACATGCTCTGAACACACCAAACATACAGCTTTCCCATTCAATTCCGTGAATAAATAGGATGACCATTTTTCTTGGAACACTCTGCACTCTGCGTCCACTTTTCTCTTTTTTGACAGAGACATATTGGGGCAATGAGGGTGCCAAAGCACATAATGTTAAAAGTAGAAGCCGTAATAAATATCGCGGGCAAAACAAAGTAGCTCATTGGCTGCACGTGCTTGACCTACTTGCTCAAACAGTTTGCTTGCTTAACACAATTGCTATTGCGCCATCCAGTGGACGCAATTGGAACAGCAGTTTATTTTCTTGAAAAATTGCAGCGCATTTTTATACTTTACAAAAAAAATAAAAATAAAAATAAGATTTTTAATTGTTTTTTTTTTTTTTCCCCGAAATCATCTCGCGGGCCGGATTAAACCCGTTTGCGGGCCTGATCCGGCCCGCGGGCCGTACGTTTGACACCCCTGCATTAGACAGTGCGAAATTCATAGCCAATGGATTAATCTATTTTGTCAACATATACTTGACTTCCTTCCAATTTGTCTATGTTGTCATATACTTATGTGTATAGTATGTTGTTTTCATCCCACTACATTTTTATATAATTCCATAATTTTTCTCAAATCCGAGCCAAAGAATTATGCACAATTTCTAATAGACCTTTCCAAAATTGCCATCAGATACAATGGGTCATCATTATCATCAGACAGATGCAATATGTCATTTAGCATTTGCACGAGGACCTTCAAAAGATCTGTCTGGTTCCCACTGTCTCTGTTTTTCTGACAAATCTGAGAAAAAGGGCATGGATTATGGATTTCTAAAACCTTGCAATATCACAATGGTCCTCTTCTCAGGCGTGTGCACTAGTCTAGTGCAATTATTTTATTCCAAATAACTGATATATGGTATAGTATTCCTTCAACAAATGGAATTAATCTTTAAAATGGTAGCCATTATAGTATTGCTTCAACAATCGTATTAATTGTATTGATGAATCAAATTTGATAAATGAATGTTGACACATGCCCCCAATGATATGTAGATTTAGATTGATGGTGGTTTAACTGTTGTTGTTGTTTTTTAATACTGCGATATATATTAGTATTTCCTTCAATATATGGATTGCTTTGATTAATGTATATCTTTTTTCATACTGTACATGTCAATAAAATATACATCCCATATCAATTTGTTGATTCTGTGTAGGTCTACATGTCAATTAAATAATGTAGGTTTTCTACCAACCCGAACTGCACTCCAGCTGCTTCATGGAAAATGAAGTCTTGTTGAGTGTAAAATATTCTACATGGCGCCGAATTAAGACTACATATCCCAAGTCTCAGCGTCTTATTTAAATGCCTAAGCAGAGTCACCTGACCAGGAATCACAAGGATTGTTAATGTTTACAACCAAACCAGTTTGTTTAGATATGGGTTATCATCATCGCATACTGTACATTTATTACCGACGATCAAGCTGTTGTATTTTCCTGCAAAGACGAAGAATTATCGACCACGTCAAATAGAACGAAACCTACTTATCATCTAGCTAGCTAGCTAGGTAAATACGAATGATTTGTTGATGGTAACGTTAACTAGCTACTGTATGTAGCTGTAAACTAGCTAGCTCACGCGTTATCTAATAATAATGGCTCCAGTACTGCATTTCCAATATTGCAAAAATAACTTGTTACATTCATTTCAAACTAATTCGGGTTAACTAGCTAGCTACATTTGCTAACGGCTGTCTAATCGGCATGATGTTGCAGCTAGTTAACAAGCTTGTGAGTCGTTGCGAGCAGAGGAAGATATTGATTATCTTGTTAGCAAGCTAACTACCCCCTCTTTCGCTCTTGTTTGTCCTATGAATGATGAATCGAGCTAGCTAGCTGCTTAGAAAGATCTCTGATTATCAAATGAAGGGCAGCTCTGCAAACACTACCTCCAACTAACTATAGTGTTACAGACAGTAATCTGTCAGACTCAGAGTGACGTGTCAAACTCATCTCACCCCTTTGACAAATATAAACTCAACAAAAAAAGAAACGTCCTCTCACTGTCAACTGCGTTTATTTCCAGCAAACTTAACATGTGTAAATATTTGTATGAACATAAGATTCACAACTGAGACATAAACTGAACAGGTTCCACATACATGTGACTAACATAAATTGAATAATGTGTCCCTGAACAAAGGGGGGGTCAAAAGTAACAGTCAGTATCTGGTGTGGCAACCAGCTGCATTAAGTACTGCAGTGCATCTACTCCTCATGGACTGCACCAGATTTGCCAGTTCTTGCTGTGAGATGTTACCCCACTCTTCCACCAAGGCACCTGCAAGTTCTCTGACATTTCTGGGGGGAATGGGATTGAGATCCGGGCTCTTCGCTGGCCATGGCAGAACACTAACATTCCTGTCTTACAGGAAATCACGCACAGAACGAGCAGTATGGCTGGTGGCATTGTCATGCTGGAGGGTCATGTCAGGATGAGCCTGCAGGAAGGGTACCACATGAGGGAGGAGGATGTCTTCCCTGTAACACAGAGCGTTGAGATTGCCTGCAATGACAACAAGGTCAGTCCGATGATGCTGTGACACATCGCCCCAGACCATGACGGACCCTCCACCTCCAAATCGATCTCGCTCCAGAGTACAGGCCTCGGTGTAACGCTCATTCCTTTGACGATAAACGCGAATCCGACCATCACCCCCGATGAGACAAAACCGCGACTCGTCAGTGAAGAGCACTTTTTGCCAGTCCTGTCTGGTCCAGCGACGGTGGGTTTGTGCCCATAGGCGACGTTGTTGCCGGTGATGTCTGGTGAGGACCTGCCTTACAACAGGCCTACAAGCCCTCAGTCCAGCCTCTCTCAGCCTGTTGCGGACAGTCTGAGCACTGATCTGATGGAGGGATTGTGCCTTCCTGGTGTAACTCAGGCAGTTGTTGCCATCCTGTACCTGTCCCGCAGGTGTGATGTTCGGATGTACCGATCCTGTGCAGGTGTTGTTACACGTGGTCTGCCACTGCGAGGACGATCAGCTGTCCGTCCTGTCTCCCTGTAGCGCTGTGTTAGGCGTCTCACAGTACGGACATTGCAATTTATTGCCCTGGCCACATCTGCAGTCCTCATGCCTCCTTGCAGCATGCCTAAGGCACGTTCACACAGATGAGCAGGGACCCTGGGCATCTTTCTTTTGGTGTTTTTCAGAGTCAGTAGAAAGGCCTCTTTAGTGTCCTAAGTTTTCATAACTGTGACCTTAATTGCCTACCGTCTGTAAGCTGTTAGTATCTTAACGACCGTTCCACAGGTGTACGTTCATTAATTGTTTATGGTTCATTGAACAAGCATGGGAAACAGTGTTTAAACCCTTTACAATGAAGATCTGTGAAGTTATTTGGATTTTTACAAATTATCTTTAAAGGAAAGGGTCCTGAAAAAGGGACGTTTCTTTTTTTGCTGAGTTTTTATTTGTGCATTCCTCCTTGACCATGATTACTTGACTTAGCTACTTGGCTAAAAATACCAGTACGTTTTTTCTGACCTTCATCGGGAATGTATGTATAATTTACTCCACAGTTCTTTGCTGTGGATGCAGGCTACTTTTGTAGTTAAATAATGCAAATCTGAAACACCTTTTGCAAAGGATCAATCAACTTCTGCATAGTTGTAACGTTAGCACACATGATTCCTCCCTAGTAGACTAGCCTAGCTAAGGCCGCACTGAGCAAACATTATGAACAATGAATGCGTTCATTCATGATCCGCTCCCTTTCTACTAATCCAGTGGTTCCCAACCTTTTTCGGTTAAAGTACCACCAACTGCATTTTACCAGTAGGACTATGGTCTCATGAGTCTTCTCAAGTCCCGTTGTGGATAGGCCATGTTTCAAAAGGACAAGTTCAGGTAGGTCCCTGTTTTGGCCCATTTGCTTCCATTTGGTTTTCAGTAAATACACCCATGAGAGAGCTTCATGTGTTCACTCAGGTGGTGCAAAAATGTGCATTTAGTCAAATCTAGAAGGAGTGATTTAGGCTTATGTGCTATGATTAGGAGAGCATAACATACTTCAATGACTTTTCAGACTAATCAGTGAATAGTCCCGTCATACCCGTCTGTGTGGAGGCCTACCTCTTTTCTGCTGATTGATTTCTTATTCCTTTCCTCTGCCTGTCTTTCTGTTGTTCAAAAATTAGGTTTGGAATTGTCTTAGCTATGATAATGAACATAGTCTGGTTCTAATTTGGTTCTCCCATTTCATTGCAGGTGCCTGTGAAGCCCCATGTTGGTGTTCCTCTTTCCTGAACTGGTCTGCACAGCAACACCTAGAGCAGGCTAAAACGTTCATATCGGGACAACATTTAGCCGACGTGCCTTTCCTGGGGTCGACCCGGTAAAATCCTAAAGAGTTCTTAAAAAGTAATTGTAAGCTCTAATATTTGTGGGTAAACCAGTTGAAAAGTGTACAGATGTGAGAAAAATTAGTTAAAATGAGTTTGTAATGTCACAAAGAAGTTTTGGTTGAGGTGGCTCTGAAGAAAACCCACATTCGTGTGTCCTGTGAAACCATTCTCACCAAACAGTTAGGCCTATTCTATATCATCTTTGTCTGGGTTTCAGATATCTATATGGATTTTCACCCCAACAGTAATGTTCAGTGTTGCATAACAATATGAAGGGATAATAGATTGCGGTTGATGAGTTTTGTGCACTCCATATAGGACTGTTGGACAATGTTTCTCATTATCTACTTTGACACTGTTTCAGATTCCTGCCTGTCCTGAGTCAGAAAGTCCAAAACTCTGAAGAATCCTGTATTAGGATTTCCAGGTACTGTCACTATGTCACATCTGAAGAACATCTCCCAGACATCAGTTTTTGGAATTAGTTTGTGAAAAGTTTTGAAATGTGTGTGTGTGTGTGTGCGTGTGTAATAACATGTCTGTGTTTGTGTGTTTGTCCAGCATTGTCCAGATGGTGTGGGTGTTCATCATGAACCGGATGGGTTCTCAGGGCAGCACGGTCACCCAGCAGAGACGCATGGCCCTGGGAGTGGTCATCCTCCTGCTGGTGGACGTCATCTGGGTGGCTTCCTCCGAGCTCACCTCAGTAAGACACTAGCACTTCCTGTAGTCCAGGGGCGCACAACTCCCCTGGTTTCGTGAGCCACAGTCCTACTTCTTCTTGTATTTGCTTTTTAGCTTGAACTGATTGGCAAGTGCAAGCTACAGACAATTACAGTGCACAGGGAGAAATGAAAACCAGCAGCACTGCAGAAATGGGTGGCCTGGGTTAGGCACCCTTTATTTTGGCTAATATGTTCAATCTTAAGACTAGTGCCCAATTATAAGACAATGATTTACCCTACCCTAACCCCTATCCCATAGGCACTTGTGTAGATCTGAACGGATTGATTAGGAATATGGTAGTAGCTCCACCTTGCCTACTAGTGGGGTCACGATTTCGCCATGTTGCTAATAATATCCATCCAGACATTTTTAGACGTACACAAGTAGGGTATAGGGACTAGGGGACAGTTTGGAATTAGGCCGCAAGTGTACTAGGAATAGCCACATCTCAATAGTTTCAAAGTGACCTCACCCCCCAAAAAAATTATCTTTAATCTGCACTGGATCGGTTTGAAGTGCCAGACATTCGTACAGTAAGTCATACTTTTTTCACCTCTATTTTCCCCCAGTACATATTCAAGCGGCAGGAGTACAATAAGCCCTTCGTCAGCACGTTCACCAAGACCTCCAAGTTTGTGCTGTACCTGTTGGGGTTCCTGCTGTGGAGGCCATGGAGGCAGCAGTGCACGGGCAGTCTCCGGGGACGACACGCTGCCTTTGTACGAATAGCACTGATGTCCCACAACCACAGGGGGGCAACGAAACATTGTTGTTTCCATCTAAAGATAAATGGTTGCTTAGCGCATGCAGTAAGTTAGTAGTGGGCGTTGATACTAAGGTAATGTTGATTTGCTATGACCAAACAGCCCAGTCTAACCTACAGCACCTTTCCACAGTTTGCTGATGCCGAGGCCTACTTTACCCCCTGTATCAACAACACCAGTTTGAATGACCATACCCTAGTGAGTATAGTTGATTTGCTTTTTGTATTCTCCCTGACTCGCATTTAGATTTAACTGTTGGCTGGCTGAATATACTGTAATAAATGTGATGATAAGTAATGCTTTTAGTAAAGTGCATTAGTTGAAGACTTTCTTACTTCAGAGTGAACCCCTGTACGTTCCAGTGAAGTTTCAGGACCATCCCACAGAACAGACAAACTGTGCCAATGGAGACTGTGATTCCAGTGAGAATTAAAACTTCTTTTTTTTATATACAGAAATCAAACCTTTAGTAGACTAACCAACAGACTAGGAAAGTAGATGAAATAAAGCCTTAAAACTGATATCTTTTCTTAAATTCACCAGCTACAAATAATGAGCGTTGTTGAAAGAAACCCTTCAATAATCAATATTTCATCACGTTGTAGCGTAGGAATCCTGTGAACTCTCTTGGTGATTGAGATTATCTTTTCCATTTTCAATAATTGAGGCTACTTGTTTCACCCTATGGGCAATCTTTGTTCTCTAAATCAGAGAGATTAGATCTGGTCAAATTCATGATTGACAGACAGAATATGATCATCCTGACCACGGTGGGGATAAGGATCCTCACATAACTTGAATTTCTTTATTGATATCCATGGTTTATAGATATAACATAGGCCCTCTCAACAGGCTACAACCAGGGTGGTAAATTAACTTTTTGGTCCACCAGGCACTGTCGTAGGTAGATTTATACATCTACCAGCCCACTCAGATTTTCTACCAGCCAAAATAGTTTTCGCCATAATTACACCAAAAATAAAATACAAATAAATTATGAGCATGCTTTGTAATATTTCTAAAACAATAAATGTATTACTAGTAAGAAGTAATGTGGTATATTGCTCAATAAACAAAGTGCCTGCCCTGCCACAAAATGCTGAGTGATATGGCTTATTTATTATTATTATTAGTTCAGGGCTGTAACGCTGATATTTAGGAGCACACAAATACATTTCGGAGCACAATGAAATTATTTGAGTGTTTTAATGATAAGAAATTACTAAAGGTACATGAATAAAAGGTTTTTGGAGTGTTCCATGTTCAATCAAGCACAATGTACCCTCAAATATTTGAGTCATTAGGTGAGACAAAAATGATCAGCTGCCCCTCGGTGTCTGTCTGTCAGAGATGAGAATCTCTGTGTTTGTGCTAGCCGCAGAGTTGCAGCAAACTCAAACTAAATTGAAAAACAACCTAGTGTGTGAACAAAACGATGTAACTAACCAAGAAACACGAGGACAAAGTCACACTTTAGTAGCCTTTCAGGTCAATTTGACCAACTTCTACATTTGGGGTTTGGAATAAAAAAACTGTTCCCAAATGCTGTGTGTGACCACCCGCCAACGAGGCTTGTGAAACAGACATTCATACCCGCCAATGCCAAAATCTACCCTCATTTGGCGGGTGGCGGGAGTTCATTTCCCACCCTGGCTACAAACACGAATGGTCCTGTGATTTGACTGGCAACCGGTGCCCATCTGCCTCCCTCCCTCGAGTTGTATTGGCTCCTCATCTTGTCACAACAATTTAACTAAACGTTTCGAATTCTAGAGTCCCTTGGATATGAAATGCAAAACCGTAGCAACAATGATTTATATCACAAGCAAACATTCTAAATTGTAGGTTTTTCTCCGAAAAAAACTTTATTTGAAGAGGGACAATGTACAGTACAACAGTCTCAGTACACTTAAGAAGAAAATATTTGTTTTACCAGATTGAGCCAGCAGCCAATTTCCGTCTGCAGTCCCCAGTCAGGTGATCAAATAAACAAGAAAAATATTATATATACGAACAGACAACATACAAACATCATTACAAAGACATTGCACATAATAATCATTAGACACATTGCTATTGGCTAAGGTCGATCTTTACATGTAAAGACCTTGGCAAATAATGAGGTTGTAGAATGGGACTGTTAAAGGGAATCTTCGCCGCTAGACACTATTTGGGGTGTTTTTCCAGCCTCTCTACAATTATGAGTGATGAGAGGGTGCTTCAGACATAATTGTGCACTATAGCTGTATTTTTGTTATTTTGTGCGCCGGGAGAGTTCAACCAATGACGTCATTGATTGATTGAGCCTGCTGTCTGATCAAGAAATTAATGAAGTCATGTTTTGTAGCAATTATTGTGGCCTTTGTCTTTTGCCAATTGCATGATCACGCTAGCAGCGAGTAGATATGGTTGTCCTTGTTCGATAGAGCCATTGGACTATCTGCCAGGACATTGCAGGATTTCTAGGTTGTCTCATTTTGCTTGGCTTTGTAAAGACTACAGCCTGACGGGAGCCCAATGAATTGTTCCCACCCTCGAAGGCAGGCTTTTCAAAACGGGGGAGGTACTAGTTTACAGGTTCACTGGAGCTACAGTGAGCTCCAAAAGTATTAGGACAGTGACACATTTTTTGTTGAAATTATACAATGACTATGAGGTACAAACTGTCAGCTTTAATTTGAGGGTATTTTCATCATCCATATCGGGTGAACCGTTAAGAAATTGCTGGACTTTTTGTACATATGGGTCTACAGGCTCTGTACTATTAAAACTGGTGTCAAGGTCATTGTCATCAGCAGCAGGATTAGTCTGTAGGAGACACACTAGTCAGTGATTATCCAACATTTTACTACTTTGTTCCCATCAATCAGGGCCGGTCCTTGCCGTTCCGCTGCCCCCTGCAAAACTAGAATAGTCCCAGTAAGCAAAATTACATTTAAAATATGTATTTTCCAGACGTTGATGTTATGTTAAATTTAGGTTCTGAATGAAAGTTGAAAATGTATGTTTAAAATACATATTTTCCAGGATGTTGAAAAGGCATCTTTTCCGGACATTGAAAAATTGGTATTTTCTGGACCAAATCTGAACGAATCATGGACGTCCATGTTTGGTTCAGATTTTGTCCGGTCTGGACCAGCCTTGATTTGGCCCAAACAAAGACGTCTATAAAAAAGTTTTTTTCAACTTTCATTCAAAACCAAAAATTAACCTGATTTCAACCGGACCAAAAATCTGTGCCCTTGGATGTTGAAATCAAGGCCGGTCCGAACTGCACAAAAAAACGTTCAAAAGGCATCGGTACGCGCTTACTAGCCTACAGTGTTGCCTGAAATTGAGTTTAATGAATGCCCATCTACAGTGGGGAGAACAAGTATTTGATACACTGCCGATTTTGCAGGTTTTCCTACTTACAAAGCATGTAGAGGTCTGTAATTTGTATCATAGGTACACTTCAACTGTGAGAGACGGAATCTAAAACAAAAATCCAGAAAATCACATTGTATGATTTTTAAGTAATTAATTTGCATTTTATTGCATGACATAAGTATTTGATACATCAGAAAAGCAGAACTTAATATTTGGTACAGAAACCTTTGTTTGCAATTACAGAGATCATACGTTTCCTGTAGGTCTTGACCAGGTTTGTACACACTGCAGCAGGGATTTTGGCCCACTCCTCCATACAGACCTTCTCCAGATCCTTCAGGTTTTGGGGCTGTCGCTGGGCAATATGGACTTTCAGCTCCCTCCAAAGATTTTCTATTGGGTTCAGGTCTGGAGACTGGCTAGGCCACTCCAGGACCTTGAGATGCTTCTTACGGAGCCACTCCTTAGTTGCCCTGATTGTGTGTTTCGGGTTGTTGTCATGCTGGAAGACCCAGCCACGACCCATCTTCAATGCTCTTACTGAGGGAAGGAGGTTGTTGGCCAAGATCTCGCGATACATGGCCCCATCCATCCTCCCCTCAATACGGTGCAGTCGTCCTGTCCCCTTTGCAGAAAAGCATCCCCAAAGAATGATGTTTCCACCTCCATGCTTCACGGTTGGGATGGTGTTCTTGGGGTTGTACTCATCCTTCTTCTTCCTCCAAACACGGCGAGTGGAGTTTAGACCAAAAAGCTCTATTTTTGTCTCATCAGACCACATGACCTTCTCCCATTCCTCCTCTGGATCATCCAGATGGTCATTGGCAAACTTCAGACGGGCCTGGACATGCGCTGGCTTGAGCAGGGGGACCTTGCGTGCGCTGCAGGATTTTAATCCATGACGGCGTAGTGTGTTACTAATGGTTTTCTTTGAGACTGTGGTCCCAGCTCTCTTCAGGTCATTGACCAGGTCCTGCCGTGTAGTTCTGGGCTGATCCCTCACCTTCCTCATGATCATTGATGCCCCACGAGGTGAGATCTTGCATGGAGCCCCAGACCGAGAGTGATTGACCGTCATCTTCAACTTCTTCCATTTTCTAATAATTGCGCCAACAGTTGTTGCCTTCTCACCAAGCTGCTTGCCTATTGTCCTGTAGCCCATCCCAGCCTTGTGCAGCTCTACAATTTTATCCCTGATGTCCTTACACAGCTCTCTGGTCTTGGCCATTGTGGAGAGGTTGGAGTCTGTTTGATTGAGTTTGTGGACAGGTGTCTTTTAGACAGGTAACGAGTTCAAACAGGTGCAGTTAATACAGGTAATGAGTGGAGAACAGGAGGGCTTCTTAAAGAAAAATGAACAGGTCTGTGAGAGCCAGAATTATTTCTGGTTGGTAGGTGATCAAATACTTATGTCATGCAATAAAATGCAAATTAATTACTTAAAAATCATACAATGTGATTTTCTGGATTTTTGTTTTAGATTCCGTCTCTCACAGTTGAAGTGTACCTATGATAAAAAATTACAGACCTCTACATGCTTTGTAAGTAGGAAAACCTGCAAAATCGGCAGTGTATCAAATACTTGTTCTCCCCACTGTATGTGGTAAGCCTACCGTTTTTAAAACAGGCTGTAGCACTGGCTTTATTGGTCCTGATTCTGTTGTAGAAAATTATCAAACAAACAAAGTACTTTCAGAGTTTTTGTCGAATCAAGATCGCCTTTATTACAGAAGCGATAGAGCTGAGCTGGTCTACAGAGCAACTGCCGTCCCATACTTGGAGCTCTCTTTTTATACAGCTTCATCTTTTCATATCATATCTGAGCCACTATGGTTTCTTTGTCTAGCTTCTTTCCTGTCTATCCCCATGTCTGCTTGGTCTCCTTTTCATATTATATTGGAACCCCCTCTTTATCCAAACAGCCACCCTCCCTTGACCTTCTTACATTTACATTTACATTTTAGTCATTTAGCAGACGCTCTTATCCAGAGTGACTTACAGTTAGTGAATACATCTTTTTTTTATACTGGCCCCCCGTGGGAATCGAACCCACAACCCTGGCGTTGCAAACGCCATGCTCTATCAACTGAGCTACATCCCTGCCGGCCATTCCCTACCCTGGACGACGCTGGGCCAATTGTGCGCCGCCCATGAGTCTCCCGGTCGCGGCCGGCTGCGACAGAGCCTGGATTCGAACCAGGATCTCTAGTGGCACAGTTAGCACTGCTATATGTATTGGATCATAGCGCACAAACAAGTGATAACGTTAGTTCCATTACTACTCATATCTCCACACAGAAGCGCCCTTGGAAGATAGTAAAAGACAGGATGAAGTGAAAAACTGTGGTCATTCTGAGGCTCTTTGTCTTGACCATGTGACCAGGTTACTCCGAAGCAACGAGAAATGGAAACAATACAGGTCTATCTGTTCCTGAAGTTTATCTCCATCCCATGTCCTTGACTGCACGCCAGACCAGCTGCAAGTAGCTAGAAGGAACCATCCTTTCTCAGAAGCACAGCATTTGCACTAAATAAATGTCTCTACTATTGTTAAGCATATTATAATATATGTAATGGAAAAATACCTTTAGAGCCATTTCATCATGGCTCTGTTTTAACCCTTTAATTGGTTCTTAATCCATAGGCATATAGGGCATATACAGTGAGGGGAAAAAAGTATTTGAGCTCCTGCTGATTTTGTACGTTTGCCCACTGACAAAGACATGATCAGTCTATAATTTTAATGGTAGGTTTATTTGAACAGTGAGAGACAGAATAACAACAAAATAATCCAGAAAAACGTATGTAAAAAATGTTAGCAATTGATTTGCATTTTAATTAACAAAAAACAAAACATCTCTAATTCCTGTGACTAATCAATTTGTATTTTTAAGCTCTGAATATCAGCTACCCAACATTATCAGGAGTTTTCGTGAGCCTATTTGCAATGTGTTTACACAGCGGGAAATGCAGAAGTGTTTTATTTTTTCGCTATGATCAGCTTGTCAAAGATTTAAGGATTAAAACGTGAAACCACTGATCATGACAATTGGGTGAAACTCCTGGACAACAGTTGTGATTGTCCATTTTACTTTGACCTGTCCTGTTTTTATGATATGTTAACATTAAAGCGCATTTTTTATTTGATTGAGCGCCATTTAGGTTAGGCTATTTGATCGGAGAAACCTGCATGATGTAAAAAGTGTCCGTCTCATTATATTTTTATACATTTTATCTCCAGCCTGTAGGCTACAGAAAAAGGCCACATACTCTTTCTACCACATCCAATCTGCTACATGATTTATGCAGCGATGCGTCTCTCCAACAGCACCCTGTTGAGGCACACTGGGAATGGACAAGCAAAATATTTTGTGCTTTTGACAAAGTGGGCACTGCTTATTACAGGGCGGCATCAGCGCTCACCTAAAAAGCCCATATGCCACTGGTTGAGATACATTTTTGTTGTTTTGGGGCAGAATTATGTGAGGCTTTATGTGTTGTTGCTGGAGGTGCGTCTTGGTTAGTTTAGCTCAGAAGATTCCATCCTCGCCAATCTGCCGCCATAGGCGGTCACCTAATCCTGCCTAATGAGCGGGCCAGCCGTGCCATCAATACACACTCAAACAAGGTACTATATCCACCCACCCCCCTAATACCAATAGATAATGCATACTAACCTTCAAACGCAAATACCCACCCAAACAGACACCAGTCAGTCACCCAAACCATCCCCTTCTTTTTATCTTTTTTTTCTTTTTTGGGGGGCGGTGGGTAGATCAGCTTAATATTGCAGATAGATTGTAACTTCCGTCAATGTAATTGTCTACATCACTTCCAATCCCCCATGTTAAAAAAAAAAAAATATATATATATATATATATATATATATATATATATATATATACTGCTCAAAAAAATAAAGGGAACACTTAAACAACACAATGTAACTCCAAGTCAATCACACTTCTGTGAAATCAAACTGTCCACTTAGGAAGCAACACTGATTGACAATACATTTCACATGCTGTTGTGCAAATGGAATAGACAACAGGTGGAAATTATAGGCAATTAGCAAGACACCCCCAATAAAGGACTGGTTTTGCAGGTGGTGACCACAGACCACTTCTCAGTTCCTATGCTTCCTGGCTGATGTTTTGGTCACTCTAGTGGTAGCATGAGACGGAGTCTACAACCCACACAAGTGGCTCAGGTAGTGCAGCTCATCCAGGATAGCACATCAATGCGAACTGTGACAAGAAGGTTTGCTGTGTCTGTCAGCGTAATGTCCAGAGCATGGAGGCGCTACCAGGAGACAGGCCAGTACATCAGGAGACGTGGAGGAGGCCGTAGGAGGGCAACAACCCAGCAGCAGGACTGCTACCTCCTCCTTTGTGCAAGGAGGAGCAGGAGGAGCACTGACAGAGCCCTGCAAAATGACCTCCAGCAGGCCACAAATGTGCATGTGTCTGCTCAAACGGTCAGAAAGACTCCATGAGGGTGGTATGAGGGCCCGACGTCCACAGGTGTGGGTTGTGCTTACAGCCCAACACTGTGCAGGACGTTTGGCATTTGCCAGAGAACACCAAGATTGGCAAATTCGCCACTGGCGCCCTGTGCTCTTCACAGATGAAAGCAGGTTCACACTGAGCACATGTGACAGACGTGACAGAGTCTGGAGACGCCGGAGAGTATGTTCTGCTGCCTGCAACATCCTCCAGCATGACCGGTTTGGCGGTGGGTCAGTCATGGTGTGGGGTGGCATTTCTTTGGGGGGCCGCACAGCCCTCCATGTGCTTGCCAGAGGTAGCCTGACTGCCATTAGGTACCGAGATGAGATCCTCAGACCCCTTGTGAGACCATATGCTGGTGCGGTTGGCCCTGGGTTCCTCCTAATGCAAGACAATGCTAGACCTCATGCGGCTGGAGTGTGTCAGCAGTTCCTGCAAGAGGAAGGCATTGATGCTATGGACCGCCCGTTCCCCAGATCTGAATCCAATTGAGCACATCTGGGACATCATGTCTCGCTCCATCCACCAACGCCACGTTGCACCACAGACTGTCCAGGAGTTGGCGGATGCTTTAGTCCAGGTCTGGGAGGAGATCCCTCAGGAGACCATCCGCCACCTCATCAGGAGCATGCCCAGGCGTTGTAGGGAGGTCATACGGGCACGTGGAGGCCACACACACTACTGAGCCTCATTTTGACTTGTTTTAAGGACATTACATCAAAGTTGGATCAGCCTGTAGTGTGGTTTCACTTTAATTTTGAGGGTGACTCCAAATCCAGACCTCCATGGGTTGATAAATTTGATTTCCATTGATAATTTTTGTGTGATTTTGTCAGCACATTCAACTATGTAAAGAAAAAAGTATTTAATAAGATTATTTCATTCATTCAGATCTAGGATGTGTTATTTAAGTGTTCCCTTAATTTTTTTGAGCAGTGTATTTCAACTGTACTGTGATGTCTTACAAAAGTTCTGAACCTTTCTATTCTCATTGTTTCTACAGATTGTGAATTGAAAATAAACATTTTTGCTAATAGTATTATTATGTTATTGATCGATTGACTATGACTTTTCAGATCACCCAGTAGTGCTATCTGCAGGGTTAGCTCCAGGTAAATATTGCAATACTTTAGCCATTCCTGGACCTGTGTCCAAAAACTAGCTACTAATGGACAGTACCAAAACAAATGATCTAATGATTGTCTCTTCGCAGCAAAATCTGCAGAGCTGGGAAGATTGTATCCCCCATATAAATAACATTCTATTGGTAGCAAGAATTGTATATAATAATTTAAATTGAAAGATTCTAAGTTTTGAATCCTGTGTCGTTTTGCGTATCAGTTCATAAACACTATGCCATGGGATCGGTATGTCAAAAATCTCTTCCTAACTTTTTTAGCAATCTACAGTGAGGGAAAAAAGTATTTGATCCCCTGCTGATTTTGTACGTTTGCCCACTGACAAAGACATTATCAGTCTATAAATTTAATGGTAGGTTTATTTGAACAGTGAGAGACAGAATAACAACAAAAAATCCAGAAAAATGCATGTCAGAAATGTTATAAATTGATTTGCATTTTAATGAGGGAAATAAGTATTTGACCCCTCTGCAAAACATGACTTAGTACTTGGTGGCAAAACCCTTGTTGGCAATCACAGATGTCAGACGTTTCTTGTAGTTGGCCACCAGGTTTGCACACATCTCAGGAGGGATTTTGTCCCACTCCTTTTTGCAGATCTTCTCCAAGTCATTAAGGTTTCGAGGTTGATGTTTGGCAACTCTAACCTTCAGCTCCCTCCACAGATTTTCTATGGGATTAAGGTCTGGAGACTGGCTAGGCCACTCCAGGACCTTAATGTGCTTCTTTTTGAGCAACTCCTTTGTTGCCTTGGCTGTGTGTTTTGGGTCATTGTTATGCTGGAATACCCATCCACGACCCATTTTCAATGCCCTGGCTGAGGGAAGGAGGTTCTCACCCAAGATTTGACGGTACATGGCCCCGTCCATCGTCCCTTTGATGCGGTGAAGTTGTCCTGTCCCCTTAGCAGAAAAACACAATCATTCAGATGTTCATTGGCAAACTTCAGACGGGCCTGTATATATGCTTTCTTGAGCAGGGGGTCCTTGCGGGCGCTGCAGGATTTCAGTCCTTCACGGCATAGTGTGTTACCAATTGTTTTCTTGGTGACTATGGTCCCAGCTGCCTTGGAATCATTGGACAAGATCCTCCCGTGTAGTTCTGGGCTGATTCCTCACCGTTCTCATGATCATTGCAACTCCAAGAGGTGAGATCTCGCATGGAGCCCCAGGCCGAGGGAGATTGACAGTTATTTTCTGTTTCTTCCAATTGCGAATAATCGCACCAACTGTTGTCACCTTCTCACCAAGCTGCTTGGCGATGGTCTTGTAGCCCATTCCAGCCTTGTGTAGGTCTACAATCTTGTCCCTGACATCCTTGGAGAGCTCTTTGGTCTTGGCCATGGTGGAGAGTTTGGAATCTGATTGATTGATACTTTTTGTGGATAGGTATCTTTTATACAGGTAACAAACTGAGATTAGGAGCACTCCCTTTAAGACTGTGCTCCTAATCTCATCTCGTTACCTGTATAAAAGACACCTGGGAGCCAGAAATCTTTCTGATTGAGAGGGGGTCAAATACTTATTTCCCTCATTAAAATGCTAATCAATTTATAACATTTTTGACATGCGTTTTTCTGGATTTTGTTGTTGTTATTCTGTCTCTCACTGTTCAAATAAACCTACCATTACAATTATAGACTGATCATGTCTTTGTCAGTGGGCAAACGCACAAAATCAGCAGGGGATCAAATACTTTTTTCCCTCACTGTATATGGGACGGCTGTCAATCCTTTGGTCCTTAAATGAAACTGATATACCTTTTTATTTATCACAGTTTTCCTTAACCAAATATGTTCTTTAATGCAAGGCCGACAGACAAGTTCCTTACTTTCTCCTCCTTCCACTTTCCTCTTCCATTTTTACGGTAAGGGTGCAATTATTTGGTTGTAATTTTGGGTAGAGCAGACATTTCCATATGTTTTTGTTAGCTGCATGTGCGACATAACTCAACCAGTCCTACCGATGATATCATTTACAAAGATTATACCTTTTTTAAACATTTTGTCAAAAATAAAAAGTTGTTTTGTCAATTAGTATATTTGAGTTTAACCACAATATTTGTTGCATTATTTGTTCTGTCGTTTCTGGAGGATTAAATTGAAATTGCAACCAACTTTCTATGGCTTGTTTTAGAAATAGTGATATCTGGAAGATGATTTCCTTTTCAAATAACTGAAAGTGAGTGGTTGTAACTTGAATAAAGGGAAAAAGGCCATTCTTGAACATTGGGTGAGACAATCATCCCCTTCTTACTAATACTGCCTTTTCTCCAATTTAGACTTAAACATTTACATTTACATTTACGTCATTTAGCAGACGCTCTTATCCAGAGCGACTTACAAATTGGTGCATTCACTCTATAGCCAGTGGGATAACCACTTTACAAATTTTTTTTTTGGGGGGGGGTAGAAGGATTACTTTATCCTATCCCAGGTATTCCTTAAAGAGGTGGGGTTTCAAATGTCTCCGGAAGGTGGTGAGTGACTCCGCTGTCCTGGCGTCGTGAGGGAGCTTGTTCCACCATTGGGGTGCCAGAGCAGCGAACAGTTTTGACTGGGCTGAGCGGGAACTATGCTTCCGCAGAGGAAGGGGAGCCAGCAGGCCAGAGGTGGATGAACGCAATGCCCTCGTTTGGGTGTAGGGACTGATCAGAGCCTGAAGGTACGGAGGTGCCGTTCCCCTCACTGCTCCATAGGCAAGCACCATGGTCTTGTAACGGATGTGAGCTTCAACTGGAAGCCAGTGGAGTGTGGGGAGGAGGGGGGTGACGTGAGAGAACTTGGGAAGGTTGAACACCAGACGGGCTGCGGCATTCTGGATGAGTTGTAGGGGTTTAATGGCACAGGCAGGGAGCCCAGCCAACAGCGAGTTGCAGTAATCCAGACGGGAGATGACAAGTGCCTGGATTAGGACCTGTGCCGCTTCCTGTGTAAGGCAGGGTCGTACTCTCCGAATGTTGTAGAGCATGAACCTGCAGGATCGGGTCACCGCCT
This sequence comes from Coregonus lavaretus, assembly GCF_964263955.1. Taxonomy (NCBI): domain Eukaryota; kingdom Metazoa; phylum Chordata; class Actinopteri; order Salmoniformes; family Salmonidae; genus Coregonus; species Coregonus lavaretus. Next base: position 8,128,537 of record NC_140003.1, on the reverse strand, counting down.
TGATGTTAGCGGAGAACGACAGGGTGTTGTCCAGGGTCACGCCAAGGCTCTTCGCACTCTGGGAGGAGGACACAACGGAGTTGTTAACCGTGATGGCGAGATCATGGAACGGGCAGTCCTTCCCCGGGAGGAAGAGCAGCTCCGTCTTGCCAGGGTTCAGCTTGAGGTGGTGATCCGTCATCCATACTGATATGTCTGCCAGACATGCAGAGATGCGATTCGCCACCTGGTTATCAGAAGGGGGAAAGGAGAAGATTAGTTGTGTATCGTCAGCGTAGCAATGATAGGAGAGGCCATGTGAGGATATGACAGAGCCAAGTGACTTGGTGTATAGGGAGAAAAGGAGAGGGCCTAGAACTGAGCCCTGGGGGACACCAGTGGTGAGAGCACGTGGTGCGGAGACAGCTTCTCGCCACGCCACTTGGTAGGAGCGACCGGTCAGGTAGGACGCAATCCAGGAGTGAGCCGCGCCGGAGATGCCCAGCTCGGAGAGGGTGGAGAGGAGGATCTGATGGTTCACAGTATCAAAGGCAGCAGACAGGTCTAGAAGGACAAGAGCAGAGGAGAGAGAGTTAGCTTTAGCAGTGCGGAGAGCCTCCGTGACACAGAGAAGAGCAGTCTCAGTTGAATGACCAGTCCTGAAACCTGACTGGTTTGGATCAAGAAGGTCATTCTGAGAGAGATAGCAAGAGAGTTGGCTAAAGACGGCACGCTCAATAGTTTTGGAAAGAAAAGAAAGAAGGGATACTGGTCTGTAGTTGTTGACATCAGTGGGATCGAGTGTTGGTTTTTTGAGAAGGGGAGCAACTCTCGCTCTCTTGAAGACGGAAGGGACATAGCCAGCGGTCAAGGATGAGTTGATCAGCGAGGTGAGGTAGGGGAGAAGGTCACCGGAGATGGTCTGGAGAAGAGAGGAGGGGATGGGGTCAAGCGGGCAGGTTGTTGGGCGGCCTGCAGTCACTAGTCGCAAGATTTTATCTGGAGAGAGAGGGGAGAAAGAAGTCAAAGCATAGGGTAGGGCAGTGTGAGCAGGACCAGCAGTGTCATTAGACATAACAAACGAGGATCGGATGTCGTCAACCTTCTTTTCAAAGTGGTTGACGAAGTCATCCACAGAGAGGGAGGAGGGGGGGGGGGGGGGGGGATTCAGCAGTGAGGAGAATGTGGCAAAGAGCTTCCTAGGGTTAGAGGCAGATGCTTGGAATTTAGAGTGGTAGAAAGTGGCCTTAGCAGCAGAAACAGATGAATAAAATGTAGAGAGGAGGGAGTGAAAAGATGCCAGGTCGGCAGGGAGTTTAGTTTTCTTCCATTTCCGCTCAGCTGCCCGGAGCTCTGTTCTGTGAGCTCGCAATGAGTCATCAAGCCACGGAGCTGGAGGGGAGGACCGAGCCGGCCGGGAGGATAGGGGACACAGGGAGTCAAAGGATGCAGAAAGGGAGGAGAGGAGGGTTGAGGAGGCAGAATCAGGAGATTGGAGGGAGAAGGATTGAGCAGAGGGAAGAGATGATAGGATGGAAGAGGAGAGAGTAGTGGGAGAGAGAGAGCGAAGGTTGCGGCGGCGCGTTACCATCTGTGTAGGGGCAGAGTGAGTAGTGTTGGAGGAGAGCGAGAGAGAAAAGGATACAAAGTAGTGGTCAGAGACATGGAGGGGAGTTGCAGTGAGATTAGTAGAAGAGCAACATCTAGTAAAGATGAAGTCAAGCGTATTGCCTGCCTTGTGAGTAGGGGGGGACGGTGAGAGGGTGAGGTCAAAAGAGGAGAGGAGTGGAAAGAAGGAGGCAGAGAGAAATGAGTCAAATGTAGACGTAGGTAGGTTGAAATCCCCCAAAACTGTGAAGGGTGAGCCATCCTCAGGAAAGGAACTTATCAAGGCGTCAAGCTCATTGATGAACTCTCCAAGGGAACCTGGAGGGCGATAGATGACAAGGATATTAAGCTTAAATGGGCTAGTGACTGTGACAGCGTGGAATTCAAATGAGGAGATAGACAGATGGGTTAGGGGAAAAATTGAGAATGACCACTTGGGAGAGATGAGGATTCCTGTGCCACCACCCCTCTGACCAGATGCTCTCGGGGTATGCGAGAACACATGGTCAGACGAGGAGAGAGCAGTAGGAGTAGCAGTGTTTTCAGTGGTAATCCATGTTTCCGTCAGCGCCAGGAAGTCGAGGGACTGGAGGGTAGCATAGGCTGGGATGAAGTCAGCCTTGTTGGCAGCAGAACGGCAGTTCCAGAGGCTGCCTGAGACCTGGAACTCCAGATGTGTGGTGCGTGCAGGGACCACCAGGTTAGAGAGGCAGCAGCCACGCGGTGTGAGGCGTTTGTGTAGCCTGTGCGGAGAGGAGAGAACAGGGATAGGCAGAGGCATAGTTGACAGGCTGTAGCAGATGGCTACAATAATGCAGAGGAGATCGGAATGAAATGAACTAAACATCTGGGAAAGGAGAGAGCAGGGCCTCCCTCACCAAAAAAATATAACTCTCCCAACTTCCACCTCAGAAACTATAATTGTTTCACTGAACCACCCGAATAAAACTCTCCCAACTTCCACTTTAGAAATTAGAATTGTTGTAAACTACAGCGGTTCAATGTTTCAAGGAATAGACTCAACTTACTTTATTCAGCTAGCTAACTATGACGCCATAGCTAACTAGCATGTTAGCATCCAATAACACACAGTTTAGCACCAATACTTGGTTACAACAAACTACCAATAGTGCCTTCAATCAACTATGCCTCCATAATACAGAGAGAACTGTAGCCTATTTGTAAACACACCAACTATGACAAGACACAGACCATATTTATGCCTAGCTCCAGTATATTTATTTGCTTATTTACATTTACATTTTAGTCATTTAGCAGACACTCTTATCCAGAACGACTTACAGTTAGTGAGTGCATACATTTTCATACTGCCCCCCCCCCCCCCCGTGGGAAACGAACCCACAACCCTGGCGTTGCAAGCGCCATGCTCTACCAACTGAGCTACATGGGGCTTATCATGGAGTAATGGAAAGATTTAGTAGATTTTTGTAAGATTTTAGAAGGTGACAGATGTTCCTGGTACTGAGCTTGATGTTGATGCCGCTCCAGATGTTGATGGGATCGGACTCTAAATAGAACATAACGTTATTCATATTAGCCTCTGCGGTAGTTGGCTAGCTAGCTAATGTAACCTAACGAAGCTAACGTTAACTTAAAAAGTTACAAGTCACATCGCCAGATAGCAGCTGGCTAATTACATTGATATTACTTGGAATGTCTGGCCAGCGTATTATGAAAGCTAGCTAGCTAGATGTTGGTTTAGATAAACAAATGTAGTTCGCTAGCTAGTTAGCTAGGTAACATTAGCTGTGTTACCTCAGCTTGACTTACTTTATGCTGCGCTAATATTGGCTGATGCCTTCCTCTTTGAAGTAAAGGGGAAAATCGATGAATAGCATCACTTTTCAAAGTTTGACAACATGGCAACCCCATCAATTCAATACACCTCCACGGGGCTGTCCTCCTTGTGGTTTGCTTACAACCAGGAAATGTAGCTGGCCAGTTTCTGCCGGTGAGATGCAGGAACGCTCGTATATCCCTTTAAGGTGCCCACATACTAGGTTCGGTTTGCTCCTAGCAGAACTCGACTAGGTGATTCTAACATCTGTGCCTCGCATACTCCATTAAAAGTAATATTACTGTCTGTCCCTCTTGAGACACCATAGCAACAAAATAGCCAGTAAACACTTCCTCAAAATAATCAGAATTAATCAAGAAATCTGTGATTTTTACGTTTTTGCCGAGGAGGTCTTAGTTGCGAAATTTTACATCTAACCAAGATGTTTGGTGCAGTATTTCTGATGAGATGTGATGTCCCTCAGGTTTGACCCATGAGAGTGAGTCGATAAACAATGTGAAAGAAAAGGTTGTCTCAATGGAACTCGGTCTCACCTTTGAGTTAGTTTTCTCTGTTGTTGCTCATTATGAGATGATGGCATATTTCTCTGTCTGCGTTGATTGTTATAGAATGATTATATGCTTTCAGGGTCCTACACTTTCAAATGTCCATTCAATGCTGCCCAATTCAATCCCATGCTATTATTGTGCCTAAAGCTCAGTATAGGGCACCGGATGCTTTTTAGAAAACAGCTGTGCTAAATACTCATTGTTTTGGTTCCTAAAATGAATACATAAGTAAAATAAAAGCATGCATTAGATGAAGGGTTCACTGTCTCGTTCATTTCATTTGTCATGCTGTGATCCATCTAGCTACCACTTTATTAGCTTTTTCTACAAAGACACAAAGGCCTAAAACACTGATCTCTCTTGCTCTCTCTGTACCCCTCTATCCCTCCCACCTCTCAGCCTCTAAAAAACAGCGGGTGCGCTTCAGCAACATCATGGAGGTGCGCCAGCTCCCATCCACACAGGCCCTGGAAGCCAAGCTGTCCCGCATGTCGTTCCCCGCCGCCAAGGACCAGGAGTCCATGCTCCGCACAGTGAGCAAGCTCACAGTCACCGATGTGGCCAAGATCAGCTTCTTCTTCTGCTTTGTGGTGAGTTACATCCTGTGAGGGAACTTGTTTTGTTAGTGTCTGTAGACTTATTTACTTGGTAGATTCTCAAACTTCTGTATACTAGCTGGGCACCTCCGTATTAAGTTGGAGGAAGAAAAGTCAATATCTTAAATACATCTTTGGAGTATCTACATTTGGGATTTGGTTCAAATGCATAAGGCAATATAGGCTTTTTTATGTCTGTCAACTTAATCTAAGTAGTTGAATTTGTCACATTACTGTTAACTGTCAGTAGTAGGTGAGTTAACTACAAAGTTTGTTATTATCATTGATGAGTTATTGCTGGTAGTACTACTAATTTTGCTGCAGTGTGTTTGCTGTAGAATACCCCTAGGTTCGTTCCATATCATTTCAGCAAGTCATGACACCCACCATCTCAGATTGTTCTGAAATCAGTTATGTAGTTAGAAACAGATAGGATTAGCATTCCTGCAACATTATTTTGTTGAAATATAATTGGATCTCTAAATTACACTGAACAAAAATATAAACGCAACATAAAGTGTTGGTCCTCAGATAATTTTTTACTTTTTTTCTGCTCATTGTGGTACACACAGTGACATAAAACAGGAGAATGATTCCTTTTCTCTATTCAAACTGCTTGAATTAGTGATTTTTATATTGCATGCACCTTTAACTCACCACAGGTGAGTTCAATTCCAAAGTAAAGGAGAATCACCTGCATCAAACTACTTCTAGAAGGTGCCAATAATATTGTCCGGGCCATTTTAGGATTTCTTTGTGGAATAAGCTAAGATTTTGTAAATTATTCAATTTTGGGGGGTTTTTTCAACTGCAAACCAAAGACATACATATGTGGATACCAAAATATATGTTAATTTCAACAGTTTTCTGGAAGAAATTGTGCATTATTTGAAAAAAGTCATGGTTTTGGGGTTTGCCCTTCATGAATAGTGTACATTTGTGTAAAATAATACATTATGCATGCCGAATCCTGAACTCTTTTATCTTACAAACTTTGCGCTTGTAAACAAATCTTTGTATCGTAACTCATTTCGCACATGAGCATTGACACAGAACTGAGGGAAGATTACAGACACGAGTAATAGGGCAATCTACCATATTTGGTACACATCAGAAGTGTGTCATGCTGACACGTCTCCCCCTCCTACTTCTCTCCCTCACAGTTGTTCCTAGCCAACCTCTCCTACCAAGAGGCCCTGTCAGAGACTCAGGTTGCTATAGTGAACGTTCTGTCCTCCACTTCAGGTTAGTCCGTACACTAAATGTGGCGTCACAGCTAATTCTACATGTAGGATCATGGATGTTCCTTTGTAATAACATTGTTGCAAAGAAATGTTACGATGTTAGAAAACTACAGCATGTGTATTTCAACATGTCACCTTGAACAGGTTGAACACTGTTGGTATTCTCGCTGGTATTTGTCCTCCTCACCAGGTCTCTTCACCCTCATCCTGGCGGCCATATTTCCCAGTAACAGCAGTGACCGCTTTACTCTGTCCAAGCTTTTAGCTGTGGCTCTGAGGTAAGCCATGACATCAGCTGAATTATTGTAGTTACTCTGGGTTCTTACTATTATCTGTGGTTACACTGTTTGTCTGGTCTCTTTCCCCATAGCGTGGGAGGAGTGCCTCTGGTCAGTTTTTCCAGCATGGACAGCCCCGATGGGAAGGGCACTACAGGTAACCATGGAGATAAAAGTACTCCAGATAAACATCCTTCCTCAAAACCGTTTAGTTTTTGTTTGGCTTTTTTCCTACCTCCTGTTACTTTCCTATCCCACTTCATATTGTATTTATTTCTATTGTACTGTACTTGATTTACTATTGTCTTTGTGTCCTAGAAATGTGCTATATAAATACAATGTATTATTTAAGCATTAAATCAACTCTTGAAGTGCAAGCCATGCCACGATGTCACGTTTGCTTGCATTGTAGAAAAAAAAACCGTTTGGAGTGTAACCATGAGTTGTAACTCGTGATACAGGGATGTATTAGCGTAAGACAACAAAACAATGAAGTCGTGTTGGTTCAGTCTCCCTGTGGTCGTTGGCCGGGGCTGCGCTGTACGCAGTCTACATCGTCATGATCAAGAGGACGGTGGGTGGGGAGGACAAGCACGACATCGCTATGTTCTTTGGTAAGTAGATCATAGTTAGGTCCTTATTTTTTTTTATTTTTTTTTGTCATTTAGCAGACGCTCTTATCCAGAGCGACTTACAGGAGCAATTAGGGTTAAGTGCCTTGCTCAAGGGCACACCGACAGATTTTTCACCTAGAGTCAGGTGTGGCAGCTTGGTCTGTTGCTGATTTTCAGATGCTTTTTTTCTTCACTGATATAACTCCGTATAATGATCCTGAATTGATTGTGTATACAGTCATTCTATTAAATGAAAGGTTTGTAATATATAACATTTTCACCTGCAAATAGCGCTAAATGTCAATAACAAATAAGTAGTAATAAAGTAGTCATTTTCTCTTATTTGTGTCTCTTAGGGTTCGTGGGGTTGTTCAACCTGCTCCTCCTGTGGCCAGGCTTCGTTGTGCTTCACTACACAGGCTTTGAGGCCTTTGAGCTGCCCAGCAAGCTAGTGTGGACCTACGTCCTCATCAACGGCCTCATCGGCACTGTGCTCTCCGAGTTCCTCTGGCTCTGGTGCGTCTCGGTTGATGAATGGATTGATTGGTTTGATTGATTGATTGAACGACCACATAATATGTTTACTACTCCTTGTACACTCTTGTACACACACTGTGCAGAAACACGTATCTTGAATCCGAACTTGATATCTGTGCGCTTAACTTGGACTTGCACGTAAATCATGCATTGATGTCAATGGGAGATTTGCACCAAAATGCTAGTTACCCGCACATATCTCGGGTTAAGATTCGGCCCTATGTCTATAGCAGTGGTCACCAACCTTTTCTGTGTCAAGATCACTTTTGCAGTTAAAAAGCAAGCCGAGATATACTGCTCATAATAATTTTTTTTAATGTTACCCAAATAAAAACAGTTCTGTAGTAATGAGGTTTGTGCAGTAGGCTTTTTTATTTTTAAAACAAGGTCAAATCATGACGTCAGTGATCTTCAGGTCGGAAAGTCTAAGCTCTAGAAAGATTTGGAATTCCGAGTTGGATGACGGTTCACAATGAAGTTGGAGATTTCAAAGTTCCCAGTTATTTTGAACACAGCATTAATCTCAGCGGAGGGGGGGTAGAGCGCAGCAGAGTGTTCCTTTCCTCCGGTGAGACTGACAAGAGAGAGGGGACACAGTCTTCCACCTGATGGTGAAACTCAAGTCACACCGCATCTGCCTCATGCACAAATTAATGTTGTTCCTATGACCAGAGAAAGTGAAATATTCCTCGATATTAAAAGACACGACGCGCTGCTAATAATATTTTAAAAACGCAGGCCTATCGATACACTTGGCTACTCATTGCAGCTGCAGTGCGAGTGAAAGTATGGAGAAGCACGTTATGTAATGACGTTGATAAAAACAGTGTTGACGGTGCTGAATAAAAACTTAGACATGAACTCACTCATAAAAACAGCAGCTCTTTGCTGTATTCTTTGACAGTCTTTCTCTGGTCGTGGGTTTAAAAGTGATTAAATCGTACGTAGGCTAGTATCGAATTTTGGTCGTGGAAGCTGCAGGCACAGTGATTTGTTGGTGACCACTGGGCTATAGTGTGATATGCAGAGTTATGCCGAGTGATAACCATTTTATTTATTGCCTAAGAGGGGCATTTTTGCATTTGATTTAATTGTAGCGTTGTTGCCTGTGTTCTATATAATGTTGTGTTCTCTCTCCATAGGGGCTGCTTCCTCACATCCTCCCTCATAGGCACTCTGGCCCTCAGCCTCACCATCCCACTGTCCATCATAGCAGACATATGCAGAAGGTAAGAGGGGGAACTATTATCACTGGATGGCCATGTTGCCATCACACCCTTGAGCATGGCTGCTCTACCAAAGGTGGTGTGTCAGTTTGTCAGTCAAATAAAGTGGAATTGGTTTGTGATGGATGCTTTGTCACGTGGCACTTAGCGTAATTAATTTTATGACAGGGTATCGTCTAGCAAGGTTATGAGTGAGCTTTGTCTGTCTGCCTGTGGGGATCTAACTTTGAAACAGCAGAGGCTATTCCCTTAGTAGACTGCATGGGATATAGCATCATTTGAAGTTTAAAAATAGCATATCTTTTTTTGTGGCAATAGTTAGAAAACTCGCATGCTTCTGATGTCAGATATTCAGTCTGTCGAGATGTCAAGTCAACAACTCTCATTTCATAAATACAGGACATGCTAGCTAGTAACAGTGAAGTTCAAGGACAATGCACTTATCTTGGAAGAAGCCATCCTTCTGAGATGGTTGTGATTGTTATACATGTAGCTATATTGCAAATATTGGAATGTTTCTGACCCACTGTTAGGCAGCTGGCACTTACTGTATCTATAGGTGTACTATACAAGCAGCCATCCCATTCTTTACTGCTATATTTCCATCACCAGGTACGTTTCTCCTGGCTGTTTTTTGCTGGAGCGGTTCCCATCTTCCTCTCCTTCTTCATCGCCATTCTGTTATGCCACCTCAACAACTGAGACCCCGTCATGGTGGGGCTACGAAGAGTGTTTGCTTTTATTTGCTGCTCGAAACATCGGATTCAAAGGTACTGGGAAAAACCCTTTCTACTCTTCCTATTGTAGCCTACTGTTTACTTGGCCTATGCTTTGTAAGGTTTTACTTTCACAATAATTGTATACACACACACTCTTAAAATGTGCACAATCTTTGTGATTAAAGATTCTTCCCTGACATTGAATCCAGGACAATGGATAGAGTTGGTTGCTTTTAGGCTTGCTGGGATTGTAGTTAAATGAATTTGCGTTTATGACGCTAATTTGCTATATTGTGATGGCACTCAATTCTTATCTGAATGCTAGTTGTTCCCATTCAGGTAGTGATTATGATCATGGTTATTATCATGACGGTGATAATAATGATAATCCTCTTCCCTCAGATTGCCAGAGGACAGCGAGCAGTGTGAAAGCCTTATTCCCTTAAGTCTCCCATGACAATGAAAGCTTCTGCTCGTGATCCACCAGCCAGTCACAAGGTAAGGAGACACACAACTTCCTTTTTTGTATGTCCTGTTACAATCTGAGGTTACTTGTGTATAGTAATAATGTAAAACAAAATGCTTTAACTATTAGTGAGTCAAAGTTACAAACTAGTGTTGTCGATCAAGTAGTATACAGAGAAGGGCACATTTACAGTATTGAGGAATAGCTGCATAACAGACACAAATATTTCCTCTATTTGTCCAATGCTATTTGCCACGTATCATCAGGAAAGTACTGTATTAACTCACTTCTTGTAATCATGTGATTTGTTTGTCTTTGAACATCTGTCATGCATTTATCTACTTCAATGTTTAGACATAGTATTGAGTGAGAGAGGAAGGACATGACTTAGAGGATGATCATCAAGTAAATATTTTAGGGAAGACCATCGCCCACCCACTCCAAGGGATCTGGATTTCACCATGTGAAAAAATATAATTTGTTTTCCCTTTTTGGGAGTTTCAATACATTTTAAATGAAGACATGGTGTCTCATAGATGTGCTGTTGTTGAATGCTGAATTAGAGCTACCCATTGAGTACTTATTCTGAGCTTCCAGACTATCCAGGGTTTGTCTGATAATTACCCTCCACCTTTTACCAAGGTAGACACGCAGCTAGTATTCTGCTGGATTCATGCTGATGATGATGTAGTTTTTTTTTTCTAAACGCAACCAGCTGGAGGCTGTCAGGGGTTTTCATAGCAACAATGATGACTTAAGCTGTGTTCGAATACTCATACTAACCGCACTAACCGTACTATTTGTGACGCCAATTGAGGCTGTAGTATGCTTATTGGTCATAGTATGGATATAGTTAGTATGCCAGAAGTTCCCGGATGTCATACTACATTCACCAAAATAGGTGAATAGGATACCTTTCGTTTACAGTATACTAAAATGAACTAATAATATATAGTATGTAGTATATACTCATTAGGTATGTAGTATGCATTATGTTAGTATGGGTATTCGAACACAGCTTTAGTCACAATGCGTTTGATACCCTCCCTGGGGCATCAAACGACCTGATAAAAAATATGACAATGTGAACAACAGGCACGTGAAATGGATGTCTTTCATATCTCCCTTTTTATATCAGAGTAAGTCCTTTACAGACAATGTAACGCTACAAAGAAAACAGACATCTACTGTGTGTGTGCGTGCGTGAGTCTGCAAATATCTGTCTCCAATAGAAAAACAAGGTGTTCTCTCTCACATTTGACTGTCTCTCACCAGATCATGAATACAGCGCAGAGTGGCATGTTGAAGTGACAATCTCGAAGCAACCAAGCAGAGACCTTGAACTACCCCCAGTGCCTCTTATTCAACCTATGTATTCTCTGCAGTGTGGAGATGACGTTCCATCTCTACAAGATTAACTCCTTTTACTTTGTACAGCGTTGATGCGACTTGTCGTTGACTGAGATTCTGTTTTGCTATGTTGGATGTCGTTGTTTAAAAAGAAAAACTTTGATGGTACTGAAGGTGCCGGCCTTTTATCAATGGTTCATAGTGTCATGTTACAAGTTTAAATAATGGGACAGAGAGGTTTCATAAGAAGAAGAGCAAGGTTGTTTTTCCCGTGGCAGCGATTTTAACCAATGAAAGGGTCTTTCTTTGTTGCAAGGAGAAAAGTGTTTTGATTGGCTCATGTAGATGTTACCTCTTGTTGGTTTTCTGAAGCCTCACTGCTTCTTACATTTTACATTTTAGTCATTTAGCAGACACTCTTATCCAGAGCGACTTACAGTTAGTTAGTGCATACATTTTTCATACTGACACCCCGTGGGAATCGAACCCACAACCCTGGCATTGCAAGTGCCATGCTCTACCAACTGAGCTACAGGTGGGCTGTTCACAGGAGTAGGTTTTGGAGCAGGCAAAATTAATTATCGTTAATGTAGAAATAGTATGGGTGGAACAAGTTGGTCATGGATTTGATCATCAGGCTATTAGGTGACTTACAAATCTGATGTAGAGATCTGGACGTATTCACAAATGGTCTCAGAGTTAGAGTATTGATAAAGGATCCGTTTTGCCTTTTCGATCATAATGAATAAGATTATATAGACGGGGGGAACTGTTCCTTGATCAGCACTGCTACTCTGAGACACTTTGTGAGTACAGACCCTGACCTGCTGATTTGTGCGGTTCCCGTGAACAAGCAGTCTCAGAAGTTTGAGATTAGGAGACTGTGAACTACCACATTTGATTTCTCCCCAATATTCTACATCCCTCCATCTCTGGCCCCTGGCAGCCAGGTAATGCTGGATAATGAAGGAAAACTGTGACGAATGTGTTAGAATGGGAACTAACACTACCCCTCCACTAAGCTAAGCTGCGATACAGAAGTTATAATGCTGTTGCCTTTCCAACCGAAAACAGTAACCATCTCAAAACAGGTGTAAATACTGTACTACACCATGAAATACGAATAAAGTATTCTTACTTTAGTTTGTATTTTGAAAAATGACTACTACAAAGACCCTCTGTACGTATATAGCGTTCATGTTCTCCGAAAAATGGTTTACTCCAATGTTTGTTGTTTTAAAATCTTGACTGTTATGACATAAAAAATAATTTAAGACAGACCAAGTACATGGATTTTGCAGTATGTTTAACAAAAGCACAATTTTTCATCCAATTAGATCCCCATAGTCTTAATAGAGAAAATGTTATTGCATCTGAGATTATTTATACCACTTCGGTGGGTATTGCAGAGCCACGAATGGGGACTTGATCTGATTGAGGATCTTTCAACTGTTGAAAATGGACAATTTTATGCCATAATAGCGTTTGTATGTCCAACAATTGTATTTTAGACACATTTTGTTTGATCAGCACATGAAATGCAAATCAATCACCCACTCACTCTTATTCTATTGGTGATTTTATTTAACTTAAATACATTTTTTATCAGTAAAAGTTAACTGTTCTGTAAACCTTGATGTACACCATGACAAAGGGCATGTTATCAATGTTATTCCACCAACTGTCAACCTGTGTACAGAACTTTATGGAGTGTTTGCCCAGCACCCATTGTGGATAGAAGACATTTTATGACTTGAGCTAACTACAGGAAGTTATAACTTCCCCTGTAAACTGAAAAAAGTTAAGCCCCTCAAGTGCAAGTTTTACCTTTGTCCAACTCAGTTGTTACTTTCACATTGTCAAGAAATTTTTAAATAATAAAAATTCCAGTAGCTTTTATTACCATCACTATGATTAATGCACAAAGGAAGCCAGATGTGAGAGGTATTTGACTGTTTAATTCTTGTGGTTCCTATAGCCTATTTTTACTTGCGAAAAACCCAGGCACTCTGGAACTTATCATCCTATCTAAACATTTGTTTATCAGATTTTCCCCCAGATCATCCATGTTGAAGTCTCTTATTGATGGGCGAGGTGCTAGATACATAAGTGCATTGTATATATTTTAAAACGGGTGTTTTCAAAAATGTATTTTTTCAACGGTTCTTACGAAATGTGCGTATATCTTATGAAGAAGGTAGTTTTTTCTTTCTCAGGTACTTTGTTGGAAGGATGACTTTATTTTCCTCTGTCCAATCAGATTTTGGTTTGATAATTTCCCGTCCTTTATGATTGTATCATTAATTAATCTCTTTTAAAAAGATGTATACAGATTTATGTAAGCGTGATCATTATAGTTTACTGTATCATCACAGGCTCTTTTAAGAGTCTTTGGTGAAGTTGCGTAAGTCCTTTTTCCAATGTTATGCTGCACTATTAGAACGGAAGATTTTCATTCTTGTCTCGAAAATATTATGTTTTGTAGGTATGACTCCAGCGCTATTATTCCATATCGGATTGTAAGAAAGATGGCATAATAGTGAATCTTGTCCTTTGTATCCCCACTTTCTCCCTCAGTTAAGATACCTTTTTTTGCCATCTAATTTACAATTTAAAAAAAATCTTAACCTATTTCAATAACATAACAAAAAAGTTTAAGCTGGTCAAAAGCTGAAAAATCCATGAAATTCAAATGAGCACCACAGCCCTAACTATGCACTACCAAGATTTTCCAGCACACAGCTTCAACACCTGCTAAATGTCTGTAGCAATGTTGGTCTACTGTGCTTCAAACAACATGTACAGTGAGGGAAAAAAGTATTTGATCCCCTGCTGATTTTGTACGTTTGCCCACTGACAAAGAAATGATCAGTCTATAATTTTAATGGTAGGTTTATTTGAACAGTGAGAGACAGAAAAACAACTAAAAAATCCAGAAAAACACATGTAAAAAATGTTATGAATTGATTTGCATTTTAATGAGGGAAATAAGTATTTGACCCCTCTGCAAAACATGACTCAGTACTTGGTGGCAAAACCCTTGTTGGCAATCACAGAGGTCAGACGTTTCTTGTACTTGGCCACCAGGTTTGCACACATCTCAGGAGGGATTTTGTCCCACTCCTCTTTGCAGATCTTCTCCAAGTCATTAAGGTTTCGAGGCTGACGTTTGGCAACTCGAATCTTCAGCTCCCTCCACAGATTTTCTATGGGATTAAGGTCTGGAGACTGGCTAGGCCACTCCAGGACCTTAATGTGCTTCTTCTTGAGCCACCCCTTTGTTGCCTTGGCCGTATGTTTTGGGTCATTGTCATGCTGGAATACCCATCCACGACCCATTTTCAATGCCCTGGCTGAGGGAACAAGGTTCTCACCCACGGTACATGGCCCCGTCCATCGTCCCTTTGATGCGGTGAAGTTGTCCTGTCCCCTTAGCAGAAAAACACCCGCAAAGCATAATGTTTTCACCTCCATGTTTGACGGTGGGGATGGTGTTCTTGGGGTCATAGGCAGCATTCCTCCTCCTCCAAACACGGCGAGTTGAGTTGATGCCAAAGAGCTCGATTTTGGTCTCATCTGAACACAACACTTTCACCCAGTTCTCCTCTGAATCATTCAGATGGTCATTGGCAAACTTCAGACGGGCCTGTATATGTGATTTCTTGAGCAGGGGGACCTTGCGGGCACTGCAGGATTTCAGTCCTTCACGGCGTAGTGTGTTACCAATTGTTTTCTTGGTGACTATGGTCCCAGCTGCCTTGAGATCATTGACAAGATCCTCCTGTGTAGTTCTGTGCTGATTCCTCACCGTTCTCATGATCATTGCAACTCCACGAGGTGAGATCTTGCATGGAGCCCCAGGCCGAGGGAGATTGACAGTTCTTTTGTGTTTCTTCCATTTGCGAATAATCGCACCAACTGTTGTCACCTTCTCACCAAGCTGTTTGGCGATGGTCTTGTAGCCCATTCCAGCCTTGTGTAGGTCTATAATCTTGTCCCTGACATCCTTGGAGAGCTCTTTGGTCTTGGCCATGGTGGAGAGTTTGGAATCTGATTGATTGATTGCTTCTGTGGACAGGTGTCTTTTATACAGGTAACAAGCTGAGATTAGGAACACTCCCTTTAAGAGTGTGCTCCTAGTCTCAGCTCATTACCTGTATAAAAGACACCTAGGAGCCAGAAATCTTTCTGATTGAGAGGGGGTCAAATACTTATTTCCCTCATTAAAATGCAAATCAATTTATAACATTTTTGACATGCGTTTTTCTGGATTTTTTTGTTGTTATTCTGTCTCTCACTGTTCAAATAAACCTACCATTAAAATTATAGACTGATCATTTCTTTGTCAGTGGGCAAACATACAAAATCAGCAGGGGATCAAATACTTTTTTCCCTCACTGTACTCACCACAGGGCAGAGTGGTTTACTATGAAGCAAGCTAGATGTACTTATAAAGCTAGCCAGCTTCAGTTAGCTTCACATTCCAGCTCAGGCCTCATACATACTATGACGGTGGATATTGCTCGTCTGCCTACCGCTAACCCTAGCAGGCTTGTACCTTCACGTGCATGTCGCTCATGGCTAGTCGAACGCTGAACTCTTCATTGAGACAATGCTGAAACCTCAATCCATAGGCGGGTCAGTACCACATTTTCATTTGTGCTGAAATCAAAATAAAATAAAAGTTATTTTGAAAATTCAGCAGGCTTTGGTGTGAAATATGCTTTTAGAGGTGCTGTCTTTATTTGATTACTTATCGTTAATGCCGTCTTTGGTGTGCTTATCAATACACAAGCACCTTTTTCCCCCACTGCTATCTATATGCAATAATTGTATTAAGTTATACAAAAAAAGTTTTACTGTGCGTAAAGTTTCGAATGTATTCTGTCATTACTAAATTTGTAATGTGATAGGTATTTTAACATTAAATATTTTATTAAATGTTTGTTAAAAAATAGTAATCAGTCGTCTTCTTCCAATGAAGGGCATGATGACGTAATCTTTGCGAGAGGGAGGGAGTCTGATTTCATTGTTCTTCAATTCGCGGCTGAGACACTTCATTCAGCATTGTTCTAAAGGATTCGTTGCCATAGAAATGTACCTGGGTTAAAGGTGAGCCACTTTCGTGGTACCGGTGATCCTGAGTTGAACTCAGAGTTGACCAAAGTTACCTCTTCAAAAATGATTTGTAGAGTAGGGCTCAGGTTACCTAGGATTTGTTAGATAAGGTTTGTGTTGTGTGTGTTGGTTCAGACTTTTCAATTTCGTTCTGTGTTATTGGTCACAGAACTGCCTACAAAAGATCCAAAGCTAAACTCAGGACGACTTCTGGTTTACAGTTCAGAAGTTGTTTTGTATTCAGTGAATCCTCTTCCGCTCCGCTCCCTGAAAACATTTGAGACCTTTTAACTTGTAAGACCAACTTACGAATCAAAAAGTGGTCGACAGAGGAAAAACAATAGATCTACTGTTATACTGTATGATTTTTGGTATTTATTACAACACTAATTAGAAACCACATTTTTGTTTATAGAATGTATATTTATACTGGCTACAAAATATTAACACAGGAGCTAGCAGTGCAATTATGTCAGCAGATTGTCTTGGATATATGGCTTCCAAATCAATCTCTGAGTTGGATCCAGTCTGTCTAGTCATTGCAGATAATTGCAGTTACATGGACAAATTCCATATCCAAATTCAGCTGGCATTAATTGAAATGGAATTGGACCCTAACAGTGAAAGGCTCATAAACTGATAAAGCCCTCACCTGTCCTCATAGGCTGACATCGGGAAATGTCATACCTGTCTCTCTGTGTTCTGCCCAGTTTACTATTGTACATTACTTGCAGCAATACATTTATTCTGTGATTCATCATGCACTCAAGTTCAGCTGTTTTGTCAAACGCACGTCAGCATCTCGTCTTATAAAACATTCAAACAGCAGTTTCACGGAGGCATTTACAATCAGGGCAATTACAGAACATAATGATAGATCATTAGGAAAATATAAAAGGGCTGGAAATGAAGAGGTAGGGTAATTATTGTAAACAAACCAAATTGATTTAGCTAGCTTCGCTGTTGAGAGTGCACCTGCCTGACGACGCTTTGTCATGCAGTTTGGCCTGGGTTATCATGCTTTATCTGCCTGAGAGCTTTTGAGAGCACAGAGATAGGCACTCAACCAATCAAGTCTGTGCTCTAATCAGATTGATAAAACCTGCTTTATCATTTTACCCAACTCAAATTCTTGTGGAATATGCTTATGTGAAATCAGGGCAGATTGCAAGCCAATTGCAGATTGCAAGTTTTCGTAGAATGGATACAGTCACTTTTCCTGTCTTAAATCAAAGGGTCCGTTTTTGTTTGATTTACTTCTTGTCTCGAGCCAGCTCATTGTTAATGTCAAATGACATGGACTTGATGCGGCCTCAATAGAAAATGTGTGTACTTTAATTCAGTCATGTCTGTATAATATCAATACAACTTCCTCCATTTGAACTTTTGAACTTCTACGTACCGGTATGCCTTTTGTTACTTACATCCATCCTACACAGGGAATTTATTTCACCACGTCTGTTTTCTTAGAGGGCATGTGGAAGAGTGTCAAAGTCATTTGTATATTCTGCAATAGTTTTAATTTGTGTAAATAAGCCTAAGAATGGCGTTTGAATAAATGTACCTTTCCAAGGTGCCATGTAGCAAAGTTACCTTTTTTAGTTCTGTCCCGTATTATATTCATCCAAATGGGAGGTGATAATGTTCGGGAAGGGCCACACCTCTGTATGACTAAAGAGATGCGTAGTAACCCTTGGTCCCGCCTACACACAATCACCCTGTCCCTGAAGTAGAGCCAGGGTTCATACTGCACTTGAGTAGTGATAACAGAACAGGGCTGTGCTCTCTCTCCCCTGCTCTGAAGTTTAATGTTTAACTTGTAGGAGGGAGGAAATAGGAGAAAATCAGTGCCTGCTGACAGGGTGCAGCTTGAAGCATGGCCCAAGCAAAGGAGTAAATCCAATACTTTCTGGATAAAGACTTCGGATGGCCGATGGTTCAAAACTCAGACTTCAGGCCAGTAATGGGTAGTCCTGCCACTTTGAGGCGTATGTTTCAAAGAAGCTAAAACGAGGAAGAAACTTTCTGGTATGTCTAATGGGATCCTAATTATTCTTCTGTGATATGGTTTATCTGGGCAACCAAGAGGTCTGTGGTGAGAAAGTTGTTGTGTCGCAACAACCAAGTTAATCTAGTTTTAGAGTCAATCACAGTTTTCGACGAGGGAGTCAGAAATATAATATTTGATCTCTGAAAAATAAATCTCTCCCTGGCTGTTTGGATTTCCTCTGGGCTCTATTACAGACTCTGCCCTGCTGAAGTGATACGCTAGGAAAAAATCAATATCTGGAGATCGAAACTCAGTAACCATGAATGTGGGGGAGGCCGAGATAGCCGAGGAGAAAGACTGGAAGGAGCTGGAGCCCAACTATGCCATCAAAGTCTTCCTCACTGTCCTGTACAGCCTCATCCTGCTCACAGGCATCGTGGGTAATGGTGTCACCATTCGGGTGACGCAGGTGCTGCGGCAGAATGGCTACCTGCAGAAGTACGTGACGGACCACATGGTGAGCCTGGCATGTTCTGACCTTCTGGTCCTCCTCATAGGAATGCCCGTAGAGCTCTACAGCGCCACGTGGTTCCCCTTCACCTCAGCCTCGGGTGACGCTTCCTGCAAGATCTACAACTTCCTGTTCGAGGCCTGCAGTTATGCCACCATCTTGAATGTGGCAACGCTCAGCTTCGAACGCTACATGGCCATTTGCCACCCGTTCCGCTTCAAGGCCCTGGCCAGAGAGCGAACAACGGGGAGTCTCATCGCTCTCGCCTGGGTCACGTCCGTGTTCATAGCCCTCCCGCTGCTGTTCACCACGGGAATGGAGGGCTATGTCCCAGAGCGAGCCATCAGGCCGGTCCAGAACCTGACGTTCTGCACCAATCTGAGCGACCAGTGGGGGATGTACAGGGCCAGTATCTTTGTGGCGTTCATTGTGTACATGGTGGTGCTGGTCAGCGTGGGGGTCATGTGTCGGGCCATGATCCTGGTCCTTCAGAAAACCATGGGGCCCACAGGAGGAGGGGTCAACGGAGTAGAGGACAAGCCAAAACACGAGAGTGCCAGGGTCAAAGCCGCCAAGAAGCAAACCATCCTTTTTCTAGGTAAGTTGACACTTTTATGTTCTACCTAAAATACCTAAGATGTTATCGATTGCAATTTTGAAAGGATGTCGATACATTTTGTTTAGCCAACTAGTGTCCACAATGTGTGTGTTACACAGGGCGTGTACACCATTGCATTCCAACTGGTAGACAGTGGAGCTGTTGAGACAGGCCATTCGGACAACGTGTGGCGAGGCGGCATTTGCCACAGCACTTTTGATTTAGGTTAATAAAATATATTGTCGCAAAGTGTTAAAAAGAGAGTCAAAGTACTGTTTTTTAGACCGATTTGCCAAATGATTTGTCAACTATTGCGCAATTTCTCTATCCTTCACATCAGAGTGCTTCACATCGGAGTGCTGCTGCAGGCTCTTTGCTGTGTTTTGACCAATCAGATTCATGGAAATCGCAGGTCACGCATGCTAGGCACAATGCACAAAGCTCAAGGCGCACGCTTCACTTTCGTCCGGTATTGGGTATTTCGGCAAGATGACAACCTAAGCCCGCAACTTCAACAAGCTAGTTAACGAAGTCTCTCAATTTATATTTACAACCTGAACTTCTCTCAGTTCAAAATACTGTAAATATAAAAGACGTATTTGTCACTATACTGTTGGTTATTGTCCTAGAAGAGAATGTCAATGTCAACATTTTCCTCAGGATCTGGTCCTCTGAAAGCTAGTGTCAAAGGAGCTAGCAACAACGCTAAGGCTACAGGGCAAAAGTGTCTGACAACTACTATGCCCCCTCCTCATAAAAAATTTAATAAAAAATATGCCATTTAGCAGACGCTTTTATCCAAAGCGACTTACAGTCATGCGTGCATACATTTTTGTGTATGGGTGGTCCCGGGGATCGAACCCACTACCTTGGCGTTACAAGCGCCGTGCTCTACCAGCTGAGCTACAGAGGACCCAAAGACAGACAAAGGGATTCCTCTCACGTTTCCCCCATTTTTAAAGACCACAACCCAAAGAAAAGCAAACCCGGGGAAGGAGACGAAAATGAACCAAAAGTAGACAAGATTTCCAATGCAACAATACTTGGAGATAACATGCTCACAGACAGGTTTGCTAAGCAAGACAAAACACTTGAGGACATTAACTCTCAAATCAAACTTGGGCTGACTAGGCTACCTAGACTTTTTAAATCCAAAATTATTAGCTGGAATTAATCAATAAAAACAATAGCTGACATAGACTGTAAATTAATTTTTTATTAGGCCTACAGTTACATATGTCACGACTACACTATGCAAATTTGCATAAAGCAAGCTCAGCCCTGTTAGTTTTATTGTCCAATCATGTTGATTTCTCTGTGTCTGTGTATAGGAAACCCCCTAGTCCTTTTTTAAAATATAAATACAAGGTTGCTGCAGTTTGACAGGGTATTCATCCTCCCCAAGGCCAGGAGTTGTTCCAGGAGTTTTTTAAAACCACGTAACCTGATTAGAAAAACTTTGGTCCCATCATAGCCCATATTAAACCTTTTTACAACAGATTAATCACGCCATATCATATAAGGTCTGGAGTTTTACCTGCTTAGGTTACCAGATCAGGAAAAACTACGTGCCCCAGAATGTTTTTTTTTTACCACACCACTCTGGGACCTGTGGTGCCACCTCTGTGTTGAGATGTGTCTGTCCAACTCCTCTGTTTACCTAACAGTGGAAACACCACTCCCGGCCCCAAGCTCCGATTGACTCTACGAGACCATTATGAAATGTTATGACCATTCAAATGATTGATTTCACACACAGGTCTTCTGTTTGGGGTGTCTGTGCCATTACTGTCCACAGAGAATCTCAAGGGAACTCACATGAAGAACACGCCTGTAAATGGCCATGTTATATTGATGTCACGTGGATAGAAGGAAATACCACACAACATTGAAGTGTGCATACACATTAAGTACGCAGAGTTATTTTTTAATTCGTTCTAGACTGTATTGTAGTGTTTTCTCATGTCTCGAATGCATGTAAAGTTCTCGGGTGCTGGAAGCAGGAAGCCTTGACAAAGACGGAGAAAAATGTCTAGAATTGGAGGCCTGTAATCCATATTAACATTGACTATAATGATTAATATGTGTGGCTGTGTGCAGAATATTCAACATGCACATGTGAAGTGTTTGCTCTATGTTGGTTACAGGGTTTCCAGGCAATACTTTATCCCAACAGTAAATATTACCGCATGGCAAAGAGAATCGGAAGCCAATGTGAATATAATGTATGATATATTACAATTAAAATGACTATTTTACTGGTACTGTAGTTCTCTCTGGGGGTACTTAATTGAAAATGGGCAGATTTACTTCAATATGGCACTTGATAATGTAAACTGAGAGAATGTGTAACCTCATCTCTCCTCATTACTGCACTCTGCTCCTCTCAACCACCTACTTGAACCATTCAGTGTATAAATATTAATATTTAGAACACAGACAACATACCCTTGCATTTTTACATTTCTGTGTGTCAACATCTTTGTCTAGTTTCTATTATATATTATTCAATGAAATCAACAGTTATATAAGTGATATCTATTCGCAGAATGTCCAGGTATCTAAGAAATCAAATGTAGGCCTACAGTATCATATACGCTAACCATATTGTGTACGCTTGGAAACCAGGCATATGCTAAATCATCATTGGATTCGCCTTAGAAATGTGTATCTTCTTTAGTTACTTTGTACATGTACATCCTAAGGCTTCTCCATTCCTAAATCCCATCACAGCCCTTTCAGACAATAACAATCTCCACAATTGGCTGTGCCATCTTGGCTTCCATTTCACTACTAGACCAGTGATCACTACTTGAAGGTATAACAGCTCACTGAGCAGTGCTTGAAGAGCTGTCCTTCAACTGATTGCAAGGTATGAATTTCAGTGCCTGACTGGTCTGCTGCCACTTGGCACGTGGCACTTTGAAAGTGATTCATTTGTAATTATGTGTATTTGTTGTCAGAGCGGTGTGGTTGTATTCAACAGCTATCAGAATGTAATAATAATAATACATTTAATTTGTATAACACTTCATTACAGTGTTATCTCAAAGCTCTACATAGGCAACATTTTTAATAATGATAAAATCAAATGATCAAATACACTGAACAAAAATGTAAACGCAACATGTAATGAGCTGAAATTAAAGATCCCAGAAATGTTCCATATGTGGTCCTCTGTAGCTCAGCTGGTAGAGCACGGCGCTTGTAACGCTAAGGTAGTGGATTCGATCCCCGGGACCACCCATACACAAAAAAAATAAAGTATGCACGCAGGACTGTAAGTCGCTTTGGATAAAAGTGTCTGCTAAATGGCATATTTTTATTATTACAAAGAGCTGATTTCTCCCAAATGTTGTGTAGAAATTTTGTTACACCCCTGTTAGTGAGCATTTCTCCTTTGTCAAGATAATAAATCCACCTGACAGGTGTGGCATATCAAGAAGCTGATTAAACAGGATGATCATTACACAGGTGCACCTTGTGTTGGGGGACAATAAAAGGTCACTATAAAATGTGCAGTTTTGTCACACAACACAATGCCACAGATGTCTTAAGTTTTGAGGGAGTGTGCAATTGGCATGCTGACTGCAGGAATGTCCACCAGAGCTGTTGCCAGATAATTGAATGTTCATTTCTCTACCATAAGCCGCCTCCAACATCGTTTTAGAGAATTTGGCAGTATGTCCAACCGGCCACGCAACCGCAGACCACGTGTAACCACGCCAGCCCAGGACCGGCTTCTTCACCTGCGGGATCATCTGAGACCAGCCACCCAGAAACTGTGGTTTTGCACAACCGAAGAATTTCTGCACAAACTGTCAGAAACCGTCTCAGGGAAGCTCATTTGCGTGCTCGTCATCCTCACCAGGGTCTTGACCTGACTGCAGTCGTGATCGACTTCAGTGGGCAAATTCTCACCATTGATGGCCACTGGCACACTGGAAAAGTGTGCTCTTCACGGATCAATCCCGTTTTCAACTGTACCGGGCAGATGGCAGACAGTGTGTATGGCGTCGTGTGGGCGAGTGGTTTGCTGATGTCAACATTGTGAACAGAGTGCCCCATGGTGGCATGGTTATGGGGTTATGGTATGGGCAGGCATAAGCTAAGGACAATGAACACAATTGCATTTTATCAATGGCATTTTGAATGCACAGAGATACCGTGACGAGATCCTGAGACCCATTGTCGTGCCATTCATCCGCTGCCATCACCTCATGTTCAGCATGATAATGCACGGCCCCATGTCGCAAGGATCTGTATACAATTCCTGGAAGCTGAAAATGTCCCAGTTCTTCCATGGCCTGCATACTCACCAGACATGTCACCCATTGAGTATGTTTGGGATGCTCTGGATCGACGTGTACGACAGCGTGTTCCAGTTCCTGCCAATATCCAGCAACTTCGCACAGCCATTGAAGAGGAGTGGGACAACATTCCACAGGCCACAATCAACAGCCTGATCAACTCTATGCAAAGGAGATGTGTCGCGCTGCATGAGGCAAATACTGACTGTTTTTCTGATCCATGCCCCTACTTTTTTTTAAAGGTATCTGTGACCAACAGATGCATATCTGTATTCCCAGTAATGTGAAATCCATAGATTGGGGCCTAATTTATTTATTTTAATTAACTGATTTCCTTATATGAACTGTATCTCAGTAAAATCTTTGAAATTGTTGCATGCTGCGTTTATATTTTTGTTCAGTGTAAAGACATACAGTATTTAGAATCAAGGCAGGAAATAGAAGTAGTAGGATAGGTGCTAAAAGGATTTTTCAGATTAGGAATATAAGAAAGACAGTCTGTAGAAATATGTTTTATGGCCCATTTTAAAAGTTCTGATTGATGGAGAAGCTCTCAGATGGTCAGGGAGAGCATTCCATAGGCGAGGGGCAAGGGAGCAGAAGGATTGGTCCCCCATAGTACGGAGACATGTCTTGGGGACTTGAAGCAGTGGGTAGTTGCTGGAGCGTAGTAAGGTAATGTACATGTCTATTGTCAAAATAAATAAAGTGTGTCAATGGAGAAAGTGCAATTTTGGGAAAAACTGTAAAGCAATCCCTGGTTGATGGTTGCTGGTCCTGGGTTCAAATCCTAGTCTGGGCTACCTCCTGCATTTGCTGCAATTTGAACTATGTAGATGTTTATCAAACCCTCATTTTCCCATCTAGTATTCATTGTGTGAGATGATTTATCCTGTGTCAGGCTTTGTACCATCTGCTCCCCCCTTTTCATCAGAAAGGGCTTGACTACATAAGGTTCCATTTGCATGAGTGTAATTTAGCCAGTAGCTTCAGTAATTTATCAGCCTCCCAGTAAGGTGGGGCAGGAAGAATTCATCAGCCAGTCTAGAACAGTGTTTTTTTTTACTAACTAACCTGAGAGAATAACTAATGCCATCAGCCTGATGATTTGAATAGAGGGCACAGTGCTACCATTTCTAGCCATCGTGCTTTTACTGTATTGATGTAAAGTAGCACATTGGCTTTAAGAGTTGCATGCCCTATTGAAACCTTATCCTAAACTTTGGACCGCTAATTCAGCAAAAAATATATATTTATTAGCAGCTTCCTCCAAGCTCACTCGTGTGCACATAATCACATGCATTATAGTGTAGTATATTTTATACAATATTATTATTTTATTCATGTTATATTTTAAAGTAAGTGAACACACTCAAAAATAGTAATAACTGATTGACCCTATCGTGTAATGATCTCATTGCCTGGAGTGTAAAAACAAGATGGCATTTTCATAGTTGGACTCAATTACACATCAGCCTGTACATCTTCACTGGTCTAATTGTGTCTTTAAAATTGGATAGAGTGAGAATCAGATTGAGTGTATGTGCTCCGGTAACCTCCCTACGGGGTCTGGTTCTGACAGGACAGGGAGATGGCTGGCCATATTACAGTGATGAAGGCGTGAAATGGGGTTTCATCCATTAGCCCCCACACATTGTGCACCCTAATCACTGGAGCAGGCATAATTCAGCTTGTCGGGCAGCATGGACACTGTGGCACCTCAATCATGTCATACTGAGCCAATGGAAATGAAAACTTACATGACATTGTTTTGAGGCAGTTATCCTCTGATGATTCATATCATGATGATGATGATCCTAAAGCAAAAGAGTACACTTTCTACTCAAACAGGCATAAATCATTCTCACAAACCGATTTAATACTATTATCTAAACCTCTATTTTCTTTAATTAAGAAAATAGAAATTCGACATATGAGCTTGTCTGACCACCACGCTTACTACTGCCAACTTAACATTTCTGAATCTCCTAAAAGAGCCACAAGATGGCATTTCAACATTTCATTACTACAAAATCCTACATTCTGTGATCAATTTGAAATTTCACTAAATTAATTCATAATGATCAATAAAAATTATGTCGATGACCCCCGGATTATATGGGATGCCACCAAAGTTATTTTTTTAAATAATGCAACTGCATTTGCATCTGCGTTGAATAAATCACAATAAAAGAAGATATCAGATTTGGAAATGTGTTAACTGTGTTACAGCTTTCTCAACAAACACTATTTTCAGACCAGGAAGCTATTACTCTTTCCAAAGTCAAGACAGAACTTAATTTATTAATAACACAGAGATCAGAATTTGCCATCCATCGAGGAAGACTCAACCATTACATCCATGGTAATCGTCCCAGTCATTTACTGGCCAACAAGCTATGCAGTATTGATCAATTAGCTGATATAGCAACTATTGAATCTGAAACAGGGGAATTACTATCAGAACCCAAATTAATCAATCAGATTCTACCGCATCTATAAAGAACTGTATGTAAATCCACAGCAAGCCAGACTACGTCATTTTTAAAAGAATTAATAACTCCTCTTCTCTCAACAGAGGAAGCCACCACACTGGGAGTCCAAATCTCTCTCAATGAACTCAAAAGGAATCAGTTAGGTCCACTATTGCTCGAAATGATTAATACAGCCGTTCACAAAGGTTCATTTGGGATAGATGTGAATACAGCACTAATTTCCTTTTAATAAAACAAGTTAAGGATGCCACCCAGTGTTCTCACTATCACCCCCTATCTTTGATAAACACAGATATGTTGATAAACTGTTTTCTAAAATGTTGTCGTCCCATCTCGAGACTTACTTACCCAAATTGGACCACACGGACCAAAGCAGGTTTGTTAAAAAGTGTTTATCCTCGGATAACCTCTGTCAACTATTACATAGCTCCTTGGTCTGTATTATCTCTCGATGCAGAAAAAGCTTTTGATAGACTAAGAATGGTCATATCTCTGGTCTGTCTTGGAACATATGGGAATTGGCAAAAAAAGTTATAATATGATTTAAATACTACATGCCAATCCCTCAGCCATAGTTACAACTGGCAATATCTGCTCTGCTCTGATCAGAATCACTAGAAGCAGCAGACAACGCAATCCAATTTCGACCTTTGCCATTGTTATTATCCATGGAACCCCTGGCCCAGGAGATTCGTCAATCGAACACCAATTTCCCTCAAATCTACTGATCACTTCATCTCATTATACCCAGACAATGTATCTCAATCGCTCCCAAAAGCATTAAAGATCATAGATAAATTGGGGCGGCGCACAATTGGCCCAGCGTCGTCCAGGGTAGGGGAGGGAATGGCCGGCAGGGGATGTAGCTCAGTTGGTAGAGCATGGTGTTTGCAACACCAGGGTTGTGGGTTCGATAAAATAATGTATGTGCTAACTGTAAGTCGCTCTGGATAAGAGCGTCTGCTAAATGACTAAAATGTAAATGTAATAAATTCAGCTTAATCTCAAGCTCTAAAATGTATGTAACCAAATTAGCCCTACTGCCTCTCAAGACCCCGATGGAGGACTCCATCTTTACTTATGGAATCCCAATCGTTTCCCATTTTGGATTAGATATATTTCCTTCCTCAGATAAAACCATTGCCAGAAACTTTAACAGAACACTCAAATCAATTCAATCCGACCTCAGTTGATGGAAAAATTTCCCAGTTAAACTGGCAGAATATCTATTGTCAAAATGAAAATATTGCCACAGCTTTTCTGTAGTTCCATTCTTACCATGGCTCCCCCTTCTGGCTATTGGGATAAAATTCATAGTGTGGTAAAAACATTTTTTACGGCAAGGTAAACAATCCCGGATAAAATTTACAAATTTACAAAGAGGGAAAGACGTAGGAGGACTATCTGTACCAAACTTTAAATTGTATTTCCAGGCACTAGCATGTCGCCCTATCCTTAATTGGTTTAGACATGATTGTTCTGTCCCCCTAGCTTAGTATAGAAAGAAATATGGTGTCTCCTAACGCCCTAGAAGAGGTGGTCTTCACTGATATATCCCTTAAACAATGTAAACTATGCTTTGGTCCTATTATTACTCACACAATTTCTATTTGGGGCAAAATTTAAAAACAATGTAACTGGGAATCAAATTTCATGCCCCCAATGGTCCAAATGTGGAATCCGGACCCTTACCGATAACATGAACAGTAATGGTTTGAGAACACTCCAAGATTTGAAAGATACATACTGTACACATTACGAGGCAACTCCTTTTTTCTATATTTACAACAGCTATGCTGGCCTATGGAGTCCCTTGGGAAACCGAACTACCGAACCATCCAATGATTGGTTTTATAAATACATTATCTGGGCTCCCGAAAACACTGATCTCTATAACATATAAAAAAAGCTGATATTCTGATCTAGCCATTAAAAAAGTATGGTCCACAGTTCTAATTGAAAATAAACAACCCTTTAACTGGAACAGAATATGGAAAAATATGACCTTAGCATCCCATAATCCGAACCATTATTTATACATTTTAAGTTTGTTCACAGACTTTATTTAACAGCAAGGTTGTGGCAAAGTTACAAAGTTCATTTCGTGGTGAATTAATTTAATTATTCAATGCTTTGCATCTATTATGTTACTTAAAGATGATAGCCCCTTGAATCTCTCAACCAATCAGAGAAGATTACTGATGGCAGGCAGAACTGCTGCAAAAAACATTTTGGGCTCTAAGATGGCAACCACCTCACTTTCTTTCCCATTTACCAGTGGATACAGTTACTATTAGAAGTTATAATCGACAGCGAGAATTAATTGTGTTAGTCAAGGAACAATTGAGTCCTGGACAAATATACTTGAATCTGTAAAGAAACAACAAAACTAAATAAAAAGTTGGTCCTAAAAAATGTAATATCATGATTTGATGATGATGATGATGATGATGATGATTTGGAACAGTTTGGGTGTTTCTTACCGGTATCTTACTATTATCGGTGATAGTAATAGTAATGATGAAAGAGATAATATTGCGTATAACTACTACACAGATGAGGATGAAAATAATCTAATCTTTGTAATGAAATTATAAACTATTAATGGCATTGTATAAGCAGCTTATTAAAAAGTGCCTTATGTAAGGTAAAGTTTAACCGAATAATGTTCACACATGATAGCATTATTTATACTAAACTGTCTCTAACAACTAATTCAAACAAATGTATTTACATAAATATATGTTTAATTGTTAATGGTTATACAGTCAATAGGATGTTTATACATTTAAGATATAATTTGAAAAGGACGAGTAAGAATTTTCTCTCAATCTGTGATTGTCTTAAAAGTCATACAGGTAACTATTAATTATGCTAATTAATAATTTACACTTACAACTTCTCAGCAAATATAATGCACCGAATCACTCCCTGTAGCAGATGAACTTCAGCTTCCTCTCACATTTTCCGGATCCCCAATGGAGCTTATTAGTTTTAATGCTTCCACAAGGAAATGCAGAGGAACAATTATCATCCCACCCCTCTCTGTTCTCGTACTCCAGGGCATCCCCGTTCACCCACAGCCAGTAGCCACCATGGAAGCATAGGCCCATCCACACCAGCGGACTATCAGTGGTATTCTTGATCTCCTCCTGGATCTTTCTCATTGCAACGTTATTCTCGTTCTCAGAGAGAAGGCTGACGATGTCAGTGAAATGCTTTCTACAGTAACGCACGGCCTCCTCCCATGTCTTCTTCTCATGGACCAGGGTCATCTCCTCAAAGCAGTAGAAAGTGAATCGCGAATCACTGAACTGATACATTGTCAGTACTTTTTTGCCAATGAAGACACAGTTCCCTGTGTCTTCAACTGAGTTGATTGAGTGGTTATTCTAACACCTTATCATTTGGTTATTGGTGTCTATGGGCACACTAACCCAACCAATAGATCCATCCAAACCCGCTGCATCTTCAATGGAGGCCAAGCCAGTGTAGTGCTCACTGCAGTACCTATGTGCGTCTGTGCTGTTCATCTGGCTGTCCACGTTGAAGAGCTCTCTCACCAGACCGGAGGCCACCCCACATAGAGCTGTGATGAGGAGGCCAGTGTAGCTGCTCTTCCCCTGCATGGTGCCTCAGTGTTCTTGGCGGACTGGAGATGCCCCCCTCGTCTTCTGATGCTGGTGCATATTAGACCATATATACCACGGGTATGACAAAATGTTGGTTACCAGTTTACAGTGCATTCGGAAAGTATTCAGACCCCTTGACTTTATCCACATTTTGTTACGTTACAGCCTTATTCTAAAATTGATTAAATAATGTTTTCCCTCATCAATCTACACACAATACCCCATAATGACAAAAGAAAAACACGTTTTTAGAAATTCTTGCAAATGTATTACAAATAAAAAACTGATATCACATTTACATAAGTATTAACACCCTTTACTCAGTACATTGTTGAAGCACCTTTGGCAGCGATTACAGCCAGCGATTAAGCTACAAGCTTGGCACACCTGTATTTGGGGAGTTTCTCCCATTCTTCTCTGCAGATCCTTTCAAGCTCTGTCAGGTTGGATGGGGAGCGTCACTGCACAGCTATTTTCAGGTCTCTCCAGAGATGTTCGATCGGGTTCAAGTCCGGCCTCTGGCTGGGCCACTCAAGGACATTCAGAGACTTGTCCCGAAGCCACTCCTGCATTGTCTTGGCTGTGTGCTTAGGGTTGTTGGCCTGTTGGAAGGTGAACCTTCGCCCCAGTCTAAGGTCCTGAGAGGTATGGAGCAGGTTTCCATCAAGGATCTCTCTGTACTTTGCTGCGTTCATCTTTCCCTCGATCCTGAATAGTCTCTCAGTCCCTGCCACTGAAAAACATCCCCACAGCATGATGCTGCCACCATCATGCTTCACCGTAGGGATGGTATTGGCCAGGTGATGAGCGGTGCCTGGTTTCCTCCAGACGTGACGCTTGGCATTCAGGCCAAAGAGTTCAATCTTGGTTTCAGCAGACCAGAGAATCTTGTTTCTCATGGTCTGAGAGTCCTTTAGGTGCCTTTTGGCAAACTCCAAGCGGGCTGTCATGTGCCTTTTACTGAGGAGTGGCTTCCGTCTGGCCACTCTACCACAAAGGCCTGATTGGTGGAGTGCTGTAGAGATGGTTGTCCTGGAAGGTTCTCCCATCTCTACAGAGTAACTGGAGCTCTGTCAGAGTGACAATCGGGTTCTTGGCCACCTCCCTGACCAAGGCCCTTCTTCCCGGGCGGCCAGCTCTAGGAAGAGTCTTGGTGGTTCCAAACTTCTTCCATTTAAGAATGATGGAGGCCACTGTGTTCTTGGGGACCTTCAATGCTGCAGAAATGTTTTGGTACCCTTCCCCAGATCTGTGCCTCGACACAATCCTGTCTCGGAGCTCTACGGACAATTCCTTCAACCTCTTGGCTTGGTTTTTGACACGCACTGTCAACCGTGGGACCTTAAATAGACAG
Organism: Coregonus lavaretus; assembly: GCF_964263955.1. Lineage (NCBI taxonomy): Eukaryota > Metazoa > Chordata > Actinopteri > Salmoniformes > Salmonidae > Coregonus > Coregonus lavaretus. The sequence continues at coordinate 8,097,545 of NC_140003.1, read as the reverse complement.
GTGTGTGCCTTTTCAAATCATGTCCAATCAATTGAATTTACCACAGGTGGACTCCAGTCAAGGTAGAAACATCTCAAGGATGATCAATGGAAACAGGATGCACCTGAGCTCAATTTTGAGTCTCATAGTAAAGGGTCTGAATACTTATGTAAATTAGGTATTTCATTTTTTTATTTGTAATACATTTGCAAACATTTGTAAAAACCTTTTTTAACTTTGTCATTATGGGGTATTGTGAGATTTAGTCATTTTTTAATCCATTTTAGAATAAGGCTGTAACGTAACAAAATGTGGAAAAAATGAAGGGGTCTGAATACTTTCCGAATACACTGTATAATAGCAATAAGGCACCTTGAGGTTTGTGATATATGGCCAATATACCACAGCTAATGGCTGTGTCCAGGCACTCTGCGTTGCATCGTGCATCAGAACAGCCCTTAGCCGTGATATATTGGCCATATACCACACCCCCTCAAGCCTTATTGCTTAATTATACTTTCATTACAGTAGTATTTAATACACTCAAGTACTGTAGCCAATGTTGCATGAATTCTTGTCTGATCAACTTGACATGAAAGCTAGTTTTATCTATACTAATGGAAACTTTGAACAAAACCTTAGTGTTTGTTAAGAATTGTGGATTCTTATTGGAAAAGCAGCACTAGTCTCTCAAATGGAGATTAGAGATTAATCATATAGGTTGCTTCCAAAATGGCACCCTATTCCCAATGTAGTGCACTACTTTTGACTGGAGCCATATGTACTCTGGTCAAAAGTAGTGCACTACATTGGGATTAGGGTGCCATTTGGGACGCATAGGCTGTGTTCTCATTCAGATTGCGACAGGCACTCAATCAGACTGTCGTCTCCCCCCAGTTGAGAGGGAACAGCAGGCAAATCACAGCTTTGTGTGACAAACAAATTGAGCCAAGAACATGCAACCCCCTTCCCCTTCCCCTTAACCTGAAAAGCAGATAGATGACTAAGCATAACTTTTCTGACAAACCTTTCTGCAGGTTTTTTCAGAGATTGTTCAGCCCTTATGTTGTATTTTGTTTTACTTGGTCTGCTGCTGCAATTTTAAAATACATCTACAAATGTTGGAAGAGTTTTATTCTCAGTCCATTTGTAAGCCTTTTAAAGGAGAGTAACGGCCAGCTTTTCCACAGAATGCATAGAAGAGTACTGGTTCTGTTCCACAGTTTCTGTAACAGGCTATACATTGCAAATAACTAATGAGGTTATTGTTAGCCTTAGTTTTAAATTGGCAGATAAAAACATCAATAATATGAACATTACCCCACTGCTGGGCCTAGTCATAGGTGTTTACGAAACCAGCTAGCTAGCATACTAATATTGCAACATTCGCTAAGTCTAGGGAACCTTTCCCTAGCTAAATAGTCTATAACCTCATTTAATGTGTGCATTTGCGTGAGAAGTCGGAGTATGCAGACCGTGTTGTATGCATGTTCCCCAGGTACAGCAAACTTACCTGGGTCCAGGGCCAGCTCAGTCTTGACTCCTTGGTCAACCAGCTCAAGCGAGTTATTGATGTTCACGTTTTACATTGGCATTTTAGTCATTTAGCAGACTCTCTTATCCAGAGTGACTTACAGTTAGTGCATTCATCTTAAGATAGCTAAGTGGGACAACCACTTCTCAGTCATAGTACAGTAAGTACATTTTTCCTCAATTAAGTAGCTATTAGCAAAGTCAGTGCTAGTAAGTGGTGACCAACATATAATATTACATACAAAAAGGACATAAAAATATGGCAGGCCACCAAAAACTAGTTCTACCTGGAACCAATAAGGGTTATCCTATGGGGACAGCCAAATAACCCTTTTGGAAACCTTTTATCTAAGAGTGTATATAGAAAACTATAGTAAATCCAATATCCGAATATGAAAAAAGTGTGTGTCAATACCCAGCTGGGACCCTCGCAGAAAATGACAATAATATATTCTGCAAAATTAGGCTACTTTACTACAAATGAAAATGCACAATAGAATACAAAAGCATCTCCATAATCATCTGACACACACGGCCAATATGTTCTTCATATTTTGTTTGTCTTGCAAAGGTGAGCTAGGTGAAGAAGTTGTTCTGGTTGATTCAGTGTATTTGCAGGCAGTTAACAATTCAACAGTGTCGAAAAGTAAGCAACAGCACAGACCAGACAGTTAACCTTAAATGTGTGGATACATTTAATCAGGTCATATAAACTCAACTCATATTACAACCCATCAGTCCAAAAAATAAAGTTTGTTTCAATCAAAGTTACAAGCATTTCGCTACACCTGCAATAACATCTGCTAAATATGTGTATGTGACCAATACAATTTGATTTGATTTTAAGTAAGCACCCTAACAAGCTAAGTACAATGCCAGTCAAAAGTTTGGACACACCTACTCATTCAAGGGTTTTTATTTATTTTTTACTATTTTGTACATTGTAGAATAATAGTGAAGACATCAAAACTATGAAATAACACATATATGGAATCATGTAGTAACCAAAAAAGTGTTAAACAAATCAAAATATATTTTATATTTGAGATTCTTCAAATAGCCACCCTTTGCCTTGATGACAGCTTTACATACTCTTGGCATTCTCTCAACCAGCTTCATGAGGTAGTCACCTGGAATGCATTTCAATTAACAGATGTGCCTTCTTAAAAGTTAATTTGTGGAATGTATTTCCTTCTTAATGCGTTTGAGCCAATCAGTTGTGTTGTGACAAGGTAGGGGGGGTACACAGAAGATAGCCCTATTTGGTAAAAGACCAAGTCCATATTATGGCAAGAACAGCTCAAATAAGCAAAGAGAAACAACAGTCCATCATTACTTTAAGACATGAAGGTCAGTCAATACGGAACATTTCAAGAAAGTTTCTTCAAGTGCAGTCGCAAAAACCATCAACCGTTATGATGAAACTGGCTCTCATGAGGACCGCCACAGGAATGGAAGACCCAGAGTTACCTCTGCTGCAGAGGATAAGTTCATTAGAGGTACGACCCTAAGAAATTGCAGCCCAAATAAATGCTTCACAGAGTTCAAGTCACAGACACATCTCAATATCAACTGTTCAGAGGGGACTGTGTGAATCAGGCCTTCATGGTCGAATTGCTGCAAAGAAACCACTACTAAAGGACACCAATAAGAAGAAGAGCCCTGCTTGGGCCAATAAACACGTGCAATGGACATTAGACCGTTGGAAATCTGTCCTTTGGTCTGGAGTCCAAATTACAACCGCTGTGTCTTTGTGAGACGCGGTGTGGGTGAATGGATGATCTCCGCATGTGTAGTTCCCACCGTAAAGCATGGAGGAGGAGGTGTTATGGTGTGGGGGTGCTTTGCTGGTGACACTGTCTGTGATTTATTTAGAATTCAAGGCACACTTAACCAGCATGGCTACCACAGCGATACGCCATCCCATCTGGTTTGGGCTTAGTGGGACTATCATTTGTTTTTCAACAGGACAATGACCCAACTCACCTCCAGGCTGTGTAAGGACTATTTTACCAAGAAGGAGAGTGATGGAGTGCTGCATCAGATGACCTGGCCTCCACAATCCCCCGACCTCAACCCAATTGATATGGTTTGGGATGATTCGGACGGCAGAGTGAAGGAAAAGCAGCCAACAAGTGCTCAGCATATGTGGGAATTCCTTCAAGACTGTTGGAAAAGCATTCCAGGTGAAGCTGATTGAGAGAATGCCAAGATGGTGCAAAGCTGTCATCAAGGCAAAGGGTGGCTATTTGAAGAATCTCAAATATAAAATATATTTTCATTTGTTTAATACTTTTTTGGTTACTACATGATTCCATATGTGTTATTTCATACTTCTGATGTCTTCACTATTATTCTACAATGTAGAAAATAGTCAAAATAAAGAAAAACCTTGAATGAGTAGGTGTGTCCAAACTTTTGACTGGTACTGTAGTTGCAAAGTAGCTAAAACGTGGTCAGTAGGTGTAGCGTTGCTAGTTAGCTAAAAATGCTTAAGTTGTAGATGATGACATTCGAACAAGCAACCTTTGGGTTGCCAGCCGTTTGTGTTATTTTCATACTAATTTGGGTTGCCAGGCGTTAATTAGTTATCATACTAATTTGAGTGTCCCGGATTTTTGTTTACTATGTTACGTCTATTATTTTTATTATTATATTATTATTATTAGTCTAAGAGACCAGGCTGATCCCTGGCCTGGTTTCATAAAATAATGTTATGCAGAACTGGACCAATACATGGCATCAGGCAAAAGAAAACAGGGATTGAATGACTTATGCAACTGTTAGGCTAGCGTAGGCCACATTCTGTGTTAATTTGCCTGTGAGATGGAATGTAATCATTTTTCAGCTATTTATTAATGCACAGAGGAAGGGATTCTCAAAGATGGTGCTCAAGCAAAGCATATCAACAGGTAGGCTATAAAAGGTGCAGATTAGACGCTCTACCCAACTCATTCAGAAAACATTTCGGACTTGAACAAGTAAAACAAATAAAAAAGTGAATCTTGCCTAAAAAAAATTGCTTCCTAAAACACACAAAGAATAAGAAGTGAAATATTGATGTTTATAATGTCCTTGAGGAGGATTTAGTAGTTTGTGCAGATATTTAATTTGAAGTCAATCCACATGGTTTGGAATGTATTTTGCACTAATTGGATAATTACGTTAGATGATTATGTTATGCAGGGTGATCGAAATGAGGGGTAAAAGCACAGTGCCTCTTTTTCCGCTCAGAAGCCCTACTTATTGTGTCCTAAGAACTAAACTTAACGACCTATCCTATACCATAACATTGGCTATACTGTATTTGTAATGGTGCAAAGTCATGACTGTGTATTCCCCCTAAAATATGTTTTGTGTTTTTTGTATATCCATAACGGTTTACAGCACCGTGGTAGAGTGAAAACAGTTTTGCATGAATATTTCACTGATTTGTATTTTGTGCAAAGGCATACTGTATGTGTACTGTGTCAGCACTGGAAAAAAAAGCTTCCAAGTTTGTATTTACGCGTAGCACTTGTTTGACTTTTTTGCATGTGAATTTGCCTTGTGTGCAAAGATGTTGACCTCTGTCTCTTTCATTGTAAACATACATTAATCATTCAGAATGGTTAGTGTACTGTATGACAATGTGTTTAGTGTTGACAGGTTGAGAATTGCGTTGCTCTCAGGTCCTATAAACTAACATAAGTCAGTCTCTACTGCTTTTAACCAGAAGATGGCAATACACTCCCTTTTCAATAGAAAAATGTAAATTGACTATGCATGTTTAGGCCATTGTATTTGTGTGAATTACTGTTATTATTAAGTCTTTATTAGTGACTGTGTATAGGCCTACTCTAAAATATGCCATTTAGCAGACGCTTTTATCCAAAGCGACTTACAGTCATGTGCGCATACATTTTTACGTATGGGTGGTCCCGGGGATCGAACCCACTACCCTGGCGTTACAAGCGCCATGCTCTACCAATTGAGCTACACCCTCTACTAAGATGTATTCATATTATGCAGTCCTACATGTACTGTATATTAGCTGATAACAATATATAGTAATATATTTCATTTTGAATGGGTGATTCATTTCTTGCCCATTACTCAAAAACCTACAGTGGCCATGGGCAAAAGTACATAACAATCAAATTATTTGCATAGCTAATTAGAAAGATACTGAATCCAACAAGTTTTGCTGACACTCATGTTGATTGACAACTTAAGTGCAGCAAAGCAATATTCGGAAATTGGAATATCACAAGAGATACTGCATGGGCTGGCACAATTACCGTATAACCGTGTAACCGACGGTTATGGATGAAGACATCAGGAAAATAAAATAACTGTTTAACATGTATTCTTATTTTTGTGTGGAACAAGTCGGGGCGGCCAGGCATTTGTGCGATTGAGTCCGTTTCGGCCATAACATGGACTCTTAACAACGTGATGAAACAAGCAAACAAGTCTTTGGTTTATCTAGGCAACACACTCCACAATGCCGCAGCAGCAAATTAAATAGAAAGGATAGAACCAGTGGTGTAAAGTACTAAAGTAGTTTTTTTGGGGTTATCTGTACTTTACTACTTATATTTTTGACAACTTTTACTTTTACTTCACTACATTCCTAATGAAAATAATATACTTTTTACTCCATACATTTTCCATGACACCCAAAAGTACTTGTTAGCTAGCTACCTATCAAGACAAAATACTTTTCATCACGATCCTGCAACTCTGAGAGTCAAGACCACAGGATATAGTGATCAAACCCTAGAGCAGCCAACCCCCCCCAAAATGTATAAAAATATGTACAATATTTACAGAGCTCTCTGCCTAGGTTACCTTACGGTGCCATGGCATCCACGGAACCATCATCATTTGGCTGGCCAATTACTGTAATCCAAAATTCCATGACCGTCACAGCCCTACCACTGCATAGACGTGCAGTGCAAATTATTTCTATAAAGAAATAGCGACATTGCCTCCGGGTTATTTTAATAAATTCACTTCACCTGGCTCTACCTCGCTCCCTTCAGGGTCATAAAATTATCATATCACTCTCAGCTACTCTAAAATTCATAACTCCCCAATATTGAGAGACAGGAAGTGCAGAAATGCATTGATTCATTTTCCTGTAGAGGTGTTATTGAGTTTAGGGTCAACTTTGTGCTTGCGTTGACAGTTTTTTGTCTCAAAGCGACATCCTTCGTCAGGAGGCCTAAACATTTTCATATATTTGCTTTGTGTATCATACTGTATTTCTCTGCTGAGATTTCAACTAAAGTTAATCAAGACATGACAATATTGTAGCAAATGGTAACAGTGCATTGCTCCTTGCGGGTTTCGAACGCGGTTCTCCTGGCTCCAAGGCAAACTTGCTAACCACTGCTCCAATATGGTTAACTGACTCGGGCGGGATAGTAATGTGCCTATCTAGACAAGGCCCTTTACACTATACTGAGAGAGTTCAGTGAGACTAGTCAAAATGTATCTGTATGGGGTTGTTAGAAGCGCTCATTAAAAACAACCCGGGCTGTGGTAATCACCGCTGTCAATTACCTCTGAAAGAGTGAGTTACGCCACTGTCACCTTGCCACTTTACCTTGAAAATAACTTTTTAATCTCAGGCGGACTCTGTGACTTTGGAGAGTAATTAAAAGCAGTGTGGCAACTCGGTAAGTTGCTCACACATCACATATAGGACATAAGGTTAATTGCTATAGATATTTTTTGTCAGTCACGCCGGCTCGCATTAGCGAAACTAATATTCATTTTGTTTTGCCGCCTTCAGCCTTTGACACTCGCCCTTTTTGGCCAACGTGTGGTGTGGACATTGTCTGTGTAGCATGTATTATTCCACACTGACAAGATAGATATGTGGTGTGGTAAAAGCTGTTAGCTTCCAATTGGCTCATTCATCCCCCTTCCTCTCCCCTGTAACTATTCCCCAGGTCGTTGCTTTAAATAAGAATGTGTTCTCAGTCAATTTACCTGGTAAAATAAGGGTAGAATAGAAAAGTGCGTAGAGGCATAAACATACAGAGTGGGTGGTTTGGTTCCTTTCACTTATCGGTTGGTGGCTTTGACATTGTTCTTTTTCTATTAGAGTAAATCAGACTTGTTGAGGATGTTGTGTAAAAGTACTTGACACCCTACGTTGAATAGCACTCACAGCTACATGGGATTTCGATCTTCTCTTGTCACAATGGTGTAATTATCATTTAACAATTGGTAATTAGGCTACATTGTTAGGTTTTGTGCATGAGCAGTCCATTTATTCACATTTTCCTTTCTCCTCTTATTCAATGGAGTCATTGCTTCTCATCGGTTTGTTAATGTGAACACACTCGAAATACTTCTAGACTTCACAACTTCTTCAAAACGGCGAATATGTCTGCTTGTCATCAAGTTACAGTGCATTAGGCCTGCACCATCTATCTGTTGACCATGCCCCTTCGTAAGGACTTCCTACTCATTGAATCAGTCTTAGACTAAACCCCATTGTAAACCAATAGTTATTAAATACCCTTTCCCCTCTATCAACTCTCTCTTATCCCCAGTCAGCCAGAATGTGTCCATATCTCATAAACATGGTTACAACCCTATTGCCACCCACACAACTCTTAAACCGCAGTCCATTGGATCGATGTTGTTTATTTATTGTGTATGACTGCACCACAGACGATGGTCCCCTTTTTACCTGCCAGATGGTGAAGTTAAACAAACCTCAGGGAAGGATTTGTGGCAAGAGATGTATGATTCCCTTGGTGCAGGTCGATTTAACACCCTCTTTCCTCTCCTCCCTCCCTATCTCCCACAGAATGACAGCCACATACTTTTAATGATGGGCTCCCTGCCTTAGTGGTGTTGCTATCGGCAATCCTACCTCAGAGTGACAGCTCGACTCACTAACTCACACACAGGAGACAATGGCTGACAGGGGAGAATAGCATGGCTTCATAGTGTGACGGCACAGAGGGCGATGACAGAATAATTGTGTGGGTGTGTTTACTTGTCTTACGATATGTAGGGCTTGATGTGATAGTGGTTGAATAATAAGAATCAAAGTTGCCCTAATTTGACATTGACTGATTCATTTTACATGACATACTCAATATTCACATTACAGTGGATGCTATAAGCTTGTTGTAATTGTTGTCACATTTTGGTCTTTGAGGATACTAACATCATTGAGTAGTTTGTGAGAAATTAGTGAATTTGTCACTGTATTTTTCTGTAATACCTTTCAGTAGCACTCTTCAAACTTTTTCAGTAGTAAAACACCTGCCGGTGTTACCTTGTTAAAAGGCCAGTGCATTCAAAAACGTAATTTCTCTGTGTTTTATATATAGTGAGTTCCAAAAGTATTGGGACTGTGACACATTTCTTGTTGTTTTGGTCTGTACTCCAGCACTTTGGATTTGAAATGATACAGTACATTGACTATGAGGTTAAAATGCAGACTGTCAGCTTTAATTTGAGGGCATTTTCATCCATATCGGGTGAACCGTTTAGAAATTACAGCACTTTATGTACATAGTCCACCCATTTTAGGGGACCAAAAGTATTGGGACAAATTCACTAATGTGTAGTCAAAAGTTTTGTATTTGTCTCATATTCCTAGCACGCAATGATTACATCAAGCTTGTGACTACAAACTTGTTGGATGCATTTGCTGTTTCTTTTGCTTGTGTTTCAGATAATTTTGTGCCCAATAGAAATTAATGGTAAATAATGTATTGTTTCATTTTGGAGTCACTTTTATTGTAAATAAGAATAGAATGTTCCTAAACACTTCTACATTAATGTGGATGCTACTATGATTACGGATAATCCTGACTGAATCTTGTTATTGTAATTGTGAGAGGTTAGCATGTCTTGGGGGTATGATATTTGCACGTCAATATTTCCATGTTTACAGTTTATAAGAGAGCTTCGACCTGGCCTTCCCCTCACTCTCGATGGAAATGCTTCAGGGTTGTGGTTATCTTTTGCACAGTGTGTAGCACTGAGGGGCCTCAGGTAAAATGAGATGAGTTTCTTGTGTGCTACCTTCCAGCAGTAGTATCTTGCCCATACCTAACCCCTCAGAGAGTCTGAAAGCTAGGCCCTATCTCTACAGTGCCATTGTGCAGTGAAAGGTATAGGCCTATTATCTGTATTACTGTACAGCGTTAGCCTACATTAATGACATGGGTAGGCTAACATATTTTCCTGTAGGCCCATGTCTGTCTAAAGACTGTAATGTTTTGTAGAAAATATGTGACACACCTTTTCTTTATTTTTTCCAAAATGGTTGATGGTTCTTTGAGATGCCCTGTTGAGGGTTGGGCTACAGGCATACAAGGAAACATACGGGGGTGGACAAGTCCTCCTTTCTGTAGCTCCTTGAGGATAAGCAAATGCCAGGAATTTGCTTCAAGGAGTTTTAACTTGATGGAAACAAACAATACAGTGGCTTGTTTTGTACGATCGTGACTTTGATATGCACTTAAAAAGCATTTAAAAATTAATTCAGAAAGGGAGACTCAAAACATGCCCTTCAGGACTTTCTCTTAAAAGCAGAGGATAGACTTATTTGGTATTATATTCTCTTTTAAGGGTCGGTCATACCTGCAGTGTTTTTCCTAGAGATGATTCCGTCCTTTTCCCTTGATATTCTCAAAAGTCAAACTACAACCTAGTCTAGTCAGATATAAAGGAGTCAATAACACAGAGACCACACATCATTATGGTCGAAAGAGAAAGATGGCCAGCTCCACTCATGCAATAAGTAACACATTATCAAATCGAATAGACCTGGCTCACAGTCGGCGTTCCAATTCATCCCAAAGGTGTTCAATGGGGTGGAGGTCAGGGCTCTGTGCAGGCCAGTCAAGTTCTTCCACACCGATCTCGACAAACCAGTTCTGTATGAGCCTTGCTTTGTGTATGGGGGCATTGTCATGCTGAAACAGGAAAGGGACTTCCCAAAACTGTTGCCACAAAGTTGGAAGCACAGAATCGTCTAGAATGTCATTGTAGCCTGTATTGTTTCCCTTCACTGGAACTAAGGGGCCTAGCCCAAACCATGAAAAACAGCCCCAGACCATTGTTCCTCCTCCACCAAACTTTACAGTTGGCAATATGCATTCGGGCAGGTAGTGTTCTCCTGGCATCCGCCAAACCCAGATTCGTCTGCCGGACTGCCAGATGGTGAAGCGTGATTAATCACTCCAGAGAGTGCATTTCCACTGCTCCAGAGTCTAATGGTGGCGAGCTTTACATCACTCCAGCCGACACTTGGCATTGCGCATGATGATCTTAGGCTTGTGTGCGGCTGTTTGGCCATGGAAACACATTTCATGAAGCTCCCGCAGCAGTTCTTGTGCTGGCGTTGTTTCCAGAGGCAGTTTGGAACTTGGTAGTGAGTGTTACAACCAAGGACAGACGATTTTTACAAGCTATGCACTTCAACACTCGGGAGTTGAACTACATTGAAAAGTTTGTTTTATTAAATTAATTGTTTGAAATGTCATGGTATATCCTTTTATGTAACAATGTCACATGGATATGTAGATTTACTTTAGAAAAAGCCTTTTCAGTGTTAAAATATACCTATAATAAAAAAATAGTATTTGAATACTAACATCCGTTCGAATAAACGTGCACATCCCTAGCTCATTCCTGATTTAATTTCACTAGCTCATTCCTGATTTAATTGAGGATTTTAGACAAATCTGACGGAGTTGACCATCTCCGGTCACATCTTTTAGGAATCAAACTTTTGAGAGATGGAGCTGTAACTTACTCCTAATTATACCATTATCCCAACTGACAAATCGAGAAGATTGAAATACTGCTTTTTTTTATGAAACAGCCTTTTTCATCATGCTAGGCTAGATAATGCTTATAGCTGCTCATTGGGTTCCATGAAAATGCAAAGGCTAGCGTTGTCACAGAACAATCAGCCAGATGTTTCACCGGATGTATAAATCTGAAGCATCCAATTTGCATTTCCACTCACCACCAAATATGGTGATGAGAGGAAGCCCAGTGGATGGCAGTGCGAGAAGATGGAGCAAGATGGATTTTGGGCGACATTATGCAAAAAAATATATAATAATCAAGGAAACATTTCATCTTAATACAGTTTTCTGTTCCCCAAACTAGAATAGGTTACGAACAGAGTGGACTAAGTTTTGTAGACTTTACCCTTCGCCAAAGTTTCAAAAAATGGTGTTAAGGAGTCCAAGGGCGAATTAAGTTATTGCACACGCGCACATCAGAGTAGGTGTTCCCTAACGGAAATATGCAAATACATGCTAGAACGCGCCAATAGGATCTCGCTAGCTTGTGCTTGGCTCTGCCCACCTCCTTGCTTGTTCTGCCCACAATGATTAATTTGCTTCCATTGGAAACGACAGGCTGTGGTCTGTCTTGGGTTAGTTATAAATAATCTTTAGGGTTGTGGTGAGTATCTACCGGAAGTTTTTTTCAAATCCAATGGGTTGCTTTAGCATGCTGACGAAAAGGGCAGTATTTCAATCTTGTCCAAGTGATTTTGTTACATACAAGGATAAACCATGACATTTAAAATAATTTAATAAAACAACATACTTTTCAATGTAGTTTTTGAGGCGCGCCCCATAAAAAGACCGGCAGCCGACCGGTGGCCTTCGTGTGTAGCTTGCTTATGTTGGCCAATCAAAGCGGCGGGGAGGCTCAGTGTGTAGCAAGTGGAGGAGTTCGCTAAATGCAGTGCAAGATGGAATTTAATCATGGAATTGAAAGTTAGCGAAATGAGTGGGCTGCAGTGAGCGACTAGCGGGTGGGCTGTTGTTTTGTTTGGATGGGGTTGGGGAGAAAGCGCATCATGTGGCCTCAAGAATTAGCCTAGCTTTCTATTGGCTACTCCAGCCAAGACAGGCACTGTTATATGGGATGATAAATAACATTTTGGCTCCTACATGTTAGCTAGTCTTGGCTGTAGCTGAGTTGTCTTGGTTACTGCATATCTCACTCTCTCACACTCAGTCTGCTCACTCCCATCTCACTGGACCCTCAGCAGCTGCCGCAATAGAGCGCAGAAGTGCCTCTTGCGCAGAAGTGCTCAGGTTAAAAACAATTTTTTTCAAATATCCGAAAACAATTCATGATACTATTCCAATAGTGAAATTCTTTCAAACCCTTGTCCCTATAGCTAATTAGGACAGGTGTTAATGTTTAGAGCAAGCGTCTGAGCTCTTAAAAAAACTATTGTCAATAAGCGCTAAAGCAGTTAGCGTCTATGAATGGAGTAGGATGTATTTGTTATTGCCCCGTGTAGCTCAGTTGGTAGAGCATGGCGTTTGCAACGCCAGGGTTGTGGGTTCGATTCCCACCAGGGGCACTATCAAAAATGTATGCACTCACTAACTGTAAGTTGCTCTGGATAAGAGCGTCTGCTAAATGACTAACATTTTTAAAAATTTAAATGAGTCCGTTCTGTGAGCTTCTCTGGCCTACCACTTTGTGGCTGAGCCGTTGTTGCTCCTAGACGTTTCCATTTCACAATAACAGCACTTACAGTTGACCGGGGCAGCTCTAGCAGGGCAGACATTTTATGAACTGACTTGTTGGGAAGGTGGCATCTTATGACGGTGAAAGTCACTGAGCTCTTTGGTACGGGCCATTCTACTGCCAATGTTTATCTATGGAGATTGCATGGCTGTGTGCTCAATTTTACACACCTGTCAGCAACGGGTGTGGCTGAAATAGCCGAATCCACTAATTTGAAGGGGTGTCCACATGTATGGACATATAGGTAGGTGTAAAGTGACTAGGCAACAGGATAGATAATAAACATTAGCAGCAACGTATGTTATGAGTCAAAAGATTTAGTGCAAAAAGGGTCAATACAGATAGTCCGGGTAGCTATATGGTTAACTATTTAGCAGTCTTATGGCTAGGGGGTAGAAGCTGTTCAGGGTCCTGTTGGTTCCAGACTTGGTGCATAGTCTTATTTGCTGTATAATGAAACAGTCCACAATATTATTAGCTTAGCATTGAGCATTGTTTTTCTGTTGGCATGTTCAGTCAGTCCTCTGTATCGTTGATGAGATTGATCATGACTACCAGAATACTTCTGGAAGTCAAAGCTATAAATAGACAAAAGTTGTGTTATATAGCCTACCAGTTGGCATCAGAAGTGCCTTGTAAGATGTACAGTGGCTTGCGAAAGTATTCACCCCCCTTTGCATTTTTAATAGTTTGTTGCCTTACAACCTGGAATTTAAATGGATTTTTGGGAGGTTTGTATCATTTGATTTACACAACATGCCTACCACTTTGAAGATGCAAAATATATTTTCTTGTGAAACAAACAAGAAATAAGACAAAAAAAACAGAAAACATGAGCGTGCTTAATACTTTGTAGAGACACCTTTTGCAGCAATTACAGCTGCAAGTCTATTGGGGTATGTCTCTATAAACTTGGCACATCTAGCCACTGAGATTTTAGCCCATTCTTCAAGGCAAAACTGCTGCAGCTCCTTCAAGTTGGATGGGTTCCGCTGGTGTACAGCAATCTTTAAGTCATACCACAGATTCTAAATTGGATTGAGGTCTGGGCTTTGATGAGGCCATTCCAAGACATTTAAATGTTTCCTTTTAAACCACTCGAGTGTTGCTTTAGCAGAATTATTAGGGTCATTGTCCTGCTGGAAGGTCAACCTCCATCCCAGTCTCAAATCTCTGGAAGACTGAAACAGGTTTCCCTCAAGAATTTCCCTGTATTTAGCGACATCCATCATTCCTTAAATTCTGACCATTTTACCAGTCCCTGCCGATGGAAAAACTTCCCCACAGCATGATGCTGCCACCACCATGCTTCACCGTGGGGATGGTGTTCTCGGGGTGATGAGAGGTGTTGGGTTTGCGCCAGACATAGTGTTTGCCTTGATGGCCAAAAAGCTCAATTTTAGTCTCATCTGACCAGAGTACCTTCTTCCATTTTTGGGGGGAGTCTCCCACATGCCTTTTGGTGAACACCAACCGTGTTTGCTTATTTTTTTCTTTAAGCAATGGCTTTTTTTCTGGCCACTCTTCCGTAAAGCCCAGCTCTGTGGAGAGTGCGGCTTAAAGTGGTCCTATGGACATATACTTCAATCTCCACTGTGGAGCTTTGCAGCTCCTTCAGGGTTATCTTTGGTTTCTTTGTTGCCTCTCTGATTAATGTCCTCCTTGCCTGGTCCGTGAGTTTTGGTGGGTGGCCCTCTCTTGGCAGGTTTGTTGGGGTGCCATATTCTTTCCATTTTTTAATAATGGATTTAATGGTGCTCCGTGGGATGTTCAATGATTCAGATATTTTTTTATAACCCAACCCTGATGTGTACTTCTCCACAACTTTGTCTCTGACCTGTTTGGAGAACTTTGTCTCTGACCTGTTTGGAGAGCTCCTTGGTATTCATGGTGCCCCTTGCTTAGTGGTGTTGCAGAGTCTGGGGCCTTTCAGAACAGGTGTATATATACTGAGATCATGTGACAGATCATGTGACACTTAGATTGCACACAGGTGGACTTTATTTAACAAATTATGTGACTTCTTAAGGTAATTGGTTGCACCAGATCTTATTTAGGGGCTTCATAGCAAAGGGGTTGAATACATATGCATGCACCACTTTTCCGTTTGAAACAAGTTACATTTTTCATTTCACTCCACCAATTTTGACTATTTTGTGTATGTCCATTACATGAAATCCAAATAAAAATCCATTTAAATTACAGATTGTAATGCAACAAAATAGGAAAAACGCCAAGGGGGATGAATACTTTTGCAAGGCACTGTATGGAAATGCTCACCATACTAGTCGCATTTGTTGCGCTCCCCACACACACAAAGATGTTGAAGGTAAATTGCCTAATCAACTTACCTACAACTTTTCTCCACTTTCTCTTTCTTTCCTTCTCTCGCTCCCTCCATCCCTTCCACCTTCAGGTTGACTGTGACATGACCTGGAAATAAGAATCTGCCTGTTCCTAATTGGCACTCAGCTGTAAAAAGCCTTGAGGACCAATTGAAAGATGAATGGATGGAGTGAGGGAGGCATTTTTCATGTGTTCCTTGTAGAACCCAAAACATAACTCTTCCTTTGGCTTGAGGCATCTTGACATAACACCTTTGTGGCGTTGTAACGGGGCAGTATTGTCATTATACCTTTTATTTTGATACATCCTGCCAACTACGCCAGTTACGATTTAATGTGGCATTATCTGTTATGACATGGCACTAGCAGTCTTTTCAGATCATATTCTGAACTTTTCCAATGCCTAGTGATTCTTCCAAAGAAATCACAAAGCATATGGAACAAATGTAGAAACTCTGTTTGCCTCTGTATGTTGCAGTACAGTATCATTGCTTGAGTAAGTCTGAAAAAAATTATACATAGAGAGAACAGTAAGTGTTGATCTATCTAAATAAACAGCTATGGTTCTGTGAGAAAATCACTTTAAAGATTAGATTAGCACAATATGAATAATATCCTCTTCGGAATGAATGAAGTTGCTTGAGTGGTTTAACGACAGAGGATTTTCTATTAGCTATCAAATTAATTTGCTCACCCACAGTGGCTGGATAGCATCCCAACATTATAGATAGTCGCTTCTTAATCCATTTGCTATGCTAGGGCAGCCAGTACATTTGTGCCTGACTGACAAGCAAACGACTGGAGATTTTCCCAGGTTTATAAATGCCTTTACTGGATCCATGGACTTAGATATAGTGAAGACATATTGACAGGGGAGGGGGGTCCTCATCATCTTCCTCCTCCTCCTCCTACTCCTTCACTTCTTCCTCCTCCTCCTCCTCTTCCCCTCCACTTCCTACTCCTTCACTTCTTCCTCTTCCTCCTCCTCCTCTTCCACTCCTCCTCCACTTCCACTTCCTTCTCCTCCTCATCCTACTCCTTCACTTCTTCCTCCTCCTCCTCCTTACCATCTTCCTCATCCTCCTTCACTTTCTCCTCTTCATTCTCCTCCTCTTTCACATACTCCTTAAAGGGGCAAACTGCAGTAGAAACAATAACAAAGCATACACTCTCAAATTCGTAGACAGGGCTATGGATGCAAGGACTGACCATTCATTTGACATTTTAGTCATTTAGCAGACGCTCTTATCCAGAGCGACTTACAGTTAGTGAGTGCATACATTTTCATACTGGCCCCCCATGGGAAACGAACCCACAACCCTGGCGTTGCAAGCGCCATGCTCTACCAACTGAGCTACAATGATAGTTTTAATACAAACGTTGTAGTAAAACAAGCTATTTTGTGTTCTGATGTGGTATGACAGTTTACCTAAGCCAATGAGTGGGTGCATACAGGTAACTGCCAAAATAATGGAAACACACAGGTGTGGTTCCTGAGTTAATTAATCAATTAACAATCATCATGCTTAGGGTCATGTACACAAATGCTGGACAGGCCATTATTTTGGCTACCATGGCTATGTGCCAATAGGATGACAATGCCCCCATCCACAGGGCACAAGTGAATGGTTTGATGAGCATGGCCATCTCAGTCACCAGATCTCAACCCAATTGAACACTTATGGGAGATTCTGGAGCGGCGCCTGAGACAGTGTGTTCCACCACCATCAACAAAACACCAAATGATAGAATTTATTGTGGAAGAATGGTGTCGCATACCTACAATACATTTCCAGACACTTGTAAATCTATACCAAGGTGCATTGCAGCTGTTCTGGCTCATGGTGGCCCAGCGCCATATTAAGACACTTGGCAGTTACCTGTATCATTAAAGGTGCAATATGCAGAAATCGCTCCGCCATTTCCCCATTTCCTGGTTGCTAAAATTCTAATAGTTTGCCTAATTTCAGTTTATGTGACTAAACAAGCAGCCATTGTGTAGAGAATCATTGTATCATCTAAACCTATGTGAAGAAAAAAAATCTGCTGTTTGAAGCTGGTGAACAAACCCGAAAGTAAAAGATGCAAAACGAAACTTAAGAACGGAAAGCATAGAAATAGAGCACATAGAACACAGATCTACCACTTCTTTCAATGAGAATGACAGATCTAAACTCACATTTTTATGTGAATTTGGCAGGGTCACCCAAAAAGTTACATATTGCAGCTTTAATTTATAAGTGCAAAAATAGATGTAGCAACTTTAACTTTCTCCTCCTCCTCCTCGTCATTCTCCTCATTCACTCTTCTTCCTCACATCCTCCTCATCCCCTTGTCCTCATCCTCCTTCTTCTCATCCTCCTCTTCATCCTCATTCTCCTCCTCCTCCTTCTGAGGTATGGAGGCCTGCCCTTGTCCCTGTATCTGTCCTTCGTGGTTCTGATGTTCCCCAAAGAGTCCAAGAAAACTGTTGAACCACTTGGGGGAGGGATCGGGGTATTTTAGGGGTTGAAGGGAATGGAGGACTGAAGTTTTCCCAGCAACACCTTTTTCAGATGACGAGAGCCACACTGGCTAATCTGCTAGAGAAAATGATTACCCATTTTTGGTACCTCATTCCAGAAATGTGCACAAAACACTAACAGTACAATTCAGCTGTCTGTGAAGATTGTCTGTGTTGATACACTACAATGATATTGTAGAGTTCTAGAGTGTTGTCTGCGTTGTATACTCAGAGTCGCTATTCACAAAAATACACGGCAGAGTTCTCATAGACCGCAAGCAGAAAAAGCTTCCATGTACATGTTGCTTATGAGTGCATTTCACACTACTTTTGGATTATAATTGGATTGTAAGGCTCGTATGAATGTCCTGCTTCATATAATGTTTGTGTCATCGTAGCCAATCAACTGCATTATACTTAAAAACAAGTAAAATGCTCATCACAAGCTTAATAAATAGCTACCAGCCTATGTCAATGAAAGTTAGCATTCTAGCTAACAACTGCTGCATTCAAAATAGGTATTTTGCAACGATCACGACTAAATATAATCTTAGCGACTGTTCAAGCAATAATCAAAACAACATTGTAAGCCTATGAGAACCCCCCCCCCCCCCCCAAATGTTTTTGTTTATCAGTAATAACTACTTAAATCTAGGCTATGTTGAATGGGCACAGATGGTGAACAGCATTTGACTTCCCCGAAGGTGGGTGTGGTTTAACGGACTACTTCTTCATGACGTGAATAGCGACTCGGCGTATGGGACCTGTTATGACATCACGGTTTGGTTCCATTACAATCTTGATCTATGACATCACATATTGCAGACCTACAGTAAGTAATTCAATTGAGATAAAGGGTTCTGACTACTGATTCAGTGAAACTAGAGAATGACCTTTGTCTCTGCGCCTCTGATCTGAACTGTGCATGTGTCTGTCTGTCTGTCTGACTGTCTGTTTGCAACTCTAAATTACAAACATGTTTATCAGTGTTTATCTTCACCGCTTCTATTCCCTAAATCGCTTTTCCTCATTCCACTGTTATTAACGAACCTCACTGTCTTCAACCCGGTTTAGATACAACATCCGGCATAAGGAGAGACGGGACAAAACTAGCCAGTTTTAGAATTTTGTGTTTTAGAACAGCTGACGAAAAACAGGGCATTCAGATCAACTTGTTGTAGCAAGGTGTTGTAGCAAACAAGTATCATGAAAAACATGCACCAAAAACAGGGCACACTTTGTGACTTGCAAATATCAGCAAGCTAGGCTAGCTAACAGCAGCAAAATATTGACTTAGCTTAGCTAACTAGTAATCCTTCAAATGAAAACACACACACACTTTGAGTTTGCTGTGTCATGTCATATTAAAGGAGATTTATTTAAGACTTATAATATTTGTATTTATAATGGTTCCCGATTAGCGAAGGCAGCAGCTGCTATTCCTGGCATCCAGCAAAATTAAGGCAGTTACAGGGCATTCGGAAAGTATTCAGACCCCTTGAATTTTTCCACATTTTGTTACATTACAGCCGTAATCTAAAATGTACTTTAAAAAATGTATCACCAATCTACCCCATAATGACAAAGCAAAAATAGGTTTTTAGAAATGTTTGCAAATGTATTACAAATAAAAAACGGAAATATCACATTTACATAAGTGTTCAGACACTTTACTCAGTACTTTGTTGAAGCACAATTGGCAGCGATTACAGCCTCGAGTCTTCTTCGGTATGAAGCTACAAGCTTAGCACACATGTATTTGGGGAGTTTCTCCCATTTTTCTCTGCAGATCCTCTCAAGTAGCAAAAAAGGCTTGCACTCTGTTCCTTGCCTCAGGCTGCACAGCTGTTCTCTCATCAAGTGATCATATTTTCACTAATATGTAAAATTAGTTTCGATTTAGAATTGCCCAATATCAAATGGGCAGGAACAGAGGCAGGGGAAAAAATACATGTTATTTGTATGCACTCGAATAGCGAATTGAAGCCACCCCTGACATTTGATATTCTGCCCAAACGCTGTATGCCATGGGCTCTCCAACCTTGTTCCTGCAGCTACCCAGTGCTTCATTTGGAAAACCAAGTGAAATCTGTTCGGGAACATCGATATTAAAATAAAATCTCAACAAAACATATTTTTGCTAAACTGTTGACAGCCCGTCTGCGCGCTCGAGAACGGAATAATGGAGAGAGAGGAGGAGATGGAAACTTATGGTGGTGAGATATTCTTTATAGCTAAAGGTAACGTGTCACCCAATGAATTGTGAAAATATAAAACATTCCCGATTACTAGGCTATTCAAAATCAAATACAAATTCACTAATTGTAGGCTAACTGTAAGCCGCCCTGCACAATCAATGAACCAACAGCATTGCCTAGGACTATAAGTTCTCTCCCAAACTCATGGTTAGAAATGTTGGTGTAGCATAAGGTAACCAGTCCATCCAGTATGCATAACAATACAGTCCACACTCAAAGGTGATTACTGGAATTTGTTTAATTTTGGAGTATAGGCTAGACCAATTATTTACCAAAGACATCTTCAATCAGTTTTGTTTTATGTTTTTCAGCCATGCATAATTTGCGATAGAGTATGTATTGTATAATGCCACAATCATCATTTTAATTCAGGTTTTTCTTTTGGGCTTGGGCTCATAAGCCTATGCATATGCTCTAATATGCATATAGTGTTTTGAATGTGCTCATCACATGTAGGGGCGACCCTACCCTACATGTAGGGGGTGGTAGATAGCCTAGCAATTAAGAGCGTTGGGCCAGTAACCAAAAGGTTGCTGGTTTGAATACCCGATCTGAAAAAGTGAAGAATCTGTTGATTGGTCTTTGAGCAAGGCACTTAACCCCAATTGCTCCTGTAAGTCGCTCTGGATAAGAGCGTCTGCTAAATGACTAAAATCTAAACATGTTAATGTAGTTCAACAAGACCACTCATGGTCTGTAAAGTTCTCTACTTTTGATAGATTTAAACCACAGGTGTCAAACTCATTCTATGGAGGGCCGAGTGTCTGCGGGTTTTGTACTTGATTGATGAATTAAGGTCACTAACTCCCCACACCTGGTTGTCTAGGGCTTAATGGAAAGGAAAAACCAAAAACCTGCAGACACTAGGCCCTTTCAGCATTGTGGTAAAATGTGTAAAATTAGCTATAAAACTGCACATTTTGCTCTGACATTGGGCATGAAACTGCACTACACGACTGTTCAGGACAACCAGAGCTACAAGTAGAACACAAAACAATTTGACATAAACAGTTGCATTCATGAGTTTTATTGACAAATGTCAATAAAACAATTTGGTCTACTAAAGCAAAAACCTGAAAAATGGTATTTATAGGAATGCTGTAAGTACAGAAATTGTTTGCTCAGTGGAAAATGAATATTCAACTAGTCATTGACAACTGTGTGGAGTTTGGAGTTTGTGACAGCAACTATGTGATCTTATTACAGTATTATAGACACTATGTCCTGGGTTTTCCTGTGATCTTCTATGTAGAAGAACTCCATATCTTGTAATGACTCTTGTGTAGCTTGTGAGCTTTAGAGCGAAACATGTTACACGTGCTTGTTCGTGAGAGTATCAGTTATTCAAAAAGTGTCTGACGAAAAGTGATCTTCTTATCCATGTGTGATCACTACCTTCTCTGGCGGGTGTGTCATCACGCACTCCACGCAACAAACCTTGTTCCTGATTGGGAAATTTGGAATGCAACTGTAGGTAAGCAACCTGTGTTCGAAGTTTCAATAGCGCAAATTACATTTTGTTTGTGAAAACTATTTCTAAATGCATACTTTCAGTTTTTCCGAATTCACTTCACTTGCGCAATCGCATAGAGGGAGGCTTGCGTTGCTGGTGCTGGCACATGCCCAGATCAAATACACTATTGCAGTTGACATAGCCTACGTTGGCTGACGTAGCCTCGCAAGCCAATCGCAGAATGTGACGACAAAACGGAAGCAAATCATACAATCTGGCCAGATTGATACCAATATTTTATTTGGTAACATTGCACAGTGTGACATGTAATAATTGTAAAAGATTGAATCCGACGTACAGTGTGGGAAGGCCTTTAGACTGACAGTTCAGACTCTACTAAAATGAGACCGAGTTGTGCTTAATGTTGGCTGAAAAGAATGTCAACAAAATATAAATAGTACGTTATTTAGCAGATAGGTATGCCTAGTCCTTGACCTTCACCTTCAAGGTAGGATTATTGAGATTGTTTAAATATGTATTATGTACTTGTTATTCTCTGAAAATATGCAAATTATGCAAAACAACATCTCACCTTTTTGGACCCTAACCAGATTGCATCCCTGAATATGATACCTCATTACTGTAAGGGGCTAAATATCCCTTAACACCTGTAGGTCTAAGCCCTTAGATCGCAATATCTACTAAGCTAACATATGGAATTGTTTTAAGATGGTCATAAAATTTATAATTTAGCCATTTGATTTATAATTGTACGACCTGTAGGTATAAAAATATATAGAAACAATTATTTGATGAAACATTGAATTTGGCCTTTACTGCTATAGCCCATAGAAACGCATTGAATAACACATTTGTACATGACAAAACAGACAGTCAAAAAATTAATCATGAGGAACAAGGTTTTGAAATGTCTATCTGAGAGATATAAGAAAACTCAGGAAAAAATCGATATATTTGACACATATTTGGTCATGTTATTCGTGGCACATTGTACCCCCTATGCACTTTTTGCAATTTTTACAGCCCAGTACTTACTGGGTTACCTTCAGACTACTCCCTTGAAGCAGAACAACCGACACCTTCGTGTTTGTGAGTCTCCCCTTTTGATATTGGGTGACATATTAGTTTGTAGCTCCAACAGTTCGGTCTGGTTTTGTGAGAAGACCTCTTCGAAATGAAAAAATTGGGGCCGTTCTGGAAATCGTAATTTACATAGGCTTTCTAGGACAGACCAGGGCTTTTGGCACCGCTAGGTTGCTACGTAGTAGCCGACCAGCAGAGCTCGTGACTTCATGCTCCAGACTGGACACTGGGTGCGTCAATCAACTCTAGGGGGTTTTTAACCACACATTTGCTTACAAGTTCCATAACCTGTTTGTAGTATATAACAATAGTGGTGTAACTACCACGAGCGATGTCTGGCCACACAATAGATACGAGGGGCTCAATCAGAGAGACTCCAATTAAAGACAGGGAATTAATTTGTTGAATAATCAGCTTTAATTGCTTTCTAATTAGTAGCTGGGCCTTATTATCCTTGGCAGGAGAAAGTAATACTTTATTAAGGGGACTCTGTGGTACTGTCTGTGTATTTGTGTGTGTCATAGGACCAGGCTGTCCAGACTGTTCTTTCATATGCAGTGTGAGGCAGCAGGAGCGCCCGGCAGGATAGCAGAAAAACAAAACAGACTCAGAGCCAGAACATAAGTGTGTTTTGCCAAGCATGGATGATAATGGTGAATCGTGGTGATATACAGTGTGTGTGTGGGGAGGGAAGAGGGGATATGTGTATGTGGGTGTGTACCGTTTGTACCTTTTGTGTGCCTTGACAACAAGATATGACTACAAATGTTTTGAGTTGTATGTGTATGGTGTGTGTTTATGGCATATGTGGTATATGTGGTATATGGTTATGGCATTAGACAGATACTAGACCCACAACAACAACAACACCATCAATCAACATTCATTGACAAAGCATCTACCATTATGGAGGCTATAACGTTTGAATGTTTTACAGTTATACTCTATTACTGTTTCACGTGCACCAATCCATGTTGGCCCAATGCCTATTTCCCAGGTGACTGGCCACATTAGAATGAGGAAGCCATGGGACAGGAAGAACCAAACTCGGTGATCGATCGCCTCCCCAGGAATTTGGAGCAAATAGAATAGCAGTCAGCATTGTCTTCATGGTTCTCTGCTTAATTTAACATTTGGACATGATATCAGTTAAAAGGTCATGCGAAAGATAAACTTAATCGATTCTAAAAGAATCATAGATTTTTATTAAACTGACAGAAATGTAATAAAGTGTGTGTAAAGAAATTGATTTAAAAGTGGTCCATTATGCTCAAGGGCAACAAACTCCACACCTTACTCATTTGTGTGTAACTGCTTATAATCATAGTCATGAATCTTCCATTTGACAAGGAAGTAATTAATCAATTGATTGCACTGGGTTCTTTTGATTACATTATAGCCTAACACAAGTCCCCAGTTATTTTGAATTGAAGAAAACTGGCATTTAGTACCCTTTCCTCAAAAGCAGAAGGGTAGTGAAGACTTTCTGTTGTGTGGACCATGAACACTTAGATTGGTTTATGAGTAGCAGATCAGAGAGTGGTGTTCTCATCACCTGTGTGTGTACAGCAACTGCGGCACTCTGTATCAGTCTAATGTGAACCAGTGGACCTGTGGATAGCGCCAATAATGATAATGATGAGTCCGTGTCCATCCGATAGAGAGCTCTTTGTGTGTGGTGTGTGATGCTCTGCTTCTTTATTCTCTCTCCACTGGCTTTATTCTCCTTCTCTCTTGTTCTCCCTTCTCTCATCTTTATCTCTGTCCTTCCCACTCTTCCTCTCACTCGCCTCCTCTACCTCTTTTTCTTTCTTACAGCCTCTCTCTGTTCTCTCCCTCCCGTTTTCTTACTTTCTCGTCCTCTTTAGCTCTCCCTCTGTCCCTCTCATAAGCCTCAAGTCATGTGCTTGTCTTGTTAAGGGTTATTGTGACAAGCCCCTGGTTGATTTTCCACACAAAGGGGGTTAAATGTTTTTGCTGTGAATAAAAAGGGTTTTCAGGCTTCTTTAGTATTCATTGATGTCTCCACAATCATATAAATTAACTTGATTTATTATGCTCCATCAAAAGCATGCACAGAGTAGTGCATTCCCATGTCCCACAACCCCTCCAGCAGTCTAACTGCGACATATGCTATGCTCCAGTCTCATATGTATGTAGAGTAATGTGTGTGTGCAGGAATAAAGCACAAGAGCAGTGTATACAGGACAGTGAACAGGCTTTCCTTTCTTTAATTCCAGTACCATTTGTTGCTCTGCTGCATTGTTTGGAAGGGAGGCCACTGATGGCATTTGGTAGCTGTCTGCATGATGTGCGTTAACTGAGGTAGGGAATGGCCCTGTTGCTACTGACCCTGCTGGTAATCAGCTGAGGCTGAGCGCAGTGGCCTGTCCAGCCTGTAATGGGTTGACCTCTGCTAAGGCTAAATTGCTATGGTCACAGCGACCTGCTAATGGATTGGCCACTGCCTGGAGATAAGCTAATGTTGCTTACGGTGACCGGTGGCAGTGGGCCTGTGGCTGTTACGGTTCCTCATTCTGCTTGGGAAAAATCTAAGTTGAAGCTGGTAGCACAGATTGGAGCTTGTTCAGGGAAATTGCATTGTTTCACTGGTCTGTGAGGTGCTACGGCTTAGGGTATTGATACTTTACATAGATCACTTTGGGTGTTTCTCGATATGCGTACTACCGCGCTCCACACTCTCATGCTCCGAGTGCATTTTCCGGCCACGTTCTCTTGAGTACGTTCTTGTGAGGATGAGAGTGTGGAGAATGCATAAAACAATACATTTGAGAAGCACTCACACTCCCCCTATTGTATTTCCTCACGCTTCACCTCCCCATTCACTGAACCTTCTTCCAGCCAGGATAATGACAACAATAAACGAAACAAGATATACACAAAGCAACCGTTTTACTTCATAACTATCAGCTAGCTATATGTGAATCGTAATAATGTAGCTAACCAGATAGTTTAACAGGCAAAAATGACCTAAAACTAATATTATTCAAGGTAGATGTCAATTATTATACTAGTACTAGTAGCTAGCTAGTTAGCCCTATTGACTTATTATGGGCTTGTGGTCTACGGTACGTAGGCAGGTAAACATGCCAAAATGAACACAGCATGTATTTATTAACGTATCAAGATAAAATATTGTAGTCAGGCAACATATGAGATGTGAATAGGCAACATTTCATTCCAAAGTCAGAGTGTATTTTCTCTCGCTTCAACTCAAATAATGTCCGCCATACCTTAATATGGACTCACCTTAATATGGACTCACACTCGGACCCTCCCATGCTCCAATTTGCATGCTCGGAGCATGGTAGTATGCATTTTGAGAAACACCATTTGTCTCTGACATACCTATCGTGAAAGATAAAATGGACATTTTACAATAAAATAATTACAAATCAAGTGTATGTAGCTAACAAATAGCAGCTATGGAGTACTAATGACTGGCCTAAAAAAATTATTCATAACTTTTCTCAAAAAAAAAAAAAAACACCATGACAGTTGAATGAGAGGAATGAGAAATGTTCAATTATGAAGTAAAGCCGAACATGCGCAAGAACAACTTGGTCTGCGGAATACAAATAGCCAGAGAATCAGATATATTATTGATGGTCAAATAACCACAAATCCCTTGGTTATAATAATGTAATATGGTGAGATATTTAATGCACAGTCATACACTCCGAAAATCATGCCGTTTTTGACCAAATGTTCTTACATTTGGACTCATAGTGAAAATTTGTCCAAAATGTAAAAACATTTCGAACACCATTGGAGCAAATACTGATTTAATAGCTTTGTTATTCATGTATTCCTGTTCAATATTCTGTGAGAAGTTTCCATTTGACTTATCCCCATCAGTTTTCTGTTTACCCCTTTAGGCATGTATTGTCTAGAGACATGTTTGTAATGAATAAAATATACATACTTCTTTTGCCTCTCCGATGTCTGTAACTCGAGCTGTGGATATTGTCAATTTCTATTTCCTTGACTTGATGTCAATTGGGAAATTGGAGCCCATTGACACGTTAAAGTTTTTGAGTTCTTGATGCATTCGATCAACGCTTTCAGGAATTTGTATCTTCAGGATGCATTTGTTGGTGTGAAACTAAGCATTATTAATTTAGATTTAGAAATATGGTTGAGTGTGGATATTGGACATTCCCTATCTTCAACACAATTCTAGCATTTGCATAGGTAATAGAATTGTTTGACTATAATAGTCCAAACTCACTACCACCCAGGGTTGGAGTTTAACCTCCAGATGCTACACTGTCAGCGTAGTCTACTTTACTATGATGCTTAAAGCATATGATAGAGATGTGCTGAGACCATAATTTGTGCACCAGCTATAGCATACACATAACACACCAGGCTGTGTTAAGCCTACTGTATGTTTGACATTTAAAGTTTCTCTGTCTTGAGTTTTCTAAGACCCATTCCTGACACTTGGCAGATTCAAACTAAAACTTAACCTTGACTTCATAGTTCCCCCAGGAAAAAATATGAAGGTTAGCTTGCTGCTTCACAGCCATGATTACTGTATGACTTTGCCTCATGGTGCATTCACACTGTGGAAGAATTCTGTGTGTAAATGCAAGATCAACCTACTGAATGACACCTTTCAAATACACTCAAGTCTGCACAAAGAAACATGTATGAGCCAATGCCAACAGGAACTGTATTGAGTATGTACTGGAAATAAGAATAGTGTAAATAGTTATGTCTTGTAGAATCTACAACTTCATGTAAGTGTTTGTCAGCAAATTGTTTAACTAAATTGATAACTATTTACTTCAACACTTAAAAAGTGTTAGTGATTTTAACACTTGGTTATTTTAACACTTAAAAAGTGTTGGACTATGTTTAATACTTATTTGTTTTAATACTTAAAAGTGTTCATATAAATTGATGAGGATTGGTAACTATGTGTGCGGGAGTTGTACTTTTTTACAATCAAGCAAATTGTTACCACTTTTTCCTGCAGTGTAGAGGTGAATACAACATTAGCCAGGTAGGAATGTATCAAAAACCTGTGCCTCATCATCACAGAGGAATTCTACAGTCTGAGACCTACCAAGAAAATTGTTTCAGTCTTCTTATTAAAATCCCATTTCATTTATTTTGGCAAGGATAATGTTCAGTCATAACAATGTTTTTCAGCAGTTGCCTTTATTCAGGGTTTTTCTTTAAAAATAATTGCATGGCACAGTTACACTTCAGTTACACCCAGCTAAGATAGCCCCATTAACGAAAACATAAATCAGATAACAATACATATATATCCCTGTTTAGGATTTTTCTTCATTTGTTGTATTTTTTTCTTCATTAGAATGGGTACTGTTGTAGTCTGACATTCACTAAAATGAGCAAGGAGACAGCAAGAAAGTGTAATTACCCCCTAGGGAATCTCTCTAATGGATCCCTCACAGTGTCGACCCATACTGCACCTCTTCTAATCTCAGCGCCACTTTGCTGTGAGATA
Organism: Coregonus lavaretus; assembly: GCF_964263955.1. NCBI lineage: Eukaryota > Metazoa > Chordata > Actinopteri > Salmoniformes > Salmonidae > Coregonus > Coregonus lavaretus. The sequence continues at coordinate 8,069,335 of NC_140003.1, read as the reverse complement.
GGGCTGAAGAAAATATCTCCACACCCCATCATTTCTGTTTTCCCTTTTTCGAATTTCACAGCATTTCAATTTAAGTCCTTAATTCATAACAGTAGTATGCCGATATGAATATAAATAAATACAAATTATTTAAATGTAATTTGAAATCACCTCGCCCTAAGGACTAGCCGGCAGTGATTTTTACAAAAGCACAGACCTCCATGCACTGAGAAAGTATATTTTTTATTTAATAGTGTACTGAATCTCAAAGGACAGTTTTTGTCTTAGCATTATAAATCATCAGGGGAAGCTAAATTAGTTCATGTAAAGAGACAGCACAAATATGGCCAAAAACACCAACATAAGGCATTGTTTCTGTGCGGGTTTAGATGGCAAAGCAAACCGAATCTACACAAAAATGTTTGCATTATTCAACCTGGGTTGAAATACTATTTAGGGTATTTCAATTACTTTCAAAGATATTTCAGAGTAAGTATTTTGATATTTCATTTAAAATACAAGTAGTTGAATATTGGAATGTGGAAATACAGTTGGAAAGTATAGGCATGTACACTGAGTGTATAAAACATTAGGAACACCTGATTTTTCAATGACAGACTAACCAGGTGAATACAGGTTAAAGCTATGATCCCTTATTGATGTCACCTGTTAAATCCATGTAAATCAGTGTGGATGAAGGGTAGGGGACAGGTTAAAGAAGGATTTTTAAGCCTTGAGACAATTGAGACATGGATTGCGTATGTGTGACATTCAGAGGGTGAATGGGCAAGACAAAAGATGTAAGTGCCTTTGAACGGGTATGGTATTAGGTGCCAGGTGCACCGGTTTGAATGTGTCAAGAACTGCAACACTGCTGGGTTTTTCTTGCTCAACAGTTTCCTGTGTGTATCAAGAATGGTCAAACACCCAAATGACATCCAGCCAACGGCAGTCCAGTCGTCGTAAATGGGTCATTGATGAAAGAGGACAAAGGAGACTGACACGAATTGTGCAGAGCAACAGACGGGCTACAGTTAGTCAACTGACAGTCCAGTACAACATTGGTGCCCAAAGACTCATAAAACGATATGCAACTCATTTTACCTTGACACAAATGGGGTACGGCAGCCGACGACCTTACAGAGTTCCACTTCTTTCAGCAAAAAACAAGAAACTGCGGTTGCAGTGGGCTAAGGAACTGGATAAGTGGAAAAACATTGCCTGGTCTGATAGTGTGGGGTGTGTTTTCATGGCACACGTTGGGTCCCTTGATAAAAGTGGAGCAATGTTTGAATGCCACAGGATATCTGAATATCATTACCAATCAGGTGCATCCCTTCATGGCAGCAGTGTATCCCATTTGCAAATTGATTTTGACACAAGGCTAGGATTGTCCAGGAATGGTTCCATGAACATGACAGTGAATTCAGCTTACTGCATTTATTTTTTATTTTGTATTGTTATATATATATATATATATATATATATATATATATATATATATAACAATAAAAAATAAAAAATAAATGCAGTAAGCTGAATTTTTATTTTTTTACTCCATATACCAACTTATACTGTACATGCGAACAACAAGTTACAGACGCACACAAACAATGACTACATCTCATCTGCCCAGACCCGCATGCTCACACACCCATACCTAGTGCCTGCATTATTATTTGCACTTGGCCTTAAATTGTATCAATTTGTTTTTCTTGGTCGCCCATGCTATTTCAATATTTCGATAATAAATAATTAGATTTTTCCATTGTGTTAATGATGGTGGATTGATTGATTTCCACGTTTTTAGTATACACTTTTTCAAGAGGAGTGATAAGAAGAGAATTGTCCAGGTCTTGGACACCCCCATATGTAATGTTTTGAAATATGCAGACAGATGGATTAAAAGCATGTTTACATTGTAATACTTCTGACAGCCAACTTTCTAGCTCCACCCACAAATTCCGTACTTTATAGCATTCCCAGAAAGTATGGATTATTGAGTCATTATTAGTTTTAGACTTAAGACATGACTCTGCCGTTGTGCTGTAGAATTTGTGAATTTTGTCTCTTGTATAATCAATTCTATACATTAGTCTGTACTGGATTAAGCGTACATTTTAGTTAATGGTAATTTCATTAGTTATGCTCCTTTCCATCATTCTTGTGCCAATATCAATTATTTTTAAGTCTTGGTTCCAATAGTTTATATTTTTTTCAAAGAGATTGTCAGTTGGATATGATCTCTGCAAGGTTTTGTAATCTTCCCTATCATGTGAACATTATTTTCTGACTCAAATAAGGTTCCCTCAAGGTTGCTCTGATGTCCAAAATATTTTAAATATAAATGTTGTGATATGTAACTTTTAAGTTGCATGTATTTAAAACTATTGGTCAGTCCAAAATTACTGTCATGGAAAAAAATGTATTTTCTGTTACCAAGTCATTTACGGTTTCTATGCCTTTAGTATTCCATGTGGACCAATTTATTGGTGAATTCTGTAAAAGCTATCCAAGGATTGTTCCATAAGGTTGTGTTTTTAGGGAGTGATATTGGTTCTTGTAGAATACGTTTCATTTTCTTCCATATTGTTATAGAGTTCTTAACTATGAAGTTGTTAATGTTCTTAGCTTTATCCTTTGAAAATAGACACATAAAAATATTCTGGGGATGAGCATGCACATCTTTAATATGTACCCATTGTTCCTCTTTAGTGCATTTAACTATATGTCACAAGTAAAAGCCTTGGGTAGCGAGTTGATACAAGTCTGGAAGGTTAAAACCACCCTCAGACTTAGGAAGATGTAAAACCTTCCTTTTTTTTGATGAATTTTATTTGCCAAAATAAAGTCTGTTATGACCGAGTATACTTTTTTAAAGAATGTCTTCGGTGGGGTAATTGGTATTACCAAAAATTAATACAACAACTTTGGCAGCTCTGCCATTCATAAGAGGTTTATTCTACCTGTAAGATTTATGGGAAGATTAGTCAATTTAATTAGATCTGCTTTCAGATTGTTGAGTAATGGAATAAAGTGCTTTATATATATATTTTTGTTTGTTGTCACTTATTAACCATCCTAAGTATTTCATATTTTTTGTGGTCCACTTAAAGGATTGTCAGTTATTCTTTTTCTTTTCCTATTGCCATTATTTCGTTGTTTTCCATGTTAATTTTATATCCAGAGATTTTTGAATATTCTGAAAATATTTTTTAGCAAAGGGCCATTGAGTTATTTTGCAAATAGGTTTAGTTTATATTCATATTTACCAATACTGACACCTGTTACGTTTGGGTCCAGTCTAATTCTTTCTGCAAGTGGTTCAATTGCCAGTATAAACAGGAGGGGGGAGAGGGGACATCCCTGTCTTGTGCCCCTTTCTAAAGCAATTTAATCAGATAATGTATTATTTGTGTATATTTGTGCTTTAGGACACTTTTTTTTTTGTTATGTACATTTATTATTTCAGCTGGAAAGTTGAAAGCTTCCAAAGTTTTTAATAGAAAAGGCCACTGAAGACGTCGAAAACAGCCATAATGTATAAATCTATATCATGTTTTTCTGTATATTGTATTAAATTGAAACATGTTATTGTATTTGTTTGATTGATATATATCAAGTCTGGTAAGACTTTTGCCATTCTATTGGTTATAATCTTTGTTATTATTTTGTCACAATTTATTAAACTTGTGGGTCTTAAATCAGCAGGGACTCTCCAGATTTTCCTTGTTTTAATATAACTGAAATAACTGTTTTATACATGAAACTAGGAAGTACTGAATTGAGTGACGTGTGTTGTCATTTGTACATAGGGGGGCTACTTTGTCCCAAAATGTTGAATAGAATTCTATGGGAAAGCCATCCATTCCTGGTGCTTTTCTCCATGCAATTGTTTTAACAGTATCTAATATTTATTCTTGGGTGATCTCTGTTTTTAGTAATTATTTTTTGTCTGCTGGTAATTGCTTCAGAGTTGTTGAATCTAAAAAGGCTATATGATCCGTCCAACTGTTGTTTAATTCTGATTTATATACATTTTCATAGAAGCTTTTAAAATGGTCACTAATCGTGTTGTTGTTTCTAATTACCATTTTGTATTTTCATCTTTTAAAATTACAACTGTTTTAGCGTGTATTTGTTTTGTGAGAGCTGCAAGATATTTATCAGGTTGATTTGCCACACTTAGTGTATTTTAAAATACAAATATTTAAACAATCCATTCATTTGAACCCAGGTCTTCTAGGGGTATTTGAAATAATGTATTTGTAAATAAGTATTTGAAAATAGTTCTCAAATACTTCGAATAGAGGTACAGTGGCTTGCGAAAGTATTCACCCCCCTTGGCATTTTTCCTATTTTGTTGCCTTAAAACCTGGAATTAAAGATTTTGGGGGGTTTGTATCATTTGATTTACACAACATGCCTACCACTTTGAAGATTTAAAATATTTTTTATTGTAAAACAAACAAGAAATAAGACAAAAAAACAGAACTTGAGCGTTCATAACTATTAACCCCCCCAAAGTCAATACTTTGTAGAGCCACCTCTATAAGCTTGGCACATCTAGCCACTGGGATTTTTGCCCATTCTTCAAGGCACAACTGCTCCAGCTCCAGGTTCCGCTGGTGTACAGCAATCTTTAAGTCATACCACAGATTCTCAATTGGATTGAGGTCTGGGCTTTGACTAGGCCATTCCAAGACATTTAAATGTTTCCTTTTAAACAACTCGAGTGTTGCTTTAGCAGTATACTTAGGGTCATTGTCCTGCTGGAAGGTGAACCTCCGTCCCAGTCTCAAATCTCTAAAAGACTGAAAGAGATTTCCCTCAAGGACTTCCCTGTATTTAGCGCCATCCATCATTCCTTCAATTCTGAACAGTTTCCCAGTCCCTGCCGATGAAAAACATCCCCACAGCATGATGGTGGCACCACCATGCTTCACTGTGGGGATGGTGTTCTCGGGGTGATGAGAGGTGTTGGGTTTGCGCCAGACATAGTGTTTTCCTTGATGGCCAAAAAGCTCAATTTTAGTCTCATCTGACCAGAGTACCTTCTTCCATTTGTTTGGGGAGTCTCCCACATGCCTTTTGGTGAACACCAAACGTGTTTGCTTATTTTTTTCTTTAAGCAATGGCTTTTTTCTGGCCACTCTTCCGTAAAGCCCAGCTCTGTGGAGAGTGCGGCTTAAAGTGGTCCTATGGACAGATACTCCAATCTCTGCTGTGGAGCTTTGCAGCTCCTTCAGGGTTATCTTTGGTCTCTTTGTTGCCTCTCTGATTAATGCCCTCCTTGCCTGGTCTGTGAGTTTTGGTGGGCGGCCCTCTCTTGGCAGGTTTGCTGTGGTGCCATATTCTTTCCATGTTGAAAGTGTCTGATATTTTTTTAATAACCCAACCCTGATCTGTACTTCTCCACAACTTTGTCCCTGACCTGTTTGGAGAGCTCCTTGGTCTTCATGGTGCCGCTTGCTTGGTGGTGCCCCTTGCTTAGTGGTGTTGCAGACTCTGGGGCCTTAGCAAAGGGTGTGAAAACATATGCACGCACCACTTTTCCGTTATTTATTTTTTTAGCATTTTTTGAAACAAGTTATTTTTCTAATTTCACTTCACCAATTTGGACTATTTTGTGTATGTCCATTACATGAAATCCAAATAAAAATCCATTTAAATGACAGGTTGTAATGCAACAAAATAGGAAAAACGCCAAGGGGGATGAATACTTTCTCAAGGCACTGTAGCTGATTTAGCCACATTATTTGAAATTATTATTATTTAAATAAGAAATACTTAAATATGCATGTATTTGAACCCAGGTGTGGTCCACTGCCTCCTTCTTCCATTATCGAATATTCTTAATTACTTTCTCTCTTTCCTTCCTTCCCTCTCTCTCTCTCTCTCTCGCTCCCCCTCCCTCTTTCTCAGGTTTAATCGTGGGCTCCCTTACCGTGTGCTGGCTGCCCAACCAGGTGCGTCGCCTGATGACCGCCGCCGTGCCCAAGTCCAGCTGGACCATGTCCTACTTCCGCAACTATGTGGTGCTGCACCCTGTGGCCGACACCTTCTTCTACCTTAGTTCCGTGCTCAACCCCTTCCTGTACAACCTCTCTTCCCTCCAGTTCCGACAGGTCTTCGTCCAGGTGCTACGCTGCCGCCTCACCATCGAGCACATCAACAAACGGACTCTGAGGAACGCCAAGGCCAACTCGGCCCACTCACTGCGGCCCCTGCTAAAGTCACTGCGTCGTTGCGGTGGCAACAGGTCTACTCAGACTCAGAGCGAGGAGTTCAAGATGCCTACGTTCACTACATTCCATAGTCCTAAAGACAGTCCCGCTCCCAGCCCTGAGGAGGCCCTCCCCACAACCGATGAATCATTTTCGATTTCGGTGCGAAAGGGAAACGACCCTGAAGAGACTGAAATATAAGTTTATTAAAATACATGTATGACAGAGTTGTCTTGACTTATGCTCTAACATGCTTCTTGGCTGAGGTTATGAAGTAGGATTAACGTGGTGAGTCAATACAGTCCAGAATGACTTCTAGGTGACTTTGAAAGATGAACCAAAGGAGAGCATATTGGCTGTGTTCAGTATTACACTATTCAATCAATCGGAGAAGGATACAGGGTGTCATCCAACACAAACTTGAACAATCTGTCACAAGCTGATTTGTCAAAGAGGTGGCTCTATAGACAGAATATGTGAGGAGTCTAACATACAGTAATACATCCAGTCAAAGCACAGTCAGGACATTTTTACCAATTTCATCTCATACTGTACATTGTAATAGCGGGAACATTGGAAAAGCTTTGTATTTGATCAGTGTTAATTACAGTGATTTGTTTCCGTTACATGAGAGTACACTTATCTTGGCCATGCTGTAACTCATATTATCACATTCACTTAAGATGCCACTGAAAAATAAGTTCAACATTGTTCATCATGACCTGGTGTCTGCATTGTACATTGTGTCCAAAGTATACTTTTCCATTGATTTGTATGGCATCCATATCTGACCACTGACAGTTGGCCACTTTCTAAATTAGATGCAGTGCATATGATTTGATCTCAAGACAAATGTAATTTATGTTTCATCACTACAGTATCTGCATCATTATTTTAATATTAAAAATGGTCAGTTACTCTGTTGTGTTATTTGTGTTTTTCTTCATCTTATGTCTCTGTACTCCAGTTAATCTACTGTACAAATATACCTCTTCCAGTTCATCTACAAATGTACAGATTATCTTCTAGTGCCCTCAGTTGGCCAGTCAATAGCTATGTTTCCATTAACTTGTCCAGTGATTTTTTTGTTGACATTTAGAAAGTTTGCATAGAAAATAAATTATATGTGACAATTGCCTGTTACGGTGCGTTTCCATTTAACTGTCTTGTGTCGATAAAAACAGCTGTACATAATGATGTCACACCTAAAAAACATTTTTATTATTAAAAACCTATAGTGTCAAATAAAATGAAGTGGTTGAAGTGTTTCCATTGCAAATTGTGCAGTGATCATTGCTGTCTGTTTCATGTCTCAGGTAGCCTTGCGAAAGCCAGCAGCATTGATAGAATGCAACAATTTACTAATATTTGCCATATTATTATAATTATTGTGTGCCAATGTATTGCCACGGTCCGTGCCATGGTGAAACCTGCACTCCTGTAGATCTGAAATAATTGGATGGTAAAACTTGCCAGCCAACCAGAAAAGCAAGGCAAAGCAAGGCAAAGCAATTCAGGCCTTCTTGAAAGTCAGGACAATCCTTGTCCTGCAAAGAAACATTCATTTTATAGTCGAAAAAATTGATTTAGCAAGCAGTAGACATTTAGAATTAAACGTGGAGTGGACCTTAACAGTTACGTGATGACATCACGTGCCCAGCAAAATTATTCGGCAATCATCATTTATTAGAAAAACACTGTTTCCATCATCATTGTCGCAATAAAGAAAGTTCAGCAAAAGTAAAACCTGTCAAATGGATAAAAATGTTGTCGATCTATATCTTCCGTTTCCATTACACATTGCTTGCTTTTGTCAAATATACCTGGGTCAATAGTTAGCCTGCCTATTGTCTGTCAAACATGTGGTGCACCTGACTCACACTATAAACATATTTGTCAGGATCCTTCAGTACCTTATTTCAATCAATATCTTTTGACCTTTAGTTGCTGTCCATAGTAGGACATCTTCTAAATGCGGTGTCCATACTAGGACAGTGTCACACATCCATTAAAGATATGGACACCGTACAGGCTGGAGAACCTTTCACGGAAACACAGGCTGAGTCCAAAAGCTGGACCACAGTCTTGATGAGACCAAACCAGCCAACCATAGGGTCTGTCAGCAGAATATGGAGGATGGGTGCAGTAGGAAGGGAATAAAAAGGAGGGAGAGGCTGTGTAGTGGGATTAGGGACGAGGTGGCAGAGGGAACTCTGTTTCTGGAACTCTGTTTCTTCTGACGGGGTCCATTACAGAGGGGTGTGTTGCAGCAGCTGATGCACACCGAGTTGAGTTTCCCCGTGCAGAACTGCTGGTAGCCAGAGGAGGCGATGAGGCAGGCACCAGACGAGGCGCAGGACTTGCGGTAGTGTTTTCCTGGAACAAGGACAGAAACGTAGCCATTAGATACTGTATGCCCAGATACTTATTTCACACTACTGAGATAAGATGAGCTGTACTAGGCTGTGGGCTGGTTAACCATCCACCATAGTTGCTGGAACCGTGCTGGTCAGGACGATGTGAAAAGAAAATATAGTGTGAATCAGGCAACAGTCTATGTATGTCTGTGTGCTTGTTTATGGAAAGCACATCTACACAAAATGTGTGATTTATTAGAGGAGTTCTAATAATAAATACATTGTAATACAGCCATACAGTGCACAGACAAGATATTAGATCAGTTGTTAGACGAATGAACATTTTGAAAATTATCCATCAATCGATTTCTCGATCTCTATATACAGTATGTGGCACAACTAATACATTTATCCAGGGTTCGGGGACTCCAACTAGACAGTGTGGTCAAAGTGAGTCTCTTGCGAGAGCTTCTTTACTAATTCAGTGATCCATAGTGAATCTACAAGCTGTGTCTTCTTCACAAAGAAATCAAATTACCCCGTAATGGAGTCAGGTACAGTATGACCTCTTCAGTACCTTGCTACCAAACGCACAATAGCAGAGAGTGGTGCTATTGACTCACAGAACACCCACAGTCAACAAAGATGCATTAGTCATCATTCTGAGATAAAAGTCAGTCCATGAAAATTACAATTACAAGGTATGCACCAAGAATCACCTGGCTGGCTATGTATTTGTATGCCTTCAAGTTAATTATCTTGAAGATTATTACCCTTGGCGGAGTCCATTGGTTTTGCATGAAGGTTCTCAAGGCCACTGAATTGCTATTATGTTCATGACAGCGGGCTCTTGAGAATGATTATGTAAAAAAAAATCAGAGTATGAATTTTCTACAGATAGTCTGTAGTATAAGCATGTTGTGAGACAACATTGGGTGTGGCAGTGCTTATCTTTTAGAGTACAATGTACATGTAAACCTGTGGCATACAATACAGGGAATACAAAAATTAGCTGAGTCTGAGAGTGATACTTACACTAAATCACCAAAAGTATGTGGACGCCTGCTTGTCGAACAGCTCATTCCAAAATCATGGTAATTAATATGGAGTTGGAAATGTTTCCACTAGATGTTGGAACATTGCTGCGGGGAATTGCTTCCATTCAGCCACAAGAGCATTAGTGAGGTCGGGCACCGATGTTGGGTGATTAGGCCTGGCTCGCAGTCAGTGTTCCAATTCATCCCAAAGGTGTTCGATGGGGTTGAGGTCAGGGCTCTGTGCAGGCCTGTCAAGTTCTTCCACACCGATCTCGCCAAACCATTTTTGTATGGACCTCGCTTTGTGCACGGGGTTATTGTCATGCTGAAACAGGAAAACGCCTTCCCCAAACTGTTGCCACGAAGTTGGAAGCACAGAATCGTCTAAAATGTCATTGTATGATATAGTGTTAAGATTTCCCTTCACTGGAACTAAGGGGCGTAGCCCAAAATATGAAAAACAGCGTGATTCATCACTCCAGAGAATGCGTTTCCACTGCTCCAGAGTCCAATGGCGGCGAGCTTTACACCACTCCAGCCGACGCTTAGCATTGCACATAGTGATCTGAGGCTTGTGTGCGGCTGCTCAGCCATGGAAACCCATTTCATGAAGCTCCCGACGAACACTTATTGTGCTGGCGTTGCTTCCAGAGGTACTTTGCTTCCAGAGGTACAGTGGGGAAAAAAAGTATTTAGTCAGCCACCAATTGTGCAAGTTCTCCCACTTAAAGAGATGAGAGAAGCCTGTAATTTTCATCATAGGTACACGTCAACTATGACAGACAAATTGAGGAAAAAAAATCCAGAAAATCACATTGTAGGATTTTTAATGAATTTATTTGCAAATTATGGTGGAAAATAAGTATTTGGTCACCTACAAACAGGCAAGATTTCTGGCTCTCACAGACCTATAACTTCTTCTTTAAGAGGCTCCTCTGTCCTCCACTCGTTACCTGTATTAATGGCACCTGTTTGAACTTGTTATCAGTATAAAAGACACATGTCCACAACCTCAAACAGTCACACTCCAAACTCCACTATGGCCAAGACCAAAGAGCTGTCAAAGGACACCAGAAACAAAATTGTAGACCTGCACCAGGCTGGGAAGACTGAATCTGCAATAGGTAAGCAGCTTGGTTTGAAGAAATCAACTGTGGGAGCAATTATTAGGAAATGGAAGACATACAAGACCACTGATAATCTCCCTCGATCTGGGGCTCCACGCAAGATCTCACCCCGTGGGGTCAAAATGATCACAAGAACGGTGAGCAAAAATCCCAGAACCACACGGGGGGACCTAGTGAATGACCTGCAGAGAGCTGGGACCAAAGTAACAAAGCCTACCATCAGTAACACACTACGCCGCCAGGGACTCAAATCCTGCAGTGCGAGACGTGTCCCCCTGCTTAAGCCAGTACATGTCCAGGCCCGTCTGAAGTTTGCTAGAGTGCATTTGGATGATCCAGAAGAGGATTGGGAGAATGTCATATGGTCAGATGAAACCAAAATAGAACTTTTTGGTAAAAACCCAACTCATCGTGTTTGGAGGACAAAGAATGCTGAGTTGCATCCAAAGAACACCATACCTACTGTGAAGCATGGGGGTGGAAAAATCATGCTTTGGGGCTGTTTTTCTGCAAAGGGACCAGGACGACTGATCCGTGTAAAGGAAAGAATGAATGGGGCCATGTATCGTGAGATTTTGAGTGAAAACCTCCTTCCATCAGCAAGGGCATTGAAGATGAAACGTGGCTGGGTCTTTCAGCATGACAATGATCCCAAACACACCGCCCGGGCAACGAAGGAGTGGCTTCGTAAGAAGCATTTCAAGGTCCTGGAGTGGCCTAGCCAGTCTCCAGATCTCAATCCCATAGAAAATCTTTGGAGGGAGTTGAAAGTCCGTGTTGCCCAGCGACAGCCCCAAAACATCACTGCTCTAGAGGAGATCTGCATGGAGGAATGGGCCAAAATACCAGCAACAGTGTGTGAAAACCTTGTGAAGACTTACAGAAAACGTTTGACCTGTGTCATTGCCAACAAAGGGTATATAACAAAAGTATTGAGAAACTTTTGTTATTGACCAAATACTTATTTTCCACCATAATTTGCAAATAAATTCATTAAAAATCCTACAATGTGATTTTCTTGATTTTTTTTCCTCATTTTGTCTGTCATAGTTGACGTGTACCTATGATGAAAATTACAGGCCTCTCTCATCTTTTTAAGTGGGAGAACTTGCACAATTGGTGGCTGACTAAATACTTTTTTTCCCCACTGTACTTACTCGGTAGTGAGTGTTGCAACTGAGGACAGACTATTTTTACGCGCTACGCTCTTCAACACTCGGCGGTCCCGTTCTGTGCGCTTGTGTGGCCTACCACTTCGCGGCTGAGCCGTTGTTGCTCCTAGACGTTTCCACTTCACAATAACAGCACATACAGTTGACCGGGGCAGCTCTAGCAGGGCAGAAATTTGATGAACTGAGTTGTTGTAAAGGTGGCATCCTATGACGGGCCACGTTGTAAGACACTGTTCAGTAAAGCCATTCTACTGCCAATGTTTGTCTATGGAGATTGCATGGCTGTGTGCTCGATTTTATACACTTGTCAGCCAAATCCACTAATTTGAAGGGGTGTCCACATACTTTTGTATATATAGTGTATGTGAATAACCAGTGTTAACAGTACATGCAAAGCAAAGCATGAAATGCAGTTATAGGGAGAGACTTAACACGGAGAACAATGTCATAAAGAAATGGTTTACAGTTGGTGTCTCATTTACAAAGACACCATTGAAATTCCACTTATCTCTTCCCAACTGGTACCAAACAATCAATTCTGAACAAAGTAAGTGTAGCCTACAACATTATGGCTTTGTGGGCTAAAAGCAAGGGGAGGGATATCCTGGTACGCCACAAAGACTCTAGGTCATCCAAACCCACTCACGTCTTCACAGGAAGAACACATCACAGTGTTTGTTACACACAGAGCTGTCAGGCGGTGGAACACTGTGCTTAATGAAAGACAATAGCTTTCTCCCTTTCCAATGAAATTGTATTTGTCACATGCTTCGTAAACAACAGGTGTAGACTAACAGTGAAATGCTTACTTACTGGCCCTTCCCAACAATGCAGAGAGAGAAAATAGAGAAATAATAGAAAAGTTATAATATGTAATAATAAAAGTAATAATAAATACACAATGAGTAACGATAACTTGGCACAAGGTTTTGTACCGAGTCGATGTGCAGGGGTATGAGGTAGTTGAGGTAGATATGTAACATATTAATATGAATAAAGTGACTAGGCAACAGGATATACAGCATAATAAACAGTAGCAGCAGCGTATGTGATGAGTAGAAAACGTTAGTGCAAAAAGGGTAAATGCAGTCCGAATAGCTATTTGGTTAACTATTTAATTAAATATTTATCAGTCTCATGGGTTGGGGGTAGAAGCTGTTCAGGGTCCTGTTGGTTCCAGACTTGGTGCATCGGTACCGCTTGCAGTGCGGTAGAAGAGAGAACAGTCTATGACTTGGGTGGCTGGAGTTTTTGACAATTTTTAGGGCCTTGCTGGATGGCAGGGAGCTCGGCCCCAGTGATGTACTGGGCCGTACACACTACCCTCTTTAGGGCCTTGCAGTTGGATGTCAAGCAGTTGCCATACCAAGTGGTGATGCAGCCAGTTAAGATGCTCTTAGTGGTGCAGCTGTATAACTTTTTGAGGATCTGGGGGCCCATGTCAAATACTTTCAGCCTCCTGAGGGGGAAGAGGCGTTGTTGTGCCCTCTTCACGACTGTGTTGGTGTGTGTGACCATGATAGATCCTTAGGCATGTGGACACTGAGGAACTTTAAGCTCTCGACCCGCTCCACTACAGCCCCGTCGATGTAAATGGGGTCGTGCTCGGCCCTCCATTTCCTGTAGTCCATGATCAGGTCTTTTGTCTTGCCGACGTTGAGGGAGAGGTTGTTGTCCTTGCACCCCACTGCCAGGTCTCTGACCTCCTCCCTACAGGCTGATGGTGTTGGAGTCGTGCGTGGCCACGCAGTCATGGGTGAACAGGGAGTACAGGAGGGGCCTAAGCATGCACCCCTGAGGGCCCCCCGTGTTGAGGGTCAGTATTGCGAATGGGCGGTCCTTTAGGAAGTCCAGGATCCAATTGCAAAGGGAGGTGTTCGGACCTAGGGCCCTTAGCTTAGTGATGAGCTTGGAGGACACTATGGTGTTGAACACTGAACTGTAGTCAATTAACAGCAACCTTGCATAGGTGTTCCTCTTGTCCAGGTGGGAGAGGGCAATAGAGATTACGTCATCTCTAGATCTGTTGGGGCTGTATGCGAATTGAAGTGGGTCTAGGGTGTCTGGGATGATGGGGTTGTGAGCCATGACCAGCCTTTCAAAACATTTCACAGTCATTTAGACATGTTACCTTGGCGTGCTTGGGCACAGGGACTATGGAGGTCTGCTTGAAACATATAGGTATTACAGACTGGGTCAGGGAGAGGTTGAAAATGTCAAAGAAGACACTTGCCAGCTGGTCAGCGCATGCTCTGAGTACGCGTCCTGGTAATCCGTCTGCGGCTTTGTGAATGTTAACCTGTTTAAAGCTTACTGACATTGGCTACGGCGAGCGTGATCATACAGTCGTCTGGAACAGCTGGTGCTTTTATGCATGGTTCAGTGTTGCTTGCATCGAAGCGAGCATAGAAGGCATTTAGCTCGTTGGGTAGGCTCGCGTCACTGGGCAGCTCGTGGCTGGGTTTCCCTTTGTAATCCGTGATAATTTGCAAGTAATGCCACATCCGATGAGCGTCAGAGCCGGCGTAGTAGGATTCAATCTTAGTCCTGTATTGATGCTTTCTTTGCCTGTTTGATGGCTCGTCAGCGGTCATAGCAGGATTTTTTATAAGTGTCCGGATTAGTGTCCCGCTCCTTGAAAGCGGCAGCTCTAGACATTAGCTCAGTGCGGATGTTTCCTGTAATCCATGGCTTCTGGTTGGGATATGTATGTGCGGTCACTGTGGGGACGACGTCGTCGATGCACTTATTACTGATGCCAGTGACTGATGTGGTAAACTCCTCAATGCCATTGGATGAACATATTCCAGTCTGTGCCAGCGAAACAGTCCTGTAGCTTAGGATCCGCTTCATCGGACCCCTTCCGTATTGAGCGCGTCAATGGCACTTCCTGTTTGAGTATTTGCTTGTAAGCAGGAATCAGCGGGATAGAGTTATGGTCAGATTTGCCAAATGGAGTGCGAGGGAGAGCTTTATATACATTTCTGTGTGTGGAGTAAAGGTGATCTAGAGTTTTGCCTTCTCTAGTTGCACAGTTGACATGCTGGTAGAAATGAGGTAAAACGGATTTCAGTTTCCCTGTATTAAAATCACCGGCCACTAGGAGCGCCGCCTCTGGATGAGCATTTTCTTGTTTCTTTGCTTATGGCCCTATACAGCTCGTTGAGTACGGTCTTAGTGCCAGCATCGGTTTGTGGTGGTAAACAGTATTGTCTACAGCTTTTAATGAGGTATTCTAACTCAGGCGAGCAGAACTTCGAGACTTCCTTAGAATATTACAGAGCGAGCACCAGCTGTTGTTAACAGACACACCCCTCCCCCTAACCATACCCCAAGCTGCTGTACGGTCTTGACGATGCATAGAAAAACCAGCTAGATGTATATTATCCATGTCCTTGTTCAGCCACGACTCTGAGAAACATAGGATTTTACAGTTCTTCAAGTCCCGTTGATTGGATACTCTTGAACGGAGCTCATCCAGTTTGTTCACCAGTGATTGTACGTTCGCCAATAGAACGGAGGGTAGAGAGAGGATTATTTATTTGTCGACATAGTTTCATCAGGGTGCCAGCACATATGTATCTCTTATGTCTTTTTTTCTTCAGGCCTGGTCCAGGGTGAGCAGTATGTCCTGTGCCACTGACTAGTTGAAGTAGAAATCTTCATCCAAATCGAAGTTAGTGATCGCTGTTCTGATGTCCAGAAACTCTTTTCGGTCATAGGAAACGATGGCGGAAACATTATGTACCAAATAAATTAAAATCAGAGCAAAAAAAACACAAAATATTGACAGGAGCCCATAAAACGGCAGCTATCCATTGCAGTGCCATTCTGAGTAGCAGGTAAACAAGTTCATTATCACATCTGATTGTTTACAATTTGGCTTCAAAGAGGCAACAATTTCTATTGACATTTTTGTCATTTAGCAGACGCCCTTAACCAGAACGACTTATCTTTGTTATTCCAGTACTCACATTATTTAAAGTAGCATTGGTAACACTTTGCATTACGTTGCCACGATTACTATGTAACTACACAGTAATAACTGTAGTAACAACATAGTACAGTAGTTACATAGGTGTTACTATGTAATTACATGGTAATACGGTTGTAGCGGTGTCAGTTATTACACAGTTGGAACAAGGAATGTGTAATTACACATCCACTTGCTGAAGGTTATTCCACATGTGTAAATACTGATGTTATTACAAATTTTATTGTTCCACTATGTAACTAATGTTTTGTATTACAATTTGAAAGTCACCTGTGAATTACCAAGTTAATAACTCGAACCAAAATGTGACATTGTTACATGTAACTACATGGTGCGCACTATAATCAAATCCACAGGTAATACCAGGGTTGATACTGTTTATCTAATGATGTAAATAGGTTAAGACCTGGTAACAACAATTGTAACAAGGTATAGTCTGTCATTAACAAGTGGTTATTTTCAACAAGTTTATTTCTGTGTTATTATCTGGCTCAAAGGGTATACTGAATCAAGTCTAATGTAAGAACTATGTAGTTGCACAGGATATACTTACTGTTTTTATCTCTTAATTTGTCCTGTTTTTAAAGGTTTTTAATGTGCAAAAGTGCAATGTAAGTCTCAAAATAGTGAAATAACTGTTAACTAAATGTGTCATACGTTTTTTGACGATTTTGTAATGTTTATAGACCGAGTTGGAAAACGTGTTGACATTGTACCAGGGCTTAGCTACAGTGTATCTACATTAGTGAACCATGGGGAAACGCTAGCTAGCTTTACGAACCTCCCTTACAAAAATGTACCATGGTAGTACAATGAAAAAACAAACATGATTTTTGGTCACTACCATGGCAGGAAAATACCATGGTACTTGCACCAGTACCATGGTATTTTACTGCTATGGTAGTGACCAAAAAAAATATATTTATTTCATTGTACTAGCTACCATGGTACACAAATGAACCATGGTAGTACAATGAAACAAATACCATGGTTTTGTATTAGCAGCATGTAGTGAAATATGAAAGCATGGTAGTGGTTTACAATGTATTATGATGGTCTATGTCCCACCGTTTTTCGGGTAAAGTGACCAAAAACATAGTAATTTATGGTACTCACATAATGCAACATTGACTACTCGCTCTGCAATGGCAAAGCATAGGCCTAGTACCCTCTTAAACCCCTTTAGCTCATAGTGAAAAACCACAACACACATGGTCTAGTGGTGTAGCGTACCCTCTTAAAGGGAGTCTGAAACCTTGAAGATTTAAAATAGTTAGTTTATCTGGTGCATCTCTCTTCAATACTGTTTTTAGTTGTCTCTCTCTCATTCAGCTGACTTGGCTACTCTTATACAGATATATATTTTTGTATTTTACCCCCTTTTTCGATCTTGTCTCATCGCTGCAACTCCCCAACTTGCACAGGAGGGGAAGGTCGAGTCATGCGTCCTCCGAAACATGACTTGCCAAACCGCACTTATTAACACCCGCCCACTTAACCCTGAAGCCAGACGCACCAATGTGTAGGAGGAAACACCATTAAACTGACAACTGAAGTCAGCCTGCAGGTGCCCGGCCTGCCACAAGAGCGCGATGAGCCAAGTAAAGACCCCCCGGCCAAACCCTCCCCTAACTCGGACGACGCTGGGCCAATTGTGCGCCGCCCTATGAGACACCCGATCGCGGCCAGTTGTGATACAGCTCGGGATCGAACCCAGGTCTGTAGTGACAACTCTTGCACTGCGATGCGGTGCCTTAGACCACTGCACCACTCGGGAGGTCCCTCTTATACAATTCTAAATAGCCAACACATTAAAAAAAGCAATTTGTAAAAAGGTATTAATTAACATCTTATCTCATAGGTAGATTTTCATCATGTAATTCTCAACATATCCCTAAAATCAGCAAGTTACAATGGGTGTGTTCTTAAATTCACTCTGGAGTGCCTTGACTATAAATACTGTAAATTATTACAAAATGCCAAAAATTAGACTACATTAGATTAGGAACACAATCATTTCAAAGATTAGGAACACAAGCATTTTGCTAAACCCGCAATAACATCTGCTAAATATGTGTATGTGACCAATAACATTTGATTTGATTTGATTACATCTTACATTCTCCCACATTTCAGGTTGGCAACACCGGAAACCCAAACATGAGCAAAAAACGGTACAGTTAATACAGAAAGTATTACCCCTTTTTCATAGCAACTTTTTCCCTTTTCTTTGATGTTACAGACAAACTAGGACCAACAATAGTAGCCTGCCTGTGACTTTATCAGAAACTTGCCCATACTGGTATATCTGTTATGTGGGCAGCTTGTCTCTCCCTTTTCTGTTTCCCTTCCTCCTTGTTTTGTCCCCTCTTTTTCTGTTGTATGTGTGTTTGTCCCCTTTATGTGGGTGTGTCTGGAGTGGAGCAGGGGGCGTGCTCAGGATCTGCCTCTCCTGTGCAGCTGCGGGTTGTTTCCAGTGATTCCTGCCTACGCAGCTGCATCCTATTCTCTCATCAACCTGCACTACTTATTCCTGGGCATGGCTCTCCACCGGCGCCAGATCGTTGTTCTTACCAGAGCGGTAACTTGGCTCACCAGTAAAGTTATTTTGTCTTTGTCTTCAGCCTTGCTCTCCACTCTCCTTAACCTGTCGTTTGTTTTGTCTTCAGTTCGGACATACCTCCCAACCTGCCTGCCTTCCTGCCTGTCGGTCTGCCTGCCTGCCTGCCTGCCTGCCTGCCTGCCTGCCTGCCTCAGCCTCTCCTTCCTCCGGAGCCGACTAGCCCACTCTGTTCCTTTACTTCAGTTGTTTTTGGACTAAGACAATTTGAACTTTTATTAAAATATTTTTGTTTCTTCCACTCCCTTTGTCGTGTTGGTTTCTCTGAGTGCTGGGTTGAACCATAGCCATAACAGAACGATCTGGCCATGGACCCAACAGAGAAACAGCACGGGGCAAACAAAGACAGCTTCCAACAAGCTATCCAGGCTCAAGGAACGTTGCTAGGACAGCATGACCAGTTGATTCGGACTCTTGTGGAAGATAATCATCAACTGCTGAACCAGGTGACTCAGTTAACTACACACGTCTCTAAATTGTCTGTTATCAGTTCTCCATCTCTCTCTGACCCCCAGTTTGATGCACCCCAAGTTGTTTCCTCGGACACTAGGCAGGCTTCGTTCCGTCGGGAACCCCCTGTCACGTCGCCTGAACCGTTCAATGGAGAATTGGACAAGTGCCGGGGATTTTTGCTTCAGTGTGACTTGATTTTTCGGCAGAGACCACTGTCGTTTTCTACTGATTCATCTAAGGTACATTATGTTCTGGGGCTGTTAAGAGGGAAAGCTCTGGTTTGGGCTGAGGCTGTGTGCTCAGATCAAACTTTGACTGGATTGACTTTTGCTGATTTCTCTGCTAAATTGAAGACTGTTTTTGACCATCCTGACCATGTGGGTAATTCCTCCAAGATACTTTTTAATTTGAGGCAGGGTTCTAACAGTGTGGCAGAGTACTCTATTGAGTTCTGGACGTTGGCAGCGGACTCCAAGTGGAACAATGTGGCACTTCAAGGAGCATTTCTAAACGGTTTGAATGAAGCCATTAAGGATGAACTGGCTGCTCGTGATGAGCCACATGATTTACATTCTCTCGTTTCCCTGTCCATCAAGCTAGACAATCGGTTGCGGGAGAGGCGTCGGGAGAGAGGCGATCGGCCACATCTAGGAGGACGAGTTACCCAGCCTTCAACCACTCGAGTCTCGCCTCTCCGGAGTCGGCAGCTTCTTGTTCCTGATTCCATCCCGAGCACAGAGGAGGAACCTATGCAAGTGGGTCGAGCTCGACTACCTCCAGCTGAGCGGCAACGGCGCCTCCAGGCGGGTGAGTGCCTGTACTGTGGAGACGCCACACACATTCTGGCTACATGCCCTAAGCGGCCAAAAGACAAGGCTCGCTCGTAACGGTGGGTCTACTTGCGAGCCCAGAGTTAGATCCTGAACCCATCATTCCCCGATTACAAGTACCTGTAACCTTACGTTTCCAGAGTCATTCCCTGCCACTCTCAGCTCTCATAGACTCAGGTGCAGAAGATAACTTTATTAGCCACCAGTTCGTTACACAAGCTCGTATCCCCATGGAGCCACTACCTACCCCCATCCGGGTCACAGCCCTTGATGGGCGCCTCCTCGCGGAGATAACTCATCAAACCACCCCCGTTTCCCTAGTGATTTCTGGCAATCATTGTGAAAGCATTCAGCTAAGAGTTATGTCTGGCTCAGCTACCTCCCTAATCCTTGGCTTCCCCTGGTTGGCTCTTCACAACCCACAAATTGATTGGACACGTCACACCATTCTCAGTTGGAGCACTAACTGCCATTCCGAGTGCCTGAGGTCAGCGGTTCCCCCCACTAAGTGTAACCCAACTCCTCCCTCAGCTCCTCTTGATCTGTCATCTGTCCCCAAAGAATACCATGACTTAGCGGAGGTTTTCAGTAAGGACAAGGCTCTGTCTCTACCACCACATAGGCCTTATGATTGCCCTATTGAACTGCTTCCTGGTGCTCCCTTGCCCTCTAGTCGGTTATACAATCTGTCCCGACCGGAAAGAGAGGCAATGGAGCAGTACATTGGTGATTCTCTGGTCTCGGGCATAATCCGTCCCTCGTCGTCTCCTTTGGGTGCAGGTTTCTTTTTCGTGGAAAAGAAGGACAAGTCGTTACGCCCCTGTATCGATTTCAGGGGTTTAAACAACATAACTGTTAAAAACAAGTATCCCCTTCCACTCATCAACTCAGCTTTTGAACCTCTGCATGGCGCCACAGTGTTTTCCAAGCTCGACCTCAGGAATGCTTATCACCTTGTCCGAATCCGAAAGGGAGATGAGTGGAAAACCGCTTTCAACACTCCACTGGGACATTTTGAGTATTTGGTCATGCCCTTTGGGCTTTCAAATGCCCCTGCGGTTTTCCAAGCCATGGTGAACGATGTTCTTAGGGATTTTTTGAACCGTTTTGTCTTTGTATACCTGGATGATATTCTTGTTTTTTCCAAGTCACCCGAGGAGCATGAGTCACACGTCCGTCAAGTCCTTCAACGGCTCTTGGAGAACAAGCTGTACGTCAAAGCAGAGAAGTGTGAGTTCCACAAACAGTCTACATCGTTCCTTGGATTCATAATTGAGAGCGGGCAGGTGAAGGCGGACCCCGAGAAGATCCGGGCAGTGACGGAATGGCCCACACCCACCACCCGTAAGCAACTTCAACGATTTTTGGGCTTTGCTAACTTCTACCGTAGATTCATTAAGGGTTTTAGTAGAGTGGTGGCACCCCTTACAAGACTCACATCTCCTAAAGTCCCTTTTCGGTGGTCCCCTGAGGCGGAGCAGGCGGTAGGGGTTTTGAAGGAACTGTTTTCCACCTCCCCCGTGTTGATACACCCCAATACCTCTCTGCAGTTTGTTGTGGAGGTGGACGCGTCGGACTCAGGTGTGGGAGCAGTCCTCTCCCAGCGCTCCCCCACTGACCAAAGGCTTCACCCCTGTGCTTTTTTCTCCAAGAAATTGTCACCCACAGAACGGAATTACGACGTTGGAAACCGGGAACTGCTGGCGGTCAAGCTTGCACTGGAAGAATGGCGGCACTGGCTGGATGGAGCTGAATTGCCGTTTGTGGTCTGGACTGACCACAAAAACTTGGCTTACATCCAAGCCACTAAGAGACTCAACTCACGCCAAGCCAGATGGGCCCTGTTTTTTAGTAGGTTTAACTTTATTCTTACATACAGACCGGGGTCAAGAAATGTTAAACCAGATGCTTTGTCCCGCCAGTTTGCTGACCCTTCGGAGACCAGCGAGCCTGAGGCAGTCCTGCCTTCCTCATGCGTCGTGGCGGCTGTTCAGTGGGAGATCGAGTCTCTTGTGAAGACTGCACTTGCCACGGACCCGGGACCGGGTGATGGACCTCCCAACCTACTCTTTGTTCCCGAGACGGTCCGGTCTCAGGTGTTGCAGTGGATTCACACCTCCCGTTTTGCTGGTCACCCTGGGATGAGACGCACGTTGACGCTGCTTAGGAGACATTTTTGGTGGCCTTCAATGGAAACTGACGTTCGGGCTTTTGTGGCAGCCTGTTCAACCTGTGCTCGGGGCAAAGCCTCCCATCAGTCCCCTTCGGGGCTGCTGCTACCCCTCCCAGTTCCCAGCCGTCCCTGGTCCCACATTGCCATGGATTTTGTCACCGGCCTACCCAAGTCTGAAGGTAATGATACTATACTTACCATTGTGGACAGATTCTCTAAATCTGTCCACTATATAGCATTACCAAAATTACCGTCTGCCAGTGAGACAGCGGACCTCCTAGTCCAACATGTATTCCGTCCCCATGGAATACCTGTGGACATCGTATCTGATAGAGGCCAACAGTTTACTTCCCGTGTTTGGAAGGGTTTCTGTTCTGCTTTGGGTGCTTCCGTTAGTCTGTCCTCAGGGTTTCATCCCCAGACCAACGGTCAAACAGAAAAAGCCAATCAAAACCTCGAAGCAACCCTTCGTTGTGTGGCTGCTCAACATCCATCATCCTGGGCTAAACATCTGCCCTGGATAGAGTACGCCCACAACTCCCTCACCGCCTCTGCCACCGGTCTTTCACCCTTCGAGGTTACCATGGGTTATCAACCCCCTCTGTTTCCTGCTCAGGAGAAGGAATTGGCTGTTCCTTCGGTTCAGGAGAACCTCCGCCGCTGCCAGAGAGTGTGGAGCGACGCTCGGGAAGCATTGCTTCGGACCACCGACAGGAACAAGACAACAGCGGATAGGAGCAGGACTCCCGCACCTGTGTTTCATCCTGGTCAAGAGGTTTGGCTGTCATCTAAGAACGTACCTCTTCGTACCAAATCACGCAAGCTGTCTCCTCGGTACCTGGGTCCGTTTGTGGTGGAATCCATCATTAACCCCGCTGCGGTTCGTTTGAAGTTGCCTTCAGCCATGAAGATACACCCTACCTTCCACGTCTCCCAACTGAAACCTGTGTCCTCCAGCCTTTTGTGTCCGCCGGCTGATCCACCTCCACCTGTTCGCCTCATTGACGACCATCCGGCCTACACCGTCAGTAGGCTCCTGGACTCTCGGAGGCGGGGTAGGGGTCTCCAATACCTAGTCGATTGGGAAGGTTATGGACCAGAGGAGAGGTCTTGGGTCCCTAAGCGTTTTGTGTTGGATCCTCAGCTGATCACGGACTTCCATCACGACAACCCTGACAGGCCTGGTGGGTCGCCAGGTGGCGACCATTGAGGGGGGGGTACTGTTATGTGGGCAGCTTGTCTCTCCCTTTTCTGTTTCCCTTCCTCCTTGTTTTGTCCCCTCTTTTTCTGTTGTATGTGTGTTTGTCCCCTTTATGTGGGTGTGTCTGGAGTGGAGCAGGGGGCGTGCTCAGGATCTGCCTCTCCTGTGCAGCTGCGGGTTGTTTCCAGTGATTCCTGCCTACGCAGCTGCATCCTATTCTCTCATCAACCTGCACTACTTATTCCTGGGCATGGCTCTCCACCGGCGCCAGATCGTTGTTCTTACCAGAGCGGTAACTTGGCTCACCAGTAAAGTTATTTTGTCTTTGTCTTCAGCCTTGCTCTCCACTCTCCTTAACCTGTCGTTTGTTTTGTCTTCAGTTCGGACATACCTCCCAACCTGCCTGCCTTCCTGCCTGTCGGCCTGCCTGCCTGCCTGCCTGCCTGCCTGCCTGCCTCAGCCTCTCCTTCCTCCGGAGCCGACTAGCCCACTCTGTTCCTTTACTTCAGTTGTTTTTGGACTAAGACAATTTGAACTTTTATTAAAATATTTTTGTTTCTTCCACTCCCTTTGTCGTGTTGGTTTCTCTGAGTGCTGGGTTGAACCATAGCCATAACAATATCAATTCATCAATATAATGGCTCTCCACCGGCGCCAGATCGTTGTTCTTACCAGAGCGGTAACTTGGCTCACCAGTAAAGTTATTTTGTCTTTGTCTTCAGCCTTGCTCTCCACTCTCCTTAACCTGTCGTTTGTTTTGTCTTCAGTTCGGACATACCTCCCAACCTGCCTGCCTTCCTGCCTGTCGGCCTGCCTGCCTGCCTGCCTGCCTGCCTCAGCCTCTCCTTCCTCCGGAGCCGACTAGCCCACTCTGTTCCTTTACTTCAGTTGTTTTTGGACTAAGACAATTTGAACTTTTATTAAAATATTTTTGTTTCTTCCACTCCCTTTGTCGTGTTGGTTTCTCTGAGTGCTGGGTTGAACCATAGCCATAACAATATCAATTCATCAATATAATGCCAACCAACCTCTTTTGACCTTGGTTTTTTAAATGTATTTAATGCATTATACTGCTATTGTACTATGGTAACGCACAATTAATAGAGATGGTACAATATCATAATTTTTGGTACCATTTATCATAATTGTGCATTACCATGGTAGAATGTATAATGCAGGTTAAAACCATGGTATTTCCATGATCCACATCTATACCATGGTAAAAATGAGGCAATCCCGTGGTATAATTTAGGTGCACGGCAGTACCATCATACTTCAAAGCTAAAACCATGGTACATTTCCATGATTCAGATCTATACCATGGTATAAATCAAATCAAATGTCACGATCGTTGACGAATGAAAAGGACCAAGGCGCAGCGTGATATGCATTCATGTTTATTTAACGATAGAATAAACACAACGAACAAAGACAATAAACTAACGATACGTGACGTCCTAAGGTACACACAACAAACCTCACACGGAACAAGATCCCACAACTAACAGGTGCCAAAATGCTGCCTAAGTATGGTCCCCAATCAGAGACAACGAGCTACAGCTGCCTCTGACTGGGAACCACCCCGGCCAACATAGATCTACACATTCTAGATCTGAAACATAGAAAACAACATAGCAAACACAAAACAGAAAATACACACCCTGACTCAACAAATACAAGTCCTCAGAGTCAGGGCGTGACATCAAATCACATTTTATTTGCCACATGCACCGAATACAACAGGTGTAGACCTTACAGTGAAATGCTTACTTACAAGCCCTTAACCAACAATGCAGTTTTAAGAAAAATAAGTGTTTAGTAAAAAATAGATAAGTAAAAAATTTGCAATAAAATAACAGTAGGGTGGCTATATACAGGGGGTACCGGTACAGAGCCAATGTGCGGGGTCACTGGTTAGTCGAGGTAATTGAGGTAATATGTACATGTGGGTAGAGTTAAAGTGACTATGCATAGATAATAAACAGAGAGTAGCAGCAGCGTAAAAGAGGGGGTTGGGTGGGATGGGGTGTGTTGGGGGCGGGGGGGGGACAATGCAAATAGTCCGGGTAGCCATGATTAGCTGTTCAGGAGTCTTATGGCTTGGGGGTAGAAGATGTTAAGAAGCCTTTTGGACCTAGACTTGGCGCTCCGGTACCGCTTGCCGTGCAGTAGCAGAGAGAACAGTCTATGACTAGGGTGGCTGGAGTCTTTGACAATTTTTAGGGCCTTCCTCTGACACCGCCCGGTATAGAGGTCCTGGATGGCAGGAAGCTTGGCCCCAGTGATGTACTGGGCCCTACGCACTACCCTCTGTAGTGCCTTGCGGCCGGAGGCCGAGCAGTTGCCATACCAGGCAGTGATGCAACCAGTCAGGATGCTCTCGATGGTGCAGCTGTAGAACTTTATGAGGATCTGAGAACCCATGCCAAATATTTTCAGTCTCCTGAGGGGGAATAGGCTTTGTCGTGCCCTCTTCACGACTGTCTTGGTGTGTTTGGACCATGATAGTTTGTTGGTGATGTGGACACAAAGGAACTTGAAGCGCTCAACCTGTTCCACTACAGCCCTGTCGATGAGAATGGGGGCGTGCTCAGTCCTCCTTTTTTTTCCTGTAGTCCACAATCATCTCCTTTGATTGATGCCATACCATGGTAATATTTAGGTACAATGGCAGTACCATGGTAGTCCCATCATACTTCAAGGCTAAAACCATGGTACATTTCCATGATACAGAATATACCATGGTATATGTGAAAGTACCATAGTAGTACCATCGTACATTTTTGTAAGGGCTGTATCAGTGTACACATTTTGGTTTGAGTTATTGACATGGTCATTCACAGGTGACTTTCAAACGTGTAATTACAAAACATTAGTGGAAAATGTGGAATAACATCAGTAATTACACATGTGGATTAATCTTCAGCAAGTGGATGTGTAGGTTTTTGTTGTGGAACTGTTAGATATTACTTGCTAGATATTGCTGCACAAGCATTTCGCTACACTCGCAGTTACATCTGCTAACCATGTGTATGTGACCTATACATTTGATTTGATTTGATTTAATTACACAGTCCTTGTTCCAATGGTGAAGGTGCATAAAGATGGAGGAATTCAGATGTGACATCATTGTGTTAGCACTACCCACAGAGGTCTTAAACTATGGGATGCAACATGGTTCAATGTGCCAATAAATCAGCACAATCTACTTTTTTGTTCTTTCAAATTGTCGCAGTCTCTGAGCCAGAATTGGGATAATGTTTACTGTGCTAATGACGATACAAAAAAAGGAGTAATGACGAACTTAGCAAATGAGGCATTTGTGATATAAGTACATTGGGTCCGCGATCTTTATGCATGTCCACTATTGTGTAATAACTGCAACGCTACAACCCTATTACCATGTCATTACACAGTAATACCTGTGCAACTCTATGTCGTTACTACAGTTATTACTGTGTAGTTACATAGTAACAGGGGCAGCTTAATGTAAAGCGTTACCAGGGCATTTTACTCTAAAAACATGTTTTCATTTCCTGTCAGTCCACCATTCATTTAGTCATTCACTTCACTGAATTAAAGAATGATACACTAGACATTAGGAATATTTTTGGAACAAAAAGGAATATTATTAACCGGTTCTGTTCCGGAACACTAGAGATCACTTTAGTTATTTTTCAGTGTTCGGTTCTGTTCCCTGAACCTGTTCCAACCCCTGCTTTGTACATACAGGAGACTGAAAGTAGGAGTTGGTTAGTGACTTATCGCAGATGGGTATCAGAGAATCTGTCCTCTTGAATAGAAAGTAACTTTTTTGAAAAACATAGAAAAAATAGACTTGACTTATTTCACACCATGCATTCAGCGCACATCATCGAGAGCATTCCTGTGGAACTTAGTGGTGGCATGCTTCTGAATTTCTAACATTTGATCTTTCTTTTCAATTAAACTCCGAAGCCCTTGTTGATATGATTGTCACCCTTACACGATATATTGATGAATCACAGTTCATTCTGTTACACACACAGACTCCCTTTTCCACATTACATTAAATTAGAAAAGACTGACATTCACGTAAAACACTGCGTCTCGCAAAGTCATAAATATTATATTGAGACTTGGAACTATCCCTACTATGACATCTAATTTAAATTTAAAATGAATGGCATTTAATGAAATTATTTTCAAATGGTTATCTCCCATTTAGTATTGTGTGTCATCAATGTTTAACAGGTTACTGTGCCTGCATTATGTAAGCCTTTCAATGTATAGGCAACTACTTCATATTGCAAGTAAGCAGTTAGGAACTGGTGATTTGCACAAAATGAGCCTTGAGTTGTTCCTAATCTAATTCAAGGAAAATAGTCATGACTCAAAATACAGTCATCATAACTCTAATTTTGTAAACAACCATTCAGAAAACAACAAAATGTGTACCTACAAAAGTCTCCACATCTGTGTAAGTCAAGCCCAATAGATTTAATTCATGACTGAACGTCAAAGTATAAATACTACCGGCGCTAGCAAACCTTTGAGCCTAGTGTCAAAACAAATGTTGGTGTAAGTGCTCAGCTGACACCTTGTCTCAGAAGTCCCCTTTAGCATCCCCATTTCAACCATGGAGTTGACAATGTCACGATGGCTCTCCAATATAATAGTGGAAACTGAGGCGATGACATATGTCATTCCATTTCAAATTCTTTGTACACAAATTTGTCATCGCAGTGGCATCCTAAGCTGGTAAACATGACAGTGTTTGAAAAGGAATAAGAAAGCCTTAGATGAGTAGTCCATGACAGCATCGCAAAAAGAGAAGTATCCAGTAGTTTGTTTTCGATTGTCAGGCTACAAAAGCAAAACATTCAAGAGCCATTCAAACTGTCACTTTGTGTTTGCGTCTGACACAAATGTTCCATAATTGGTACCTCGTGAGATTATAGAAATATGCATAATGACATAATTTTAAACTAATTCGCTAATATGGATGACTGCATGCATTATCCCGAACTTTGCATACCATTCCTGAGGCACTCTGCCGTCATTTAGATTAAAGTGACTGTGCCACTACACCTTTATGTATTAGGCATTATGATTGTATTCCATACCACCAATAATGGTGCTGTAATTTAAAAAGTGTTAGCCAAGTATGTCTGGCCAATATCATTACAATAAATCTTAGACCACCAGGCAACGGTGAAACACTAAATTCATATTGCATGAACGACCATAAAGATTCCAGATGCAATCGTGTTTCGACAATTTTTCTGCTAGAGGGATTTAGTTCCAATTTCAGAGTGTCTGCAGCACTACCTGGTCTAAATTATCATGTTGGGGTATTTTGTGGGAAAAGAGAGTAAAGAATGTACCATGTACTCCCAAACACTAATGAGAAAGGATATGGTTGGCTGCACGGACAGCGGCGAGTGGTCGGACATCTCAACCCTCGTGTGGATCGGTGGGAATTTAACTTTTAAATGTGGGTTCTTCTGTGCCATGCAGGCAGAAAAGTAGACAGCCCTACTGAGTGGCTTTCGCAAACTAGCCAGAAAAAAAAGCATGTGGCTAGACCCTCGACTGTGGTTTCAATAACGGCACTGCAGTGTATTTCAACACAAACAACGAAATGTCATAGTTACAGTAACTGTAATCTCTGGATGGCTGAGACTAGGCAGGGCAGACCCGTTTATTGATTTCTGGTATTTCATCAAGATAAATCAATTGCAGCACGTTTTTGGACTCATTCAGCAGTTTTTATCCAATTAAATACAATACCATTGGAAATTAGTGTTGAGAATTAAATTTATATTCCTAAAACTTAAGTGGAAAATAATGCTGTAGCTACTTCCTGTTGATAAATAGCCCATTGTCGAAACACAGCTTTAACACGTCCAAATCAATAACCAATATGCAGAAACAGTTTGTGATATATTGAAAATGTACTATCTACACATACATGTGCAACAATAGTATTCAGATTACTCCTTATAATCTGCATATGCACCAAAAACCCTGGCATTTTGACAAGTGCCAATAAATCACTGATATTGCTTAGGGGGAAATCAGGTTGTTGCGCTGTTGAAACCCCATAAATATATAATATAAACTGGAGATATTTTTTACATCACTGGTTAGAGAACAACCTGCAGAAGACAGTCAGCTACATTTTGGAGTGAGGCATTTTGATTTGGGGGTCGCCAAAACGGAAAGAGAAACACAACACTTATTTGTCAATCACTCATATCAATCCATTGCGCAAGAGGGGGGAAATGAGGTTGCACGTCCCGTTAAAACTAACACCGCTCAAAAACCACACGGAAACGACTAGCTCAGAATTTCACAAACTTGGTCCTTGGGACCCCATTGGTGCGCGTTTTGATTTTTGCCCTAACACTACACAGCTGATTCAAATCATGATGATTAGTTGATTATTTGAATCAGCTGTGTAGTGCTAGAGCAAAAAACAGAACGTGCACCCCTTGGGGAACCCTGGCCTAGCAACATTTTGAAGTGTTGCATTTGAATTCAAGTGGGTCGCCAATGTGGTAATTGTAACGTTACACTTTTTTTGGTAATCACTTCCATCGATATCATGCTGAAATCAATAGAACAGGGGGCAAACGTTTGGGGTATAGCGCTGTTTAAACAAACACTATTCAAAGGCCGAAAAGAAACTTGGAATAACCTATACATGGTTGGTTAGATGAGTACTTGTAGAAAGCTTATATCTACAGTATATATTTTGGAATGTCGGATGTTGATTTCGGGAGGCTGCCATCACAGAAAGGGGAACAGACCACTTTGTCTGTTAGTTAACTTAAATGAATCACGACGCAGCATAGGATATCAACAGTGACAACGGTTGGCTGCTATTTAAGTGATCGTTTGACTGTAAAGTCCATGTATTGGTGTGTGGCCAGCAACTTCTATAGAGACTGCCCCATATTTTCCATGCCATTTCATTAACTCCGAGTTCTAAGACCTGCTCATCCCAGCGCGTGACAAAATCAATGGTACAAAACCAAATATATTGTTCTGTTAAGTAATCAAGCTTATGTCATCGTGATGACTATACACTTTTATACTAACATCCCCAATCTGAGGTAAAAAGGATGTCCCTACTAAGACATCCTTTGAGGGATATCCTTGAAGGTCCACTCTGTGTAAATACTCATCTTTCTGAGGAAGGCTATATTTGACACTTTCAACAGTTTACTCTCAGTTCTATACTGTATCAAACATGACAAAGCATTAACATTAGCTGCCATTAATTATATTGTATTACATTCTTTTATTTTACTAGGCAAGTCAGTTAAGAACAAATTCTTATTTACAATGACGGCCTACACCGGCCAAACCCGGACGACACTGGGCCAATTGTGCGCCGCCCTATGGGACTCCCAATCACAGCCAGTTGTGATCCAGCCTGGAATCGAACCAGGGGGTCTGTAGTGACGCCTCAAGCACTGAGATGCAGTGCCTTAGACCGCTGCGCCACTTGGGAGCCAATATAAATATGTCATCGAGATATACAGTCTGTATAGGAATGAATAAGAGAGGAGGCCACGTTCCGTAGTTAAACCAAATGCAGGTGTGGCTTATAAGGCTTCATTATCTCCAGGACCAGACACTTCACTGAACCCAACCACACATTGATCCACCAATTGTAATGGACAAGGCTGCAAAAATCAGAGTCTACAGTATACAACAAGCACAGGTTTGAGCAGGTATTGAAATAGCAATGTTTACTGATGAGCACTGCCTACTGCAGTTACCTCGCCATCGCCCTGAAGACAGATATTTACTATCTGGGCAAATGGCTGGCTTTTAAAGATGGAATCCGCATTAGGGGAAACAGCGCCACTATCCGTCCCAGCACCTTTGTAATTGTTTTTGTTTTGTGGACGAAACGGAGGTGGTGCGTCGAGAAGTGTGGTAAAAAAAAATCCAGTACATATTCAGTACATATTCTGCTCTTCTATCGCACATGCAATGATGTCAGAGGGGGAAAAAACAGTGTTTCTTATTTTTGCAGTAACTTCTATGTTGATGTAATATCCCAAACGGACGTGGCAGTTTCACCAATAAGGATTCCAGCTTTATTTAAGCCTTGAGGGGAGAACAATATTTTCACCTAGAAAATAGACTGAAAATACATAATTCAGTAAATTTAGTAAGTTTCATCAACATGATAAGTTTGCTGATGATTTCCGTGGTTGCCATGGTGACGTGAGGTCGCCTAGGCAGAGAGCTCCTGTACATTTTTCTAAATATTTTAACATTTTAAAGTGTTTTTTTGTTACATTAAAAAATAAGCTGTTTTGATCACATAAAAAGTGTGGTCTTCAATCGCAAAGTTAGAGGAATTGTTAATTCAGTTTGTTTGCCTTGGCTAGCTAGCTAGCTGGATGGCTAATGTTTGCATTTAAATAATCCAGCAGCAGCACCGGCTTTTTTTGTTTCACCTGCCGGTTGGAAGGTGGAGACTGCGGTGTCTGAGATGTCAGAGAGGCCGAGGGACTGTTCCTGACCACTGCTGATGTGTGGTTGATTTTCTTGCGCTTTACTGCAGCCGAAGCATCACCCAGGTGGGTGCTACACTGTAGGCAAAGATCAGCTATCTACGGAGGAGCGGCTATTATGGAGGAACTGGGAACGTCTGACAAAGCGATGGGCCCTGATGAAGAACTCCTGGCCTGTGTGACAGACTGACTTTCTCCCTGGGTGTACTGTACCATCGATGCACCTTCCGCTCAAGCCTTACCGACTTTTCCAAACTGCTTCAACTCTATTCATTTTCCATCTTTAATTTGTTGTTTATTGGTTAATTTTGTTAACAAGAGGACCACAATGGAAATCAGTTTCTAAACTTTTTGGTGTTATCCTCAATTACTTTTAAATGCATTGTATCCACATCTGTGGTTGTATTGTGTTTTTATAAATGGTCAAATAAATCATATAATAACTTAGGAGAACACACAACTAATGGAATGGTGGAAACAAATTGGTGGACTACGTTGTTGGTGTCCCGATAATCTTTAACTCCCTTTGTTATTCTCATGTCCTTCATGATCCAGAGCTGGGTTCAAATAATATTTTAGCTGAATTTGACTGAGCTTACCTGTTACCATGGAACCAATATGGATGTCCTAAAAGCCATAGGCCTACCATATTTAGGGAACATATTAACATGCAGAAAATCTAATATTTGACTTACTAACCAGCATGTTTACTTCAATCATCCAACACGCAAGTCATAAATATGTACGAAGCTGAATATAAAATATATTTAGAGACTGTAAACAGTACAGTACTAGTACAGTACCATAAAAGCCAATTTACTTCAAATTAAAGTATTGGTTGATCAAATCCAAAACCGACAAAAACATTCCAACATTGGTACCCCATAACTCTTGAATCATGTCCTGAGAAGGCATTCAAACACTTACTACTTTGAAACATGTTAAAGGACTTTCCATTGGCTAGTACCCCAGTGATTCAATTGAATAATCAAACAACTCTATTGACAACCTTCACAAGGACACATGATTCCAAATCAATCTCAACCTGACCAAATTACAAATGTACTGTGCTCACATTACCACAGGGATAACTTCAATAATCATTTAAAATCTTTACAATATAAGGGAACTGTGGACTTAACGCCCTGTGACTAACTGCATTCAAATTCCTTTCTGACTGATACAGTAAATTAACTCTTATGTATAGCCAGTTATAATTGTAATGGCTTAGCTGATAATAACAAAAAAAGAACAATATTTACATGGCTCAAAGAGAAGGAATATAATATCTATTGTATACAGGAAACTCATTCAACAATTCGAGATGAAGTAGAGTGGAAAAAAGAATGGGGGGGGGGGGGGAATATACTTCTCCCATGGGCAAAGAAATTCAAAAGGGGTGATGATAATTAATTAATAGTAATTTGTGCAAATTGTCAAAATAGATAAGCAAGGTAGATGGATTATTTTAAATATGTTATTGGACCATAAACAGATATGGCTCATTAACCTTTACGGACCAAATAATGATGAGCCACAATTCTTTGACAATATATATAATACATTATCAAGCCTGCAAGCAATTCAAGACAATATTATTATGGTGGGGGATTATAATACTGTTTTAAATAGCTCAATGGACCGTAAAGGAAATCACACCACAGACAATCACCCACATGCTCTTAAGGAAATTGTGAATGTCATGGATACATTAGAACTAGTAGATATATGGAGGCTTAAATATACTGATCTAGTGAGATATACATGGCGGAGACTGAATCAAGCTAGTCGTCTTGACTTCTTTCTTATCTCATTCTCGTTGGCACCAAAAGTAAAAAAAAAAGTGTTGATAGGGGACAGAATGCGGTCGGACCATCATATAATAGGCATATACATTACTCTTACTGAATTTCCACATGGGCGAGGATATTGGAAATTTTATCAAAGCCTATTGGATGATAATTTATTTATAATTAGAACAAAATAATTTATAACTGACTTTTTCCAACATAACATAGGTACAGCGAATCCCCTTATTGTATGGGACACCTTTAAATGTGCCTTTAGAGGCCATGCAATTCAGTACTCATCTCGAAAACAAAAGCAATTTAGGTCAAAAGAGTTTATACTAACAAAGGAAATAGAAAGTCTAACAGAACAGATAGATGGCAATAAAAACTGTAACATAGAGGCTCAGAATAAATTAGAGGAAAAACAAAAAGAAATGGAGAAACTTATTCAAGAAAGATCAAGTGTAATATATTATAAAAATAAAGCAAACTGAATGGAATATGGGGAAAAATGCACAAATTATTTTTTAATCTTCAACATAGGAATACTACCAAATATAACTTAATGAAACTGGTTACAATTGACGGAGTCACCCATAATTCACCAAATGATATTTTGAAGGAAGAAACAAAGTACTTTAAGGATATGTTTTCTTTTCAGTCGCCTCCATCTCCTCTAACTGAAGCTAATTGTAGAGATTTTTTATTTATTGATAATGTCAAATTAACAGCCACACAGAAAGACTCATGTGAAGGTGAAATTACAGAGGAGGAACTTCTGGATGCAATTAAAGACTTTATGTCTGGGAAAACTCCAGGGTTGGATGGCATACCAGTCGAGGTATACCAAACCTTTTTTGATATACTAAGAGGACCGTTATTAGCACTCAAGAAGAAGATCTCATTATTACTGAAACAGGATACAAGTGGAAAATATAAAGATCCAGTCCATTTACAAAATTGGAGGCCCCTTACACTTCAGTGTTGTGATGCAAAAATCCTAGCAAAATGTATAGCGCATAGAATTAAAAAGGTATTGTCGGATATTATTCATTCTAATCAGACAGGTTTTTTATATGGAAGATACATTGGAGATAATATAAGGCAAGTATTGGAAACAATAGAACACTATGGAAAATATGGGAAACTAGGCCTGCTATTCATAGCAGACTTCGAAAAGGCATTTGATAAAGTTCGACTGGGGTTTATATATAAATGCCTGGAGCATTTCAATTTTGGAGAATCTCTTATAAAATGGGTCAAAATCATGTATAGTAACCCTAGGTGTAAAATAGTAAATAATGGCTATTTCTCAGAAAGTTTTAAACTGTCAAGAGGAGTGAAACAAGGTTGTCCACTATCGGCATATCTATTTATTGTGGCCATCGAGATGTTAGCTATTAAAATCAGATCCAATAATAATATCAGAGGATTAGAGATACAGTGCTTAAAAACAAAGGTGTCATTGTACGCTGATGATTAATGTTTTATTTTAAACCCACAACTAGAATCCCTCCACAGCCTCATAGAGGATCTAGATACATTTTCTAACCTCTCTGGATTACAACCAAATTATGACAAATGTACTATATTACGTATTGGATCACTAAAAAATACAATTTTTACATTACCATGTAGTTTACCAATAAAATGATCTGATGGTTATGTGGATATACTCGGAATACATATCCCAAAGGAAGTAAATGATCTCACTTCAATACATTTTAATAGAAAGTTAGCAAAAATAGATAAGATCTTACTACCATGGAAAGGAAAATACCTGTCAATTTGTGGAAAAATCACCCTGATTAACTCTTTAGTATTATCCCAGTTTACCTATTTGCTTATGGTCTTGCCTACGCCTAGCGAACAGTTTTTTAAATTATATGAGAAAAAAATATTCAATTTTATTTGGAACGGCAAGCCAGACAAAATTAAAAGGGCATATTTATATAATTAATATGAATTCGGAGGACAGAAATTATTAAATATTAAAGCATTAGACCTATCACTAAAAGCTTCAGTCATACAAAAGTTATACTTAAATCCGAACTGGTTCTCAAGCAAATTAGTAAGATTGTCTCACCCAATGTTCAAGAATGGCCTTTTTCCCTTTATTCAGATTACAACAACTCATTTGCAGTTATTTGAAAAGGAAATAATCTCCCAAATATCACTATTTCTAAAACAAGCCATAGAAAGTTGGTTGCAATTTCAATGTAATCCTCCAGAAACGACAGAACAAATAATGCAACAAATATTGTGGTTAAATTCAAATATACTAATTGACAAAAAAACTTTATTTTTTTTACAGAATGTTTAAAAAAGGTATAATAGTGTTTATGAACTGACACGCAAAACGACACCGGATTCAAAAATTTGAATTTTTCAATTTAAATTATTATATAAAATTCTTGCTACCAATAGAATGTTATTTATATGGGGGATACAATCTTCCCAGCTCTGCAGATTTTGCTGTGAAGAGACAGAATCATTAGATCATTTGTTTTGGTTCTGTCCATTTGTAGCTTGTTTTTGGACACAGGTCCAGGAATGGCTAAAGGATTGCAATATTTACCTGGAGCTAACCTTGCAGATAGCATTACTGGGTGATCTGAAAAGTCATAGTCAATCGATCAATAATATAATAATACTTTTAGCAAAAATGTTTATTTTAAATTTACAATCTGTAGAAGCAATGAGAATAGAAAGGTTCAGAACTTTTGTAAATCATCACAGTACGGTTGAAATATATATGGCAAATAGAAATCCTATATGGATGGTGTTAAGAGATAGATGGGAGGTATTGAATAGATGTTGAAGGATGGGGATAATAACAAATAATAACAAATAACAACAAATAATAACAAAGATAGCTAATAATGTAAGCATACTGTGTCCATAATAAGTATATAGGTTGTATGTTGGGAGCTTTTGGGAAAGAGCACAGTTAGAAAGATATGGCATATAGAAGCAAACCGGATGGACATCATGAAAATGATCGGAGAGGTTGTAAAATTGACTGCGTCCATAAAATGTAGATAGTAAGTATAAGCTGGAAGTAGAGGCCTAAGCATTGTTGTTCACTAATTTACCCCAAGTAGGGAAAGGATGGCGGGGTTGAAAAGTAATAAAGGGGAGTATTTATATAAAAAACATGGGGGATTGGAAGTGATGCAGACAATTACATTGATAGAAGATACAATCTATCTGCAATATTAAGCTGATACACCCCCCCCAAAAAAAAATAAAAAATAATAATAATAATAATTAACTCATGAATAGTAATGCCAAATTTAGATAAGCTGCAAAATAGGGCAGGACATTTTCGCTGAGAGGCTAGTCCGTGCTCTGTCCGGGAGTCTAGGATTTCACAATGGCACAAATAGTCCAACTTTCTCAGTTGGATAGAGTGCAGAGTGCATAGGAACTCATAGGATGTATGGCAGGTTGATGTTTATTGCCATGAAACTTGTCCTGGAGGCAGAGCTGATCGTTTTCCACTACATAGGCCAGCTGCAAAGTCAAAATTGGCTATTATCGTAAACATTTATGAAAATAAAAAGTAGCTTTTTTGGTCTTCATTTAAGGTTAGGGTTAGGCATAAGGTTAGAAGTGTGGTTAAGGTTAGAGTTAGGTTTCAAATCTGATTTGTATTTTGCCGGGGCGGCAGGTAGTTTAGAGGTTAAGAGCGTTGTGCCAGTAACTGAAAGGTCACTGGTTCTAATCCCCGAGCCGACTAGGTGAAAAATCTGTCAATGTGCCCTTGAGAAAGCCACTTAACCCTAATTGCTCCTGTAAGTCGCTCTGGATAAGAGCATCTGCTAAATGACTAAAATGTAAATGTAGGACTTTGTGGCTTTGCCAGCTATAGTGACCACTGTGCAGAGCTGCTTTCAGTACATGAGTCATGACAATAAATGCCAACCTGCGGACGTACACTGAGTATACCAAACATTATGAACACCTTCCTAATATGGAGTTGCAACTCAATAATTATTCTATACCCTCAGAACAGCCTCAATTCGTCGGGGCATGAACTCTACAAGGTGTCGAAAGCGTTCCACAGGGATGCTGGCCCATGTTGACTCCAATGCTTCCCACAGTTGTGTCAAGTTGGCTGGATGTCCTTTGGACCATCCTTGATACACACGGGAAACTGTTGAGTGTGAAAAACCTGTCAGCTTTGCAGTTCTTTACACAAACCGGAGCACCTGGCACCTACTACCATACCCCGTTCAAAGGCCCTTCAATCTTTTGTCTTGCCCAGTCACCCTTTGAATGGCAAACATACACAATTCATGTCTCAATTGTCTCACCTGAATTCACCTGGTCAGTCTATGTCATGGAAAGTGCAGGTGTTCTTAATGTTTTGTATACTCAGTGTATGCTTCCCTGAAGACATAAATATCAACAAGGTGACCTCAGATCTGTGCATTACTCGTTAAGTGTTTACTTGGAGCGGATAACAGAACCTATGAGGACCAACACTTCTAGAATTGTTTTACAACTTAAGGTATTTTAAATTAAAATGCCTCCTGTTAAGTAATTGCCTATTGCTCTGATTATTGACAGAACCATTTTCAATATTATGGCTATTCTTTCCATGCAATACATATTATATTGAACTTTAATACTTGTGATATCTTATTGAATGGAGCAAATCTTTCAAAGCACCATCGTTACACGTTTTTCTGCACCAGTACCACCTGCAAAGCCCCAAAGCATTAGTGACTCATCGCTATTGCTTGGTATTCAGATTGTCATTCAGCCACATCTAAACAGAATCATTATACTTATTTGTCTTGTCATCAAAGCTGCGCTTAGCACTCTGCCTTTGCCAGTTAACATTCACAAGTGACAATATAATTAACAGATTCCTTTAAAATAGATAAGCTGCAAAAGTGACAGATACACACCAGCTAAGGCAACCGTAAGCATATCACTGATCTGTATGTATGTATGCCATAAAACATTTATATGAAACAGTCGTAATTTATGTTACTGCTGTTAACCATGTAGATTGAATAATATTTTATGAAGGTGTTGACATGCTCATGTGTCATGTCATGTTACTTTTACTGCATGTGGAGGAGGCCATGGTTAAATTTACCGTATCAAAAGTCATTCATGGACCACATCAATAAACCTGTAGCATACAGCTCTGAATGGTTGTCAGGAATGATTTCAATGTAACTACATTTAGTATTGTTGTACACTACATTAACATGTAAAAACTTGTGTCATTTTGCAGACACTCTTATCCAGAGCAACTTAGAGGAGCAATTAGGTTTAAGTGCTTTGCTCAATGGCACATTGACAGATTTTTAACCTACCTACTCTATTTTTAACCTACTCCTACTCCAATTGTTGCGAGCATTCATGAGGACATTTTCTTATTAAAGAGCTGTCGACTCCACAGTACAATGTCCATGCCCTTTGGATCTGGAATCACATGTCATACATTCAAAGACAGGGGCTTGAACCAGCGACCTTTCGGTTACTGACCCAACGCTCTTAACTGCTAGGCTACCTGCTGCGTGTCCCCAAAAAAATCTATAAATGTCTGACTGTATGAGCATTCTGTGTGGAACCACAACTAACAATATGCCCATTCTGACAGACAGGCAGCATCCATCAATATTATGTTCATTGCATGATTTCCAATTCTAAGCCATTGTGTTTTTGTTTGTATGATTACACTGAATTATTTACCAGCTATTGTAAGATGGCTGCCAACATAATCACGGGTGGCCATTATATATTCTTAATGACAGTATCTACACAGGGGAGAGGCAATTTCTCAGCCCCTGGAGTCCTCAAGTAGGCCACGTTTTGGCTGAAGCGCTCCACAAAAGAACAAGCAGCCATTGAAATTACCTGCAACCAAGCAGAGATAAGCAATCATCATCCCAGCCAGGGGAGTGTGGGAAAGCAGAGCACTCTAGCCAAGTGAAACCGTAGCACACCCTGTCATTTCTCATGAAATAATCGGAGGGGGATGATGATGAGGGAGGGAGGAAGGGAGGGAGTAGCCTGTTCTGTCCGTCGGAGCATGGCTGAATAATGGCCATCATTTAAATGTGAAGTGTAGATTCTTTTCTCAGATGGATTTTCTTCGAAGATGGTTCTTTTGGGTGATGTTCACAGAAACTCCAATGTTCTGCCACCAGCCACTTGGCTGGAAAGAAGTGGTATCGCTTGATGGAAGCAGACAGATGGAGTACCTGGCTTGGGATCTAGACCTTAATCTCTCAGTTAGAACACGCACGTCAGACACCTATATCTTTCTAGGAAGCAGAGCAATCCTGGAGCTAAGTGTACTTACCTAAATCAGACAGACTCTCATTGTGGTTTTTAATGAATGTGGCCCCAGAGAGTCAAACAAAATGGGAAAAGTATCAGTTACATTTCAAACAGTGATAAGATTTAAGCTGGTCAAAGGAATTCCCCGAGCCTCGTTGGCACAGCGGAGCCGATAATGATAACGCAGTGAGATAAAAGCACAAATGTACATGAGCATTCATGAGGACATTTTCTTATTAAAGAGCTGTCGACTCCACAGTACAATGTCCATGCCCTTTGGATCTGGAATCACATGCCATACATTCAAAGACAGGGGCTTATTGCGTTTGTTCATCTGGAGGGAAAAATGGCCCCCGAACAGAAATACCCAATTTCAAGGAGTGTGATAACAAAGCAGACCCAGTGCTAAGAAACTGACCCGTTTAGATGACAAACCAAATACCAGGAAGAAACAAACGACCCACAAGGACAATAGACCCATAGGAAAGATGACTCCAACACTTTCAAAGGTGGATTGTTAGACTTGGACCATGACCAGATATTTATATTGTACAGTAAATTACTTTGTACACAGATAGTTGAAGTGGCTAAATCGGTTCCCTAGGGGGCAAATAATAAATAGATAAAAAGTTGCATAAAATATCTGGTTTGAATTGCCTGAAGAAGATCATGTTCTCAAAACACAGTGAATGCACTATAACCAGTTCATTTGTCTCTGTGGTTTCATTTCTGAAATGAATCCATGTTAAAATGGCCCATGTTACGGAAGTCCTTTAACTTCAACAGATATTTTTACATGCAAGGATTTTCAACTACTATTTTAGCCAAGGTTTATACTACTCAGTCGGAGTATTGGAGCCACCTGATACACAAATTAGATGTTCTAGTTGCAACAGTTACGCAAATTGTTTATTTTCACTGTTAAACATGCTTTCCCTTCACATCACTACTTGGTCTTTGGGTATGTTTCTTTGTTCATACCGAAAAAACATAAAATATATATATATACAGTGGGGAAAAAAAGTATTTAGTCAGCCACCAATTGTGCAAGTTCTCCCACTTAAAAAGATGAGAGAGGCCTGTAATTTTCATCATAGGTAAACGTCAACTATGACAGACAAAATGAGAAAAACAAATCCAGAAAATCACATTGTAGGATTTTTAATGAATTTATTTGCAAATTATGGTGGAAAATAAGTATTTGGTCAATAACAAAAGTTTCTCAATACTTTGTTATATACCCTTTGTTGGCAATGACACAGGTCAAACGTTTTCTGTAAGTCTTCACAAGATTTTCACACACTGTTACTGGTATTTTGGCTCATTCCTCCATGCAGATCTCCTCTAGAGCAGTGATGTTTTGGGGCTGTCGCTGGGCAACATGGACTTTCAACTCCCTCCAAAGATTTCTATGGGGTTGAGATCTGGAGACTGGCTAGGCCACTCCAGGACCTTGAAATGCTTCTTACGAAGTCACTCCTTCGTTGCCCAGGCGGTGTGTTTGGGATCATTGTCATGCTGAAAGACCCAGCCACGTTTCATCTTCAATGCCCTTGCTGATGGAAGGAGGGTTTCACTCAAAATCTCACGATACATGGCCCCATTCATTCTTTCCTTTACACGGATCAGTCGTCCTGGTCCCTTTGCAGAAAAACAGCCCCAAAGCATGATGTTTCCACCCCCATGCTTCACAGTAGGTATGGTGTTCTTTGGATGCAACTCAGCATTCTTTGTCCTCCAAACACGACGAGTTGAGTTTTTACCAAAAAGTTCTATTTTGGTTTCATCTGACCATATGACATTCTTCCAATCCTCTTCTGGATCATCCAAATGCACTCTAGCAAACTTCAGACGGGCCTGGACATGTACTGGCTTAAGCAGGGGGACACGTCTGGCACTGCAGGATTTGAGTCCCTGGCGGCGTAGTGTGGTACTGATGGTAGGCTTTGTTACTTTGGTCCCAGCTCTCTGCAGGTCATTCACTAGGTCCCCCCGTGTGGTTCTGGGATTTTTTCTCACCGTTCTTGTGGTCATTTTGACCCCACGGGGTGAGATCTTGCGTGGAGCCCCAGATCGAGGGAGATTATCAGTGGTCTTGTATGTCTTCCATTTCCTAATAATTGCTCCCACAGTTGATTTCTTCAAACCAAGCTGCTTACCTATTGCAGATTCAGTCTTCCCAGCCTGGTGCAGGTCTACAATTTTGTTTCTGGTGTCCTTTGACAGCTCTTTGGTCTTGGCCATAGTGGAGTTTGGAGTGTGACTGTTTGAGGTTGTGGACAGGTGTCTTTTATACTGATAACAAGTTCAAACAGGTGCCATTAATACAGGTAACGAGTGGAGGACAGAGGAGCCTCTTAAAGAAGAAGTTACAGGTCTGTGAGAGCCAGAAATCTTGCTTGTTTGTAGGTGACCAAATATTTATTTTCCAACATAATTTGCAAATAAATTCATAAAAAATCCTACAATGTGATTTTCTGGAGAAAATAAATCTCAATTTGTCTGTCATAGTTGACATGTACCTATGATGAAATTTACAGGCCTCTCTCATCTTTTTAAGTGGGAGAACTTGCACAATTGGTGGCTGACTAAATACTTTTTTTCCCCACTGTATCTTTGGATTGAGCAAACATTCCCATATTTCTTCGATAGCTGCATGTGTGACATAAGTTCACCATTACTATTCATCATATCATTATTAAATATAATACAAAAAAAAAAATCAATGAGTATGTTTGAGGTTTGCCATAATATTTGTTGTAATATTTGTTCTGTATTTTCTGGAGGATAAAATGTTTATTTTAACCTGCTTTGTATGACTTTGTATGACCAAAAATTAGGAGTTGTAATCTGTATAACGGCAAAAAGGCAATTTTTGAACAAAGTGTGAGCTTTCTTAGTAATCTACTGGAGAACCAGTTCGGGTTTAAGTATAACTTCTGTATGAGTGAAGCTTTTAGTGAGAGGTTTAGTGCTTTAATATTTAATAATTTAATAAGAATTATATAAATAGGCATGTTTAATTTTGTCTGGCTTAGCGTTCCTGTCACGATCGTCGACAGATGAAGCGGACCAAGGCGCAGCGTGATAAGCGTACATACTTTATTTGTGTACACACACGAACCAAAACAATAAACCAAACGATACGTGAAGTCCTAGGTTATACACAACAAACCCTACGGAACAAGATCCCACAATAAACTAGTGAAAACAGGCTGCCTAAGTATGGTCCCCAATCAGAGACAACGAGCTACAGCTGCCTCTGATTGGGAACCACCCTGGCCAACATAGATCTAAACGATCTAGAACGAAAACATAGAAAATGTAACAGAAACTCCACACCCTGGCTCAACATTTAAGAGTCCCCCGAGCCAGGGCGTGACAGTTCCAAATAAAGTGAAATATTTTATGTTCATTTTATTTTATTATCGTCTAGAGTTGGCAGTGCCATAAGTAAATAAGTAAACTGTGATATGACTAAAGAATTTATCAGTGTGATTTTTCCATAAATAGACAAGTATTTACCTCTCAATGGTTGGAGAATCTTGTCTATTTTTGCTAATTTTCTGTTAAAAAGTTCATTTATATCTTTAGGGATATGAATACCAAGTATGTCTAATTCGCCATCAGACCATTTTATTGGTAAACTACATGGTCATGTAAGAGTTGTATCTTCTAATGATCCAATACGTTATATGGTGCACTTATCATATTTTGGTTTTAGTCCAGAGAGGCTATAGAAGTGATCTACATCTTCAATGAGACTGTGCAGGGATCCAGATTGCGGACTTATGAGGAAATTTGAGTCATTGGCATACATTGACACTTTTGTTTTTAAGCCCTGGATTTCTAACCCCTTGCTGTTCTTGTTGGATCTGATTTTAATAGCTAGCATTTCAATGGCCATAACAAATAGATATGGAGACAGCGGACAACCTGGTTTTACTCCTCTTAACAGTTCAATACTTTCTGAGAAGTAACCATTATTTACTGTTGTACACCTGGTTTTGCTATACATAACTTTAATCCATTGTATAAGAGATTCATCACAATTAAAATAGTCCAGGCATTTATATATTAATTCTAGTCGTACTTTATCAAAAACCTTTTCAAAATCTGCTACGAAGACCAGGCCTGGTTTATTTGATGTTTCATATTGTTCTATTGTTTCAAGTAATTGTCGTATATTTTCTCCAATGTATCGTCCATGTAACAAACCTGTCTCATCAGACTTAACAATATCTCGTAAAACCTTTTTAATTCTATGCGCTATGCATTTTCCAGGATTTTTGCATCACAACATTGACATGTAAAAGACCTCCAGTTTTTTAAATGGACTGGATATTTATACTTACCACCTGGGTCCTGTTTTTTTGTAATAGTGAAAACAGACCTTCTTGCTGAGTACCCGATAGTCTACCATTTTTATAGTATAGTAGTTAAAACATGCTAATAGTGGATCTTTAAGTACATCAAACAAGGTTTGATATACAGTACCAGTCAAAAGTTTGGCGACATCTACTCATTCAAGGTTTTTTCTTTATTTTTACTATTTTCGACATTGTAGAATAATAGGGAAGACATCTATGAAATAACACATATGGAATTATGCAGTAACCCAAAAAATTGTTAATCAAATCAAAATATATTTTATATTTGAGATTCTTCAAATAGCCACCCTTTGCCTTGATGACAGCTTTGCACACTCTTGGCATTCTCTCAACCAGCTTCACCTGGAATGCTTTTCCAACAGTCTTGGAGGAGTTCC
This sequence comes from Coregonus lavaretus, assembly GCF_964263955.1. Taxonomy (NCBI): domain Eukaryota; kingdom Metazoa; phylum Chordata; class Actinopteri; order Salmoniformes; family Salmonidae; genus Coregonus; species Coregonus lavaretus. Next base: position 8,024,782 of record NC_140003.1, on the reverse strand, counting down.
CACATATGCTGGGCACTTGTTGGCTGCTTTTCCTTCACTCTGCCGTCCGACTCATCCCAAACCATCTCAATTGGGTTGAGGTCGGGGGATTGTGGAGGCCAGGTCATCTGATGCAGCACTCCATCACTCTCCTTCTTGGTAAAATAGCCCTTACACAGCTTGGAGGTGTGTTGGGTCATTGTCCTGTTGAAAAACAAATGATAGTCCCACTAAGCCCAAACCAGATGGGATGGCGTATCGCTGCAGAATGCTGTGGCCTTGAATTCTAAATAAATCACAGTGTCACCAGCAAAGCACCCCCACACCATAACACCTCCTCCTCCATGGTTTACTGTGGGAACTACACATGCGGAGATCATCCGTTCACCCACACCGCGTCTCGCAAAGACACGGCGGTTGGAACCAAAAATCTCCAATTTGGACTCCAGACCAAAGGACAGATTTCCACCAGTGTAATGTCCATTGCTCGTGTTTCTTGGTCCAAGCAGGTCTCTTCTTCTTATTGGTGTCGTTTAGTAGTGGTTTCTTTGCAGCAATTCAACCATGAAGGCCTGATTCACATAGTCCCCTCTGAACAGTTGATGTTGAGATGTGTCTGTGACTCTGTGAAGCATTTATTTGGGCTACAATTTCTGAGGCTGGTAACTCTAATGAACTTATCATCTGCAGCGGAGGTAATTATGGGTCTTCCATTCCTGTGGCGGTCCTCATGAGAGCCAGTTTCATCATAGCGGTTGATGGTTTTTACGACTGCACTTGAAGAAACTTTCAAAGTCATTAATGTTCCGTATTGAATGACCTTCATGTCTTAAAGTAATGATGGACTGTCGTTTCTCTTTGCTTATTTGAGCTGTTCTTGCCATAATATGGAGTTGGTATTTTACCAAATAGGGCTATCTTCTGTATACCCCCCCTACCTTGTCACAACACAACTGATTGGCTCAAAGGCATTAAGAAGGAAATCAATTCCACAAATTAACTTTTAAGAAGGCACACCTGTTAATTGAAATGTATTCCAGGATCCTACCTGGGGGAAAAAATTAAGAAAAACCCTTCAATGAGTAGGTGTGTCCAAACTTCTGACTGGTAGTGTACATGCACAGGAAAGGACAACGAACTAGCGATAGCACTTCATGTTCTGTTTCTTTAACAATGAGACAACTGATTATTCATTATATGCACTACCTGGAGCCTACAGTCTAGTTTGAATGGATTTCACATGACTGGGAATACAGATATACATCTGTTGGTCACAGATACCTTTAAACAAATGGGCCTCACAATGGGTCTCAGGATCTCGTCATGGTATTTCTGTGCATTCAAATTGCCATAGATAAAATGCAATTGTGTTCATTGCCCGTAGCTTATGCCTGCCCATACCATAACCCCACCGCCACCATGGGTCTCTCTGTTCACAGCGTTGACATCAGCAAACCGCTCGCCCACACAACGCTATACATGTGGTCTGCGGTTGTGAGGCCTGTTGGACGTACTGCCAAATTCTCTAAAATGACGTTGGAGGTGGCTTATGGTAGTGGAATTAACATACAATTGTCTGGCAACAGTTCTGGTGGACACTCCGTTAGTCAGCATGCCAATTGCACACTCCCTCAAAACTTGACACATCTGTGGCATTGTGTTGTGTGACAAAACTGCTCATTTTAGAGTGGCCTTTTATTGTCCCCAGCATAAGGTGCACCTGTGTAATGATAATGCTGTTTAATCAGCTTCTTGATATGCCACACCAGTCAGGTGGATGGATTATCTTGGGAAAGGAGAAATCCTCGCTAACAGAGTTGTAAACTAATTGGTGCGCAAGATTTGAGAGAAATACGCTTTTTGTGTGTATGGAAAATTTCTGGGATGTTTAATTTCAGCTCAGGAAACATGGGACCAACACTTTACTTGTTGCGATTATATTTTTGTTCAGTATACATTACACGCACTAACAATAGTCTAGTCTAAACGATCAACCATCATATTGGCTAACTCATACCATTACTGGTTTATTGGAGTAGCCTGTATTTCTCAAAATTCCCCCTAAGCTGTCGGCCGAGTGCGGAGCAGTGAGTCACTGAATACCATAGTGACAATTATTGCCACTAATTCATTTTATCATATGCTACAGCTGCAATGGGCTATATTTTCAACTCATTATGCACAATGTCTGTTAACCATAATTATCCAATCCTACATTGGGCACATAACCGCCTAAATGGAAGAGAAGAATTGGACAGCGAAAGAAGAGAAAAAGGGGCCAAGAGCATCAAAAACAGTAGGCCTGCACATTTCTGTTGTTGTTCATATAGGTCCTAGTCTGTCATTTCTTCATGAAGGCCTACTGAAAACGTGGGTGAGCTGAAGTGCACTTAGATTTGCCCTTACCAAAGGACTCAACGTCCAATCCATCAGTGTCCCATTTGCCTATTCATTCAATGCAAATCTTCTGTGAGTTGCAGAATTAAGCTACCACTTATAGTTGTAGCCTAATCAATAACTTGTAACACAATATCACAACTAAAAATGCAATTGTCTTTCATTACACAACATAGGCCAAATAGCCGACTGGCCCCGTATATCAATAGACTGACTATATTTTCTGTATTGTCATCTGCATCTATAGCCAGCCTACTGTTTTGCCCCACTAATTGCGCCCTTAATGAAGTGGCATTCAGTCCGATATCATTTAAGTGCATTTCCATCCAGACAAAAAATGTAATAATAATAATCACTCGTGGATGATTATAGTTTCACATATCCACAGTTTACCAAACTGTATAGATGTAGAGAGAGAATGGGGGGAACAGCCCGCTTTTACTTTATTTTCAGTCGTCAGGTAGTCTTCTCTTTCATCTTCCTCCACCCCCATGATGACAATGTCGTGCCTCATGCTTCTGCATTTTAAGTCCAGTATTGCCGCCTTCTTCTGTTTATTGTCATCCTGGAGTGTATTTGTTGTATTTTGTAGGTTTGCGGCTGTGGCTCGGAGGGTTTCATTTTCTGCCCTTACCTCCTGTATTAGTTTTGTTAAATTCCATAGATAATCTGAGAGACTTTGGAGCAAATCGAGCTTCTTCAATTGCTCATTCATGTCTGCCAACAGAGCACTGTCTTCCCTAGAGAATGTTGTGGGGTATTCTCCCTTCGTTTCTCCGTCCATATTCAAATGTTTGGATGGCCGCACCTTGTCGGTTTCACTGGAGGACAGTACTACTTTTGTTTGTTTTACTTGTTGACTAAGCATATCTTGAGATAGATCTATAAAAGGCTCTAGTTCTGATATATCCTCCAGTTTGATCGTTGTTAACAATTAATGGCTAAATTACCGTTTCTAAACAATAATAATGGGACAGGTTTGGAGCTCAGCACGTCCACCGCCACCTACCACTTAATTTCCCTCGTGTATTCACCACTGCAGTATTAATCAGCTTTCAAAAATCATAGTCAGTTAGACATAATGACTGTGATGGTCAAATTATAACATTAAATCATTCAGCAGAGCAATTATGGGCAAGTCAGAACTGTAAACCCAACTAATTTATATAAAACCCTTTCAATATATACATTCAGTGGGGGGAAAAAGTATTTAGTCAGCCACCAATTGTGCAAGTTCTCCCACTTAAAAAGATGAGAGGCCTGTCATTGTCATCATAGGTACACGTCAACTATGACAGACAAATTGAGATTTTTTTTCTCCAGAAAATCACATTGTAGGATTTTTTATGAATTTATTTGCAAATTATGGTGGAAAATAAGTATTTGGTCACCTACAAACAAGCAAAAGATTTCTGGCTCTCACAGACCTGTAACTTCTTCTTTAAGAGGCTCCTCTGTCCTCCACTCGTTACCTGTATTAATGGCACCTGTTTGAACTTGTTATCAGTATAAAAGACACCTGTCCACAACCTCAAACAGTCACACTCCAAACTCCACTATGGCCAAGACCAAAGAGCTGTCAAAGGACACCAGAAACAAAAGTGTAGACCTGCACCAGCCTGGGAAGACTGAATCTGCAATAGGTAAGCAGCTTGGTTTGAAGAAATCAACTGTGGGAGCAATTATTAGGAAATGGAAGACATACAAGACCACTGATAATCTCCCTCGATCTGGAGCTCCACGCAAGATCTCACCCCGTGGGGTCAAAATGACCACAAGAACGGTGAGCAAAAATCCCAGAACCACACGGGGGGACCTAGTGAATGACCTGCAGAGAGCTGGGACCAAAGTAACAAAGTAACACTACGCCGCCAGGGACTCAAATCCTGCAGTGCCAGACGTGTCCCCCTGCTTATGTCCAGGCCCGTCTGAAGTTTGCTAGAGTGCATTTGGATGATCCTGAAGAGGATTGGGAGAATGTCATATGGTCAGATGAAACCAAAATATAACTTTTTAGTAAAAACTCAACTCGTCGTGTTTGGAGGACAAAGAATGCTGAGTTGCATCCAAAGAACACCATACCTACTGTGAAGCATGGGGGTGGAAACATCATGCTTTGGGGCTGTTTTTCTGCAAAGGGACCAGGACGACCGTGTAAAGAAAAGAATGAATGGGGCCATGTATCGTGAGATTTTGAGTGAAAACCTCCTTCCATCAGCAAGGGCATTGAAGATGAAACGTGGCTGGGTCTTCTTTTTCTCATTTTGTCTGTCATAGTTGACGTGTACCTATGATGAAAATTACAGGCCTCTCTCATCTTTTTAAGTGGGAGAAATTGCACAATTGGTGGCTGACTAAATACTTTTTCCCCCCACTGTACATCCAACTGATTGCAGCATTATCACAAAATGGAGGAGGCAGGTGGGAGGGGGAGAAGGTAGGGAATTAGTTTTTCTGCCATATATTAAAGACCAAAATTGGCTGAAAAAGATTGGCATAAACTGAAAAATATACCAGTTTCATTTGAGGACAAAAACAATGACAGTTGTGCCATGCAGGTTGCAAAATAGCTAGGAAGAGATGTTCTATGTACTGATTCCATGGCACATGGTAAATGAACTAATACACAAAACAATGCTTGATTCAACAGTTTGAGTTTTTCAATTTAAATTATTTTACAAAATTCTTGCCACCAACAGAATGTTAAACACAGTGCCTTCGGGAAGTATTCAGACCCCTTGACTTTTTCCTGATCAATCTACACACACAATACACCATAATGACAAAGCAAAAACAGGTTTTTAGACATATTTTCTCATTTATAAAAAATTTAAAACTGAAATAACACATTTACATGAGTATTCAGACCCTTTACTCAGTACTTTGTTGAAGCGCCTTTGGCAGCGATTACAGCATCGAGTCTTCTTGGGTATGACGCTACAAGCTTGGCACACCTGTTTTTGGGAGTTTCTCCCTTTCTTCTCTGCAGATCCTCTCAAGCTCTGTCAGGTTGGATGGGGAGCATTGCTGCACAGCTATTTTCAGGTCTCTCCAGAGATGTTCGATCGGGTTCAAGTCCGTGCTCTGGCTGGGCCACTCAAGTACATTCAGAGACTTGTGTTGTCTTGGCTGTGTGCTTAGTCGTTGTCCTTATCGTTGTCCTGTTAGAAGGTGAACCTTCGCCCCAGTCCGAGCGCTCTGGAGCAGGTTTTCATCAAGGATCTCTCTGTACTTTGCTCCGTTCATTTGTCCCTCGATCCTGACTAAGCTCCCAGTCCCTGCCACTGAAAAACATCCCCACAGCATGATGCTGCCACCACCACTCTTCACCGTAGGGATGGTGCCAGGTTTTCTCCAGATGTGACGCTTGGCATTCAGGCCAAAGAGTTCAATCTTGGTTTCATCAGACCAGAGAATCTTGTTTCTCATGGTCTGATAGTCTTTAGGTGCCTTTTGGCAAACTCCAAGCGGGCTGTCATGTGCCTTTTACTGAAGAGTGGCTTCCGTCTGGCCACTCTACCATAAAGGCCTGATTGATGGCGTGCTGCAGAGATGGTTGTCCTTCTGGAAGGTTCTCCCATCTCCACAGAGGAACTCTAGAGCTCTGTCAAAGTGACCATCGGATTCTTGGTCACCTCCCTGACCAAGGCCCTTCTCCCCTGATTGCTCAGTTTGGCCGGGCGGCCAGCTCTAGGAAGAGTCTTGGTGGTTCCAAACTTCTTCCATTTAAGAATGATGGAGGCCACTGTGTTCTTGGTGACCTTCAATGCTGCAGAAATGTTTTGGTACCCTTCCCCAGATCTATGCCTCGACACAATCCTGTCCCGGAGCTCTACGGACAATTCCTTTGACCTCATGGCTTGGTTTTTGCTCTGACATGCACTGTCAACTGTGGGACCTTATATAGACAGGTGTGTGCCTTTCCAAATCATGTCCAATTAATTGAATTTACCATAGGTGGACTCCAATCAAGCTGTAGAAACATCATAAGGATTATCAATGGAAACAGGATGTGCCTGAGCTCAATTTCGAGTCTCATAGCACAGGGTCTGAATACTTATGTAAATAAGGTATTTCTGTTTTTAATTTTGAATACATTTGCAAAAAGATCTAAAAACCTGTTATCGCTTGGTCATTATGGGGTATTGTGTGTAGATTGCTGAGAAAAAATAATTTCATCAATTTTAGAATAAGGCTGTAACGTAACAAAATGTGGAAAAAGTCAAGGGGTCTGAATATTTTCCGAAGGCACCGTATATGTTTATATATGGGGCAAACAACAATCTCAGCTCTGCAGATTTTGCTGCGAAGAAACAGAATCATTAGATCATTTATTCTGGTATTGTCCCCATGTAGCTTGTTTCTGGTCACAGGTTCAGGAATGGCTAAAAAAATCCTAAAATGAATCCTACAAATAGCAGTGTTGGGCGATTTGGAAAACCATAGTCAATCAATTAACAATATCATAATACTCTTAGGAAAAATATGTATCTTTAACGTACAATCTGTGGATACTATGCAATCAGAGAAGTTAAAAGTTAATGTGAGACATCACAGCTACGGCTGTTACGGTGTCCGTATTACTGCCACACCGGTAAATAGTAACCGCAAAATACCAGTCTCAATGTCAACAGTGAAGAGGCGACTCCGGGATGCTGACCTTCTAGGCAGAGTTTCAAAGAAAAAGCCATATCTCAGACTGGCCAATAAAAATAAAAGATTAAGATGGGCAGTCTGAGATATGGCTTTTTCTTTGCAACTCTGCCTAGAAGGTCAGCATCCTGGAGTCGCCTCTTTACTGTTGACGTTGAAACTGGTGTTTTGCGGGTACTATTTAATGAAGCTGCCAGTTGAGGACCTGTGAGTTGTCTTTTTCTCAAACTAGACACTTTAATGTATTTGTCCTCTTGCTCAGTTGTGCACCGGGGCCTCCCACTCCTCTTTCTATTCTGGTTAGAGACAGTTTGCGCTGTTCTGTGAAGGGAGTAGTACACAGCGTTGTACGAGATCTTCAGTTTCTTGGCAATTTCTCGCATGGAATAGCCTTCATTTCTCAGAACAAGAATAGACTGACGAGTTTCAGAAGAAAGTTATTTGTTTCTGGCCATTTTGAGCCTTTAATCAAACCCACAATTGCTGATGCTCCAGATACTCAACTAATCTCTAGAAGGCCAATTTTATTGCTTCTTTAATCAGCACAAACATTTTCAGCTGTGCTAACATAATTACAAAAGGGTTTTCTAATGATCAGTTAGCCTTTTAAAATGATAAACTTGGATTAGCAAACACAACATGCCATTGGAACACAGGACTGATGGTTGCTGATAATGGGCCTCTGTACGCCTATGTAGATATTCCATTAAAAATCAGCAGTTTCCAGCTACAATAGCCATTTACAACATTAACAATGTCTACACTGTATTTCTGATCAATTTGATGTAATTTGAATGGACAAAAAATTGCTTTCCTTTCGAAAACAAGGACATTTCTAAGTGACCCCAAACTTTTGAACGGTAGTGTATTACAAATCTAAACATATAGCCCAACATTTGTATCACAACTAAACTTACATAAATAACTCTAGATTAAGCATATAGGAGTACTTGTTTCTTTGTTAACTGCTAAACACAGAATAGCCCCATGTGTGCACTCCCTCAAATCGTTTGGAGAAAATATCCTTTCTATTTTATTCAGCTATGTTCTGTTGTATTCTGAATACTATAAAATACTATGCCACGGAATTCTAAGCAAATCTTGTTTGCTAAATGAACTAGTGTAGCCCACAGCCATATGGCATATTATGTTCTTCTGAAATAGATACATTTTCTTCATATCATGTTTGTTTAGACCTGTCTAAAATAAATAATGGATTTATTGTGATGGTGTAGGCTATATTACATGGATTTATTATACTTTTTTAAATGTAGATGTTCCTAAGGTCTGCATCAGTGGCTTGTAGGCTATGTGTGGAAGCCAGGAGATGCTAAATGTGTTTATGTTAATTAATGTTCAATTATCGTGAGACCGGAAGTTATTTGCTTGACAATCACCAGTTGACACAATTTCATGACCGCCACAGCTCTAATCACAGCACAGTTGAAAAATATATGGCGCGTGGAAATCAAAAAGGGGTGGTCTACGGAGATAGGTGGGATGGGCTGAGAGTAGCAGAGAGCTGCGTTTAAAAAGCTCATGATCGGTAATAGGTATTACTGCAAACACTAGATAGATGTCCGAGTACTAACTATCCAAAATGTTGTGTGTATATATGAAAAAAACTTATTTTATGTAACTGTGCAAAAAAAAGTACCAGGTATGTAAAATGGGTGTCAAATGTATATATAACAAAAAAAACAGTAAAAACAGAAATGTAAAAACAAAGTTACTTTTGTCCTCGAAAGAGGGGGGGTGCACTGCAGGCATTTCGACTGTCATCAGAACCATTGACCTACCATGGGCTAATTCAAGCTCTGCTGATCCCAGATCTGTGAAGCAAGCAGACTATAGACGTTTAGCAGGCTATCTAGCAGATCAGGTGGATAGATTGAGGCAGGACCCACTGGGTAAAAACTGGTTGAATCAATGTTGTTTCCACATCATTTCCAAAGAATTAAATGTGCTGAAGTTGAATCAACGTGGAAAACTGATTGGATTTGCAAAAAGTCATCAACGTAAGGGAATTTCGTATTTTCTCACCCAATTTTTTACCTATATCCAATGACAGGGTGACATTTTTGGTTGATTTCATGTTGAATTCACATTAGCTGACATCGCAACCAAATGTAAATCAAAACTAGACGTTGAACTGTGCCCAGTGGGGAAAGTTATTCATTTGAATGCATTCAGGTATTTTTCAAATTCACAGAGCGAATCTCCACCCATTTATGTATTATTTTTGTACATGTTACAGATAGAAGGCATATTGCGGAAAGATCTCAACACATTCGTCAAGACCAAACAACCAAAACACATAAAACACACCTTTCTTGGCTATTTGACCTATGCTTCTCACAGAGTAGAAGGGTTTAAGTCAAGTAAGTTCATATCATATGTGGCTTACCGTCTTCCTTCACTAGTACCTCCTTCTGGCACATGTCCTGCACGTTGACAGTGCAGTTGACGATGAACTCGGGTGTAGAGCATTCATTGTGAGTGACCTCTTCACACTGATAACACTGGATCTGCAGTGCCAGCCCTACAACATACATGAGAAACACAGGTTGCCATAGCAAATCTGTTCCTAGTTGACTTACCTGTATGAATAAAGATTTTTTTAAAGAACACAAAACCAATACAATACAATACAAAAGTATGAAGTGAGACACTAGTACACCCATGGACAACGAAATATACTGTACAAAAAACCCATACAGTATGGCATGGTATGGTAAAACTATGAAACAGTTCACAAATATCTGTGCAGACATGTCCAAACTATACAACTCATGTGGATCTCAGCCTTAATTTCCCTCTGAAAATATTTTGATATCGGCTGATATGACAAGATTCCTGATACAACTGCAGCTGCAATTACTGTGGTTAAGTCATACAGTATAATCATAAAATGTGTACTGTAATTCTCCCCTGACAGAACATCAGATATTAGGACATGGTACATTAAACATTTTCTTAACAGGCCATTATGTCCCAGAAAATTTCACGAGCGTAAGAAAGCCCTGTTTCAACTTGAAAATGGACCTGAAGAAAATCTAAATGTAGCCACCTTATTTACCAACTATGACACAGCAAGCAACTTCATTCAGCTACAGTTGAGTAGTGACTGTGTTTCAAATATGAGTACTGTTCCATCATCCAGTGTGCAACAGTATGCCCCATCCGAATGTCACAAATTTTCTGGAATTCTGCTTTGGTAAACAGACATCTAAAACTGTAAGTAAAGGCTGACAGTTAGCAATTTGCAATGTCAGGGTACATGGGGATTTTTCCAGGTACCCAGGGGAAAGTTACACTAATTCAGTCAAACCAGGTTTCAGGGATACATCAAAAACAACATTCTTGGCAGGCAGAGAGAAATATTTGATATGCAGCACAGCAGAGTTCGATTAGCATTAAACTCCCTCTATTATGTGAGCAAAACAAATTATGTTGATGTCATTCAATGCTAAGCAATACAATGAGACTACCAAACATAATGTATTCCCAGTGCTTAATTTGTAAATCGGGATGTGCCGGAGCAAAATGTGAGCACGAGAGGGTGGTGACCTAGGGAGCTCTGAGGTACCGGAACGAATGAGAAAAAAAATCACCTTTATAGTAAAGCATTGCATGCATATCATTGCATTTGCGTAGTGGCATAGAGCAGTAGAGTAGAGGCACTTACAGAAGTTGCACACATGGAGAACATTTTTAGTGGCCTAGGGTTTGGAAAAATGTGATCTTTTATAAATGCATTTCATGCAATTCTACATCATTTTACATGACTGGAGACTTTGGCATAATATTTTTTAATGCCGTGTTCAAAACATGGGAACTCGTAACTGGGACATCTCCGACTTCTGACATCAGTGGGTTCAAGACAACTGAGAACTCGAGGGAAAAAATAGTTTTGAACGGTCATCCAACACGGAATTCCAAATCGGGAGCTCAGGCCTCTTTCTAGAGCTCCAACTTTCCAACCTGAAGATCACTGACGTCGACCTTGTTTCTTTCCGAGTTCCCAGTTGTTATGAAAGCACCATAATACCACACAAATGATGGAAATTACAGGTTACTTTGACACTAACAAACTGAGAATCTGAGATCAATAAAAACAACCTTGTCTTGAATCCATCAATAGCATAGGCCTAGGTGTGTGCAGACACATATTGTAGGCTACAACATGAGGAGGAAATTATAGTCCTAAAAATGCTTTCCAGCTTCACTGACTCACCCAATGATGCGCAACTAACTTCCTGGTGATGGCTGATGTGCTCGTGCCAAAAGCCTCTCTCTCTCTTGTTTTACTTTGTAAAACAATCGGCTTATTTGAAAGTTGATCAAATATTTTGGTAGCCTACATCAGACGGATTAGAGTCTTCTCTTTTCAGCAGGAGCCATTTGCTTTCCAACCTGTGTTTTCCAGCAATTGTATTTGAAGTATTGCCTGTTTTGTATGCATGCCATTTGTTCACTGAGAGATTTGCCGCACGTTCCCGACTGTAGGCTATGCCTTGTTATTTGGCTACACTCCACAGCTAGGAAAAAAAAATAAGAAGCTGATGCTCTGCGGCTAAATGATATGCTTTCTCATGGTGTAGTAGGCTATTCTGAATTATTTCATTTATTTCTGAACAGACAGCAGTAACTATAACTTTGACAAATGTATTTCAATTTATCAGGGGTGCTGCAGCTCCTCCAGAACCCTTCGCACGCACAACAATCTCACACTCAATTCATGCAAATATGTACGAAAAGTATTTCAGCAGATTTTGTGTTTTTTGTGCATTTTTGTGTAGCTTCATTCATATGAAAAGACACATTTTTGTGCGACTTAATTCATAGGAAAATACATTTTGGGGGGCAAACATCGGAACAATATTTTGAACGTTATTAGAGCAATGCATGATGGGCAATGGTGTTCTATACTTTTTTTTGTGTCCCACATTTATTTATAAAAAAATTAAAAAAACGTGTGAACAACCCAATATTGTTAATCAACCAGGTTGTCACCGAAATAATTATAATATAATAGTAGCCTTAAGTTGTTCTTTTTTTAATGAATGCCAATACTGTTTTCTATGCTTGTTTTGGCTTAATACTTTGGGATACTGGTGAACTTGTAGTCAGAATGGCCCTTTTTTCACGTAGGCCTACACAATTCACAATTTTCTTCATAGCGCATTTCATATTTTGTGGAGCTTACACTACACAATTTTCTGCATAATGCATTTAATACAAGGCTCCACTTTATTTTGTACATTACACCATTTCTTTCATAATGCATTTTATACAAGGCTATGTCGAATTTTGTGAGGGTTACCAGATTGGAGAAAAAAATACAGATTTTTCTGTAGATTTTTTGTGGTATCGATGAAGGTATTTGATTGGGGAATGGGGATACAATTTTATGATGGGAAATTATAATACAGACCATAACACACACACACACACACACACACACACACACACACACACACACACACACACACAAACACAAACACTTACATACATATACACACACTCACTTTGTTTGTACTCATGTTATAGCCAACTATTGACTTTCGTATGAATTATTTTTTATTAAATATTTGTATCTAGTCATGTATTCATTATCTTTAACTGGTTAAATGTTCGTAGTTTGCATGTTTCAGTAATAATTACCATGGTTAAATAGTCGTAAATCTCTGCTTGATTTAGCTTTTGGTATATTTGAGATGGTTTGGGATGAGTTGGACCGCAGAGTGAAGGAAAAGCAGCCAACAAGTGCTCAGCATATGTGGGAACTCCCTCAAGACTGTTGGAAAAGCATTCCTCATGAAGCTGGTTGAGAGAATGCCAAGCGTGTGCAAAGCTGTCATCAAGGCAAAGAGTGGCTACTTTGAAGAATCTAAAATCTAAAATATATTTTGATTTGTTTAACACTTTTTTGGTTACTACATGATTCCATATGTGTTATTTCATAGTTTTGATGTCTTCCCTATTATTCTACAATGTCGAAAATAGTTTTTTTTTTATAACCTTGAATGAGTAGGTGTGTCCAAACTTTTGACTGGTACTGTATATATATATGTTTTATGAATATTTTCATGCCATGAGAGGTACCGGATCCGGCCAAATAGGTCCCGGAACAAAACAGTCCAAAGAGAGGTGCCGGATCCTGTTCCAGCAGGATCCGGCACAAATTAAGCACTGTGTATTCCCAAACGGCTAAGTGTAGTACGCTACAACGGATGTGTCATAATATCCCCATCAATACGCACCAACGGGTGCCGATTGCATAGAAACTCCTTTGTCAAAATTGTTTCGAACAGTGTTTCCATCTGAAAGCAGGCTTGCCTCATTGTCTTGACATCCACACACTGGTGTAAAGATAATACTTTTTTGTTCCCACATCAACAGTGCCAAACCGTGCGAAAAGATGCAATAGGAAATATCACAGAGAAGTATAGGCTACCGAAAATGTTATAATCAACTTTTCCCCCGTTTCAAAATAACCAAGTTGCTTGCGCTCCAGGATAGCCTACTGGCTATCAAAGACGCACCCTGAGCTTACCTTCCTCTCCAAAAACGTTATTAATACTAGGTCTACTCCAGTTAGACTCATAATTTCTGGTATTACAAATAATTTAGATAGACTAGCCATTGCATTCCAAAACTGTTTGCAGAGTTACAGTTAACAAATCCCGTAGGTAACATACCTGATTTGAGGATAAACCAGAACAAAGTTGTGTAAGTAAGCAGCCGCATTCTTTCCCTGGTGTCGCTTAGGAAGGAAACATTAGACCTGGTGATGTTGCAAGGAGTGCACAGTCCATTTATGGATCCGACGAACGTCCATGGTAGCCTACTAAACGTTCAGTGCTGCGTACCTCTGATTCAACAGTGAGCCCAGCTACTGCCCTTGCCAGAGTGATAACTGGGGAGGAGTGGAGGTTGCAAGTGTACCATGTGATATGATGATGTGTTTAATCCAAAAATGGCAGGGGTTTAAATGTCATGATTTTAACCAGATTTCCAGTGCTTTAAAGTAATCTATAACCAGGGGTGGACTGGGACAAAAAAGTCAGCCCTGGCATTTTAGTCATATCAGCCCACATCCCAGTACCATCTTTCCATTTTTCTATTCTGACTGAATGACTGACAGATCGTGTTTGACTTTGAATGTGAATTTGGGCCCCCTCAGCTCAGCCAATCAGAAAACCAGACTGGCCATTGCCCACTGGTCAGCCAAATGCTCAATACAGATTATTATGACAAAAGAGAAATTGTGTCTTGTATTTTCATTTTTTATATACAGATATATATATATATATATATATATATACAGTGGGGGAAAAAAGTATTTAGTCAGCCACCAATTGTGCATGTTCTCCCACTTAAAAAGATGATAGAGGCCTGTAATTTTCATCATAGGTACACGTCAACTATGACAGACAAAATGAGAAAAAAAAATCCAGAAAATCACATTGTAGGATTTTTAATGAATTTATTTGCAAATTATGGTGGAAAATAAGTATTTGGTCAATAACAAAAGTTTCTCAATACTTTGTTATATACCTTTTGTTGGCAATGACACAGGTCAAACGTTTTCTGTAAGTCTTCACAAGGTTTTCACACACTGTTGCTGGTATTTTGGCCCATTCCTCCATGCAGATCTCCTCTAGAGCAGTGATGTTTTGGGGCTGTCGCTGGGCAACACGGACTTTCAACTCCCTCCAAAGATTTTCTATGGGGTTGAGATCTGGAGACTGGCTAGGCCACTCCAGGACCTTGAAATGCTTCTTACGAAGCCACTTCTTCGTTGCCCAGGCGGTGTGTTTGGGATCATTGTCAGGCTGAAAGACCCAGCCACGTTTCATCTTCAATGCCCTTGCTGATGGAAGGAGGTTTTCACTCAAAATCTCACGATACATGGCCCCATTCATTCTTTCCTTTACACGGATCAGTCGTCCTGGTCCCTTTGCAGAAAAACAGCCCCAAAGCATGATGTTTCCACCCCCATGCTTCACAGTAGGTATGGTGTTCTTTGGATGCAACTCGGCATGCTTTGTCCTCCAAACACGACGAGTTGAGTTTTTACCAAAACGTTATATTTTGGTTTCATCTGACCATATGACATTCTCCCAATCCTCTTTTGGATCATCCAAATGCACTCTAGCAAACTTCAGACGGGCCTGGACATGTACTGACTTAAGCAGGGGGACACGTCTGGCACTGCAGGATTTGAGTCCCTGGCGGCGTAGTGTGTTACTGATGGTAGGCTTTGTTACTTTGGTCCCAGCTCTCTGCAGGTCATTCTTCTCTAGGTCCCCCCGTGTGGTTCTGGGATTTTTGCTCACCGTTCTTGTGATCATTTTGACAGAGGAGCCTCTTAAAGAAGAAGTTACAGGTCTGTGAGAGCCAGAAATCTTGCTTGTTTGTAGGTGACCAAATACTTATTTTCCACCACAATTTGCAAATAAATTCATTAAAAATCCTATAATTTGATTTTATGGATTTTCTTTTCTCAATTTGTCTGTCATAGTTGACGTGTACCTATGATGAAAATTACAGGCCTCTCTCATCTTTTTAAGTGGGAGAACTTGCACAATTGGTGGCTGACTAAATACTTTTTTTCCCCACTGTATATATATATATATATATATTTGTTATTTTTTAATTTTTTTACCAGCCCACCCCAATAAAATATGGTCCGGCCCTTCTGGCATTTGCTAGAATTGCCAGATGGCCATAACTATTTTGTATGCCTTATCAGTATTAATGCATATGAACACAATGAAATCTGCTTATCCAATATGATTGCATTGTTGTGTAGACCTACACAACAAATTGGCCAGTGCTGATTTTTTTGTGTAACATTTCTAGTGTTGATTCAGGACTTAAATTCACTCTGTAAGTATCATGGTTTCGGCCGAGGCTGCTCCTCCTCCTTGTTCGGGCAGGTTTCGGCGGTCGTAGTCCCCAGAGTACTAGCTGCCACCGATCTATGTTTCATGTTCGTTTGGTTTTGTCTTGATGTTGTACACCTGTATCTAGTTAGTCCTCATTAGTGTCCTATTTAGTTCTCGTTGTGTGTGTCAGGTGTTGTGTGTGATTGCTCTTCTGTTTGGTGTTCTGAGCTACGTGTTTCCCTCCGTTGTTTTGGAGAGGTTTTCGCACATGTTAGTGCGCCTACTGTTTGACGCCTGTGTGCGCCTTTATTTCGCCTCCGGGCTTGTTGTGCTCGTGTACTACGTGAATATTTCAGTCTTTTGGACTTAGTTTCTGCGTCCTGCGCTTGATTCCTGCACCACACCCACCTTCAGCACCCCTGACAGAATCACACACCTTTAATGAATGGAATCAGCAGGAGCAACAGTCACGCCTGAGTCGCTGGAGGAGCATGTCCGCGGCCAGGATGACCAGATCAGACAACTGGGGACCGCTCTACAGGACGTCATCAACACCCTGCACCGATGGGAGTCCAGAGGGGTACCCACACCTCCACCTACCTTGCCACCCCCATCGGCCGGTCCACCAGTCCCAGGTCCGGAACCCAGTGGGATTCGGCTCTCGCTCCCGAGGGCGTATGACGGCACAGCTGCCGGGTGTCAGGGGTTCCTCCTGCAGGTGGAGCTCTACCTGGCCACTGTACACCCGGTGCCCTCGGGACACGAGAGCGTTTCCGCCCTCATCTCCTGTCTCACGGGCAAGGCGTTGGAATGGGCCAACGCCGAGTGGAGGAAGATGGACGCCACCACCATCTCCTACGCCGAGTTCTCCCGTCGCTTCAAGGCCGTGTTCGACCATCTACCTGAGGGCAAAGCGGCGGGGGAGCATCTATTCCACCTGAGACAGGGGAGGAGGAGCGCACAGGTGTTCGCACTGGAGTTCCGGACTCTAGCGGCAGACGCAGGGTGGAATGAACGGGCCATCATCGACCATTTCCGATGTAGCCTACGGGAGGACGCTCAACGCGAGTTGGCCTGCAGGGACACCAATTTCACCTTCGACCAGTTGGTCGACATGTCCATCCGTCTGGACACCCTGCTGGCCACCCGTGGACGTCCCGAGTGGGGTCCGTCCATTCCACCCTCCGGCACCTCCGAGCCGAGCCCTATGGAGCTCGGGGGTGCTGGCGCTAGAGAATGGAAGAGGAGGAGCCCGAGGGGGCCTGTCCCCTGCACCAATTGCGGTCGTGGAGGGCACACTGCGGCCAGGTGCTGGGGAGGGTTCCCTGAGGGAGGAGACAACAGGCCACGCACTGGGGAGCCTTCCCAGGTGAGTAGACGCCCCACTTACCCAGAGCTCTCTGTTGCGCACTTTTGTATACCTGTTTGTTTTCCACAGGTTGCACCTCATTCCCAGCATAAGGCGCTAGTAGTTTCAGGCGCAGCTGGGAATTTTGTTGATCGGAAGTTTTGTTTAGATTTAGAGATCCCTCTCCTGCCTGTCGACAAGCCTTTTCCCGTTCATGCTTTAGATAGCCGCCCGTTGGGGTCGGGGTTGATTAGGGAAATCACAGCGCCACTTAGGATGTGTGCGCAGGGGGGTCATGAGGAGACTATACAGCTGTATCTGATCGACTCTCCTGCGTACCTGGTGGTGCTGGGAATTCCCTGGTTAAGTACCTATAACCCTGCTATTTCGTGGCAACAGAGGGCTCTCACCCCGCATTACCCTTTCAGGTCGAGGTGGACGCGTCTGAGGCCGGTACTCTCTCAACGGTCCGGCACGCCACCTAAACTCCGCCCCTGTGCTTTTTACTCTAAAAAGCTCAGCCCGGCGGAGCGAAAGTATGACGTCGGGGACAGGGAGCTGTTAGCTGTAGTTCAGGCCCTTAAGGTGTGGAGGCATTGGCTTGAGGGGGCTCAACACCCTTTCCTCATTTTGACTGACCATCGGAACCTGGAGTACATCCAGGCAGCAAGGAGACTGAACCCTCGCCAGGCTCGATGGAGTATGTTTCTCGCCAGGTTCGTATTTAAAATCACGTACATCCCTGGGTCCCAGAACGGTAAGGCAGATGCGCTGTCCCGGCGGTATGACACGGAGGAGAGGTCCGTTG
This sequence comes from Coregonus lavaretus, assembly GCF_964263955.1. NCBI lineage: Eukaryota > Metazoa > Chordata > Actinopteri > Salmoniformes > Salmonidae > Coregonus > Coregonus lavaretus. The sequence goes on along the minus strand of NC_140003.1, from coordinate 8,006,700 downwards.
AGCCTACTCCCATACTACCGGCGTCTTGTCTTGTGGCACCGGTGGTGTGGGAGGTCGATGCTGAAATCGAGCGGGCGTTGCGTACCGACCCCAGCCCTCCACAGTGTCCTGTGGGTCGGAAGTACGTTCCGCTCGAGATTCGGGATCGACTCATTTACTGGGCTCACACGTCACCCTCCTCTGGACATCCGGGTATTGGCCGGACAGTGCATTGTCTTAGCACTAAATACTGGTGGCCCACGTTAGCCAGGGATGTGAGGGTTTATGTCTCCTCCTGCTCGGTGTGCGCCCAGTGTAAGGCGCCCAGACACCTGCCCAGGAGTAAGTTACAACCCCTGCCCGTTCCACAACGACCATGGTCCCACCTCTCAGTGGATTTTGTGACAGACCTTCCCCTCTCTCAGGGGAATACCACCATCCTGGTCGTTGTGGACCGGTTCTCTAAGGCCTGTCGTCTTCTCCCTATGGCGGGTCTTCCTACTGCCCTACAAACCGCAGAGGCACTATTTACCCACGTCTTCCGGCATTACGGGGTACCCGAGGATATAGTGTCTGATCGAGGCCCCCAGTTTACCTCCCGAGAATGGAGAGCGTTCATGGAGCGTTTGAATGTCTCGGTGAGCCTTACCTCAGGGTACCACCCGGAGAGTAATGGGCAGGTAGAACGAGTCAACCAGGATGTGGGTAGGTTTCTGAGGTCGTATTGCCAGGACCGGCCTGAGGAGTGGGCTCGGTACATTCCCTGGGCCGAGATGGCCCAGAACTCTCTCCGCCACTCCTCTACCAACCTAACCCCCTTCCAATGTGTGTTAGGTTACCAGCCGGTTCTGGCACCTTGGCAGCAGAGCCAGATCGAGGCCCCTGCGGTGGATGATTGGATGAGGCGCTCGGAGGAGACGTGGAACGCTGCCCACGTCCACCTGCAGCGGGCCATCCGTCGACACAAGGCGAGCGCCGATCTCCACCGCAGTGAGGGGCCGGTGTACGCACCCGGAGATCGAGTCTGGCTCTCTACCAGAAACCTACCCCTCCGCCTGCCCTGCCGGAAGCTGGGTCGGCGGTTTGTGGGGCCTTTTAAAGTCCTGAGAAGATTGAACGAGGTGTGTTATAGGTTACATCTGCCTGTTGAATATAAGAATATTAACCCCTCGTTCCATGTGTCTCTTCTCAGGCCGGTGGTAGCTGGTCCACTCCAGGAAGGTGAGATAGAAGAAACTCCTCCGCCCCCACTGGACATCGAGGGGGCTCCGGCGTACACCGTTCGGTCCATCTTGGACTCAAGACGCCGGATGGGGGGTCTCCAGTATCTCGTGGAGTGGGAGGGGTCTCCAGTATCTCGTGGAGTGGGAGGGGTACGGCCCGGAGGAGCGGTGCTGGGTGCCGCGGAGGGACATCCTAGACCCGTCTCTGCTGTCGGAGTTCCACCGGGACCATCCCGCGCGCCCTGCTCCGCGCCCTCCTGGTCGTCCCCGAGGCCGGAGTCGGCGCACGGCTGGAGCCGCGCGTCAGGGGGGGGGGGGGGAGGGGGGGGGGTACTGTCATGGTTTCGGCCGAGGCTGCTCCTCCTCCTTGTTCGGGCAGGTTTCGGCGGTCGTCGTCCCCAGAGTACTAGCTGCCACCGATCTATGTTTCATGTTCGTTTGGTTTTGTCTTGATGTTGTACACCTGTGTCTAGTTAGTCGTCATTAGTGTCCTATTTAGTTATCGTTGTGTGTGTCAGGTGTTGTGTGTGATTGCTCTTCTGTTTGGTGTTCTGAGCTACGTGTTTCCCTCCGTTGTTTTGGAGAGGTTTTCGCACATGTTAGTGCGCCTATTGTTTGACGCCTGTGTGCGCCTTTATTTCGCCTCCGGGCTTGTTGTGGTCGTGTACTACGTGAATATTTCACTATAGTCTTTTGGACTTAGTTTCTGCGTCCTGCGCTTGATTCCTGCACCACACCCACCTTCAGCACCCCTGCCAGTAAGAGTGGTGTAAAAATAACTCCAGTGTTGGTGTTGATAACCAGAGTTATTGTTTTACACTGTGGAGAGTAAAACAGTCCCAACCAAAACCACACCCATCATTATCATATTTCCCAGTATGCTCTACTTCAGGTAGATTGTTTTAGAATTGTTTTTAAAATCTGTGTTTTTGCATGCACATTGATTGAATGATTGATTAATTTTGATTGAGTGATTAATCTTGATTGAGTGATTAATCTTGATTAATCAAAGATAAATATCATACATTTTTCTAAACTTACCCAATCTGTTAGTTAGATTTATTGCACCTGTTACTGAAATGGTTGTTCAGGATTAAATGGTTTAGGTAGTCTCCTTTATCAATGTCTGACAGTCATTCTGAATGCAGGTTGCGGGTAAATAAAAATTCAACTGTTGGATATCCTAACTCTGGCTGGATTCCAATACGAAATACATATCACTTAGCCAACCATCATAATGTGACTTGCAGGCTTTATGTGGCCTGTAAAATAGGAATTTCCTAAATTCACTGTTTTAGGGTAAAACTAGGCCATCAAAGTAAGGCCTTATGATATGTATGTAATGTATTTTTATTAAGTACATTTTTTAATGATAACATTCGCCTACGTACTCATTTGGTAAAAGCCACAGGCCTTTGAAAGCAAAGAATTCAACAACCATGTCTCTGTCACTAACAAATACAGTCATGGGTGGTAACTCTATTTTTTATTTTTTTATTTAACCTTTATTTAACTAGGCAAGTCAGTTAAGAACAAATTCTTATTTACAATGACAAACTACACCGGCCAACTGTGCGTTGCCCTATGGGACTCCCAATTACAGCCTGGATTTGAACCATGGGGTCTGTAGTGACGCCTCAAGCACTGAGATGCAGTGCCTTAGACCGCTGCGCCACTCGGGAGCCCAATTAAATAACTCGAAAAGAAAAGGCACCATGGAAAATATGCAAATTAGGCTTTACACCATACAGTGTTAAAACAACACCCAAAATGATTTACTGTAAAAGTGTTTTTGTTGAACACTAATAGGAGTTAACTCTAGACTAACACTAGTGTTGAATCAAATTAACACTGAGTGTTAATTACCCAATAGTGTTACATTTGAGTGTAATGAATGCAGTGTTGATTTTTTTACACTACGAAGTGTTACATTAACACTCAAAATGTAACGCTGTGTACATTTTACACTCTGTAGAGTGAGACCATGTGTTATCTGAGGTAGTGCTAAAATTAACTCTTTAAGTGTTGATTTATCATTGAAAAATGTACTATGTACAGTATATAGAAAGAGTCATAGTAGATCAGATACAGTACCTTTTTCTGGTAAGAGAAATCGGAAATAATTTAGTACAGCGTGGTGCTTTTTCTGAATAAGAGCTTCAAACTGAGCTGCAATTTCCTCGGGAAAACCATCTAACACCCTGTCTCACACTGCTGAGTTGCGCTTCACGTCGATTTACTCTTTCCAGGCTCCAAACTAATTTGTACTAGATGGTTGACTACACCTGCCAACATGTTCCTGTGTGAAGGTTAACGACAACTTCACAAGGAACACTCTATGGCGACCTTCAAATGTTCCTTCAGAATAACTAAGACTTTAATCAACAAGAGGATAGTAGCCTATTTGTTAAGCCTATAGCCGTTGCTGACCAGTCTGACATTATTTAATGCAATGTTCCTTTCTTTTCAAAGTGGTTTGTAGTTTATCAAACCTTTATTTACACACGTACTGGCAAGTCAATTAAGACTATATTCTTATTAATAATGATGACCTGTCACGAGATAGACTTGTTTTCTCCCTCCATAAAACATTCTTGACAGGATCAGAGGGCTCTCGAGGAGTTGCTCTTGACTTAGGCTACTGAGTTAAGTTAATTAGCTTTATTTATTCCTCCATAATTGCCCATCAAGAGACTGTCAATTGTTATGAATACTCTGCTTCATTAGAGCTCAAAATCTGTTAATTGGCCCCAGTAAGCCAAAAAGTTTTTGAGGATTCAGAATACTTTTATTACAACTTTTTTAAATAAACCCCATGGGGGTTAACTGAAACAAGATCTTTGTATTTAGTTTAAAATAACACCCAACTGATTGTTACTAAGGGCTGGATTCAATCTGTATTGCCACGTTGTAGCCCGATTGGCATTTAAAGACAATGTTCCCACGTTAGCGGAGAGTGCATTCACGACAAACGCTGCATATGTCGGCTCAATCGCAGCGTATGTGGTCTCAGAGAACTCGGTAACATTGCCTTTAAAAGGTGCATAGCCGAAAAGGGGTGATCGGATTGAATCCCAGCCTAACACTGTTACCCAAAGCTTACTTAAGGCTCGATTCAATCCGTAATGCCAAAGTTCAGCGCTATAGCGCAATTTTAATTTAAAGGCAATGTTCCCGGGTTCGCTGTGTTTACTGCATTCATGGTAAACACTGCATATGTTGGCTCAATCGGAAATTACCTTTACATTTCAAGCGCACTATAGCGCTGAACTTTGGTACGGATTGAATCGAGCCCTTAACCTTTGAGGCATTGGCTTGGACAGCAAGGGAAATATCAGAGACTATCAAATGTTCAAATATACAACAAACAGACCTTCAAATAACATTGAAATAAAGGTATCTGCCGGTTCGAATGCTGAATTTAAATATAATATGACAACATACAGTGGGGAAAAAAGTATTTAGTCAGCCACCAATTGTGCAAGTTCTCCCACTTAAAAAGATGAGAGAGGCCTGTAAATTTCATCATAGGTACACGTCAACAATGACAGACAAATTGAGAAAAAAAAATCCAGAAAATCCCATTGTAGGATTTTAATGAATTTATTTGCAAATTATGGTGGAAAATAAGTATTTGGTCACCTACAAACAAGCAAGATTTCTGGCTCTCACAGACCTGTAACTTCTTCTTTAAGAGGCTCCTCTGTCCTCCACTCGTTACCTGTATTAATGGCACCTGTTTGAACTTATTATCAGTATAAAAGACACCTGTCCACAACCTCAAACAGTCACACTCCAAACTTCACAATGGCCAAGACCAAAGAGCTGTCAAAGGACACCAAAAACAAAATTGTAGACCTGCACCAGGCTGGGAAGACTGAATCTGCAATAGGTAAGCAGCTTGGTTTGAAGAAATCAACTGTGGGAGCAATTATTAGGAAATGGAAGACATACAAGACCACTGATAATCTCCCTCGATCTGGGGCTCCACGCAAGATCTCACCCCGTGGGGTCAAAATGATCACAAGAACGGTGAGCAAAAATCCCAGAACCACACGGGGGGACCTAGTGAATGACCTGCAGAGAGCTGGGACCAAAGTAACAAAGCCTACCATCAGTAACACACTACGCCGCCAGGGACTCAAATCCTGCAGTGCCAGACGTGTCCCCCTGCTTAAGCCAGTACATGTCCAGGCCCGTCTGAAGTGCATTTGGATGATCCAGAAGAGGATTGGGAGAATGTCATATGGTCAGATGAAACCAAAATATAACTTTTTGGTAAAAACTCAACTCGTCATGTTTGAAGGACAAAGAATGCTGAGTTGCATCCAAAGAACACCATACCTACTGTGAAGCATGGGGTTGGAAACATCATGCTTTGGGGCTGTTTTCCTGCAAAGGGACCAGGACGACTGATCCGTGTAAAGGAAAGAATGAATGGGGCCATGTATCGTGAGATTTTGAGTGAAACCCTCCTTCCATCACCAAGGGCATTGAAGATGAAACGTGGCTGGGTCTTTCAGCATGACAATGATCCCAAACACACCGCCCGGGCAACGAAGGAGTGGCTTCGTAAGAAGCATTTCAAGGTCCTGGAGTGGCCTAGCCAGTCTCCAGATCTCAACCCCATAGAAAATCTTTGGAGGGAGTTGAAAGTCTGTGTTCCCCAGCGACAGCCCCAAAACATCACTGCTCTAGAGGAGATCTGCATGGAGGAATGGGCCAAAATACCAGCAACAGTGTGTGAAAACCTCGTGAAGACTTACAGAAAACGTTTGACCTGTGTCATTGCCAACAAAGGGTATATAACAAAGTATTGAAAAACTTTTGTTATTGACCAAATACTTATTTTCCACCATCATATGCCAATAAATTCATTAAAAATCCTACAATGTGATTTTCTGGATTTTTTTTTCTCATTCTGTCTGTCATAGTTGACGTGTACCTATGATGAAAATTACAGGCCTCTCTCATCTTTTTAAGTGGGAGAACTTGCACAATTGGTGGCTGACTAAATATTTTTTTCCCCCACTGTATGTGCCAACAGGATCAAGATGTGGAGTGAAACTTTCAAAACAATAGCAAAACCTTAACTGCCCCATACATTTTGCCGGTTGGAAAAATAATCCTGGGGTGCATGCTGAATCAAGATCTATTTATCAAAGGGAAGGCATATGTCACAGTGACTAAGAGCCAGGACTTAAGTCATCTTCCTTGACAGCTGTCACTGCTCAAGGTTAAAGGCACTTTTACTTTCAGAGGATTCGTTAAAAGTACAGTAGAACCACATTCTAAGAGAGTTGGGAGAAAACACAGGTAGCTTTTTTGAGATTTGCAAAGGTGAGATTTGAGTCACTGAGGTAATCAATTATTATTTGACCTATGAACTTAACTCTCAACAGTGGTGATAAGGCAATGTGACAGCTTTGTAAGTCTGTTATGTACAGTATACACTGCAAGTAGATTTTGTACTTACAGTGTATTGCCAATGTGTGCACTAATGCCCTCATAAACCACATTGAATGTTCACACACAGACATACAGTAAATACCTTTAACAAACACACACATTTAATTTGGACTACACTATAACTCTTATGAAATGACGAAGACAAAATGATAATGAGGTCTTAGTTGTACATTCCACCGTAAGATGGCTTGCTCACCTTTTTGTGTGTATTTTTTTGTTTCACTTACCCTTGTTTGAAGTTTCACTGTTTACTCACAGGAGCATCGCTGTCAACATTGGAGTGCTACTTTGGAGGGAATATGGGAGCACACCACTTCCCAGAATTCTCAGCCCCTCGTGATAATGCAAGTATCAATAATTCAATGTACAGTACATTCCCATTGGCGCTTGACCAGATTGAGGTGTATCTTTAAAGGCCATGGAAGCAACGTGTGCCAGAATGAACCCAAAGTGGACTTGTGATGTTTGTTTGTGTTTCTTCAGATCAGAGGGAGCACTCAGTGCGATGCAACTTCGGGTAAGACCTGTATCTTTCTTTGCAAGTCATTTTAGTCGACGCTCTTATCCAGAGCGACTTAAAGTTAGTGAGTGCATACATATTTTATTTTATTTTTCATACTGGCCCCCCGTGGGAATCGAACCCACAACCCTGGCGTTGCAAACGCCATGCTCTACCAACTGAGCTACATCCCTGCCGGCTATTCCCTCCCCTACCCTGGGCCAATTGTGTGCCGCCCCATGGGTCTCCCGGTCGCGGCCTGATACGACAGAGCCTGGATTCGAACGAGGATCTCTAGTGGCACAGCTAGCACTGCCTTAGACCACTGCACCACACATCCTTCTTGGTAAAATAGCCCTTACACAGCCTGGAGGTGTGTTGGGTCATTGTCCTGTTGAAAAACAAATGATAGTCCCACTAAGCCCAAACCAGATGGGATGGCGTATCGCTGCAAAATGCTGTGGTAGCCATGCTGTTTAAGTGTGCCTTGAATTCTAAATAAATCACAGAGACACCAGCAAAGCACCCCCACACCATAACAACTCCTCCTCCATGCTTTAGGGTGGGAACTACACATGTGGAGATCATCCGTTCACCCACACCGCGTCTCACAAAGACACGGCGGTTGGAACCAAAAATCTCAAACTTGGACTCCAGACCAAAGGACAAATTTCCACCCATCTAATGTCCATTGCTCGTGTTTCTTGGCCCAAGCAGGTCTCTTCTTATTATTGGTATCCTTTAGTAGTGGTTTCTTTGCAGCAATTCGACCATGAAGACCTGATTCACATAGTCCCCTCTGAACAGTTGATGTTGAGATGTGTCTGTTACTTGAACTCTGTGAAGTATTTATTTGGATTGGATTATTACTGTATCTATTGTTTGAATACTGAACTGTTACTGTTAAGAGGTGATTATCATGAGAGCAACAATTCCTCAACCTTGTGAATTTTGAGCAAACAGTTGAGAGACATATTTACTGTTCCTTGTATCTTTGTGCCTCAGGCCCACTCAGATGATTGGACAGAACCGGAGTAAAATGAGGAGCGGAGTTGAGCGGAGTGGGCAGGTTGCCAGAGTACCCCTATCCCCTAAAACAGGAGAAACTCTTTTTTTCCCCTTTTGTGGAATCAATTCCACCCTAACCCCTTTAGTGGGAGGCCTACACCATTTTTGATACATTTCCAATCTACCTATTGTTGTAAATAAATGTTAATACTTTTTGCTGAACTCTTGCCTCCTTGTGTTTCATGGTTACTGTGGTTCCCAACTGGTACTAGAACGCAAACCTTTTACAGTTAACAGTCCTGGTGCTCCAAACCTCCACCAGGTAGCGTAGTCAGGTTTTTATGACATAACAATGTTTCATGCTGGTAGCAACACCATAAGTGGTAAAATAGTTTATTTCACCCTGATAAGTTTTGGATAGAACAGAGGATAGTATTGTCAAACATTGGACAAATTATCACATAAAGGAACATAACTGGCATTGAGTTCTTAGAAAAACCGACAGCTGAGGATGAATAGTAAAGAACACTGTAATCATAATACTTAAGTACAGCATACAAATACTGGGTATTAAGACATGAATACTAGAAAAATACAATAGTCTTTCGAAATTGACTCTCTCCATTAATATGAACAATATCAAAACAAAGACTTCATGCTCTCATTACCAGTACTACATCGGAAGACTTAATTGACACGTTAGAATGGCTTAATCGCTAGTACACATGTACAGTGGGGAAAAAAAGTATTTAGTCAGCCACCAATTGTGCAAGTTATCCCACTTAAAAAGATGAGAGAGGCCTGTAATTTTCATCATAGGTACACGTCAACTATGACAGACAAAATGAGGGAAAAAAATCCAGAAAATCACATTGTAGGATTTTTAATGAATTTATTTGCAAATGATGGTGGAAAAAAAGTATTTGGTCAATAACAAAAGTTTCTCAAAACTTTGTTACATACCCTTTGTTGGCAATGACACAGGTCAAACGTTTTCTGTAAGTGTTCACAAGGTTTTCACACACTGTTGCTGGTATTTTGGCCCATTCCTCCATGCAGATCTCCTCTAGAGCAGTGATGTTTTGGGGCTGTCGCTGGGCAACACAGACTTTCAACTCCCTCCAAAGATTTTCTATGGGGTTGAGATATGGAGACTGGCTAGGCCACTCCAGGACCTTGAAATGCTTCTTACGAAGCCACTCCTTCGTTGCCCGGGCGGTGTGTTTGGGATCATTGTCATGCTGAAAGACCCAACCACGTTTCATCTTCAATGCCCTTGCTGATGGAAGGAGGTTTTCACTCAAAATCTCATGAAACATGGCCCCATTCATTCTTTCCTTTAAACGGATCAGTCGTCCTGGTCGCTTTGCAGAAAAACAGCCCCAAAGCATGATGTTTCCACCCCCATGCTTCACAGTAGATATGGTGTTCTTTGGATGCAACTCAGCATTCTTTGTCCTTCAAACACGACGAGTTGAGTTTTTACCAAAAAGTTATATTTTGGTTTCATCTGACCATATGACATTCTCCCAATCCTCTTCTGGATCATCCAAATGCACTCTAGCAAACTTCAGACGGGCCTGGACATGTATTGGCTTAAGCAGGGGGACACATCTTGCACTGCATGATTTGAGTCCCTGGCGGCGTAGTGTGTTACTGATGGTAGGCTTTGTTACTTTGGTCCCAGCTCTCTGCAGGTCATTCACTAGGTCCCCCCATGTGGTTCTGGGATTTTTGCTCACCGTTCTTGTGATCATTTTGACCCCACGGGGTGAGATCGAGGGAGATTATCAGTGGTCTTGTATGTCTTCCATTTCCTAATAATTGCTCCCACTGTTGATTTCTTCAAACCAAGCTGCTTACCTATTGCAGATTCAGTCTTCCCAGCCTGGTGCAGGTCTACAATTTTGTTTCTGGTGTCCTTTGACAGCTCTTTGGTCTTGGCCATAGTGGAGTTTGGAGTGTGACTGTTTGAGGTTGTGGACAGGTGTCTTTTATACTGATAACGAGTTCAAACAGGTGCCATTAATACAAGTAACGAGTGGAGGACAGAGGAGCCTCTTAAAGAAGAAGTTACAGGTCTGTGAGAGCCAGAAATCTTGCTTGTTTGTAGGTGACCAAATACTTATTTTCCACCATCATTTGCAAATAAAATCATTAAAAATCCTACAATGTGATTTTCTGGATTTTCTTTCCTCAATTTGTCTGTCATAGTTGACGTGTACCTATGATGAAAATTATAGGCCTCTCTCATCTTTTTAAGTGGGAGAACTTGCACAATTGGTGGCTGACTAAATACTTTTTTCCCCCACTGTATATTGCTATACTCATAAAACATCAAGAAACAGTTATTAATATTTTCTTAAAAATAAATGCAATATTGCAACAATTAAAAGGTTATCACGAGTATAAACAGTTATATACAGGTGTAAGTGTACATTAGAGGAAAGCAGTAGTATTTCATAAGTATTTATGGTATCTATTCAAATTACTTATTTTGTTTGAAATTGTAATAATTTAATCTGTTGACAAAAATATTTCATAGTCGTCAATTACTGTTACACAATAGTTTGTTTCATACATCATGTTAGAAGGGCAATCTGCTATTGTATCAAATATAACTTAGAAATACTTAATTAGCTTAGTTCAACTGTCATATTTTGTTTGAACTGCAGATTGCCTCTTTAATGTCTCTTTATAGGGAGTATCAATAGAGACTATCTCTGTAGTCATATAGAAAATTGACCCGATATGTATCCCAATAGTTTTAGGGATTTGTTGGCTTGATTCTCAAAAAGCCCATAGTTGTTTTCTGTCATACTACATTTACACATTTTGTCATAAGTGATGACGTAGGCTGGACTATGGTTGGTTGGGAATATGGGGGGATTACAATGGGTCACAACACTGCTAATATATGTTTGTTATGTCCTTATTCTGCCTCTGGTGTGGTGTCTAAAATACCCCATGTTACCAGGACTGATTATGAACTACTGTATACCCAGGAGGAGAGAGACCGCCCTGGGGTAAATGGTCGTCACAATTTATAAAAGGCAAGGCAGGGACACAATTTCAAAAAGGCTTAGGGAAGCAAAACATTTCATATAGCAGCCTAAGTTGCCAAACATGTCAGGATACATTGATAACAATGAAAAGGTCAGTAGAGTACACAATATGCATTATATTTGGAGCTTAAAAGTGAGTTGCCTAGATGCAATACCTCACACAGTTATTTTATACAGATAAAGTTGGATAAATGGCAAACAAATCCTGAATAGACAATGTAGTTCATAAAAGGCAAATAGTATTTGTTGTATACTTATACTATTAGTTGTAAAATAGTTACAGTGCCTTCAGAAAGTATTCATCCCCCTTGAATTATTGTACATTTTGTTGTGTTAAAGCCTGAATTCAAAATTGATTAAATCGTTTTTTTCTCTCACCCATCTACACAGACTACCCCATAACGACAAAGGGAAAACATGTTTTTATAAATGTTTGCAAATTTATTGAAAATGAAATACAGAAATATATAATTTACATAAGTATTCACACCCCTGAGTCAATACATGTTAAAATCACCTTTGACAGTGATTACAGAGTCTTTTGGGTCAGTCACTAAGAGCTTTTCACACCTGGATTGTACAATATTTGCACATTATTATTTTCTAAATTCTTCATGCTCGGTCAAGTTAGTTGTTCATCATTGCTAGCAGCCATTTTCAAGTCTTGCCATAGATTTTCAAGCCAATTTAAGTCAAAACTGTAACTACGCCACTCAAGAACATTCTATGTCGTCTTGGTAAGCAACTCCAGTGTATATTTGGCCTTGTGTTTTAGGTTATTGTCCTGCTGAAAGGCGAATTTGTCTCCCAGTGTCTGTTGGAAACCAGAGTGAACCAGGTTTTCCTCTAGGATTTTGCCTCTGCTGAGCTCTATTCCGTTTATTTGTATCCTAAAAACTCCCTAATTCATGCTGATGACAAGCATACCCATAACATGATGCACCCAACACCATACTTGAAAATATGGTACTCAGTGATGTGTTGTATTCAGGACATAAAGTTATTTCTTTGGCCATAATTTTTGTAGTTTTACTTGAGGGCTTTATTGCAAACAGGATGCATGTTTTGGAATATTTGTATTCCGTACAGGCTTCCTTCTTTTCACTCTGTCATTTAGGTTAGTATTGTAGAGTAACTAATGTTGATCCATCCTCAGTTTTCTCCTATCATCGCCATTAGACTCTGTAACTGTTTGAAAGTCACCATTGGCCTCATGATGAAATCCCTGAGTGGTTTCCTTCCTCTCCGGCAACTGAGTTAGGAAGGACGCCTGTATCTTTGTAGTGACTGCGTGTATTGATACACCATCCAATTAATAACTTCACCATGCTCAAAGAGATATACAGTGTCTGCTTTTAATTTTTTTTACCAAACTACCAATAGGTGCCCCTCTTTGCAAGGCATTTTTGGTTGTTTGAAATTCACTGCTCAACTGAGGGACCTTACAAATAATTGTATTTGTGGGGTACAGAGGTGAGGTAGCCATTCAAAAATCATGTTAAACACTAATATTGCGCACAGTGAGTCCATGCAACTTATGTGACTTGTTAAGCAAATTTGTACTCCGGAACTTATTTAGGCTTGCCATAACAAAGGGGTTGAAACTTAAGAGTCAAGTAATTTCAGCTTTTCATTTTGATTATTTTGTTTAAAAAATTAAAAACATAATTCCACTTTGACATTATGGGGTATTGTGTGTAGGCCAATGACAAAAAAATCTATATTTAATCTATTTTAATCTCAGGCTGTAAGACAACAAAATGTGGAAAAAGTAAAAGGGTGTGAATACGTTCTGAAGGCACTGAAAATATACACTACATTATACAAAAAACATGTGTTGGGGTTGAATTGAAAACCTGCTTATAAGCCATCTATTAAGTATTTCCTAAACGAGTAATGGCTTTTCCCTGAGCTGACTGCATAGCAATATTCATGTTACGCGTATGTATAACTGAGTTCATAGGTATACTGTACATACAAGAGTTCAGTAATGTGTAACACGTCATTAAAAGTGCTTGATATATACAAAGTTAACCTGCTTTTTTCATGTACTTGTTCATACGGTTTTAGGGTGAATCTATTCAATGTAGTGACATACAGTTGAGTCGTCCCATGTCATTTCAGAAAGCCATGACACCCGCCATCTCAGATTGTTCTGAAAGTGTTTCTGTAATTAGAAACAGGTAAGATTGGCATTTCTGAAACATTTATTTTTATTAAAATGTAATACTATCTCAGAGAAATTGAGTTAAATGATTGCACCCAAATTGGCAATTTGGTGGTTTGTGGTTTGTTTCAGCTAGTTGTATCTTGTTATTGATACCATGTCTTGTTTTGAGGTGCTTGACTTATGTCTATGCTTATATGGCATTTAAATGTATGGGAATCAGATATTATTCAATAAATATAGTTGCCAACATTCGATTTGGACCAAATTTCTTCCTACCAATGAGTAAGACATGAGGAATATTTTTTGTTGTTGTCAAAGTTCACCCACTGACCCCACAAACCCCATGCCAATTCCACCCCAACTACCATTAACAGTTCTCTATGTTTGACAAGTAGTATGAAACTGCGGCTTGGAGTATTGTTTCTCAATACTATGTAATGTATTCCCTGTGAATCTTATTTTTTTATTGAAGTCGATTGCATTATTTACCATAAAGTAGAGCGAAAGTTACAGGTTTTGCCCACTATATGCCGCTGTTCCTGTTATACAGCCACACCCTTTTATCAATATTGCTGGTATCTTGTGTTTATTAACTAGATTACAACATTTCCTTTGCAACTTTGGGTAGAAAACCAATAGATTTGGCTAATGATGAAAATAAATTGTGTGATCATCCTCACAATTCAAGCCAGTCCTCCATGAAAGCAAATCAGATGTCTTTTTTTTTTACGCTTAATCTGTGTCCAGAAAATGGCACCTTTGTGTATGTTTTATTCCCTTCAGAAATGTCTGGTTGAGTTACTATTAGACCATTCCTGGTGAACAATCAAACCACAAGGCTACAGCAGTGCTAATGGTTTCAATGTTATGGTCTCTAATGGTCTTCAATGGTAAAAGGCCAAACACACACTGTATAGTGTTTTGCCATTGTAATGATATTGGGTTGGGTTTAATGGTAAATGTCACTAACTACAAAACATATAGAGCTGTTTCCTAATAACTTTATTGAAAAACATAAGACTGCCATGCAATTCATTAGTGTTGTCACAACATTTTAGTCCCTAGCCTATCTCTCCATCAAAGTTTTGGGCTTGTAGGAAAAGCCTTCATATGAGAATTGCACCATAGGGATAGCCCTCTCAGAGGACCACTTGTTGGACTATTGATGGAGAGTTGGGTTGAGAAGGGCATTTAATTGCTTTAATGGAGGACTGGCTTGAATTGTGAGGATTCATTTTTCATAATGAGCCAAATGTATTGGTATGTTATACCTAAAGTTGCAAAGGAAATGTTGTGATCTATTTAATAAACACAAGAGACCAGCAAAATGGATAAAAGAGTGTGGCGGTATAGAAGGAACATGCCCAATTTGGCAGCAATCAATAAGCTTAATTTCTCAGAGATCAAATTATATTTCAACAAAATAATGTTTCAGGAATGCTAATTGTATCTGTTACTAACTACAGAACAATCTGAGATGGTGGGTGTCAATCTTCTTTCTTGTGATTTTTGAGGTGGAACGACCCTGTTATGAGTGGAGATCCCGCCTATACTATACTTCTGTGATTGATAGCTTATTAGCCAGTCAGACAGCCTTGAAGTTATGTTTGTTGCGCACTGATTTTGAGTGTCAGTTGACAGTACGTATAGACGGGTTGCCTGACAACGTCATGAAAATTATGCCTCCGCATCGATGGGGCAGAAGAACATGTGTTATGATTCTGAATGGTCAGATAGCTAGCAACAATTACAAAAATCTGCCATGTGGGGAATCAAAGGTGGTTTGTTTCAGCTAGTTGTATCTTGTTCTTGATACCATGTCTTGTTTTGAGGTGCTTGACTTATGTCTATGCTTATATGGCAAAAATTTGCTAGCTAGCTAACCAACAACTGTAATTATCTATTTGAGAGACAGCAACAAGTGCTTATTGTGAAAAAGTATGTTTTCAATAAACATTCGGAGACTAAATATAGTTCACATGTTGTCAATAATCCTTTGGAGTTTACAGTTGTTTTGCCCCAAAGTTGCGCACGCATCGGTTTTGTTGCTAAACAACCCAACTGTCTATTGCCCAGCATGGAACCTAGCTAGTCAGTATTGTGTTGCAAATTGTTAAAGGGATAGTTCTCCCAAATGACTAAATTACATATTGCTTACCTTACCCTGTAAGTAAAACCAAAGCATGAATTGCTGTCTTACTTTGTCCAAAGACTGCTTACAGGGTAAGGAAATCAATATGTTATTTTGTAAATTGGGTGAACTATCCCTTTCATAGAACTCCCGAAAGAGAGAACATCATTGTGGTGTTTTTCCCACGCCATCCATCTACAATTAAGTTGATAAGATAAGGAGCAATTAGAAATTACAGCACAGTACCTACGTGTGAGCTAACTGGTAAAGCTACTAAAGAGGCTAATGTGTGTCAAGTACAGCAAACCAAACACAAAGTCCAATGATGATAATAATTGCCTGTGACTGTAAATCAATGGCTTGCTGATTTGAACACTGTGGACAGAAACTCATCAGACAGAAATGGGCAACTTTCAGGCTGTTGCCGTGACACGTTTTCATGGGCAGTTCTATTCCTAAAGGTTGGTATAGTGCTTTTGTCTGACCCGCCATGAGCCATTGTAATCATGCATCTCCCTGTAGGTTACATGCCTGCTGATTGCCCTCTCTCTCTCTTCCCTCGATGCTGCTCATTTTGTTCCATAATTTAGTCTGAAATGGAAGAGGAAAACAGGATTAGATGATACAGGGGGGAAAATCTACATCTGTGTTACACAAAAAATGCTAATGCCATTGTTTAAGTATGAAAAACAGCAAACTCTCCACCCACTGCTGTTGGGATGAAAGTTAAACATCAACCTTCCTACTAATAATACAAAAGTGATTTTGGCAGTACATCAAATCTTAGAGTTTCAGCCATATGGACAATAGAGGAGTTTCATTGCAATGGCATGAATCATTTGCAATTGGACGATTATGAGCTCAGCAAAATGTTCGAGACACCTGTCTCTCTGCTGCTGCCAATGTGTTGGAATGCAACATCGGGTCAAAGCCATCAACTTCAATCATTCTTGCTCATAATGATGTTTCACTGAAGGCTGCATATGTGAAAATGGAACCTAGCCCCACCCCCCAAGGTAGTTATTGAAATGACAAAGACTTTTAAACGTTAATTAAGTACATTAATGCATTAAACAAAAACAACTAGGGGGAGGTGAGACATATTTTCTAAATCACCCCTTTCTGAACTACCAATAACATTTTAGGATCTATGTCTCTTTGCATGGCTATTTATTCGGTTACAGGGGGAGATTTTTGTAGGAGCACATATAGAGCAGGTTTAGCCTCTGGCTGTTAAAGATATACCAATAATGTCATCATGTCAATCATTGGGTCAAAGTGAGGACCTAGAGTACTGAATTAAATAATTACAGCTGTGCATAGGGTCAATAACTTTCTCTTACCTGATCAGAAAAAACTCTGGTTCCTAATCATCACCAATCATACATTATTATTAATACTGTGAAATCGTTATGCACTTAGCTAATACACACACCAAATACTAACCTCACTGTTAATATTTTACTTTGACCTTGGGACCAGGACATTGTAAAGACACGTTTGCCAGGAGAAATTTGCCAGGAGTGATTAAAAAAACACAGAAACACATGTCACATACTTCCTGGATTCTTCTCAGAAAAAAGTAACCTATACAGAAAATCGATGCAGAAGACAGAAGCCACACTTCATGTCAAGTTCAATTTCCTGCACACAATTAAAAAAGTTTTTGGTGAGAAAATAAGATGTATCAGACCTCGGGCCATTGTCGAATTTCTAACCTTATAGCAAACTACAGCCTTTCTTTCAAAGTCTTCGGATGCTTGTGAAATAACAAGAGAGCAGAAAACAGTCACAGGAGCAGTTCTGTGAAAGTGTAAAACAGTGTATACAACAGTGCAATCTAACAGTCAAGTCTTGACTTTGACATGCTTTACGGCTCTTTACAGTCAAGTGCACAGTCTCTAATTTCAATGATGAAATATGAATCACTATAATATCTAACACTCTTTTCCAAATGGTCAAAGTGCTTTATATTTAGAAAATGAAGTTCAATTAAGTTACATAAAATACATAAAAGTACTGTCATCAATATATTTGTATTGTCATCAATATATGTGTTGATGTTCCAGTCAGTCTACATAACTTTTACAATGACACACAGGAATACACTAGACTATATTTATGGTCATTCTGTTCTGCTGTCTGTTATCATTCCTCCAGGGGACATTCAGTGAAGGTGGAGAGTTAGAGGCCGCGCTTGACAAATAGCTTAGACCTGTGGGGTTGTATTGTGATGGTTTAATCAATACTCTCATTAGCCTGACAGAGACATCAGGCTGGCCCCAGTCTTTAACTATAAGTGTGGCATCCACAGGACACTGTTAACTGACTCATCATACTCCAATTTGGCAAGGGAATTGAAGATAAATAATCAAGAGAGGCTTTATGGTGCTCAACAGAACCCAACATCTTACATATTTACTCCTGTAAGTGCAGGCCTATGGTTGATCAACTACAGATGACTTTAGAAACGTTGATTCTATTCTGAAAATGATTTGTGTGCATTACTTGATTGCTATAACCAATTAATTGGATATGAAACGGGTAACGGATCTAACAGCAAACTGGAGTCTTGTCTGCTCTCTATGTTGGCAGGGCTTGTCTTTGATTTGAAATGGCTAAATCAATTTAAATCAAATGTTATTTGCCACATGCGCCTAATACAACAGGTGTAGACCTTAACGTGAAATGCTTACTTACAAGCCCTTAACCAACAATTCAGTTAAGAAAAATAAGTGTTAAATAAAAAATAGATAAGTAAAAAATAACATACAATTAAAGAGCAGCAGTAAAATAAAATAACAGTAGGGAGGCTATATACAGGAGGTACGGGTACAGAGTCAATGTGCGGGGGCACAAATTAGTCAAAGTAATTGAGGTAATATGTAACATGTGGGTAGAGTTAAAGTGACTATACAAAGATAATAAACAGAGAGTAGCAACAGCGAAAAAGTGGGGGGGACAATGCAAATAGTCCGGATAGCCATGATTAGCTGTTCAGGAGTCTTATGGTTTGGGCGGCATGTAGCTTAGTGGTTAAGAGCATTGTGCCAGTAACCGGAAGGTCGCTGGTTCTAATCCCAGAGCCGACTAGGTGAAAAATCTGTCGATGTGCCCTTGAGCAAGGCACTTAACCCTAATTGCTCCTGTAAATCGCTCTGGATAAGAGCGTCTGCTAAATGACTAAAATGTAAAATAAGTAGAAGCTTTAAAGAAGCCTTTTGGACCTAGACTTGGTGCTCCGGTACCGCTTGCCGTGCGGTAGCAGAGAGAACAGTCTATGACTAGGGTGGCTGGAGTCTTGACCATTTTTAGGGCCTTACTCTGACACCGCCTGGTATAGAGGTCCCTCTGTAGTGCCTTGCGATCGGAGGCCGAGCAGTTGCCATATCAGGCAGTGATGCAACCAGTCAAGATGCTCTCGATGGTGCAGCTGTATAACTTTTTGAGGATCTGAGGACCCATGCCAAATCTTTTCAGTCTCCTGAGGGGGAATAGGCTTTGTCGTGCCCTCTTCACGACTGTCTTGGTGTGTTTGGACCATGATAGTTTGTTGGTGATGTGGACACCAAGGAACTTGAAGCTCTCAACCTGTTCCACTACAGCCCCGTCGATGCGAATGGGGACGTGCTCAATCCTCTTTTTTCCTGTAGTCCACAATCATCTCCTTTGTCTTGATCACGTTGAGGGAGAGGTCGTTATCCTGGCACCACATGGCCAGGTCTCTGACCTCCTCCCTACAGGCTGTCTCATCGCTGTCGGTGATCGAACGTACCACTGTTGTGTCGTCAGCAAATGTAATGATGGTGCTGGAGTCATGCCTGGCCATGCAGTCATGGGTGAACAGGGAGTACAGGTGGGGACAGAGCACGCAATCCTGAGGGGCCTCCGTGTTGAGGATTAGCGTAGCAGATGTGTTGATACTTACCATTACCACCTGGGAGCGGCCCGTCAGGAAGTACAGGATCCAGTTACAGAGGGAGGTGTTTAGTCCCATGGTCCTTAGCTTAGTGATGAGCTTTGAGGGCACTATGGTGTTGAACGCTGTGCTGTAGTCAATGAATAGCATTCTCACGTAGGAGTTCCTCTTGTCCAGGTGGGAAAGGGCAGTGTGGAGTGCAATAGAGATTGCATCATCTGTGGATCTGTTGGGGCGATATGCAAATTGGAGTCGGTCTAGGGTTTCTGGGATGATGGTGTTGATGTGATCCATGACCAGCCTTTCAAAGCACTTCATGGCTACAAACGTGAGTGCTACGGGTCGGTAGTCCTTTCGGCAGGTTACATTAGTGTTCTTGGGCACAGGGACTATGGTGGTCTGCTTGAAAATTGTTGGTATTACAGACTCAGTCAGGGACATGTTGAAAATGTCAGTGAAGACACTTGCCAGTTGGTCAGCACATGCTCGGTGTACGCGTCCTGGTAATCCATCTGGCCCTGCGACCTTGTGAATTTTAACCTGCTTAAAAGTCTTACTCATATCGGCTACAGAGAGCTTGATCACATAGTCATCTGGGACAGCAGATGCTCTCATGCATGATTCATTGTTGCTTGCCTCGAAGCTCGTGTCACTGGGCAGCTCTCGGCTGTGCTTTCCTTTGTAGTCTGTAATAGTTTGCAAGCCCTGCCACATCCGACGAGCGTCGGAGCCGGTGTAGTACGATTCAATCTTAGTCCTGTATTGACGCTTTGCCTGTTTGATGGTTCATCAGAGGGCATAGCGGGATTTCTTATAAGCGTCCAGGTTAGAGTCCCTCCCCTTGAAAGCGGCTGCTCTACCATTTAGCTCAGTGCGGATGTTGCCTGTAATCCATGGCTTCTGGTTGGGGTATGTACAGTAACTGTAGGGATGACGTCATTGATGCACTTATTGATGAAGCCAGTGAATGATACTCCTCAATGCCATCCGAAGAATCACGGAACATATTCCAGTCTGTGCTAGCAAAACAGTCCTGTAGCTTAGCATCTGCGTCATCTGACCACTTCTTTATTAACTGAGTCACTGGTGCTTCCTGCTTTAGTTTTAGCTTATAAGCAGAAATCAGGAGGATAGAATTATGGTCAGATTTGCCCAATGGAGGGCGAGGGAGAGCATTTAACATGCTGGTAGAAATTAGGTAGAACAAATTTAAGTTTCCCTGCATTAAAGTCCCCGGGCACTAGGAGAGCTGTCTCTGAATGAGTGTTTTCCTGTTTGCTTATGGCCTTATACAGCTCATTGAGTGCAATCTTACTGCCAGCATAGGTTTGTGGTGGTAAATAGACAGCTACGTAAAATATAGATGAAAACTCTCTTGGGATGAGATACTCTACCTCAGGCGAGCAAAAACGTAATATTAGATTTCATGCACCAGCTGTTGTTTACAGATATACACAGACCGCCACCCCTTTTCTTACTGGAGTCAGCCGTTCTATCCTGCCGATGTAGCGTATATCCCGCCAGCTGGATGTTATCCATGTCGTTGTTCAACCACGACTCGGTGAAACATAAGATATTACCGTTTTTAATGTCCCGTTGGATCGTAGGTCGTCCGTTTTGTTTTCCAATGATTGTACGTTGGCTAATAGGACTGATGGAAGAGGCAGATTACTCGCTCACCGTCGGATCCTTACAAGCCACCCCGACCTACGTCCATGATATCTCCTTCTCTTTCTCATGCAAATGATCGGGATTTGGGCCTTGTCGGGTGTCTGTAGAATATCCTTAGTGTCTGACTCGTTGAAGAAAAAATATTCTTCCAATACGAGGTGAGTAATCGCTGCCCTGATATCCAGAAGCTCTTTTTGGTCATAAGAGACGGTGGTAGAAACATTATGTACAGAATAAATTACAAATAATGCAAAACAACACACATAATAGCACAATTGGTTAGCGGGCCGTAAAACGGCAGCTATCTCCTTCGGTGCCAATCTCATTGGTTCCATTCCACCTACCAATAAAACAAATAATGTTTTAAAAACAACTTACTGCTGATGGTTTCTTAGCAGTTGTCCTTGTCAGTCTTTTCATGATCATGTCATTCTAACTGCTGAAAAAGGAAGAGAGAGCACTGTTTTCTTCAAGTTGTATGGTCATTACATTCTAACACATTCTAAGTATTCTAAAACAGCAATATAACAGCAGTGTCAAGTTGATTTGCTCTTACACCCTCAGGGTAACAATATCTGCAATGCAGACGGATGTAAGTTGTAACACTCTCTCCATGTATAAAAAGTCATATTTTATTAAACATACAATAATATTACATCCATTCCCAGTAGTTACTTATTTTTCGGCAGCACCTCCTCTCTAGTTGTTTGAGCACAAAACATTTTTCACCGCACACATTGACATAAAACAATCCTTGCTGTTGCGGAAATTGTTGTTTCCATGATACTGCTGAGTGTCATCCCATATAAAGTTAACCTCATCCAGAAAATAAGTTATTAATGGATTGTTCTGTTGTTTTGCACACAGTAACAGGAGAACATGACAGTTGTAATAGAACACTTCTAGAGAATAGAGCCTCATTCACTAAATCTGGTGTTCGGTAATTAACAGAGGTTATATTGTCCCATCCTAAGGCATTAGCTGGACATCACTTAACATCTGCAATTTCTTCAGTTTTTCCACTTGACACTACACCCCAGAAATTGTGCCAACCAAAAAATAGACCCTCTGTGCATCACTATAACCAGGTTTCCATCCAAACTTTTTATCAGTGAAGTACATGAAAATGTCATAACAGGTCTAATAAGTTATGCGAGAAATGTCGGTGGAAACGCTTTTATTCGCAAATATTGTTATAATAACCATCATATCGAAGTAAACTTGGAGACTTGGGAAACCATGCAGTTTATTAGGCTACAGATGAAATGTATGAACTTCACAGAAAGTGGAAGTGCACAGTGATCTTCATGCTCCTCAGGTGACAGGATCATTGATGCTTGGCTGCCGTTGGACAAATACAAATAATCTCGCTATTTTGTCCATAATAATCTCATCATGTAGGCTATAGGCCTACCCACACTGTATCTGAGCTGTTGGCTAGATTGCATGTGCCATTACCAGAGTGGGCACACTCGCTTTATAAAGCAACATTTTTGGGTGATAAAACCATCAGTAGAGTTGAAAATTCGATGGAAACCCATTTAACATGTATTTTGTATTTGGTACATGGGAATTGAACTGCAAAAGGTATTTTTATGTGCATTATGTCATCACGCATAGCCTTTTGTGAAAATCTGTCACCAATTGGATGGAAATCTAGCTAGTGAGATATGAATTTCAATCACCACCAATTGTATTTATTTCTCTGAAAAACTCAGATTTGAAATACATCTCCTCTCATGAAAGGATAATTGAGTGTCTGCACTGTGCATATTTTGACAGCAATATAAACGCCTCCTCAACAATAACCCTCAAAGCCCTGGAGTCAGGCTTCTTTGGGTGGTCCTCTGTAGCTCAGCTGGTAGAGCACGGCGCTTGTAACGCCAAGGTAGTGGGTTCGATCCCCGGGACCACCCATACACGAAAAATGTATGCACGCATGACTGTAAGTCGCTTTGGATAAAAGCGTCTGCTAAATGGCTTATTATTATTATCTCCATGTTCACAAGATTTATTGAGTTGAAACAGCATGAAACTGAAACTAAGACAAAATTGTCTAGGTGAGACAATGTAATCTGTCCTAAAATACAAACTAGATATGAACGTAACCTGATATTTTTTCCTCACACTGACAACTAGCAAAAGCTAGGCTAACATTCTGTAGCAATTAAGCTAGTGCTGTCATACACATCCAAATTCCACAAATAATGATCTGAAACGAAAGATACATGCAAAAGGAATGAAAATACTCACTGACAAAGCTTCCTAAGGCATACAACGTAAAGGATGGATGAAGATTGTGAGCAGACAATTGAAACAGAGCACTCTGAGCTCTACATGAGGCAACAATGACCAACTTCCTCCTAACAAGTCACATGACTGGTCATTTTCTAGCTAAAGGAAATTAATCCAGACAACAATAAGGGAAGCCAAATTCAAGGTAAGTTTTACAACAAACAGAACACTCCCCACCTGCCGTGATAGAACGCCACTCTAATAACTATGGAATGTCCATATAAGAGACCTTGTTTGCTTAGACCTCTGGAGGAAGGAGAAGGACCGTCTCTGTGACGGGCCTTAGAAAGAGATTAATTCCTTCTTGCTTGCAGAGTCTAACCTCGACTTTACGGACTTTACCATCCTTGCTGGGAAAGACCTCAGTGATAAGTCCAACAGGCCATTCATTACTCTTGACTTGTTTGTCTTTGAGGAGCACAATGCTTCCAGGCTCGAGGTTGGGCTGGTTTGACTGCCACTTCCTTTTTATCTGGTGAAGAGAGGTATTGTTTCCTCCACCTATCCCAGAAGGTATTTGCAAGATGTTGAACCTGATGCCACTGCCGCTTAAAGAGGTCCTTGGCGCCATAGTCGCCAGCAGGACTCGAAGGGATACTCACTTTCTGTGAGGAGAGTAGCAAGTGTAAGTATGAGAGGGTCATCTGGATTTGTAGAGACTGGAACCAGAGGTCTGACATTGATGATGGTCCCATGGTCGGAACAAATCTGCTTTGCTGGGCCTCGGATCGAGAAGAAACGCCTCAGGGTGTTGATAAAGCTTGAGGTATCCAGTGACTCAAGGACTTTGATATGAATGGCTCTCACGCTCATACAGGTGAATATGACGTCCCACGCTTACTATGGGCATGGCCTCTTGTCCGGCGAGAGGCAACGATCCATGGACCAAATACGTCCAGGCCGACATGGGTCAACGGAGGTTCGGTGGAGAGATGATCAGCAGGAAGGCTAGCCATCTTCTGTGCCTGAGGAAGACCACGAAGTCTCCGACAGGTGACAGGCTGGTGGATGATGCTGTTCACGTACCTTTTACCGCCAACTATCCAAAGACCGGCTGTACGGTTGGCTCCCTCTGTGAAAAGGCATCCCTGGAGTTGGTTCCGTTTGTGGTAATGCTTCAGCAGAAAAGTTGCGACGTGATGCTTCCCCGGGATGATCAGGGGGTTCTTCTTGTCGTGTCCGGGTTTTGCTTCTGTTATGAGACCCCCAACTCTCAGAAGGCCTGGAACCACAGGAATCTCAGAAAGTTATGGTCTTCGTGTTTCACTAGGAAACAGTGAAACATTTGTTGAATAGCCACTGTCATAGCGACAGATTCCTTACGGAAGCGAGTAAGCACCCCAAGGAGTGTGTTGTTGAGGTCGGGCCCAGTCATGTGGACGTCATTGAGGGATAATCCATCGTATTGGGCACTGGAGTCAAAACCACGCGGATTTGACCAGGCTTCTTTGGGTGATAGACACCAAATGTAGGTAGGTACCACCGTTCTTCTTCTTCTTCTTTCAGGGGCGGAGCCACTTCGACATGACCATTCTCGAAAATCTTCTCCATGAAAGAGACAAAGTGGTCTTTCATCTCGGGCTTCCTAAGGAAGTTGCATTTGAGGGAGGAGAAGCATTTCAGCGCTAGAGGTCTATTGTCGGGGAGACGACGCCTTGGTGACTTGAATGGTAAGGGTGCCACCCAGCTGTTGCTGTCGTCCTTCCTGATCCCTTCCTTCATGATTTTCAGAAAAGTGCTGTCTTCGATGGAGAATGCCACTTTATTTCTGGAACACATTGCAGCCCAAGTGAACATCCTCTTTGTCGCAAGGAAGTCTTTTGTAGCAGCATAATGCAGGTTGATCGGGAGCTCGGGCATTCCGGAATCTTTCTTTCACCAAGAAGAGGTTGGGACATGGCTCGAAGAGAGTAGGGCGCCTTTCTCCAAAGTGTTTGTGTAAAAGGTACTCACAGAGAGGCTTGTGAATGCTCCCCAGGCAGACGTTGCCTATTATGACCCACCCAAACGCAAGATTCTGGGCGTATGAGTCATGGGGCCCATTAACTTGCTTGCGCACCTTATGGACTCTGATAATGTCTCTTCTTCTTCGCTTTAAGTTCTGGGATGAGGTGAGCGAGGGGTTTCAGGTGAGCATGGTGGAGCGCTGCATCTGGAGTTGGGATCTCAGATCGGTTGTTCGGGATCTCGTTACACTCGATGAGAGTTGGCAGCAGAAGACTGACTTGCCCATCCATAGATTCTACCTGGTAGCCGTTGGCTCTTCTTCCTACTGTCTCCATCACTCTGGCGCAGGTCTTAAGGGAGTAGGGAGAGCTGGGGTCTTGTACCCTGAAGATATCGAAGAACTCAGAACGAACTAATGATCTGTTGCTTTGCTCGTCGAGGATGGCATAGAATGTCACTGCTCTATCTCGTTAGCCTGTTGGGTAGATTTTGACGAGGCAGATCTTAGAGCAAGGCCTGTCGGTGAGGTGCCCACCGCAGACTTGCGTACACTGGGACGTTATGTCAGAGGGAGGTGTGAGCTCTTCCTCCCCCACCATGCTCTGTAGGAAGGTCTGCCTTTTTGATCCAGGGGGTGGTCCTGGATGAAGGGCGCTGTTATGACTCTTGCTCTCACATTCTGCGCAGCTAACGCTTGACTTGCAGTTCTTGGCAATGTGAAAGGAGGATGAACAACATCTAAAGCATATGCCATTCTCTTTCAGGAAAGCCTTGCGCTGGTCAAGTGGTTTCTCATGGAAGGGGCTGCACTTCTGTAAGGGGTGAGGATAGGGCACTGCCGTTCGGAGTTCTCTGCTTTCTTAATAGGCTTGTCGGAGGAGGTAGTGAGGGATACCTCTGTTTTGTGAACCAAGACTTCTCTCTGTCTGCCTTGCTTCCAGGGAACGTTGTTTGCTTTAGCAGGAACATCGGCAACAAGGTTGAAACTGGGGTCGTTCCTGATTCTGGCTTGCTGGATGACGAAGTCAACAAAGAAGGCAAAGGGAGGGAACGGAACATGATATTGTTGCTTGTAGTTGGAACCAATGGAGAGCCATTTCTCTTGTAACCCGAAGGGCAGTTTCTGCACTATAGGGTTAACACCTTGAGCCATATCGAGAAAAGCTAGGCCAGGGAGGTCTCCTTCGGCCTTGGTGGCGAGTGGTTTAAGGCACTGAATCGCAGTGCTAGCTGTGCCACTAGAGATCCTTGTTCGATTCCAGACTCTGTCGTAGCCAGCCGCGACCGGGAGACCCATGGGGCGGCGCACAATTGGCCCAGCGTCGTCCAGGGTAGGGGAGGGAATGGCCGGCAGGGATGTAGCTCAGTTGGTAGAGCATGGCATTTGCAACGCCAGGGTTGTGGGTTCGATTCCCACGGGGGGCCAGTATGAAAAATAATGTATGCACTCACTAACTGTAAGTCGCTCTGGATAAGAGCGTCTGCTAAATGACTAAAAATGTCAAATGAAGCTCCATAAGCAGGTCACCCAACTCCCTCAGCTTTGGGTAATCCTTGTTGGAGATCTTGGGGAAACTGTTGATATGTTTGGTGAGCGCACTCTATCACCTCTAGTGAACCGTAGCATTCCTCGAGTCTAACCATCCTCAAACCTTGTTCTGGATGGTTTACGTGAATGGCTCTGATTCATTTTATATGTGCAGTAGACTCTCTTCCAAGCCACTTAACTAGAAGATCAATTTCTTCACTGTAGATTAAGTCTAAGCCTCTGATGGCATTGTGAAAGGAGAGCCGCCAAGCCTGTAGCTCTCCGGTTGGTCATGAAATTGGAGTAGACCCGTCGTCAGAGGACGGCTCTACTCCTGTCGTTGGCTTGGGAGTGTCGTAGGATTTAGCTTGCTCCATGAGATACTCCCTAGTTTGCTGTGTGGGGTCGAGTGGGTTGGAGTCGAGCTTGAGTCTGCAGATACTTTTCTGACTGCTTAAATCAGCAGCGGCCTCTAGAGCCTCAGCTTCAGCCACTTCCTTTTCCTCTTTCAGCACGTCCATAGATGCTTCTAATTGTGCTTTTTCTATTTTCATTCTCCTTTCTTTCTCCGTAAAGGAGAACCGAGCTTCTGCAGCTTCTTCTTTTGCCCTTGCTATGGCGGCTGCGGCTTCTGTAGATGAGCTGCTTGAATGGTGGAATGAGGCTGAGGCACGAGAC
The DNA here is from genome assembly GCF_964263955.1 of Coregonus lavaretus. Classification (NCBI taxonomy): domain Eukaryota; kingdom Metazoa; phylum Chordata; class Actinopteri; order Salmoniformes; family Salmonidae; genus Coregonus; species Coregonus lavaretus. Next base: position 7,979,118 of record NC_140003.1, on the reverse strand, counting down.
CTGGTATTGAAGGTGGATGCCTGCTCCTCGGCCATAGTGTGTTGGAGGTTGTCTTTACACTGCCGTAATTGTCGTAGGCCTCTCTTGGCGTTGTGACGGATTAGCAGTGTCTGTTGCTTGATCCAACTTGTGGTCCTGCCCACTAGAGAGCTGTCATTTCACTGTACTGTCCTCCGTATGCGTTACTGTGCATATTTTGACAGCAAGATAAACGCCTTCACATCAATAACCCTCAAAGCATGATCTCCATGTTCACAAGATTTGAGTTGAAACAGCGTGAAACTGAAACACAAAGACAACAATGTCTGCATAAGACAATGTAATCGGTCCTAAAATACAAACTAGATCTGAACGCAACCTGATATTTTGCTCACACTGACAACTAGCAAAAGCTAGGCTAACATACTGTAGCAATTAAGCTAGTGCTGTCCATCTATTCCACAAAGTAAACATACACATGCAAATTCCACAAATAATGATCTGAAACGAAAGATATATGCAAAAGGAATAAAAATACTCACTGACAAAGCTTCCTAAGGCATACAACGTAAAGGATGGATTACGATTGTGAGCAGACAACTGAAACAGAGCACTCTGAGCTCTACATGAGGCAACAATGACCAACTTCCTCCTATCAAGTCAGATGACGGGTCATTTTCTAGCTAAAGGAAATTACTCCAGATGAACAATAGGGGGAGCCAAATTCAAGGTAAGTATTACAACTAAAACAGAACAGTGTCCCTTTGACAGAGTCTAAACTGGGGGTATCATTCACATACTAATATGGGTAAGCCTCTCCTCTCTGCACACTTAAAAGGTAATCCTCTGCCTTAATGCTGGCTTTAGTTGTAGTAATAACAGGGTCTGATCACTGTCACCTCCAGGACTGTATTTACCTCACGGGTAACTGCGATCAATAAAAGACAGTACTGTGCAGCCGTCTTCATTGACCTGGCCAAGGCTTTTGACTCTGTCAATCACCGCATTCCTATTGGCAGACTAAATAGCCTTGGTTTCTCAAATGACTGCCTCGCCTGGTTCACCAACTACTTCTCAGATAGATTTCAATGTGTCAAATCGGAGGGCCTGTTGTCTGGACCTCTGGCAGTCTCTATGGGGGTGCCACAGGGTTCAATTCTTGGGCCGACTCTATTCTCTGTGTATATCAATGATGCTGGTGGTGACTCTCAGATCCACCTCTACGCAGACAACACCATTTTGTATACATCTGGCCCTTCATTGGACACTGTGTTAACAAACCTCCAAACGAGCTTCAATGCCATACAACACTCCTTCCGTGGCCTCCAACTGCTCTTAAACACTAGTAAAACTAAATGCATGCTCTTCAATCGAGCGCTGCTTGCACCCGCCTGCCCGACTAGAATCACTACTCTCGGCGGCTCTGACTTAGAATATGTGGACAACTACAAATACCTAGGTGTCTGGTTAGATTGTAAACTCTCCTTCCAGACTCACATTAAGCATCTCCAATCCAAAGTTAAATCTAGAATCGGCTTCCTATTTCGCAACAAAGCCTCCTTCACTCATGCTGCTAGACATGCCCTCGTAAAACTGACTATCCTACCGATCCTTGAATTCGGCGATGTCATTTACAAAATAGCTTCCAACACTACTCAGCAAATTGGATGTAGTCTATCACAGTGCCATCCGTTTTGTCACCAAAGCCCCATATACTACCCACCATTGTGACCTGTACGCTCTCGTTGGCTGGCCCTCACTACATATTCGTCGCCAAACCCACTGGCTCCAGGTCATCTATAAATCCCTTTTAGGCAAATCCCCGCCTTATCTTAGCTCATTGGTCACCATAGCAACACCCACCCGTAGTATGCGTTCCAGCAGGTATATCTCACTGGTCATCCCCAAAGCCAACACCTCCTTTGGTCGCCATTCCTTCCAGTTCTCTGCTGCAAATAACTGGAACGAACTGCAAAAATCTCTGAAGCTGAAGACACTTATCTCCCTCACTATCTTTAAGCATCAGTTGTCAGAGCAGCTTACCGATCACTGCACCTGTACACAGCCCATCTGTAATTAGCCCACCCAACTACCTCATCCCCATATTGTTATTTACATTGTTATTTATTTTGCTCATTTGCACCACAGTATCTCTATTTGCACATCATCTTCTGCACATCTATCACTCCAGTGTTAATAATAAATTATATAATTGTAATTATTTTGCACTATGGCCTATTTATTGCCTTACCTCCATAACTTACTATATTTGCACACACTGTATATAGATTTTCTATTGTGTTATTGACTGTACGTTTTGTTTATTCCATATGTAACTCTGTGTTGTTGTTGTTTTTTCCGCACTGCTTTGCTTTATCTTGGCCAGGTCACAGTTGTAAATGGGAAGTTGTTCTCAACTGGCTTACCTGATTAAATAAAGGTGAAATAAATAAAATAAAAACGGGCAAAACATTTTAGAGGTCCCATTTCTGGCAGTGGAGAGAAAAATGTGCAGTTTTAAAGCACATTTTCTGCAATTCTACACATTTTGCTATGGGGCTAATTGTGTGACTGTCAGTGACTGACATAACAGGAGGAAAACTGCTGATGCACTACCAAATTTCAAAACTGCAACTACCATTCCGGACGCACCGGTAGGATTGTCGAGCATCTTGTACTTAGCACCTCTGAACAGAGTGCCGGTTGTAATTTGCAAACTGAGTGCAAGCCGATTCTAAATGTAAAAAAGCGCGGGGAAATTACGGCTGTCAGTCTCCCACCGGCAGGTTCAACAAGCGAACGAATAGCGAACAAACGGCAGACCATCAATCGGTGCGATGTGTTTTCTCCTTAAGTCTCAACAGTAAGTTGAGACACCGACTGAGTTCCCGGTGACCAGAGACGTATCTCTGGACAAGAGCTCTTTTGGCTTTACCTGAGGATAGTCTGGGCAGCCTGCTCTGGGTTTCACACACACTGGCACAGGTCACAAGGGGCTCAGACAGAGATTGGACAGGCTGCAGGAAGGCCACAGTGGGATAAGGCACTGATTGGACAAGGGTCACAGTGGTGTCGGATAACGAGGAGTTGGCCAGGCCTGGTTGGCTGCAGGGATGGTATTTTGAGCCAGATGGTCCTCTCCACCGGGGTAATGGGGAGGGTGACACCTTCTCACTAGAGGAACTGGGAGCACTGGGAGGGCTGAGGGAGTGTTGGGCCGATGGGGACTTGGGAAGGAGGTGGAGGATGGAGGAGAAGAAGGAGGAGGAATCGAGGAGGGGGAACGTTCCAATACCACTGTCCAACGTTCGCATCTTGCAGCCGGAGCCTGAGGCACAAGGAAAAAACATGATGGGGCTTGGGGATGCAGGAATTACACACAACAAAAGGAAAGACATAAACAGAATTACATGTTTTCATATAATTGGTTAAATAGCTATCAACAAGTCAAGCATAGGCCTACTGTATTGCATCAAATAAAAATGAGATACAATCACACTGCAAAAAATAATTGTCTTTGGGTCATATTAATACATACTATGGCATGTGTTATTTATGCCCTATGAATAATGATAACGACCTCATGTTATGACTAGTATAACATAAAATCTATGAATTAATGGGTTTATAATAGCATTGGGAGTATGTCTCCACAACTTGAAATACAACATTATCCTCAACATGATCAATTATTTTCTCTCCAGCCGGGTTTGATTGTCTGTTTTCTCCTTGTCCGCTGTCCTATCTCGGCCACATTATGTTGTGCATGAGAGAGTCTAAACCAGCTGCGACTGGCTGATGACACCCAGGCCGCCTATGAGGTCATTTCAGTGCATTAATGCAACAGATGGTCTGGTTTTTTCGTTCTACGACACTCGGCAAAGGTCCTCTCTAAGAGCCAAGCCAGATGGATGGTAGTTACAAACCATCCAATTACATGCTGGCTAATGACTCCTTGCTAATTAGCACATAAAACCATGGTTGCCACCAGAGAGAATGGGCTTCACCAAAACTGAGAGGAATCGTGGTGGAAAAAGCTTAGGGAAAATTAGGCACTTTTGAGACCAATTGAGATTTTGATTTAGTGACAGTGTGTTAAATGAAGTGCATGTATGATATTGTACAGTTGGTGACAAAGCGATTGCTAATTAATTACTGTTCATGCAGTATTGAATACATATCTATTTAAACTGTAATACAACTGTGCACATCATATAGTATGCTGGCCTACACAATTTTTGAAATATTTAATGTATAAAATAATTAAAGTACTGTAATGACCGCTGTCAATTTGCATTCTCACACTTCATGCTTTGATACAGTTACAGATCTTATGTAAACTTTTTGAAAGAATTGAAAATAAAAAATGGATCATTTTATTCCTGCTGTTATCATGAAACAGAAAACCTGATCAAGCTGATAGCGTATCTGAAAAAGTTTCACATGTCCTTCCTGGCACAGACAAACACAGCTCAGAACAAGATATCCTAAATTCAAACCATCAAAGTCCCTGTCTCCTTGTCATGCTTCTTTATCAACAGAAAATAAAATACTGGCTTCTCTTCAGCGATCTAGAGAAAAGCTTGTCTCAAAACAGGTGGGCTGCTAACTGACAACTTCACTGATAATTGGATGTCTTCATTCAATTTGTGTTTTAATTATACATCAAGAATAAACATAAAAGATTCAGGGGGTCAGTTTCAAATTGTGACAAATCTGTGACAAACAGCTCTAAAAATAAATAACAACAACGATGGAATAGCTCTTACTTTCCTGTCACACAAACAGGAGTAACTAATAGGATTAACGAATTAAGGCAAGAGCACGATACAGATCGCAGACATTATTGATTTGTGTTCTTGAAGGAAAAACTTAACAAGGACCTCTGTGACACTTCCTTGCATGGGAAGGCAGCATCAGAGAGGTTGACCATTGATTGCCCTCAACAAGCCCTTGGCACTAGCTAAGGATCCTCTCCTTTCAATTTGCCTGAAGGAATGGAAAGATACCGAACAAGGACTAACAAGCTAACACCTACAAAGTTCAGTGGCTACAAACAACCGAAGATGCACAAATGGAACAGTATGAAAATCAAAACTCTTTAAAGGTCAACTGTATATTCAATTTCATAAAGTCATACAGAAGTGTCCTTGTGTGTAAATATTCATGAGAAGGAATAAAGTAGTATTTATGGCAGGATGTTTACAGTTCATCCATATTCAAGCATTAAAAATAGGTTCAATGCACAGCAGCAGAGTTCAAAGTATTAGTCTAACACTGTGTACACGACCAATAAACGTTGATTTGATTTATCAACTTTTCATCAATGTGGCTCGGTGGTTGAATAACATTTTTATATAACATAATCAACATAGTTTAAACGCAGATTTTAAGCACACAGGTTTCAAGGTTTGCTAGGGGTTGATAGGGGTAGGGGTTCTTGGCCAGAAAAGTTAGATAATCACTTCGGTAAAGACCAAAGATCTTTATAAGTCTATTTATGAATTCAAAGGAGACAAGATAAATGTAGAAATTAGAGACATTTGCTTAGTTGGCGGAGTATAGAAATGTCACTGGTGATTTGGGGAGGGTTGTGTTGGTTTTGGGGGGCACAGGGGAGGGTAGTGCGTTTTCCCTGGTTTACATTAGCTCTTCTGATCATATTTTAAAGGGCTTGACTTACTTTTGATATTACAGTAACCAAATAGGGTTATCTATTACCTTGTCACAACACAACTGATTGGCTCAAACACATTTAGAAGGAAAGATATTCCACAAATTAACTTTTAAGAAGGCACACCTGTTAATTGAAATGCATTCCAGGTGACTACCTCATGAAGCTGGTTGAGAGAATGCCAAGAGTGTGCGCTGATGAAAAAAATATTCAATTTTATTTGGGCCAATTTATTAATGAATATGAATTCGGAGGACAGAAATTATTAAATATTAAAGCATTAGACCTATCACTAACAGCTTCAGTCATACAAAAATTATATTTAAATCCGAACTGGTTCTCTAGCAAATTAGTAAGACTGTCTCACCCCATGTTCAAGAATGGCCTTTTTCACTTTATTCAGATTACAACATCTCACTTTCAGTTATTTGAAAAGGAAATCATCTCCCAAATATCACTATTTCTAAAACAAGCCATAGAAAGTTGGTTGCAATTTCAATGTAATCCTCCAGAAACGACAGAACAAATAATGCAACAAATATTGTGGTTAAACTCAAATATACAAATTGATTAAAAAAAACTATTATTTTTTGAAAAAATGTTTTAAAAAGGTATGATCTTCTTAAATTATATCATAGGTAGGACTGGTGGAGTTATGTCGCACATGCAGCTAACAAAATATATGGAAATGTCTGCTCTACCCAAAATTACAACCAAATAATTGCAGCATTACCACAAAAATGGAAAGTGGAAGGGGGATAAAGTAAGGAACTTGTCTGTCGGCCCTGCATTAAAGAACATAATTGGTTAAAGAAAATTGTGATAAATAAAAAAGTATACCAGTTTTATTTAAGGACCAAAGGATTGACAGCCGTCCCATATAGATTGCAAAATAGTTGGGAAGAGATTTTGGACGTACCGATTCCATGGCATAGTGTTTATGAACTGATACGCAAAACGATGTCGGATTCAAAACTTAGAACTTTTCAATTGAAATTATAAAAAATTCTTGCTACCAATAGAATGTTATTTATATGGGGGATACAATCTTCCCAGCTCTGCAGATTTTGCTGCGAAGAGACAGAATCATTAGATCATTTGTTTTGGTACTGTCCATTTGTAGCTTGTTTTTGGACACAGGTCCAGGAATAGCTAAAGGATTGCAATATTTACCTGGAGCTAACCCTGCAGATAGCACTACTGGGTGATCTGAAAAGTCATTGTAAATCGATCAATAATCTAATAATATTTTTAGCAAAAATGTTTATTTTCAATTTACAATCTGTAGAAACATTGAGAATAGAAGGGTTCAGAACTTGTGTAAAACATCGCACTACAGTTGAAAAATATATGACAAATAGAAATCCAATATGGATGGTGTTAAGAGATTGATGGGTGGTCTTGAATGGAGTTGAAGGATGGGACTAATAACAACTAACAACAACTAATAACAACAAGATAACTAATGTAAAGCATACTGTGTCCATAATAAGTATATAGGTTATAGGTTGAGAGCTTTCGTGAAAGAGCACAGTTAGAAAGATATGGCATATAGAAGCAAACCGAAATGATCGGAGATGTTGATGGTAGAGGCAGTTCAGGAGTAAAAACAAACAACATGGAAGTAGAGGCCTAAACATTGTTGTTCACTAGTTTACTCCAATTAGGGAAGGGTTGGTGGGGTTGGAAAGTAATAAAGGGAAATATATTTTTTTAAAGGATATGTCTATATATGTATGTATATGTATTTATTTGTATGTATGTGTATATATATATTTGTGAGAAAAAAATTACATATGGGGGATTGGAAGTGATGCAGACAATTACATTGAAAAAGGTAAAGGGTGGCTATTTGAAGAATTTGTTTCACACTTATTTGGTTTCTAAATGATTCCATATGTGTTATTTCATAGTTTTGATGTCTTCACTATTTTTCTACAATGTAGAAAATAGTAAAAATAAAGAAAAACCCTTGAATGAGTAGGTGTTCTAAAACTTTTGACCGGTAGGGTATATACATATACAGTTGAAGTCGGAAGTTTACATACACCTTAGCCAAATTCATTTAAACTCAGTTTTTCACAATTCCGGACATTTAATCCTAGTAAAAATTCCCTGTCTCAGGTCAGTTAGGATCACCACTTTATTTTAAGAATGTGAAATGTCAGAATAATAGTAGAGAGAATTATTTATTTCAGCTTTTATTTCTTTCATCACATTCCAAGTGGGTCAGAAGTTTACATACACTCAATTAGTATTTGGCAGCATTGCCTTTAAATTGTTTACTTGGGTCAAACATTTCGGGTAGCCTTCCACAAGCTTCCCACAATAAGTTGGGTGAATTTTGGCCCATTCCTCCTGACAGAGCTGGTGTAACTGAGTCAGGTTTGTAGGCCTCCTTGCGCGCACATGCTTTTTCAGTTCTGCCCACACATTTTCTATAGGATTGAGGTCATGGCTTTGTGATGGCCACTCCAATCCATTTACTTTGTTGTCCATTTTGCCACAACTTTGGAAGTATGCTTGGGGTCATTGTCCATTTGGAAGACCTATTTGCGACCAAGCTTTAACTTCCTGACTGATGTCTTGAGATGTTGCTTCAATATATCCACATAATTTTCCTTCCTCATGATGCCATCTATTTTGTGAAGTGCACCAGACCCTCCTGCAGCAAAGCACCCCCACAGCATGATGCTGCCACCCCCGTGCTTCACGGTTGGGATGGTGTTCTTCGGCTTGCAAGCATTCCCCTTTTTCCTCCAAACATAACGATGGTCATTATGGCCAAACAATTCTATTTTCATCAGACCAGAGTACATTTCTCCAAAAAGTACAATCTTAGTCCCCATTGCAAACCTTTTTTATGGCGGTTTTGGAGCAGTGGCTTCTTCCTTGCTGAGTGGCTTTTCAGGTTATGTCGATATAAGACTCGTTTTACTGTGGATATAGATACTTTTGTACCTGTTTTCTCCAGCATCTTCACAAGGTCCTTTGCTGTTGTTCTGGGATTGATTTGCCCTTTTCGCACCAAAGTATGTTCATCTCTAGGAGACAGAACGCGTCTCTTCCTGAGCGGTATGACGGCTGCGTGGTCCCATGGTGTTTATACTTGTGTACTATTGTTTGTACAGATGAACGTGGTACCTTCAGGCGTTTGGAAATTTCTCCCAAGGATGAACCAGACATGTGGAGGTCTACAATTTTTTTTTATGAGGTCTTGGCTGATTTCTTTTGATTTTCCCATGATGTCAAGCAAAGAGGCACAGAGTTTGAAGGTAGGCCTTGAAATACATCCACAGGTACACCTCCAATTGACTCAAATTATGTCAATTAGCCTATCAGAAGCTTCTAAAGTCGTGAAGAGGGCACAACAAAGCCTATTCCCCCTCAGGAGACTAAAAAGATTTGGCATGGGTCCTCAGATCCTCAAAAAATTCTACAGCTGCACCATCGAGAGCATCCTGACTGGTTGCATCACCGCCTGGTATGGCAACTGCTTGGCCTCTGACCGCAAGGCACTACAGAGGGTAGTGCGTACGGCCCAGTACATCACTGGGGAAAAGCTCCCTGCCATCCAGGACCTCTATACCAGGCGGTGTCAGAGGAAGGCCCTCAAAATTGTCAAAGACTCCAGCCACCCTAGTCATAGACTGTTCTCTCTGCTACCGCACGGCAAGCGGTACCGGAGTGCCAAGTCTAGGTCCAAAAGACTTCCCAACAGCTTCTACCCCCAAGCCATAAGACTCCTGAACAGCTAATCATGGCTACCCGGACTATTTGCACTGCCCCCCCACCCCATCCTTTTTACGCTGCTGCTACTCTGTTAAGTATTTATGCATAGTCACTTTAACTCTACCCACATGTACATATTACCTCAACTACCTCAACTAGCCGGTGCCCCCGCACATTGACTCTGCAACGGTACCCCCCTGTATATATAGCCTCCCTACTGTCACTTTATTTTACTGTATATATAGCCTCCCTACTGTCACTTTATTTTACTTCTGCTCTTTTTTTCTCAACACTTTTTTGTTGTTGTTGTTTTATTCTTACTTTTTTTTTGTTTAAAATAAATGCACTGTTGGTTAAGGGCTGTAAGTAAGCATTTCACTGCAATGTCTGCACCTGTTGTATTCGGCGCATGTGACCAATACAATTTGATTTGATTTGATTTGATTTGATTTAAAGCCATGACATCATTTTCTGGAATTTTCCAAGCTGTTTAATGGCACAGTCAACTTAGTGTTTGTAAACTTCTGACCCATTGGAATTGTGATACAGTGAATTATACGTGAAATTATTTGTCTGTAAACAATTGTTGGAAAAATTACTTGTGTCATGCACAAAGTAGGTGTCCTAACCGACTTGCCAAAACTATAGTTTGTTAACAAGACATTTGTGGAGTGGTTGAAAAACAAGTTTTAATGACTCCAACCTAAGTGTATGTAAACTTCCGACTTCAACTGTATATGTACTATGTATCATACAGTGGACACCTAAGCCTATAGGCCTTTGCATGCATTGCCCTGATACATTTAGTGCTTAAATCTCTGACAGCTGAACCGAGGTGGACAATTATTTGGGAAAGTAGCCATAAAGTTTTGCATATGCTATGAATCGAATCACAGAGCTGTGCCAAGCAGGAGCGGCATACTCCGGGGTGGGCCGGTGTAACCGGTGTAGCTGGTGTAAATGGTCACCAGGTCTTCCTGTGGCACATGGAACCTATTAAGGCAGCGAGGAGAAAATGTTTTCTGTTGCTCTTGGTTACCATAGTAGCAACCTGCTCACCTCATTGTAAGTCCTTCTGTACCATTACCCCTAAAATCTTCATACTATCACACACTTTGAGATGCTGGCCCTCGATCCAGTGAGGGCATGGGACAGGTGGATTTCTTGTGAAGGTCACTTTGCACTTGACAGTTGAAGTTGTTCAGGGCCTGCTATAGTGTGCTGATGTTTCCTGTTGTACACGTGTGTACACGTTTTAACCAGATTTAGATCGTAAACATATTTCCACCTATTGTCTACATCCCGGGCTGCACTGTCTATGATTGCAAGGATGATGAGAGGGCCAAGAAGAGTTCCTCGAGCCACACCGTCAGCTCCTGCCAGTATGAGAGGCTGTCTTAGTAGTGTACCTGTTGTTTGCGGCCGGTCACAAAACTGCAGAGCTATGCTGTGAGGGCCGGTCTGACACCCAGTTAGATTAGGCGTTCAATGGTTATGGTGTAGTCAATTTTGTCAAAGGCCTTGGAGAAGTCAGTGGTGATGAGGGTGGTTATGATGGGTGGGATGTCTGATTGCTTGCATAAACAGTCCAGGAGGCTAACAAGTGTGTGGGTAGATGATCTTTCTGGTCTACTTCCAAACTCTCTGGGTTCTATGTTGGGTGTCATATCTTCCTTCATCCAGGTGGCAGTGAAGCTCTCAGCAACCTTTGATAGTTATGGTGTCAGGGATATTGGCTGTAGCTAGTCGACTGATGGAGGGTGGGTTTGGGGTTGGCTTCTTTCCACTGGTAGGGGAATTCACCTTGCTGGAATGAAGTATTGAGGATGTGGGTTGACTCAACTCACAGACAAATTAAGGTAGGATTCGCTGTGGCACACCGTCGGGGCTGGGGGATTTGTTGGTTTTGATCACACACAGCTTGTCATACACCTCCCAGGGTTTCATTTCCGGGAGAGGCTTCAGGGCAGGTAGGAAGGCTGGGAGGGTTGTTGTGTCCAGGGGGGTTAGTGGTTGGCTGACCTGAGAAAACCGGTTGTTAATTTCATTTGCTATTCCAGGTTTGTTGTTTTGATCATAGCCAGGAATATATTGATTTTCAGATTAGCCTTTTTCATTCCAGCCATGGTTTGCACCTGTCTGTGCCACTGTTTTGGGTTTTCTTTTTTAAGATGAGAAATGTGGTTAGAATAAAATGTCTGTTTTGCATGACAGATGGATTTCTGAATGTGGAAAGTGTAGAATTCTTTCCACGCCCATATTCCTTTTGATAAGGAGTCATCATGTTCTTGATATCAGCTGTCATCCAGGGTCTGTCAGTAGAGTGCCAATATGATTATAATAATAATAATAATAACAATAATAATAATAATATGCAAACCATAATGTAAGATATGCTGATTTCAAAGCTTATTGTCACCAAAAACGTTATTAATTCACTTAATTGTCTTTCCCTCACGTCCAAATATACTTTCCCCTTTTGTCTGTGTCACATCTTCTCCCCTGACCCTCACCTAACTGAACTCAACTGTGTGGGTATGTGCCTGGTCATGAATGATGTCATTACTTGGTTAAAGAGACAGCGCACACTTTTATAAAAGAAGAGATTGCTACTTCTATGCAAATATTCTTGATCAGTACAATAAAATTAATCCCAAATGGATTTCAGGAAATCAGCGAATGCATGCACATACTCTGTCACCTGTATTGTGAATAGGCTTAGTCTACATCTTGATTTACCCAGTTTATGAATAGAGATTTACCATTCAAATACATGATTACCATTATATTTTTATGCAGTTACATTGGTAAAAACAAAGTCAAATGAATTGCATGATTGTATAATTGATTCATTAATGCATACGTGGCTGTCTCTGAAAAATGTTGACATCAAATTTGAAATGTAATGATTGAACTCAAAAGATGCCCAACGATTGAACCGAGCAGTAGCTGAGTTTATCTGTCTGGATCAACCCACTGGGCACAGATGTCCATTCAATGTCTATTCCACATTGGTTCAATGTAATTTTATTGAAATTACATGGAAACAACGTTGATTCAACCAGTGGATACCAAGTGGGAAGTGTTATTCTGTGACTTAGCTAATACGCCTTTTTTGCTGTTGCATCAATTTGGTATCGTTTTGGTATCGAGTATCGTGAGTACTAAACCTTCGGTATCGAAGTAAAAAATTCCATGTGGTAAATTAGTTAATAGACCAAAAAGAAAGAGAGTTCCAAACCTCTCTGCCAATAACAGCTAATTTTCCGTTTTCCCCTCCCCACTCAAACCACTCCCAGAAAATCCTAGCAAGATTCTTGCTTGAGAAATTGCTATTTGCTAAGAAGCCATTTTTGTTTCTTTTTGACCATTTTAAATGAAAACAATCACAGTAAGGTACTTCATTGTTACCCAGAAATTATTTGATATTGAGATAAAAACGGCTGCATTGGACGTTTACAAAAGCAACATTTTCTCTACATTTCTTTGCCCCATGGCAAAATGTGTAGTATTGCAGGAAATTAACTTTAATACTTACATTTTTCTCTCCACCATCAAGAGGGAGTTGACTGAAATGTTTTGCCCGCTAGGTGGGGGGCCTTCTAACCAAATCTCGCTTAGGGCCCCCAAAAGGGGGCATGTTTTTATGAGCTACGGTTCCAGGAAAACACTGAATTTCTCATTTGGGTCCCAGGCCGTATGTGAAGGCTTCATTAGGGGTGAGACCAATGCTAGAAGGTTAACCATCTGCTAATTTTTTATTCACTGGAAATCGTGTTACTTATTAATGTCTATTTAACTTATTTCAAGGTTTTCAAATGGTTGAGGGAGGGCACTTGACAGGTGAATGTAACATGGCTGTGGGATAGACAGTCAAATTGTTCTCACAGGCTCTTTAAAGAAGATTTTGAAAGGGAAAACCCAACCAATGTTGAAAATAACCAATCTTATCATCCACTCCAAACTATTGTTACCTTAGACATGTTATTAAACTGAACAAAAAATATAAACGCAACATGTAAAGTGTTGGTCCCATGCTTCATGAGCTGAAATAAAATATCCCAGAAATGTTCCATATGCACAAAAAGCTTATTTAGCTCAAATCTTGGCCACAAATTTGTTTAGATCCTGTTAATGAGCATTTCTCCTTTGCCAAGATAATCCATCCACCTGACAGGTGTGGCATATCAAGAAGCTGATTAAACAGCATGATCATTACACAGGTGAACCTTGTGATGGGGACAATAAAAGGCCACTCTGAAATGTGCAGTTTTGTCACACAACACAATGCCACAGATGTGTCAAGTTCTGAGGGAGAGCGCAATTGGCATGCTGATTGCAGGAATGTCCACCAGAGCTATTGCCAGAGAATTGAATGCTAATTTTGCTAACAATGTCGTTATAGAGAATTTGGCAGTAGGTCCAACTGGCCTCACAACCACAGACAACATGTAACCACGCCAGCCCAGGACCTCCTCATCCGGCTTCTTCACCTGTGGGATCGCCTGAGACCAGCCACCCAGACAGCTGATGAAACTGTGGGTTTACACAACCGAATAATTTCTGCACAAACTGTCAGAAACCGTCTCAGGGAAGCTCACCGGCGTACTCGTCGTCCTCACCAGGGTCTTGACCTGACTGCAGTTCGGCGTCGTAACCGACTTCAGTAGGCAAATGCTCACCTTCGATGGCCACTGGCACGCTGGAGAAGTGTGCTCTTCACAGATGAATCCCGGTTTCAACTGTACTGGGCAGATGGCAGACCGCATTTATGGCGTCGTGTGGGCGAGCGGTTTGCTGATGTCAACGTTGTGAACAGAGGGCCCCATGGTTGCGGTGGGGTTATGTTATGGGCAGGCATAAGCTATGGACAATGACAACAATTGCATTTTATCTATGTTAATTTGAATGCACAGAGATACCATGACAAGATCATGTGGCCCATTGTAGTGCCATTCATCCGCCACCATCACCTCATGTTTCAGCATGGTAATACACGGCCCCATGTCGCAAAGATCTGTACACAATTCCTGGAAGCTGAAAATGTCCCAGTTCTTCCATGGCCTGAATACTCACCAGACATGTCACCTTTTGAGCATGTTTGGGACATGGGGAGGTGCATTATCCAGCAACTTCGCACAGCCATTGAAGAGCAGTGGGACAACATTCCACAGGCCACAATCAACAGCCTGATCAACTCTATGCGAAGGAGATGTGTCGTGCTGCATGAGGCAAATGGTGGTCACACCAGATACTGACTGGCTTTCTGATCCACACCCCTACCTTTTTTGTAAGGTATCTGTAACCAACAGTTGTACAGTACCAGTCAAAAGTTTGGACACACCTACTCATTCAAGGGTTTTTCTTTATTTTTACTATTTTCTATATTGTAGAATAATAGTGAAGACATCAAAACTATGAAATAACACATATGGAATCATGTAGTAACCAAAAAAGTGTCAAACAAATCAAAATATATTTTATATTTGAGATTCTTCAAAGTAGAATTCAAGGCACTCTTAACCAGCATGGCTACCACAGCATTCTGCAGCGATACGCCATTTCATCTGGTTTGCGCTTAGTGGGACTATAATTTGTTTGTCAACAGGACAATGACCCAAAACACACATCCAGGCTGTGTAAGGGATATTTGACCAAGAAGGAGAGTGATGGAGTGCTGCGTCAGATGACCTGGCCTCCACAATCACCCGACCTCAACCCAATTGAGATGGTTTCGGATTAGTTGGACCGCAGAGTGAAGGAAAAGCAGCCAACAAGTGCTCAGCATATGTGGGAACTCCTTTAAGACAGTTGGAAAAGCATTCCTCATGAAGATGGTTGAGAGAATGCCAAGAGTGTGCAAAGCTGTCATCAAGGCAAAGGGTGGCTACTTTGAAGAATCTCAAATATAAAATATATTTTCATTTGTTTAACACTTTTTGGGTTAGTACATGATTCCATATGTGTTATTTCAGAGTGTTGAAGTCTTCACTATTATTCTACAATGTAGAAAATTGCAAAAATAAAGAAAAACCCTGGAGTGAGTAGGTGTGTCCAAACTTTTGACTGGTACTGTATATCTGTATTCCCACTCATGTGAAATCCATAGATTATAGCCTAATGAATGTCTTTCAATTGACTGATTTCCTTATGAACTCAGTAAAGTCTTTGAAATTGTTGCATGTTGCGTTTATATTTTTGTTCAGTGTAGTTTAAGAATTGTTTTCCTTTGTTTGACTAAATGCATTTTTTACATGCTAATTTTACAGATGTCTTTGGCAGACCTATTTAACAAGTATATTATTTCAAATATCCAAATATTTTACGTGCATCAGCATATTGTCCTTAAATGGTACAAGTCAAATTGCTAAAATATACTGAGTGACATTTAGACCTCCACTCACTTGGAAGTTGCCTCTAGGTACCTTTAAATTGGATAAATTGCATTACTTCTTAGACTCACGCAGAGTTGAAACAATTTTAGCATGCTTGGCTGTGGCTTTGATACTATCTAAATAATCCTTAATGAGAGAAAGACCGAACACACTGTGCTTCAGTATTTCTCTGTGAAGTTAAATGCATAAAATGGAACGTTAACTCTGGGTGAGGGGGTGTCACGTACAGTCAAAACACAGTGTTTGCTCTCAACCTTGCTATTTCAACTGCGATCCCATCCCTTTCACTCCGGTTCATAGGTTAAAATGACATGACAGAAAAGAGGTAAAGGGGCTATTAAGGAAATCTGCCAACATTACCAGTGCTTGAGTAATTCGAAGGATGAGAAATGAAAATGTACTCAGGACCAGGTTTGAAGCATAGAATTAGTCATTAGAATTCTAATTTCATAGGATCTTGAAGATCACTGCATTGGGGTTAAAACAGAGGGTAAAATGGGCCTTGACTGATGAGAGTGCACTTGTGTAGATCTGATAGGATTGGATGGTGGAGCTATTACCATAAAACAGCTACCCAATTCTCACAAATCTACATGAAGTTCCTATGGGTAGGAGCAAGGGGTTGCTTTTCGACAGGGCCCATCTATCAAGTTCAATACAAATAGTTTTCTTAATTCCCTTACCAATCAAGTGATCTTCACTGGGGCTCTTCAATGTAGCTCCTTTGTCGTTATCAGCCCTGTTCATCCTCTGTGTTTTTGTCTGTTTGTGGTAGCAAGAAGAAAAAATAATTATACATGAAAGGAACAGGGGACTATATTGGGATATGTGAATTGTAAAGCAATAGATGAGTTGCCTATACTTGTGATTACATGGTTTATATTTAATTTTAATCTACCATGATGGTTTGAATCTATGATTATAGAGTGGTATGAATCTATTCCTTAAAAGGCAGAGAGTCCCTGATTGACTGACTAAATGTTCCTCTTTCATGCAATCCTCTATGTTAAGACATGATTTCAGTTCTTTGTAAAGCACAATCTCACAAAAGTTTGTGAACCAGCAAGAAGTCAATTTGGCCAGTTGACAACTTGATAGTTTTGACTTATTTTCACCCCTGGTAATGTAATTGAACAACGGCTGTCTTAAGTTTGGTGGGAAAATCTCTGATAGGCCTATAATAAACTGTAATTCAATTGCCATTTTAGCTGTCTAGACTATCTGATCATTTATCCATGCAACAGGTAAACAATATTTATCTGAATCACATCAGGACAATGATGGACTGTCACCTGAAAATACTTCCAAGCAATTTTTATTCTATTGATCACTCTATTATCAAGACTGCTTGTGAATGTTTGTACAAATCAAAAATAGTCCATAGATTTTCCTCAGTATCTACACTGAACAAAAATATAAACGCAACATGCAACAATTTCAAAGATTTTACTGAGTTACACTTTATAAGGAAATCAGTCAATTGAAATAAATTCATTAGTCCCTAATCTATGGATTTCACAGGACTGGGAATACAGATATGCATCTGTTGGTCAGAGATATCTTTAAAAGAAAAAAGGAGGGTTGTGGATCAGAAAACCAGTCAGTATATGGTGTGACCACCATTTGCCTCATGCAGTGCGACACATCTCCTTTACATAGAGTTGATCGGGCTGTTGATTGTGGCCTATGGAATGTTGTCCCACTGTTCTTCAATTGCTGTATATTGGCAGGAACTGGAACATACTTTGGTACACGTTGATCCAGAGCATCCCAAACCTGCTCAATGGGTGACATGTCTGGTGAGTAGGCAGGCCATGGAAGAACTGGGACATTATCAGCTTCCAGGAATTGTATACAGATCCTTGCGACATGGGGCCGTGCATTATCATGCTGAAAATTGCCATCGATAAATGCAATTGTGTTCGTTGTCCATAGCTTGTGCCTGCCCATACCAAAACCCCACTGCCACCATGGGGCACTCTGTTCACAACGTTGACATCAGCAAACTGCTCGCCCACACATTCCCGTACACGTGGTCTGCGGTTGTGAGGCTGGTTGGATATACTGCCAAATTCTCTAAAACAACGTTGGAGGCATGGCAACAGCTGGCAACAGCTCTGGTGGACATTCATGCAATCAGCATGACAATTGCATGCTCGCTCAAAACTGTAGCATTGTGTTATGTGACAGAAATGCACATTTTAGAGTGGCCTTTTATTGTCCCCAGCACAAGCTGCACCTGTGTAATGATAATGCTGTTTAATCAGCTTCTTGATATGCCACACCTCTCAGGTGGATGGATTATCTTGGCAAAGGAGAAATGCTCACTAACAGGGATGTAAACAAATTTGTGCACAAAAGTTGAGAGAAATAAGCTTTTTGTGTGTATGGAACATTTCAGCTCATGAAACATGAGACCAACACTTTAAATGTTGAGTTTATGTTTTTTGTTCAGTGTAGATTAAGTATCTCCAGTATCTCATCCATGTTAGTGTGCATGTGAGCATGTGTTGGAGTGATCAATACCACAGGAGGTCAAATTAAATAAAATCATATTTTATTTGTCGCATGCGCCGAATACAACAGATATAGACCTTACCGTGAAATGCTTACTTACAAGACCTTAACCAACAATGCAGTTAAGAGTTAAGAAAAATATTTACTAAGTAAACTAAAGTAAAAAATAAAAGAGCAACAATAAAATAACAATAACAAGCCTATATACAGGGGTTACCAGTACCGAGTCAATGTGTGGTGGTACAGGTTTGTCGAGGTAATTGAGGTAATATGTACATGTAGGTAGGGGTAAAGTGACTATGCATAGATAATAAACAGCGAGTAGCAGCAGCGTAAAAAAAAAGACTTGGCACTCCGGTACCGCTTGCCGTGCGGTAGCAGAGAGAACAGTCTATGACTAGGGTGGCTGGAGTCTTTGACAATTTATAGGGCCTTCCTCTGACACTGCCTGGTATAGAGGTCCTGGATGGCAGGAAGCTTGGCCTCAGTGATGTACTGGGCCGTACGCGCTACCCTCTGTAGCGCCTTGCGGTCGGAGGCCGAGCAGTTGCCACACCAGGCGGTGATGCAACCAGTCAGGATGCTCTCGATGGTGCAGCTGTGGAACCTTTTGAGGATCTGAGGACCCATGCCAAATCTTTTCAGTCTCCTGAGGGGAATAGGCGTTGTTGTGCCCTCTTCTCAACTGTCTTTGTGTGTTTGGACCATGATAGTTTGTTGGTGATGTGGACACCAATTAACTTAAAGCTCTCAACCTGCTCCACTACAGCCCCGTTGACGAGAATGTGGCATGCTCGGTCCTCCTTTTCCTGTAGTCCACGATCATCTCCTTTGTCTTGGTCATGTTGAGGGAGAGGTTGTTGTCCTGGCACCACACTGCCAGGTCTCTGACCTCCTCCCTATAGTCTGTCTCATCGTTGTCGGTGATCAGGCCTACCACCATTGTGTTGTTTGCAAACTTAATGATGGTGTTGGAGTCGTGCTTGGCCACGCAATCATGGGTAAACAGGGAGTACAGGAAGGGACTAAGCACGCACCCATGAGGGGCCCTTGTGTTGAGGATCAGTTTGGCAGATGTGTTGCTGCCTACTCTTACCACCTGGGGGCGGTCCGTCAGGAAGTCCAGCATCGAGTTGCAGAGGAAGGTGTTTAGTCCCAGGGTCTTTAGCTTAGTGATGAGCTTTGAGGGCACTATGGTGTTGAACGCTGAACTGTAGTCAATGAACAGCATTCTCACGTAGGTGTTTCTTTAGTCCAGGTGGGATAAGGTCAGTGTTGAGTGCAATAGAGATTGTATCATCTGTGGATCTGTTGGGGCGGTACGCAAATTGGAATGGGTTACTGGGATGATGATGTTGATGTGAGCCATGAACAGCCTTTCAAAGCGCTTCATGGCTACAGACGTGAGTGCTACGGGTCGGTAGTCATTTAGACAGGTTATCTTGGTGTTCTTGGGCACAGGGACTATGGTGGTCTGCTTGAAACGTGTAGGTATTATAGACTCGGCCAGGGAGAGGTTGAAAATATCAGTGAAGACACTTGCCAGTTGGTAAGCGCATGCTCGGAGTACAGATCCTCGTAATCCGTCTGGCCCTGTGGTCTTGTGAATGTTGACCTGTTTAAAGGTCTTACATCGGCTACGGTGAGCGTGATCACAGAGTCGTCCGGAACAGCTGGTGCTCTAATGCATGCTTCAGTGTTGCTTGCCTCGAAGCGAGCATAGAAGTAATTTAGCTTGTCTGGTAGGCTTGTGTCACCCTTTAGCTCAATGCGGATGTTGCCTGGACCTCCTGTAGCTCAGTTGGTAGAGCATGGCACTTGCAACGCAAGGGTTGTGGGTTCGATTCCCACGGGGGGCCAGTATGAAAAATGTATCCACTCACTAATTGGAAGTCGTTCTGGATAAGAGCATCTGCTAAATTATAAAATGTCAATTGGATCACTAAAAAATATAACTTTAAACCCCCGTGTAGCTCAGTTGTAGAGCATGGCGCTTGCAACGGCAGGGTTGTGGGTTCGTTTCCCACGGGGGCCAGTATGAAAAATGTATGCACTCACTAACTGTAAGTCGCTCTGGATAAGAGCGTCTGCTAAATGACTAAAATGTAATCCATGGCTTCTGGTTGGGGTATGTATGTACAGTCACTGCGGGGACAATGACATCGATGCACTTATTGATGAAGCCGGTGACTGATGTGGTATACTCCTCAATGCCATCGGATGAGTCCCAGAACATATTCCAGTTTGTGCTAGCAAAACAGTCCTGTAGCTTAGTATCTGGGTCATCTGACACCTTCTGTATTGAGTGAGTCACTGGTACTTCCTGCTTTAGTTTTTGCTTGTAAGCAGGAATCAGGAGGATAGAATTATGGTCAGATTTGCCAAATGGAGGGCGAGGGAGAGCTTTTTACGCGTCTCTGTGTGTGGAGTAAAGGTGGTCTAGAGTTTTTTTTAAATCTGGTTGCATATGTAACATGCTGTTAGAAATTATAGAAAATGGATTTAAGTTTCACTGCATTAAAGTCCCCGGCCACTAGGAGCTCCGCCTCTGGATGAGCGTTTTCTTGTTTGCTTACGGCTTTATAGAGCTCGTTGAGTGCGGTCTTAGTGCCAGCATCGGTTTGTGGTGTTAAATAGACAGCTACGAAAAATATAGATCTAGAGAACTCTCTTGGTAAATAGTGTGGTCTACAGCTTCTCATGAGATACTCTACCTCAGACTAGCTAAACCTAGAGACTTCCTTAATATTTTATTTTGTGCACCAGCTGTTATTGACAAATAGACACAGACCGCCACCTCTTGTCTTACCAGAGGCAGCTGTTCTGTCTTGCCGATGCACGGAAAAACCAGCCAACTGTATATCATCCAAAGTCATCGTTCTGCCACGACTCGGTGAAACATAAGATTTTACAGTTTTTAATGTCCCATTGGTAGGATAGTCTTGAATGGAGCTCATCCAGTTTATTCTCCAATGATTGCACTTTGGCCAATAGGACGGATGGTAGCGGTGGGTTACCCACTCGCCGACGAATTCTCACAAGGCACCTGGACCTGCGTCCCCTGTATCGGCGTCTTTTCTTCATGCAAATGACAGGGATTTGGGCCTGGTCCGGTCTCTGGAGTAAATCCTTTGCGTCCGACTCGTTAAAGAAAAAACCTTTGTCCAGTTCGAGGTGAGTAATCACTGTTCTGATATCCAGAAGCTGTGGTGTTTATTTGTTTATTATTCTTTGTTACAATTTTCTCTCCCTATTCACCTTCTCTCCCTTCTTGTCTTTTTTGTCTTTCACCCTATCTGATATGCCACATTTCTTCCTGGGTCCTTTATATTCTTCTCATATTTTCCTTTCTTTCTGTCACCCACCCCTTTTCCCTTTGAATTAATCTCACATCTCTATTTTTCCATTAGATGGGACCTTGCATGCATATCCCATAACTGAATCATTAGACATGAAATGGACACATTGTAGAGTTATGGTCAATACATTTTCCAGTCAATTCAGGAATTGAATTGGACATAGAATTTGTATGGGAAAATGCCCATAAGGTTAATTGAACAGTTCTCAATTCTAATTCCAAGTTCAATTTAATCCCTGCGTTGACTGAAATCTACATAAAATGGACCCTAAACCGATAACACAGTCCTTCTCCTCATGTCAGGTAATAATTGAATGTACCTTTGTGTCCCCACAGATGGCGGTTTGTCCTTGCATGTTGCTGTTACTTGGGGCTCCCTGGGAGGCCATCGAAAGGCAGAGGAGCAATGCATCTTTGGAGTCTCTTTTCCCAACCGAGCTGAAATAAAACAGGTTTTCACTCTACCACTATAATCTACAAGTCTTTCATACTGACTCAACATGCCCAGGGTGTTTCAGATAATAGATGATAATGTGAAGCCACTGCATACCTCGCTATGCTATATGGGTATAAAATGTGTCTGAACTGGTCTCGGGGCTTAGTGGAGTGATACATGTTTCAAACAGCGCTTGATAAAAATGGCTTAGGCTATCTGGGGCAGCAAATCACCTCATGGAAAGATATGAAGAGATCTGTTTGATGGTTCAGTCAAGTTGTGATGGTTCAGTGTACATGAGGTATGACTCAAAATTGAGAACTTAGTAGTTTTAAGCCGAGATACTGATGTTGGATTTTATTGATTTTAATCATTACTGAAGCCAATATCAAAAATCAACTTTCACTGAAAAGTGACAGTAGATTTCGGCCTTTGGTAAATATGACCAATGCATTACATTAAAGCAAGGTTATTTTTGTAATGAATGAGAAGTTACATTGGCTTGAAGCCTCATAAACATTATTTTCCCAGCAGTAAAACAGTGAACATGACTTCTCAGCTACCCCACCTCAGCATTATAAAAGCCTTACCCATCCATTCGATGACCTTCACTTTTCCTCCTCTCCTTCATTTTGTCGGACTTTGCCTGCTTCCCACCCAAGAGAGATCCAAGCTTTGGTTCCTTCTTCTCCTCCTTTCCCTTTGGAGAATCTCCTTTTTTACCTCTCGGAGCAGGGAGCTTGCTCTTGCGGAATCCAAACCAGTTTGCCAGTGAACCGGATTTCTGCTTAGTTTCAGTTGTCTTCTCCTGCTGCTGAGATTTCTGCAAATTCTCCTCGATTCCCATCATGACCTTCTCCTCAATGGTGGAGATTGTTGACTGTCTCTCTTGTTCCCCATGGATGCGTTCACAAAAGGTGCTAGGATACTGTTTCTCAGTCTGGAGATGTGATAATGAGTTTACCCTCTGGTGTTTGAGACCAAATTGATCACTGGAAGCCTCCAGATGCAGAGGTATTGGCAAGTCTTCCTCAATCATGAATTTGTTGATGTGGGATCTGTTCATTGGACAATGGTAGCTATTGGAGCAACTCATACTACCCCGAAATACATCACCAAGAGAATTCAAAGAGCTTCCTGAGTTAGTTTTGATGTGAGTACGGACTTTTCCAGACCTGCTGATGTTCGGTCTGTCCATGTAGCGTGCCCCGAAGCTTTGACTGCGTGCCTTTGCTCCGTTCATGCCCATAACCGGATGGAGAGGATGCCGGGTCGAGACTGAGACCGAGCGCTTGAATAGCCAGCTCTCTTCATCAAATCCCCAGTCCAAAGTTACACAATTTTCTGCCACTGGAGGTGGGAGTGCAGGCTCCTCTAGTGAGCTACAGCGGGTCTCAAGCTTTCTCCTGGCTTTGGCCTTGGCTACAGCTGCATTGACACAGTGCATCATTGGACGTGTGTGGGTGTCCTGGTTGGAGGTGTCAAAAGTCTGCACTCCCTTTGTAGCCGTGATAACTGCAAAGTTGTTGCCCAGCTTTGGGGTTGTCTCATTGGTTTTGGAGCCAACAGGAAGGGATGCATTTACTGCCCTGGTCACAGAATGTTGAGAGTTACTAACTATGTCATGGCAAAGAAGAGATTCTGAGGCCTGAGGTAAGGGCTCTGTACTTTGTGGCTCACCATTGCCTTGCTGGGACACAGGTAAGCTGTCCTGATTTGGCACCACAAAGGGGACACTATTTTGCTGATGGGAGGCTTGTGCCACAGTCCTGCTCATTGAGGATTGGGACGAGTCTGTTTCCTTGGATTCTTGAATAGGGGTAGAAGTTGGTAAGGGATGGTAGACTTTGGCAGGGACCCGTTTCGGTGACTTTTTCACCTCAACACCCATTTTGGGAGCCATATGACGAGTGTCTTGCATTTTGTTGGGGGCTTGAGGTTGCATTTGTAAAACAGATGAATGATGACTTGACTGAGGTTTGATGCTACGAGTGGTTGCCTTCACGGTGCTAGAGGTTTGGGGCTGAACCACAGGCTTATGCGCCTGAGGTAAGGAGTCATAACCAGTTTGAATCAGTAGGGAGGTGGTCCGACCTGGTGGGAGTGGAGGTGAAGGGGACCTGATATCATTGCAAGGGGAATCCGAGTGCTGGTCTTGCTGCCTCTGTTTAAGTGGAGAGCCAGCTGCATTTTTGGAGTTGGGGCCTTTTACCCCACAGTCGTTTCTTGATGGGAGTTTGGATACTGTTTGGGATACTTTAGATGCGCTCTTGGGGCAATCATTCAGCACAGGTGGCTCAAATACTTTGACCAGTTTCTGAGGGGAAGAAGAGGGGGAGCCCTGTACTGTACTCTCAAGGGGCGCTGAAGTTCTTGCACCAGTAGCAGTCTCACCTTTCTCAGCAATTTGTACTGATGCCTTAGCTGGACCTGGTGCCTTGCTGAGGTTAATCTTTGTGTGAGTGCCACTGGGCCCAGGAGGGTTTGAGCGGTTCTTGGCCCTTTGATTGACTTTTACAAGTTTCTGATGTAGGGGCTGATGCAGCTTGGCCTGGTCTGGACCTCCGTCCGCACTCTTGCTTCGGAGGATAAAGGCCTTCCTTGCTGAGTCGCAGGCCTTAGGCTTTGTTTTCCTCTGTCGGGACTCCAAAATGGTGTAGTCCTTGGTATCAACTCCACCCTGGCTGTTCGGCTCTCTGTACTGCTTTGTATCCATGGAAGCACTGCGCTGTCTGGCCTCACTAACCCAACTCAGAGCTCTGGCTGCTGCACACCGAATGGGTAGACTCACTTCCTTAGCCCGTGCCTCTAGATGTTTGACCGCAACTTTATTTTGTGGCTGTTTAACACTCTCTGGCCTCAAATTGTAACTCTCCCTAATGTTCCACTCTGTAAAGGCAGACCGCTTGTCTTTTTCTATCCAGTTTTTACTCTCAAGTCCACTCATAGTGGTAGGGCTCGCTGTTGGGCTGAGTCCAGGCTTCAGTGTGGGACCCTCGTGCAAGAAGACATCTTTGATAGGTGAGAAGGAGTTGCTGGGACTTCTTACGAGTCTTACAGGCTCCTCTTGGGAGTTGTAGCCCGTAGAGCTCTTTCCCCCTTGTGCCGTTCCCAATTCAGACGGAGGCTCTCCTTCCAGTTGGAGAGTCTCTTTAATGGGTTGGTCACAGGACTCCCTGGCTGGGGATTGAGGCGATTCATCATCTGCATCGTCTGAGTCAGAGATTAAGGTACAGACTCCTGCTCCTGGCTTGAAAGGCTTTCCCTTTGCCAATGCCAATTTGGGCACTACCCCCTGGGGCCCACCCTTTACCCCTAGAGAGTATATGGCCTCATTGGAGGTCATGCAGTCCTTGAAATGTGACTTAGAGACGAGTGAAGATGTCTCCTTGGGAGCTGGGCTGCGCATTTGGAGCCTCTTCAGGCCCTTCAGAATGTGGCCCTCCTTCCAGCTTAGATCTGGTTGCTCTGCTGGGACAGAGTGATTACTGGACACTGACCCTGCGCTCATCCTTTTCTCCCGGCTTATCGCAGACTGTGACAAAAGAGAAAGACAATTTAGTTGTCTACAACAACAAAAATAAAGACATTGGAATTTCTTGATGAACGTTGAGGATCCATCCTACATAGTAATTTATGAAAAATTACCTCACTTTACGCAATTTGTTTATTCAGACTGGGAGACTGACCTGCTTGGAGGAGCGATGTCCTTCTGCCCAAGTGTGTGAGCCACTGGAGTACTCAGTAGAGGCGCTGGATAATGAGGCCTCACTGCCGCTGCAGCTACTGCGTGGACAGGTTAGACTCAGCAGGCTGGGCCACCTCCCTGCAGGAACACTTGTCTTCCCTTTCCGCTGGACCTCCTGGAAAATAGTGTGTTCAGAAATTAAATTCAAACTTTATTGAAAAGATAGACACATGGAAGTGAAGTGTCAGCAGAGAGAAGTGACTGTAATGAAAATAAAGGTTTATTTTGAGAAGATTTTGGTAGAAAGTCCATCTTCAGAGCAATTACAAATATTTTCCTATAGTTTTACCAAATACGTTAAGCAGTTCACAATTAACTTTTTTTTTACTGGGTCTTGGTGAGTCAGGATAGAATCAACTTTTCATCACGTGTGTTGTTTTTTCTTTCTCTCTGTGAAGCAGAGTGATGAAAGCACCCACAGCTCAGTTTACCCTATACGATACAAATCAGCAATTCATGTGTGCAGCAAAAGAGGCCATAGTACCACCTACAGTGGGGAGAACAAGTATTTGATACACTGCCGATTTTGCAGGCTTTCCTACTTACAAAGCATGTAGAAGTCTGTCATTTTTATCATAGGTACACTTCAACTGTGAGAGACGGAATCTAAAACAAAAATCCAGAAAATCACATTGTATGATTTTTAAGTAATTAATTTGCATTTTATAGCATGACATAAGTATTTGATACATCAGAAAAGCAGAACTTAATATTTGGTACAGAAACCTTTGTTTGCAATTACAGAGATCATATGTTTCCTGTAGGTCTTGACCAGGTTTGCACACACTGCAGCAGGGATTTTGGCCCACTCCTCCATACAGACCTTCTCCAGATCCTTCAGGTTTCGGGGCTGTCGCTGGGCAATACGGAGTTTCAGCTCCCTCCAAAGATGTTCTATTGGGTTCAGGTCTGGAGACTGGCTAGGCCACTCCAGGACCTTGAGATGCTTCTTACGGAGCCACTCCTTAGTTGCCCTGGCTGTGTGTTTCGGGTCGTTGTCATGCTGGAAGACCCAGCCACGACCCATCTTCAAAGCTCTTACTGAGGGAAGGAGGTTGTTGGCCAAGATCTCGCGATACATGGCCCCATCCATCCTCCCCTCAATACGGTGCAGTCGTCCTGTCCCCTTTGCAGAAAAGCATCCCCAAAGAATGATGTTTCCACCTCCATGCTTCACAGTTGGGATGGTGTTCTTGGGGTTGTACTCATCCTTCTTCTTCCTCCAAACACGGCGAGTGGAGTTTAGACCAAAAAGCTCTATTTTTGTCTCATCAGACCACATGACCTTCTCCCATTCCTCCTCTGGATCATCCAGATGGTCATTGACAAACTTCAGACGGGCCTGGACATGCGCTGGCTTGAGCAGGGGGACCTTGCGTGCGCTGCAGGATTTTAATCCATGACGGCGTAGTGTGTTACTAATGGTTTTCTTTGAGATTGTGGTCCCAGCTCTCTTCAGGTCATTGACCAGGTCCTGCCGTGTAGTTCTGGGCTGATCCCTCACCTTCCTCATGATCATTGATGCCCCACGAGGTGAGATCTTGCATGGAGCCCCAGACCGAGGATGATTGACCGTCATCTTGAACTTCTTCAATTTTCTAATAATTGCGCCAACAATTGTTGCCTTCTCACCAAGCTGCTTGCCTATTGTCCTGTAGCCCATCCCAGCCTTGTGCAGGTCTACAATTGTATCCCTGATGTCCTTACACAGCTCTCTGGTCTTGGCCATTGTGGAGAGGTTGGAGTCTGTTTGATTGAGTGTGTGGACAGGTGTCTTTTATACAGGTAACAAGTTCAAACAGGTGCAGTTAATACAGGTAATGAGTGGAGAACAGGAGGGCTTCTTAAAGAAAAACTAACAGGTCTGTGAGAGCCGGAATTCTTACTGGTTGGTAGGTGATCAAATACTTATGTCATGCAATAAAATGCAAATTAATTACTTAAAAATCATACAATGTGATTTTCTGGATTTTTGTTTTAGATTCCGTCTCTCACAGTTGAAGTGTACCTATGATAAAAATGTCAGACCTCTACATGCTTTGTAAGTAGGAAAACCTGCAAAATCGGCAGTGTATCAAATACTTGTTCTCCCCACTGTACGTACCTTTATTAGCATGTTAATGGATAGATTGCGCGATTCACAAAGTGTCAGTGTTAATTGCCATTGATTATTGATTCACATTGCAATACCACACAGAGGATAAAATGCTTGTTTGTTCAATATAGCCAAATACGGGTAACCAGGTAATGTTGATGACGATTCAAGTTTTGTGTATAACCAATCTATTTTTACACGAGTCAGTTTTGTGCTCTTGCAAATAATGCCTTGCATTGTATTCATTAGATAATCTCAATGCTTTGCACAATGCACAACCGAGATGGTTCCCTCTAGCTCTCTATTTGTATTTTTCACAGAACTAGAGTAATCAATATGCTGAATACATTAATATCCCTTTCCATCCAAAGGCTGATTAAGGATAAGAATGACATTCTCCACTCCACTTGTCACAGGAATCCCACTCTACAATGCGGGTATTCACTCATCTTCTCTGTGCATGCAGACAAATCTTTGTTTTGTCTTGATTATGTATTGTTGGACACATGGTCAACAGTCAGAAACTAAGGCTGAGATTCAATCCAATGTGCATTACAGCGCAGGGCACTATAACAGACTTTTAGAGCTAATTTCCCCTTTAGCCGAATGAATGCAATCTATGTGGACATCAGCGAAAATGCTTTGAAAGGCGCATTGCCGACTGTATAGTGCCCTCTGCTATAACGCACAATGGATTGTATCCCAGTTTCTGAACACTTTACAATCTGTGGTCTCAGTGCCAAGAGAGAGATATACAATTCACTGAGCCTGTAGACCCTTGGGTTTTTGGAGTTCTATCATATCTTAAAAGTGAATGCATAATAAATGACAAATGTCAGATGAGTAATACTGTTGTTTAGCGTGAGTCTACAGGATGGGCAGTGATCGCTAATCATGCAGTGGTCTATGACTCAGCCTCATTCCTCCTCTCTTAACCTCTGTCTATCTGGCTGGAACCATGGGACCTCGTTTCCCAAAAGGATAATGCTTTATCTAACTTTCAATCACATAGCCTGTGAGCAAAGGGAGAATGTTTTAGTGCCCAGAATGGTAGGTCTACTTGGCCATCCCTCAGCCACACTTGATGGGTGAGGCCAAGAAGATCATCAAGGACCTCAGCAACCCGAGTCACGGTCTGTTCATTCTGCTACCATCTAGCAGACAGAGAGAGCACAGGGGCATCAAACTCAGCACCAAGAGACTAAAAAACAACTTCTATCTCCAGGCAATCAGACTGTTGAACAGCCACCGCACCATCTCCTGTAGTAAGAGACAAAGCTTGTCACCTCATTAAAACACAGACTCCAGTACTCACATATACACTCACACACACACACACACACAGCCAATGCTGCTGTCCCATGTATATAGAGACAATAAACACTGGACCGTTTCTTTTATACTGTTTTTCACACAGTGTGTTCATATAGTATATTCTTCACAGAGCTCATTCTAATATATCTACTACTGTACATCGCATTTTGTTACACTATTTATATATACACTGAATTCTCGACGTAGCTCACTGTAATATATCTACTGGTGTACATATCATTCTTAATATATCTTTTTGGTGTATTTATGCGTAGATTGTGTTTCGATTACTGAGAAAGTGTTAATTTGGTTAACTGGATTCCTTCTCACATTCCTGATTTCTTGTTTCTAGTTTTTGTTGTACTTGTTTGAAATTTTTTCTGCACTGTTAGGAGCTAGTAACACAAGCATTTCACTGCACCCACTATAACATCTGCTAAACTGTGTAAGAGATCAATAAACTTTGATTTAAACTTAAAGGAAAATACCACTCAATAACTATCTTTTGGCATTTGTTTCATTAGTCCACTGTTGATACAGTCCAAAAACGTTTTGCATGTCAGCAATCAAGTTTTCAAGATATAGAACTTTCAAAATACAGAAAGTGACACTTTCTGTATTTCGAACATTCTATATCTTGAAAACTTGATTGCTGACATGCAAAACATTTTGATAGACGGAAAGTGTTAGGTGTGCTGCGACCCCTTTTTAAATAGCATTGATCCCTAACAGGGCTGCCATCGCCAGCTTTCGCTGAAAGTCATTAGTGTCATCTGTTAGCAATAATTAATGTGAATAGAAAATAATTGCATCAGGGAGCTGGGGACTAGGCCGATTTAGTCCATTCATTGATATTCACATTGTATTTGATGATCTGCTCTTTCTTTATTTCACATGCGCTGTGGGAGAATGCCAAACAAAAGCACGTTCCAGCGGATTAATCTGCAAGCTAATTACCGCTGGCAACTCCAAGGGTTTCTCAGAGATTTGACATCACCGATACAGTAAGACAAAAACATTCCATGTACAGCAGTGACTACAAGTCAAGGGCGACTTCGCCTGCCAGTCCTGGGATAATTTTTCCTGCTTTCATATCTGAATGACTTTATGGGAATTTGAAAGCAGGGGCTACTGTACAATAACTATTGCTATTAAGATTCATTTTGAATGTGAAATACAAGCTGGGTATAATCAATGTCACCTTGATTGCATCAACACACTTACAATTTGGAGGAGCTGCAGAGCAATTGAATGTAACCCAGCAAACACAGATATTATATGTATACAGTCAGTATTTGTCAACATGAAGAGAGAAAATAGGATGTCACATATCTCAGGATATCGAATGAGTACATATCTGGCCATAGGAAATGTCCATATATGATATTCGAAAGTAATCCCAATATCAAATATGTCTAAAAGACACATATGGATTCAGCATTTGTCAGGATATGGTGCATATCCACAAATCTCCAAATATGCATTAGAAATGGTCTGAAAACGTTTCATGTAAAGATATACCCTGATATGGACCCTTTTCACCCTCTCCCCCTCTTTTTTCCCCATCTCTCCTCTTTCCCCTCGGTTGCTGAGCACCATGCCTTGCAGCCCATACAGTAATTAGGCTGTACTGCTGTTCACTTTCCATTTTCACACTATACAGAGAGATGAGGAAACCAGCACAATAGACCAAGCTTGGTCTGGGCCCATGCAGCGTTACGTAACCTGGTAACTCCCTGTATGTAGCTGGTACTCCCTGTATATAGCCATTTCATTTTTAGTCGTCATTGTTACTCGTTATTTACAGTGTATTCATTCCTCTTGTCACTACTTATATACAGTTGAAGTCAGAAGTTTACATACACTTAGGTTGGAGTCATTAAAACTCGTTTTTCAACCACTCCACACATTTCTTGTTAACAAACTATAGTTTTGGCAAGTCGGTTAGGTACTTGCCACCTTAGGCACCATGCCTTGCAGCCCATACAGTAATTAGGCTGTACTGCTGTTCACTTTCCATTTTCACACTATACAGAGAGATGAGGAAACCAGCACAATAGACCAAGCTTGGTCTGGGCCCATGCAGCGTTACGTAACCCTGAGGGAGAGAATCTCCTGTGTGTCTCTATCTGACTACCGCTCTATGTTACAGGAGGGGGTCGCAGTTCCGGAGCGAACCACTAGGTGTCATCCTCCGACAACCTTAGGTACCTCCTCACTCACAGTCTAGACTAATCAGTATCCTATTGTTGTCACCTGTGTCTACATGTTCACCAGTGTATTTATGCCCTCACTTCCCTGTGTTCCCATGCTCAGTTTTCTCTGTTAGTTTCTCTATGTCCAGCAGTACTACTCAGTGTCTGATTGGAGACCTATGTACAGGTACTTGAGAAGTGTTCTCCCTGTTTCGTTATTTGTTTCAGTCGTAGGTAGTATTTTGAATTTTGGCTGTCAACCAGTTTTTGGAGACTTATTTGCTCCGCCTTTATTTTATTGTGATAAGTCCGTTATTTTGTATTTTGGCTTCGGGACCACCAGTAAAGATCATTGTTTCACCATCTCTGCCTACTGCCTACTGTATATCCTGCACCGCACCTGGGTCACACCTCACACCAACCCTTACAGCGCTACAGTTACTACTACGTGTTGTGTGCATCTGGTTCATTGATAGAAATAAAGTACCACTTTAGCTACGAAGGTTTTAGGAAACTCACCCCAGGACAGTGTGAGGACATGGTCTTAATTTCAAAGACTTCTACTTTCCTTTGTGTTGTTAATATTGAATGTTTCTGGGCCTTGATACTTGGTAAGTAACATTGCCATGATGGAACTATTCATGTTTGTGTGTCTGTACAGGCATTGTTTAAAACTACCATCAATGCTTTGGCCATTTGGGGTATTTCCAGTGATCGTGATACCCCCAACCCATAAAACTGCTAAACAATACCGCTAAATAGCTAGTCAAATGGCTACCCGCTGCTGCAAATATCTATCTATCCTGTTACCTACTTTAACCCTATATGTACATACTGTAGCTACCTCAATTACATCGTGCCCCTGCACATCGACTCGGGACTGGTACTCCCTGTATATAGCCATTTCATTTTTAGTCGTCATTGTTACTCATTATTTACAGTGTATTCATTCCTCTTGTCACTACTTATATACAGTTGAAGTCAGAAGTTTACATACACTTAGGTTGGAGTCATTAAAACTCGTTTTTCAACCACTCCACACATTTCTTGTTAACAAACTATAGTTTTGGCAAGTCGGTTAGGTACTTGCCACCTTAGGCACCATGCCTTGCAGCCCATACAGTAATTAGGCTGTACTGCTGTTCACTTTCCATTTTCACACTATACAGAGAGATGAGGAAACCAGCACAATAGACCAAGCTTGGTCTGGGCCCATGCAGCGTTACGTAACCCTGAGGGAGAGAATCTCCTGTGTGTCTCTATCTGACTACCGCTCTATGTTACAGGAGGGGGTCGCAGTTCCGGAGCGAACCACTAGGTGTCATCCTCCGACAACCTTAGGTACCTCCTCACTCATAGTCTAGACTAATCAGTATTCTATTGTTGTCACCTTTGTCTACATGTTCACCAGTGTATTTATGCCCTCACTTCCCTGTGTTCCCTTGCTCAGTTTTCTCTGTTAGTTTCTCTATGTCCAGCAGTACTACTCAGTGTCTGATCAGAGACCTATGTACAGGTACTTGAGAAGTGTTCTCCCTGTTTCGTTATTTGTTTCAGTCGTAGGTAGTATTTTGAATTTTGGCTGTCAACCGGTTTTTGGAGACTTATTTGCTCCGCCTTTATTTTATTGTGATAAGTCCGTTATTTTGTATTTTGGCTTCGGGACCACCAGTAAAGATCCTTGTTTCACCATCTCTGCCTACTGCCTACTGTATATCCTGCACCGCACCTGGGTCACACCTCACACCAACCCTTACAGCGCTACAGTTACTACTACGTGTTGTGTGCATCTGGTTCATTGATAGAAATAAAGTACCACTTTAGCTACGAAGGTTTTAGGAAACTCACCCCAGGACAGTGTGAGGACATGGTCTTCATTTCAAAGACTTCTACTTTCCTTTGTGTTGTTAATATTGAATGTTTCTGGGCCTTGATACTTGGTAAGTAACATTGCCATGATGGAACTATTCATGTTTGTGTGTCTGTACAGGCATTGTTTAAAACTACCATCAATGCTTTGGCCATTTGGGGTATTTCCAGTGATCGTGATACCCCCAACCCATAAAACTGCTAAACAATACCGCTAAATAGCTAGTCAAATGGCTACCCGCTGCTGCAAATATCTATCTATCCTGTTACCTACTTTAACCCTATATGTACATACTGTAGCTACCTCAATTACATTGTACCCCTGCACATCGACTCGGGACAGGTACTCCCTGTATATAGCCATTTCATTTTTAGTCGTCATTGTTACTCATTATTTACAGTGTATTCATTCCTCTTGTCACTACTTATATACAGTTGAAGTCAGAAGTTTACATACACTTAGGTTGGACATCTACTTTGGGCATGAAACAAGTCATTTTTCCAACAATTGTTTACAGACAGATTATTTCACTTATAATTCACTGTATCACAATTCCAGTGGGTCAGAAGTTTACATACACTAAGTTGACTGTGCCTTTCAACAGCTTGGAAACTTCCAGAAAATTATGTCATGGCTTTAGAAGCTTCTGATAGGCTAATTGACATAATTTGAGTCAATTGGAGGTGTACCTGTGGATGTTTTTCAAGGCCTACCTTAAAACTCAGTGCCTCTTTGCTTGACATCATGGGAAATTGTAGACCTCCAAAAGTCTGGTTCATCCTTGGGAGCAATTTCCAAATGCCTGAAGGTACCACGTTCATATGTACAAACAATAGTACACAAGTATAAACACCATGGGTCCACGCAGCCGTCATACCACTCAGGAAGGAGACGCGTTCTGTCTCCTAGAGATGAACATACTTTGGTGCGAAAAGTGCAAATCAATCCCAGAACAACATCAACAGACCTTGTGAGGATGCTGGAGGAAACAGGTACAAAAGTATCTATATCCACAGTAAAACGAGTCCTATATCGACATAACCTGAAAGGCCACTCAGCAAGGAAGAAGCCACTGCTCCAAAACCGCCATAAAAATGCCAGACTACGGTTTGCAACTGCACATGGGGACAAAGATTGTACTTTTTGGAGAAATGTCCTCTGGTCTGATGAAACAAAATGACCATCGTTTGACCATAATGACCATCGTTATGTTTGGAGGAAAAAGGGGAAGGCTTGCATGCCGAAGAACAACAACCCAACCGTGAAGCACGGGGGTGGCAGCATCATGCTGTGGGGGTGCTTTGCTGCAGGAGGGACTGGTGCACTTCACAAAATAGATCACATCATGAGGAAGGAAAAATATGTGGATATATTGAAGCAACATCTCAAGACATCAGTCAGGAAGTTAATGCTTGGTCGCAAATGGGTATTCCAAATGGACAACGACCCCAAGCATACTTCCAAAGTTGTGGCAAAATGGCTTAAGGACAACAAAGTCAAGGTATTGGAGTGGCCATCACAAAGCCCTGACCTCAATCCTATAGAAAATGTGTGGGCAGAACTGAAAAAGCATGTGCGAGCAAGGAGGCCTACAAACCTGACTCAGTTACACCAGCTCTGTCAGGAGGAATGGGCCAAAATTCACCCAACTTATTGTGGGAAGCTTGTGGAAGGCTACCAGAAATGTTTGACCCAAGTTAAACAATTTAAAGGCAATGCTGCCAAATACTAATTGAGTGTATTTAAAATTCTGACCCACTGGGAATGTGATTAAATAAATAAAAGCTGAAATAAATCATTCTCTCTACTATTATTCTGACATTTCACATTCTTAAAATAAAGTGGTGATCCTAACTGACCTATCACAGTGAATTTTTACTAGAATTAAATGTCATGAATTGTGAAAAACTGAGTTTAAATGTATATGGCTAAGGTGTATGTAAACTTCCGACTTCAACTGTATAAACTCAGCAAAAAAAGAAACGTCCTCTCACTGTCAACTGCGTTTATTTTCAGCAAACCCAACATGTGTAAATATTTGTATGATCATAACAAGATTCAACAACTGAGACATAAACTGAACAAGTTCCACAGGGATACAATGGAATAATTTGTCCCTGAACAAAGGGGGGGTCAAAATCAAAAGTAACAGTCAGTATCTGCTGTGGCCACCAGCTGCATTAAGTACTGCAGTGCATCTCCTCCTCATGGACTGCACCAGATTTGCCAGTTCTTACAGTGAAATGTTACCCCACTCTTCCACCAAGGCACCTGCAAGTTCCCAGACATTTCTGGGGGGAATGGCCCTAGCCCTCACCCTCCGATCCAACAGGTCCCGGACGTGCTCAATGGGATTGAGATCCGGGCTCTTCGCTGGCCATAGCAGAACACTGACATTCCTGTATTTCAGAAAATCACGCACAGAACAAGCAGTATGGCTGGTCAGTAGAAAGGCCTCTTTAGTGTCCTAAGTTTTCATAACTGTGACCTTAATTGCCTACCATCTGTAAGCTGTTAGTGTCTTAACGACCGTTCCACAGGTGCATGTTCATTAATTGTTTATGGTTCATTGAACAAGCATGGGAAACAGTGTTTAACCCCTTTACAATGAAGATCTGTGAAGTTATTTTGATTTTTACTAATTATCTTTGAATGACAGGGTCCTGAAAAAGGGACGTTTCTGTTTTTTGCTGAGTTTATATACAGTACCAGTCAAAAGTTTTAGAACACCTACTCATTCAAGGTTTTTCATATTTTTACTATTTTCTACTTTGTATAATAATAGTGAAGACATCAAAACTATGGAATAACACATATGGAATAATTTAGTAACCAGAAAAGTGTTAAACAAATCAAAATATATTTTATATTTGAGATTCTTCAAATAGCCACCCTTTGCCTTGATGACAGCTTTGCAAACTCTTGACATTCTCTCAACCAGCTTCATGAGGTAGTCTCCTGGAATGCATTTCAATGAACAGGTAAATGCCCAAATAAATGCTTCGCAGAGTTCAAGTAACAGACACATCTCAAAATCAACTGTTCAGAGGAGACTGTGTGAATCAGGACTTCATGGTCGAATTGCTGCAAAGAAACCACTACTAAAGGACACCAATAAGAAGAAGACACTTGCTTGGGCCAGGAAACAAGATCAATAGACATTAGACCGGTGGAAAATTGTCCTTTGGTCTGTAGTCGAAATTTGAGATTTTTGTTTCCAACCGCCGTGTCTTTGTGAAACGCGGTGTGGGTGAACAGATGATCTCTGTCATAAAGGCTGTAGGTGGGTGTAGTGGTGGAATCAAGCGCAGGACACCGAAGTATAGTCCAAAAGACTTTAGTGGAATATCCAACAAGGAAAACAGAACAAACTTGCCCGAAGGCGAAACTACGCACGTAGGCGACAAACAAAAGGCGCACTACACAGGTGCGTAAAACGCTCCAACACAGTGGAGTAAAGCTCAACCGAGCGAATAAGGAAATCGACAAGCAAACATACGACAGGAACAATCACACACAAACACAGACACACCCAACGAGACTTAAATAGAACACTAATGAGGACTAACTAGACACAGGTGTACAACATCAAGACCAAACCAAACGAACATGAAACATAGATCGGTGGCAGCTAGTACTCCGGGGACGACGACCGCCGATGCCTGCCCGAACCAGGAGGAGGAGCAGCCTCGGCCAAAACCGTGACAATCTCCGCATGTGTATTTCCCACCGTAAAGCATGGGGGAGGAGGTGTTAAGGTGTGGGGATGCTTTGCTGGTGACACTTTCTGTGATTTATTTAGAATTCAAGGCACACTTAACCAGCATGGCTACCACAGCATTCTGCAGTGATACGCCATCCCATCTGGTTTGTCTTAGTGGGACTATCATTTGTTTTTCAACAGGACAATGACCCAACACCTCCAGGTTGTGTAAGGGCTATTTTACCAAGAAGGAGAGTGATGGAGTGCTGCATCAGTGGGAACTCCTTCAAAACTGTTGGAAAAGCATTCCAGGTGAAGCTGGTTGAGAGAATGCCAAGAGTGTGCAAAGCTGTCATCAAGGCAAAGGGTGGCTATTTGAAGAATCTCAAATTTAAAATATATTTTGATTTGTTTAACACTTTTTTGGTTTCTACATGATTCCATATGTGTTATTTCATAGATTTGATGTCTTCACTATTATTCTACAATGTAGAAAATAGTAAAAAATAAAGAAAAACACTTGAATGAGTAGGTGTTCTAAAACTTTTGACCGGTAGTGTATATACAGGGAAGCTCATCTGCATGCTTGTCGTCCTCACCAGGGTCTTGACCTGACTGCAGTTCAGCATTGTAACTGACTTCAGTGGGCAAATGCTCCCCTTCAATGACTACTGGCATGCTGGAGAAGTGTGCTCTTCACTGATTAATTCCGGTTTCAACTGTATTGGGCAGATGGCATTGTGGCGTAGTGTGGGCAAGTGTTTTGCTGATGTCAACGTTGTGAACAGAGTGCCTCATGGTGGCGGTGGGGTTATGGAATGGGCACGCATAAGCTACAGAAAACAAACAAAATTGCATTTTATCCATGGCAATTTGAATGCACAGAAGTACAGTGATGAGATCCATTGTCGTGCCATTCATCCGCCGCCATCACCTCATTTTTCAGCATGATAATGTCACAAGGATCTGTACACAATTCCTGGAAGCTGAAAATGTCCCAGTTCTTCCATGGCCTGCATACTCACCAGACATGTCACCAATTGAGCATGTTTGGGATGCTCTGGATCAAAGTGTACGACAGTATGTTCCAATTCCCGCCAATGTCCAGCAACTTCGCACAGCCATTGAAGAGGAGTGGGACAACATTCCACAGGCCACAATCAACAGCCTGATTAACTCTATGCGAAGGAGATGTTTCGCGCTGCATTAGGCAAATGGTGGTCACACCAGATACTGACTGGTTTTCTGATCCACGCCCCTACGTTTTAAAAATGTATCTGTGACCAACAGATGCATATCTGTATTCCCAGGCATGTGAAATCCATAGATTAGGGCCTAATGAATTGTTTTCAATTGACTGATTTCCTTATATGAACTGTAACTCAGTAAAATCTTTGAAATTGTTGCATATTGTGTTTATGTTTTTGTTCAGCGTATAAGCACAATTTAGTATAACACCATAAAGGTTATGAAATCAGTACCTCGCTTGTCCGTGGTTATAAAGGAATACACACAGAATACATTCTGCTCCATACATAAATAGATGTGCTACAGTAGAAATGACATGATATACAGAAACTGTATTATGATAAGGCACTTACTTTGATAAGAACGAAGGCAATGCGCCAGGGGAAAAAAGTTTGCCCACGTTCTGACTGGAGATGACCAAATGTCTGCATACTTGACCTGAGGAAACACTGGTGGAGTGCTTGGGCCATTGGGCTCTTATTGAAGAGAGACGTTTGTCCAGCTCATCTAGCTAATTCTCGCTTTACATTAGCATAGCATGCCTCAAGTGTAAGTATTCCGCCACAGTGAAATGGGCTACTTCTATGTGAATTAATGAAGAGGTGGAACTCACATCATTTCAAATTGTTGTTAGAAAATCATGTAAAATTGACAAGTTGAAAGATAACCTATAGATAATTAGCAGGCAGCATGCCTTGGTTTGAGGGCAGCGCGGGTTAACTGTCCTGTTGCATAACAACATTTTGGAACAGTGAGTGAATTCTGACATAACACGCATAAATAAAACTTACTCTGGGGGACCGTTAGAGATATTTAGAACTCACACGTGAAAAGGTTCAATTCAAATTCAAATAGCTAAATTATCCTTGGTATGACCATCTTAAAACAATTCCATATGTTAGCTTAGTAGAAACTCAGCCCAGGCCCTTGGACCATAGGGGGTTAATAAGCTGCCGCCGTGCAGTTAATATTCGTTATTCAATGCTTTTCGGGGATGTATTAATTGGTTTTTGCTGTGTTACAAAATTTCATATTATTGCAACGTTAATTACATTTACATTTTAGTCATTTAGCAGACGCTCTTATCCAGAGCGACTTACAGGAGCGGTGTTGGCTACTCTTATAGCTTGTGGATAGTATGGTGTTGACTACTGAAATTAGTCTGCTGTGCTTTTTCTGTTCTTGAACGCAGTTGTTGTGTTGTGTTGTGGTTTGTTGAGCAATTGGGGGGTGGGGGGGTGCTTTGGTGAGAGGTTCCAGTGATAAGTGAGTCCACTTTGCTGGATTTAGTTGGGTGGCAACGGCATGATTCTGCATGGAGAGCTCTCAGCTCTGTTTTGTAAGCGGTGCGCTCATGATTTATGCTCTTATCTATTCAGTTGTGGGGGTTTGGAGTCTGACACACGCTCTTCTGTATGATAGGCAGTTTAGTTTCAGTTGAGTCAGGTGTCTGTCTCTCCCTCCTCTCTGTCCCTCTCCCCTCTCCCCTCTCTCTCCCTCTTCTCTTCTCTCCCCCTTGTGGTGGATATCAAGTGATCTGGAGCAGTGCTCACAATAGATCTTCCACTTCTATTTTCTATTAGTTTACGATTCTAAACTTGGAGAAAGGGCCCATGTCAAACACGTAGCCCACTAGCAAGCAACACAGTACATGGCCCCGCCGTGCTGGATCAAGGTCAGTGCTTTTTTCCGCGATGGCTCGCATAGCTGTCAATGGTCCTAAAACAGTTTATTTTTGTGCTCAGTTTTATTAGGCACAATCTTGTGTTTACTCATTTAGTTACAACACCCCTCTCGTTTTTTTTCTCTCTCACTCTCACACACACACACCCATTGTAATTATGCAGTACAAATAAATGTGCTCGCTGTTCACAACAGGGTTTTTTTACAAACAGCTACGTGTTACATTAACTTAGGCTGCAGTGATACTGTGGTCCTCTGTAGCTCAGCTGGTAGAGCACGGCGCTTGTAACGCCAAGGTAGTGGGTTCGATCCCCGGGACCACCCATACACAAAAAAAAATAATGTATGCACGCATGACTGTAAGTCGCTTTGGATAAAAGCGTCTGCTAAATGGCATATTATTATTATTATTACTGTTACCGAATGTTGTACTATGCTTAGGCTACTCATCTCATTAGGAATGATATTTTATTGTTAGTCTGCATAGATGCATGCAATGCTTTATTATAAAGGTGTTTTTTTCCCCAATAAAATATTTATTGGGTCAGCACCCCCTCCTCAAAACAACTTCCTATGGCTATGTCTAATCCCACTTGAATCTTGTACTATAGTAACAAATGTTGTACCCTGTCAGATCTGTACCAATACAACTTCCTGCAGCCACTGATCTCCGGCAGGAAGAAGTACATTCAGTCGCTCCCTTAGCAAATTGGTGAATTTAACCTTTAAAGAAAAGGCCAGGGATGTGGAATGACATTTAACTGCACTTGTAAGCATACAGTAGACTTAATGAACTGGCAGGGGATTCATACATTTCATAAATGTTCTATGCCAAGTTCAAACCATGACCATTTCAAGTGAGGTCATTTTTTGGTTGAAAAGAACTAGAAAGATTTTAATCTGTCATTTTCTCTCTCTATTGTAATACATTTTTCTTCTGATTAAATACCAACAGGCAAACCTCCAAAGATTCTTATTCCCTGGTGGACCTGTGTAGCCTCCTGCTACTGGTCATGACTTTGCAAAGAGATGAATGATCCACCATACTGTAGATGTCAAAACATTGTGCAA
This sequence comes from Coregonus lavaretus, assembly GCF_964263955.1. NCBI lineage: Eukaryota > Metazoa > Chordata > Actinopteri > Salmoniformes > Salmonidae > Coregonus > Coregonus lavaretus. Next base: position 7,938,100 of record NC_140003.1, on the reverse strand, counting down.
CACTACACAGGGAGTAGATGTGCTAAATCCCCCACTAAACAGAGATATGAATAGTGTTTGTCTATATTGGGCTAATCTACTTCGAACATTGGGGTATTAACAAAGTAGCTCCTATAATTATTTAGGGTAGCCATACTCTTAGCTGACAGAATGTAATTTGGATGCAATTTCTGATGCAGATGAAAGTTGCAAGTGACATGATCTCAAGCAACTTTGCTGATACACAAAGCATTTCAAACGCAATTGAAATTGCATGCTACAGGCAATCCTGTCATACATCACATCATGGTTTCATAAATTATTTGTTTATCAAACGTTTGGTAATTGTAACAACATTAATATACACAAAATGCTGGCTGTACAATTTAGCTAGCTAGCCAAAATCTTGCCTATTTGCCAACCATGTTTTACCAAGCTAGCCAACTAGTGCAGTTCATGTTGGACAATTTCTGTTGAAACTGTACAGAGAAAGGTCTGTGTTCACTTTTACAATTACATTTATTGAATGCCAGATCATGTACATAAATCCTGACTGGCCATGGTGTCTAGAATGTTGTATACATTTCCCATTTGGCATGTCTGTTTTGTCAGCAGCACTGAGCGCTGTGTTGACTTGACAACTGGGTCAGAGTTCCAAAATGACAATATGACGAGTCATGTAAACCTTTTTCTGCTCACTGATTGGACATTGCATACAGTCAGTTGCGTGAAATAGGATTGATTTCTATCTCATGGGATGCAATTTTGGGGGTGACACACTGAGTAACCCAGATGCAACTTTGTTGCAAGCAACATTGCATCCAGATTGCTTTGTGTGACATCGGCTTAAGCTGTTGAAGGCAATATAGGTTGGGTATCATCTGTTCTGGATATGCCTGTAGCTCGCTTGAAATCAACAACATGCTCCTTTTGAATATCTAAGAGGACAAATAACAAGATAATTGGCTGTCATAACACTGTAATAATCAATCATTCAGAAACATCATTTAATTACATGATTATTCTGTAATTATTATAATTTACTTAATTATACATTACTCATTAAACCTATTCTTAAGATGCATAGTGAATTTGAAGGCGACAAATACGGTTCTACGGTGGAATGTGCGTTGATATGTTATTGCTCTTAATTAATAACTTCTCTGTATCTCCTTTCAAAGGCACAATCTGAGATTTGAAACAAAACTTGTTTTGGTAAACAGCTAAGGGATGGGGCTGGAGAAATGGAACTGCTCTTAAATTCATAGACAGCGCTAAGGATGAAAGGATTGACCATCCATGAGCTAAAAATAACAGTTCTACCCATGTTTTGAAGCTATACAGTGTTTGTTTACAATTATATTGTTTACAATCAAGAAAGTAAAACAATCTTATATTTTGAGTTATGCTGGGGTAAGACATTAGAACTAAGCTCATGAGGCATTTGTAAGTCATAGTCTTCAATAACCAGTGGCTATATATTGTTACTTTAAAAGTCAAAACTACTAGTCAAAAAATGTATTTACCAATCTTAGACTACTCCATAATGTTATTATAAACCCATGAACCTGCTCAAATGCTGTTATAGCTTACCTATAACTGGTCAATATTTGTCTTTATCCAGTCTATGCCAAGCCAGCCTACCTGAGAGATGGGGTTGGTGGATGTTTTGACCCGCTGCTGGAACAGAACGTTCAGTATGCGGTTCTGCCGCTCCAAGTCAAACACGCGTGTTCTCAGTTTCACACACTCCTCCTTCAGGTCCTGGAGATTCACCGACATACACACAACAAAGGATGGTTACACTTTGTATAAACCAGCTTTATAATTATACATGTCCAGTGTGCCTTCTTTTATGCATTATGTAGGGCCAGGAGTTTGTCCTGACCACGTGACCTGACCATTAAAAACATGGGCCCTACAAGACATTCTACATGCAATCATTACAGATCGTGGCTCCTGATAAGAGCCTCAAATACATACAAAATGCTAGTATGCATTCATAATGCTTTACACATACACACATGACTCATAAAAGGTGTCCCTGTAATTTTAATTCAGAAGCATTAGTCCATGGGCCATTGGAAAAACGTGTGTACTTTGGGGTGGCAAAGGTTTGACGGTATTAAATTGTTCCCCACAAGCCCCTGATCAAATTGATACTGTATATCATACTCTCTCCCAAAAAAGTAGTTTCTATGTTTTTCACTCCTTTATATACTGTATCTTGTTGTATGGGAGTCTATGCAATAGAACGTTTCCAGGCTAATAAAGGATTGTTGAGTTGAGTTGGAATGTTCACATGCTCAATGAAAAATGACTGTATCAAAGAACAACGGAACATTCTATTGGGTGGATCTCATCTTAAAAACCATGGGATTTTGTCAATTTTTGCCATCAGATCTAATGAGTTACCTAGACTGACTCATCATTGAAACAACAATGTTAAAAATAGCAGAACTACAAAATAATACAAGTCGAAGAGATCCAAATCTGGTAGGCTATTGGTTTTATGTCAAGTTTGGTGCACTCGTTATGAAGGCATTTTGCGAAAATGGGTTGCCTGTACCTCTTTGCTGGACGTAATGCATTCCTATGGGATGTCATATAGGGTGCAATGTACGGGGCAGGTTTCACATCACATTTCTTGACGTTAACACAATTTATAGAATCATATTGCACGTCATTTTAATTAAATGATGAATGCTAATAGAACCTTTTAAGTGTTTGAAATGGTTACAAAACTAAATACATGTAACTTACATTTTTACATTTACATTTACATCATTTAGCAGATGCTCTTATCCAGAGCGACTTACAAATTGTAACACGCATTTTAAGCAATTATTGGTCTTATTACACAAATTATTTATTCAGTTATGGCCATGCAAAATCCATACAGTTTCTCCCATTTTGAATGAATGACGGCCATCTTGAAAATAGGCTGCTGGGACTGATTATAGATCTATAAAATCTATGATGACTCTATATAGCTATAAAAAAAAAATCCCCAATGGGTCTCCTTGTTCTGTGGGAAATGTTATGTAGTTATCATCTCCTGTTACCATTTGATAATAGAGCACATCCCAATACTTTCCATTCTGGATCGGTATACCCCAAAATACATACATGTATGACCTTTGACCCCCAAGGTGGGCCCATAGAGATGTCATTACCATTCCAATTGTTTCATACCTTAAAACGTGTTGTATTATGAAGTTAATAACATATCCAATTGCCATATATTGAGAAGATTGTTCCCTGTATAATACAAAATTAAATTTCACACCATCAATCCTGTTGGCCCAACTGAACGCATAGGGGTCGTAACATATAATGCAGTGATAACCACAATTAGCTAACTCCGATATGTGGGTATCATACCAAAATACAGTGAATTCGGAAAGTATTCAGACCCCTTCCCTTTTTCCACATTTTGTTACGTTTCAGCCTTATTCTAAAATTTATTAAATAAAACATTTTCCTCATCAATCTACATACAATACCACATATTGACAAAGCGAAAACAGAAATACCTTATTTACGTAAGTATTCAGAAATCTTGTTTTGTCATTATGGGATATTGTGTGTAGATTGATGAGGGGGAAAACACTATTTAATCAATTTTAGAATAAGGCTGTAACGTAACAAACGTGGAAAAAGTCAAGGGGTTTGAATACTTTCCGAATGCACTGTATAGCCCACAGACATGGACCTTAATGAAAATCATCATTAGACTTTGCTACCACAATGTGGTAAATATGTGAAATTTGGCCTGCTGGCCGATGGATTACATGGCACATCCGCAGAAATCTGACAAGCATATACCAACAGTTGTAGTGAGCATGTGGTCTTTCAGTTTCAATAGACATGACGTGCTACCTAGTACACAACTATATATCATTATGACATTCCATCATTATTTATCTTATAGCCTCCCTTAGACTTGATTGACTTATTTAATGATGCTTCAATGAAACAAAACAAAGACAAACCTTTTGAGTGAGGAGCGCTTGAACCACCTGATTAGCGACCTAGAAGAGGAAGATAGCGGCGAGAGCGGAGGTAAATTATAGAGAGAGACATTGCATAAACAATACACTCAATGAAAAGTTAAGACAATATTCAGTCAACATACACCCGCAATAACATCTGCTAAATATGTGTATGTGACTAATCAAATTTTGATTTGATTCTTCCAGGCTTGTTGTATAACGTTTGTGTGAAGAAGCAATGTTGTAATTGTTGTCTGTATTGGTTGTTTGTTTCAAGGGCTCTAGTTGTTATTTTCATTCAATATTATCAACAATATTAATGCAGAGTTCAGATGCTCGTCGGATGTGGGAAACTTCCTAATAAGGGACAGTTCGGGGGTGGTCCAACTTGAGTTGTCATAAAAATAAAATGCACCCCCCTCCCCAACGTAAAAAATATTTTCACACGACCCTCTCCTTGCACCCCCTCCCCAGTGTATTTTACACGACCCCCCACCCTTTGTACTGTAAAAAACAATTATTTTGCGCAATTATTTAAATGACATTTTCACTACAGTTTACAGCCTAGAGTATAATTTTGTACTCACTTGAAAACAATAATGCAATTATTCATTGCAATGTGGTGTTGTAGGCTAGTCTAGGTAGGATAATTGTGTTGTCCCTAAACAAGATCAAGAGGGTAGCTTTTTGAGCTGCGTGTCTCATCTCTTCAATGTTCTTTCATGCGCAATGACTCACCTGTCCTCTCCGCTAATGTGCAGCTTTGAATTATTTTATGTGGTATGATTGCTAGTTAGCAGGATAGACAGTCAGACTGATAGACTATATTGACCTGTAGCAGTGGCGGCTCCTGAAAAAATTCTTTTCTGATGATTTAGGTGACCTACACACATTTTAAAAAAGATATGTCCAGCAACAACATGAAGACAGGGGCAGCATATAAGTCAATACTGATATACACATTACTTGCTTCAAAAAGGCCTCATGGTTGAATTGGAAATATGTGCACCTGAGCAAGCAGGAGCTTTTGATAGAGGCTACTGAAAACATTGATGCAAGTTATTGGTAATAAGAAATTTTTGTAGACTTCCATATTCTGCCCTCTTGTATAGATTTGTGAAAATGAACAGTGATAGACATTTTGCCTGAAAACAGAATTTGAAAATAATTTATAGAAAAGGTAAACACAGCTATCTGTATGGCTTTGTAAATATGAACAACCATATTCTGGCCAATTGTATAGATTTGTAAAAAAAATTGTTTACTTTTTTTAAAATGAAAAATAACTATTTTAAACAACATCAACTGTGAACTGATTTGGGCGTGTGTGTGTTAAAGAGACAGACAGGGAGGGACAAAGAGAGAGAGAGGCTACATTACTTGTACTGAAACTGTTCTCTTCTCTCTTTCAATGCAGCAAAGCGGTCAATGACTTTCTCATTGAAATCAGGCATGCTGAGGACTAGTTTACTAGTTACTTTTTAGCTTGCTGCATGATCAAATTCAGCTGATGCGCATAGCAATGCACGTAATGGCCTTTCTTGAAATGCTCACGCACCTTTTGCCTTCTCTCGCCTCATCACACTGGCTCCATCGTAAGCTTGCGCAATGAGTTTGACTTTCACGTCGTCGGCAAAAAGACCGTTCAGTCTCTCCAAAAGCACACTGGCGATTGAGACTGAGGTTGATTCCGAGATGGGAAGGAACTCAAAAAAGCGCTCCTGCACTTTGTGGTTGTCGAGTTGCACTGAACGCTATAGCCATCTTGATAGTAGTACGTGAATTGATTGATGCTGCTACCCGCTCTTTTCTTAGTTACGTTCATGGTTACGTTACGTATGACGAAAGCGCGTAAGTGCAAGCCCTCAGAAACCCATAGAGATTGTATTGAAAGCTCTGAAATTTGAAAAAAATAGATTTTACATGGGAGTCTATGACAGACTTCTGGGCGATTTTCAACCTGACTGAAATCGCCCCAAAAGGGGGGGGGGGCCATTTGAAGCACGACTTTAGCCTGATTGGACATTTAGTGGCAGTGTGGCACTGTGGCAGATCAGACGTCTAGATTACAACACTGATAACTACTGTTGCCGTGATATAATTGATTAGAAAAAAAATCCCTTCCTTTTCCCGTTTGGCAGTGCGTCGCCCATATCGCCCTATTGAACACACCGCCCCTGACCTGTAGTATAGTAAGCGTGCGGTAAAGCATGGCCAATTGCATAAGGGAAGTACCAAAACACCTTCATATAGTGGAGTCATATGCAAGCAGAAGAGGAAATTTGGCTATGATAGAATAAATTACACTGAACAAAAATATAAACGCAATATTTAAAGCGTTGGTCCCATGTTTCATGAGCTGAAAAAAAAAAATCCCAGACATTTTAATAAAGCCCTTTTGTGGGTAAAAACTCATTCTGATTGGCTGGGCCTGGCTCCCAAGTGGGTGGGCCTGGCTGCCAAGTGGGTGGGCTTATGCCCTCCTACACCCACCCATGGCTGCACTCCTGCCCAGTCATGTGAAATCCATAGTTTATGGCCTAATTTATTTATTTCAATTGACTGATTTCCTTATATGAACTGTAACTAAGTAAAATCTTTGAAATTGTTGCATGTTGCATTTATATTTTTGTTCAGTATATATAGTAAAACCTGCAAGAGGGTGAATGTAAACCAGGGAAAAAACGCACTACCCTTCTTCGTGCCCAATAAAAAAACACACAACCCTCCACTACTTTGGACCACCCACCCCAGTAAATGTTGAACTGTCGCTAAGGAGGTCATGAGTCTGACATTATTGTGTTCAAGTGCTATTAAAGTCAGAATCATTATTCAACCAATACGATTTTAGCTAGCTAGATAAGCAAGCTAACGTTGCAAATAAAGTTACTTGCTTGCTTAACATTGACAATATGGTCAAACTAGCTACATTATCCACATTGATAGGTTTGTAATTGTCAAAAACGGATTTGTTGACATCTTTTGGTTGAAAAGGTGAAAGGCCAGTGGTGAAACGCCACTACCTCGGCAACTCGGGTAACAACATTTTCTCGGAGTTTCCCACGTGTAATTACAACTTGGAGCGTTGTTCAAGTGAAATTTCCCAGTCGGAACTCCGAACTTCCAATAACTCCGATAGCATGTGATGTCCCATTAATACTATCATCTACATCTCTACAGTTGATGAATTGTGTCTAGCTGCTTGTGTGTGTGTGTGTTTAGAACAGGGGTGCGTTCAGTTGACTTGAACGTTTGCTAAGTTGCGGAACAGTTTGTACTGAACGACACGTTTTCCCAAAACGTTCTTGTACGTTCTTGAACAGACTTTGAGATACATTTGCTCCATTCGGTGGGTGTGCTGGGGTGTGGCTTGAAGCAATGAGTGATATATTTAAAGGGCAGCGTTTCATTTTGAACCCACAACTCAACCCCTCCCCGTTTTTTCAACTGGTCATTCAGTACAGTAAATATTTAAGTGCCTTTGAATGGGGTATGGTAGCTGCTAGGTTTCTCACACTCAACAGTTTCCCATGTGTATCAACAATGATCCACCACGCAAAGGACATCTAGCCAACTTGACACAACTGTGGGAAGCATTGGAGTCAACATGGGCGTTTTGCATTCTCATGACTACCTGTACCATTCAAAAGTTCTGTATTAAACCTTTTCCTTAGACTGGATCCTGGTCAAGTCTCCTCTTTTACCTTTTCAAAGTCAACTATCATGGAGAATTCTCCAGTCTTTTCAAGAAGAAGGCTTTTAATGTGAGAGGCCCTTGGTCCGCTTCCTCGCAGTTTAAACAAATGAGTTGAGTTGGTAGCCTTGAATATGCAATATGAATGAAGGTAGCAGAATGTCATGAAAGGCTTGAACTTATTACTTGATCTCAGTTATATAATTGAGCAATTATGTAGTTTAGTTTCAGAGACCGTGCTGATCATTCAACATTTTTGGGATGTCAAATGTGATGTTCAGTGTACTGCACATTGCTGACTGTGTGAGCTGGTAGGGGGCAGAGATGCTGTAGAAATGTGACTTTAGACTTAAGATCCTTACAGAAGACAGTGGTTCTTTTGGAGGGTACTTTGATAGCTGATGAGTTGCTACTGGTGACAAAGATGAACTGGCTGGTTGCATCACAGTGACCACTAATTCACTGCTATACATGGCATAATTTAATCTAATGAGTTAAGCTCTCCTTATGTAATATTCATAAGAGCTGGAGGATGGGAGGAAGGCTGAAGATTGATACACAGCCGTAAACAGATAAGCAGAAACTTGAACACAGACAATATTATTTTTTGTCTGAAAGACAATTGTGTCAACCAGAACTGTATCATGCTGGTTCTGATAAAAAATAAAATCACATTGTCCATTTCAGCACTGTTCCTGAAAGTAAATGGACGAATACCTAGGCTAGTGCAGACACGGAATAGCTTGGCTTGACTCGGATCTGAATCAACACGTGTAGTTGAGACTCAGTGGTACCATTTTTATTCAGTAGAAAATGTAGCCCTTTAATCTAGCTGTCACAACAATTTGTCTCAGAAGTCATGACACAGAGCACCCTGAGAGATTGGCAAAAAAGCTCATCCACAAACTATAACAAGTTCTCAACCCATACAGAGTGAATTACTCTCACTAATGTTGCTTCAAAACATTTCATCTTCTACCTGAATACTTAAAATTCAAAAGGGCAGCGCCATGGTAACTGCCTCTAAGTAACATAATAAAAAAGTCCCCTTCAAAATCCATCAGTTTAAGCTAGAGATATCTGTTTTTTTTCATGGGCTGTGTCTCAATCCACCACATCCGCCTATGTCAACCTTCAGCTGTTTGTCAGACCAGGAGACATCCCAAAATAGCATCCGAACAGTTTGGCCTACAAACTAATAGGATTCTGATTTGCTCTACGATTTTCAGTTTTGCTCTACGACCCCCACAAGTGTCACGGGACTAGTCTAAAGGTAACCCATAAAAATCAATGGAAGTATGGAGGTAGTTTTGTGCCAACAAAAATAAGGGGTTAAATATGTGTACTACTATCTGTCCTAGATATAGGACAGATAGTAGTAAAGGCAAAATGCAATATTTTATCAAACCATTTTCTTATATATCTTTTTTGATACCTAAAGGGGTCCTAAAATTCCAAATCAAATAGCTAAATGATCCATGGTATGACCATCTTAACATATTTCCATATGTCAGCTTAGAAACATTATGTTATCAAAATGATAGTTTTAACCATGTTTGTTTACATTTAATTTCTTTACAAATGTTGGAGTAAACCAAGGTTATATTTAGGGTTTTTAGTTAAATTAAGCTCATAAGGCAATTACAGTGCATTCGGAAAGTATTCAGACACCTTGACTTTTTCCACATTTTGTTACGTTACAGCTTTATTCTAAAATTGATTAAATAGTTTTTTTTCCCTCATCTATCTACACACAATACCCCATAATGACAAAGCAAAAATAGGTTTTTATACATTTATAAAAAATACAAAACTGAAATATCACATTTACTCAGTACTTTGTTGAAGCACCTTCGCCAGCAATTACAGCCTCGAGTCTTCTTGGGTATGACGCTACAAGCTTGGCACACTTGTATTTGGGGAGTTTCTCCAATTCTTCTCTGCAGATCCTCTCAAGCTCTGTCAGGTTGGATGGGGAGCGTCGCTACACAGCTATTTCCAGGTCTCTCCAGAGATGTTAGATCGGGTTCAAGTCCAGGCTCTGGCTGGGTCACTCAAGGATATTCAGAGACTTGACCCGAAGCAACTCCTGCGTTGTCTTAGATGTGTGCTTAGGGTCGTTGTCCTGTTGGAACGTGAACCTTCGCCCCAGTCTGAGGTCCTGAGTGCTCTGGAGCAGGTTTTCATCAAGGATCTCTCGGTACTTTGCTCCGTTCATCTTTCCCTCGATCCTGACCAGTCTCCCAGTCCCTGCCGCTGAAAAACATCCCCACAGCATGAAGCTGCCACCACCATGATTTACCATAGGGATGGTGACAGGTTTCCTCCAGACCTGACGCTTGGCATTCAGGCCAAAGAGTTCGATCTTGGTTTCATTAGACCAGAGAATCTTATTTCTCATGGTCAGAGAGTCCTTTGGGTGCCTTTTGGCAAACTATAAGCGAGCTGTCATGTGCCCTTTACTGAGGAGTGGCTTCCGTCTGGCCATAAAGGCCTGATTGGTGGAGTGCTGCAGAGATGGTTGTCCTTCTGGAAGGTTCTCCCATCTCCACAGAGGTACTTTGTAGCACTGTCAGAGTGACCATCGGGTTCTTGGTCACCTCCCTGACCAAGGCCCTTCTCTCCCGATTGCTCAGTTTGGCCGGGCGGCCAGCTCTTGGAAGAGTCTTGGTGGTTCCAAACTTCTTCCATTTAAGAATGATGGAGGCCACTGTGTTCTTGGGGACCTTCAATGCTTCAGAAATGTTTTGGTACCCTTCCCCAGATCTGTGCCTCGACACAGTCCTGTCTGGGAGCGCTACGGACAATTCCTTTGACCTCATGGCTTGGTTTTTGCTCTGACATGCACTGTCAACTGTGGGACCTTATATAGACAGGTGTGTGCCTTTCCAAATCATGTCCAATCAATTGAATTTACCACAGGTGGACTCCAATCAAGTTGTAGAAACATCTCAAGGATGATCAATGGAAACAGGTCTCACCTGAGCTCAATTTCGAGTCTCATAGCAAAGGGTCTGAATACATATGTAAATGTCATATTTCAGTTTTAAATGTTTTATACATTCGTCAAAATGTATTAAAAAAAACAGTTTTCACTTTGTTGTTATGGGGTATTGTGTGTAGATTAATGAGGAAATGTCTTTATTTAATCCATTTTAGAATAAGGCTGTAATGTAACAAAATGTGGAAAAAGGGAAGGTGTCTGAATACTTTCCGAATGCACTGCATAAGTTATATTCTTGAAGAGTCAATGGGTATATATCATACATTTATAAGTCAAAAAATGGATGTAGCAGCTAAGGATTCTAGCTTTAACTCTCATCAGATTCAAAACTGTGTCTGTTTAAATAAGGAAACTGCAGTCATTCCTAGTCCTTTCCAGACCCTATCAAGCATTTCAGCTTAGAGTAAACCCAGTGAACTCACTGGTTGCATCCCAAATGGCACCCTATTCCCTATATAGTGCACTACTTCTTACCTGAGCCCTGGTCAAACGTAGTGCACTACTTAGGGAATAGGGAGCCATTTGAGATGCAGCCACTCTGGTGAACTTCAAAGTCTATACCAGTTCTGGCCTAAATTGCCCCTGATTCATGCTTGTGTCTCATCCAGCAGCTGATTGCAATCTAGATTCTGGCACTGCATCGACAGAGCATTTACGACGATCAATATCTTGATAAGCATCCATTTACTCATGACAATATGGGTTCAGACGGGCTGATACAATTACAAAGGAATGAGTAAAAGACAGAGTGCTTCACATCATTAAGTGCTTTGAGAGGTTAAGGTTCACCTGTCACCCTAGACCCACTTCAATTTGCTTACCGCCCCAATAGATCCACTGACGATGCAATCGCCATCGCACTGCACGGTGCCCTATCCCATCTGGACAAGAGGAATACCTACGTCAGAATGCTGTTCATTGACTATAGCTCAGCCTTCAACACCATAGTATCCTCCAAGTTCATCATTAAGGTCGGGCCGTGGGTCTGAACCCCGCCCTGTGCAACTGGGTCCTGGACTTCCTGACGGGCCAACCCCAGGTGGTGAAGGTAGGAAACAACACCTCCACTTCGCTGATCCTCAACACAGGGGCCCCACATGGGTGTGTGCTCAGCCCCCTCCTGTACTCCCTGTTCACCCATGACTGCATGGCCACGCACACCTCCAACTCAATCATCAAGTTTACAGACGACACAACAGTAGTAGGCCTGATTACCAACAATGACGAGACAGCCTAGAGGGAGGAGGTGAGGGCCTCTCCCTCAATGTCAACAAAACGAAGGAGCTGATCGTGGACTTCAGGAAACAGCAGAGGGAGCACGCCCCTATCCACATCGACGGGACCGCAGTGGAGAAGGTGGAAAGCTTCAAGTTCCTCGGCGTACACATCACTGACAATCTGAAATGGTCCACCCACACAGACAGTGTGGTGAAGAAGGCGCAACAGCGCCTCTTCAACCTCAGGAGGCTGAATAAATTTGGCTTGGCCCCTAAGACCCTCAGAAACTTTTACAGATGCACAATTGAGAGCATCCTGTCGGGCTGTATCACCACCTGGTACGGCAACTGCACCGCCCGCAACCGCAGGGCTCTCCAGAGGGTGGTAAGGTCTGCCCAACGCATCACCGGGGGCACACTGCCTGACCTCCAGGACACCTACAGCACCCGATGTCACAGGAAGGCCAAAAAGATCATCAAGGACATCAACCACCCGATCCACGGCCTGTTCACCCCGCTATCATCCAGAAGGCGAGGTCAGTATAGGTGCATCAAAGCAGGGACAGAGAGACTGAAAAACAGCTTCTATCTTAAGGCCATCAGACTGTTGAATAGCCATCACTAGCCGGCTACCACCCGGTTACTCAACCCTGCACCTTAGAGGCTGCTGCCCTACAGTTGAAGACGAAAGTTTACATACACTTAGGTTGGAGTCATTAAAACTTGTTTTTCAACCACTCCACAAATTTCTTGTTAACAAACTATAGTTTTGGCAAGTCGGTTAGGACACTACTTTGTGCATGACACAAGTCATTTTTCCAACAATTGTTTACAGACAGATTATTTCACTTATAATTCACGGTATCACAATTCCAGTGGGTCAGAAGTTTACATACACTAAGTTGACTGTGCCTTTCAACAGCTTGGAAACTTCCAGAAAATTATGTCATGGCTTTAGAAGCTTCTGATAGAATAATTGATATCATTTGAGTCAATTGGAGGTGTACCTGTGGATGTATTTCAAGGCCTACCTTCAGACTCAGTGCCTCTTTTCTTGACATCATGGGAAAATCAAAAGAAATCAGCCAAGACCTCAGAAAAAAAATGGTAGACCTCCACAAGTCTGGTTCATCCTTGGGAGCAATTTCCAAACGCCTGAAAGTACCACATTCATCTGTACAAACAATAGTACGCAAGTATAAACACCATGGGACCATGCAGCCGTCATACCGCTCAGGAAGGAGACATGCTCTGTCTCCTAGAGATGAACGTACTTTGGTGCGAAAAGTGCAAATCAATTCCAGAACAACAGCAAAGGCCCTTGTGAAGATGCTGAAGGAAACAGGTCCAAAAGTATCTATATCCACAGTAAAACGAGTCCTATATCGACATAACCTGAAAGGTCGCTCAGCAAGGAAGAAGCCACTGCTCCAAAACCACCCTAAAAAAGCCAGACTACGGTTTGCAACTGCACATGGGGACAAAGATCGTACTTTTTGGAGAAATGTCCTCTGGTCTGATGAAACAAAAATAGAACTGTTTGGCCATAATGACCATCGTTATGTTTGGAGGAAAAAGGGGAATGCTTGCAAGCCGAAGAACACCATCCCAACCGTGAAGCACGGGGGTGGCAGCATCATGCTGTGGGGATGCTTTGCTGCAGGAGGGACTGGTGCACTTCACAAAATAGATGGCATCATGAGGAATGAAAATGATGTGGATATATTGAAGCAACATCTCAAGACATCAGTCAGGAAGTTAAAGCTTGGTCGCAAATGGGTCTTCCAAATGGACAATGACCCCAAGCATACTTCCAAAGTTGTGGCAAAATGGCATAAGGACAACAAAGTCAAGGTATTGGAGTGGCCATCACAAAGCCCTGACCTCAATCCTATAGAACATTTGTGGGCAGAACTGAAAAAGCATGTGCAAGCAAAGACGCCTTCAAACCTAACTCAGTTACACCAGCTCTGTCAGGTGAAATGGGCCAAAATTCACCCAACTTATTGTGGGAAGCTTGTGGAAGGCTACCCAAAATGTTTGACCCAAGTTAAACAATTTAAAGGCAATGCTACCAAATACTAATTGAGTGCATGTAAACTTCTGACCCACTGGGAATGTGATGAAAGAAATGAAAGCTGAAATAAGTAATTCTCTCTACTATTATTCTGACATTTCACATTCTTAAAATAAAGTGGTGATCCTAACTGACCTAAGAAAGGGAATTTTTACTAGGATTAAATGTCAGGAATTGAGGTTAAATGTATTTGGCTAAGGTGTATGTAAACTTCCGACTTCAACTGCCACTTTAATAATGGAACATTAGGCACTTTAATAATGTTCACATACAGCTTTACTCATCTCATATGTATATACTGTATTCTATTCTTCTGTATTTTAGTTAATGCCACTCCGACATTGCTCGTCCTAATATGTATGTTTCTTAATTCCATTCTTTTACTTTTAGATTTGTTTATTGTTGTGAATTGTTAGATACTACTGCACTGTTGGAGCTAGGAACACAAGCATTTCGCTACACCCACATCTTCTTCATCTGCTAAATATATGTATGTGACAAAATTTTATTTGATTGTGATTGTGATTGTTAACTTAACTGTGTGAGTGTGTGTGTCTGTGTCTTCTTCTGTGAGTGTGTCTGTGTGTCTGTTTTAGTGTGTCTGTGTGTCAGAGAGAGAGAGAGAGAGAGAGAGAGAGAGAGAGAGAGAGAGAGAGAGAGAGTGAGAGAGAGAGAGAGAGAGAAAGAGAGAGAGAGAGAGAGAGAGAGAGAGAGAGAGAGAGAGAGAGAGAGAGAGAGAGAGAGAGAGAGAGAGAGAGAGAGAGAGAGAGAGAGAGAGAGAGAGAGAGTCACTCACCTCATCCAGACAGCGTTCATACTGCTTCCTCTGGTTGTCGTTCTCCATCGTCAAGGCAGAGTTCTCCACCTGTAATAGCAAAAACCTCCAGATATACTGAATATTTACACAAAAAACATCTTCACGTGTCCATATAAATATCTTCTTAATATAAATCTGTAAATATTACAGATAAATATACCACTTGTATACACATCAGCTCTTGACTGAGCAGAAGGTAACCCTTGTACTCTTAGAATGTTTTGTTATTTCTAGAACTTGAAAGGGTTCCTCAGCTGTCCCCATGGTAGAACCCTTTGAAGAACCCTTTTGGGTTCCGGTATGAGTGTACGCAACACATTCTGTACATCACCTCCTTGCTTACTATTCTACAATCTCTTTCTCACTGGAGTCATACGTCAATAAGGGCTTTATGAGGCCTCTCTGCCAAAGCATACAAAGATAATGGATAATGGTATAAATCTGTGGTGTCTCAATCCTATCCCTAAGAGCCACCAGGTCTCCTGGAGTGGGTGTAGCGAGGTATCCCAGGTGGAATTAAATTACTGATAGAAGGTTTCCAATCAGGAACTGATCCATTCCAGGAACACAGAAGTGAGCGAGGTGACTTTCCATTGAAATTATGAATTTAGTAAATCTATCAAGGGCTAGCTAAGGAATTGTGTTGGTCAAGAGACTCAGGCATGCTACTTTGTAAATCTTGTAGACAACTGCTGGAAGTGTTTGGTGTTTGTGGTTTGCGAGGGAGGAAAAGTGAATAGTTTGTTTGATGCTCAACCTCGATTCTCTCAACAAAGAGAGTTGAGGTGTTGCTGAAAATCACAGGAACACTTCATAAGGTATAGAAGCAACTCACAATGATTTACAAAACAGTTTTATTGACCTCTCATATATACTATGTTCTTTAATTAGGATGCGCATCACTGTTTTTTTGTATTATAAATGTGTGTCCCTGCCTGTGTGTGTGTGTGTGTGTGTGTTCGTGCATCACATTTTTACCCCACCCACAGCTCTTTATGCGTTCCATTAGCACTAACACTCCGTAAATAACAGTGGGTTTAAATTTGAATAATCAAAACTTAGATTAATAATTATTTGAAGACAAATAATTAAGTTGATTGACATGCGGAAAGCACAGTATCAACCCAGATATCCGTCTCACTCCTTTGACTCCTCAGCAAGCAAATAAGAAACAAATTACTTTTTGGTTGAGGTGGTGAAGAGAATCAAATGAGAGGCTTCTCTAGACAGTGAGCACAGTGGGCTGGATCTGTGTTCATTTGTTTATTGACTCACCTCAGTTTGCGGCAAATTGTTCATGGCGGATTACAGGGAAGGCCCCCAAGTGTCTTCACTGAAATTTTCAACCTCTCCCTGACCCAGTCTGTAATACCTAAATGCCCAAGAACGCCAAAGTTGACCTGTCTAAATGACTATCGCCCCGTAGCACTCACATCTGAAGCCATGAAATGCTTTGAAAGGCTGGTCATGGCTCACATCAACACCATCATCCCGGACACCCTGGACCCACTCTAATTCGCATACCACCCCAACAGATGCACAGATGACGCAACCTCTATTGCATTCCACATTGCACTCTCCCGACTGTATAAGAGGAACGCCTATGTGAGGATGCTGCTCATTAACTACAACTCAGCATTCAACACAATAGTGCCCACCAAGCTCATCACTAAGCTCAGCACCCTGGGACTGAACACCTCCCTCTGCAACTGGATCCTGTGCTTCCTGACAGGGTGATGGTAGGAAACAACATATCCGCGACGCTGACCCTCAACACGGGAGCCCCTCAGGGGTGCGTGCTTAGTCCCCTCCTGTACTCCCTGTTCAGCCACGACTGCGTGGTCGCGTACGACTCCAACACCGTCATTAAGTAGGCCTGATCACCGACGACGATGAGACAGCCTACAGGGAGGAGGTCAGTGACCTGGCAGTGGGGTGCCAGGACAACAACTTTTCACTTAACGTCAGCAAGACAAAGGAGCTGATCGTGGACTACTGGAAATGGAGGGCAGAGCTTGCCCCCATCCATATCGATGGGGCTGTAGTGGAGCGGGTTGAGCGCTTCATGTTCCTTGGTGTCCACATCACTGAGGAATTAATGGTCCACACACACCAACACAGTCATGAAGAAGGCACGCCTAGCATGGACACTCAGATCATCAAAAAAAACACAAAAAAGTTATACAACTGCACCATTGAGAGCATCTTGACTGGCTGCATCACCTCTTGGTATGGCAACTGCTTGGCATCAGACCGCAAGGCGCTATAGAGGGTAGTGCGTATGGCCCAGTACATCACTGGGGCCGAGCTCCCTGCCATTCCGGACCTATATACCAGGCAGTGTCAGAGGAAGGCCCGACAAATTGTCAAAGACTTCAGCCACCCAAGTCATAGACTGTTCTCTCTGCTACCGCACAGCAAGCTACCTCGATTAACACGTACCCCTGCACATCGACTCAGTACTGGTACCCTGTGTATATAACCAAGTTATCGTTACTCATTGTGATTTTATTCCTTGTGTTATTATTTTTCTATTATTTCTCTATTTTTCTCTCTGCATTGTTGGGAAGGACCCTTAAGTAATCATTTCACTGCTAGTCTACACCTGTTGTTTACAAAGCATGTGACAAATCAAATTTGATTAGATTAGATTTTTGAAGTGTGTTTCACAGCCGGAAAACTAGGGAAGTAGTTTGAAATTAAATGAAAAAATGCATAATGTAAGTCAACGTTTATTACAAGTATAATTTAAAGGGAAAGCAGACACCATGAAAATATATGAGTCTGAAAGTCAAAACATAAAATATGCAATAGAGTGTACAGAGGCAGACAAGGTATTCAATGTTATTCAAGAAACCAGTTTATGGAAGTAATAGTCATGGTTGCATGCTAAATGAAATGTGGATGTCATCCTCCTGAGATGCTCTATCTCAATTCCAAATAAATTTCATTGTAATACAATTAAAACTATGAAGGCTACTGCTGAGTTAGATGACACTGTTTTCATTAATCCAGTCTAATTAATGTGGATATATATAATAGTCCATTACTCCTGCTGATCCATTGATCATCTGAATGGGGTTTAGCCCTAAATCACATTTACATGGGGTGGGGCACAGTAACTAAATCCTCCCTGTACGAACTGGTAAAGCAAAGGTAGATCAAAAAGACCTTGAAGTTGTACTATTTCTCCTCATCGTATAGGTTTTATGCAGTGCATGAATCCCTAACTTTTCCTAGTTCATGAAAAAACTGGTAAAAATGTATTTAATTCAGTCAGAGCATCACTATTCCACATGTGTTTACAGGAAAAACCAGATCACTATAACCAGTGCCACCTCTGCCTATACGCAGACTACATGCTGTGCGTAGGGTCCCACAGCCGCTAGCGGGCCCCTGATCCAAAAATAATACAAATATTTTATTTTTGTATTTATTTTGTATTTTTTAGGAACTCAGTCTGGGTCTCAACTTACTGTTAAGAGTTGGAAAAGTAGAATAAACAAGGTTCAATTTCGAAATTTGTTAGTGCATCAGCAGTTTTCCACTTGCTTTGTCAGTCACTAGCTAGGTTTCCATCCAGTTGGCGACAGATTTTCATGCAAATATTCTAGATTCCGTATAAAGAAGATATGCGCATTTTCACACCAGTGGTGTGTTTCTACAAAATTGAGTTGTTGTGGGTAGAAATCAGTGCGAGATGACTTAGTGCACACAAAATGTAATTTTTTGCTTAAGTTTTCATGTACCGAATAAAAACGTAAAGTTCAATGTGTTTCCATCGCATTTCAACTCTACCGATAGTTTTTTCACTAAAACTGCTGAGTTAAGTAGCAAATTTGCCTACTCTGGTCTTGGCACGTGCGCTCTAGCCAACAGCTCGCAGATACAGTGTGGGTAGGCTATGCGGTTAGGCTAGTCTATATGATAAGATTATTATGGGTAAGAGCAAGAATATTTTATTTGTCAAAAGGCAGTCAAGCATCGATCATCATGTCACCAGAATAAGACCCTGTATATTTACTGGAAAGGAGCATCAAGATCACCCTGCACTTTCAACACCCTCTGAAGTTCAATGTAGCCTAATAAACTGCATGGTTTCCCAAATCGTAGTGGGAGGACCACACACCATATCATCGCGTGACTCAGAGTTTACTTCGATATGATGGTTATTATATAAATATTTGCGCATAAAGGCGTTTCCACCACCATTTTGCTCATAAATAATTTTACCGACACAAAAAGATCACATCATGTCGAACGAACAAATGATCTGTCGGCATTTATAAATTGTACCGAAACTTCCTGTTTCCATCACAGCTGTCGTGATTTTCTTTTTATACGGTATGACTTAAAAACTGTGGATGGAAACATGGTTACTGACAGTCTCTCAATTAGCACGTCGGCTAACATGTTTTAGATTGCTAGGTAAGGTAGTCTAGCCAGCTATCTAAACCTTGTAGTAAACACCACCAAATTACCGACCGGGCACACAGGGCATGTGCCCAGGGGTCCTGACCTCCAGGGGGCCCCTATTGATATTGTTAGTCACTCTCACTCAGATATAATTTGAACATGGCATAAATCATGGCAAAATGTGTAGAATTGCAGGAAATGTGCTTTAAAACTGCTAAAGTTTCTCTCCACCTCATGGCAAAATTGCAATATTACCTTTGAAACTGCAAACATTTCTATGAGGAATACATTCAAAGGAACATGGGCTTCAAACGTTAACTACCCTGTTCGTTATTTAATGATCATGTACTGGATATGACTAAGTACTGTCAAATCAGACCCAGTCCTCTTTGCATGAATATACTCAGGCCTTTTCACATAGAAAATACTGAAATGAACACAAAGAATGAATAGAGTAGAATAGAATAGAATGAATAGAATCACTGTCATCTTATCGTTTCATCAAGCTTCTTTCTGCATTAACCTGGGACTATGTATTCAATGAGCTCTTAGCTCATAATGGAATCAGCCAGACTAAAGTACGATTGATGGTCTAAGGAATGTTACCTGGCAGCTACAACAGACAGAATGAATGTGTATAGTTATCAAAAGTGTTTCTGACAGGCCAGATACTATCCGCTTCAGTACGGTGCCCACTGCACTATGGTATCCTCATATAACCTTTGGATAATTTAAAATGTTCTCTTTATGGGCCATATTCAGACAAAGAATGTCCAGTGTAGGGGCAGGCGTTTGCTCCAGCCAAGCAGTAACACACCTGGTTCAACTAATCATAGCTTGACCAATCAGCTTTAATTAGTAGAATCAAGTGCATTTCTATTTGGTTGG
The DNA here is from genome assembly GCF_964263955.1 of Coregonus lavaretus. Classification (NCBI taxonomy): domain Eukaryota; kingdom Metazoa; phylum Chordata; class Actinopteri; order Salmoniformes; family Salmonidae; genus Coregonus; species Coregonus lavaretus. Next base: position 7,918,013 of record NC_140003.1, on the reverse strand, counting down.
AGAGAAAGCCTCCAAGATTGTCCGTCTCTGACCTACATACAAGTAACACCATTGTAACCAGCACTTTATCTACTCTTAATTTATGCTTATATAATGATATAATACAAATTAGCCAATGTGAATGGGCTTCCCGTTCCTGACCAACTTCGTATATACCAAAGTATGACATTACAGTAAAACATTTATATTGATAATTAACCTAATTAAGTACTTATTATCCATAAGAGAGGATGGAGAGAGGTACTAAGGGAAAAGAGACCCTCCTGTAGCTGAGCTTACCTCAAGGGCCCGCAGACGCTCTAGAATGGGCTTGGTCTCATCGTAGTCCTCCTCGTGTCCACTACTGCTGGCTCCTGGAGAGTTGGGCCTCCTTTCTGTCGAGGGGGGCGGTGGGCCCTCCAGACTGTTCTGCTGTTTCCACATCTCCTCCAGGAGTTTGTCCTAAACCATAGAGAGAGGGGTTGCAGGGAGCCATAAAGTTGCTGAAACTAGTTGCCTATTGGAACTAATGGGCTATTTGCCTCCTCTATTTTCTCTAGCATACAAGATACTATACATGTACACAAAGTATTCATTGAATGACATTGAATTTGGCCTACAGTATGGATTTTATTTACTAATATACAGAAGGTGAACTGCTGTTCTGCATCTGCAGTTTGCTGTATATGGATGTAGCTACAAGCACTGTGCAGGCAAGCAAATTAAGACTTCCAAATCATAGTATTTTGACTCCTTCCAAGAAAAACAATCACAGGATTTGTTTAATGTTATATTTGATATTTTGTAGCTGCCTCTTCACAATTATAGTTGGTTTTACAGCCACAACTAACACTGTAGGCTACTTCTTATTTTGCTGGCTGCTTATTTGACCAGTTTTCCACCGTAACTCATAGGGGTTGTCCTTGGTTGACCCCCCAAACAACTTGGCATTAATTATCTGTAACATTATGAAATATGGGACCCCATATGTTACAAAAAACATCAAACATTTATAAAAGTCTCCTTCCTTCCATGAAGTCTTGTGAAATAACTTTAAAAGCCCTGATGATTAAAAATGCATTTGAATTATGAGGCTTATTGGCATTTGTACTACGCTGCGTTCGTTTTTATGTCAAGCACTTTCACCCTCGCTACCTATGCCAATCAATAGCATCTCCCAAACGCTCAAGATGAGGACTAATTGAAAAGGCGTGTGAGGACATAGTGTGCTGTCGAGTCTACAAAACATCATGGCTACAAATCGATTTACTGTTCATCGCATTGCAACTTTCTCGAAACCAAGCAACTATCCAGTAGACAATTAGTAAGGTCTCCAGTGACGCATACTTCCCTCATAATTACTTATACATGCAGTGTAGTGCAGTGTTACATATGTGCAAATTAAAATCCAGCCACTTTCCCATTAATCATGATTAACAATGTGTTACAGGTACTTAAAACCTGAATTGTGGCCAAAGACCCCAAAATGGGTTACAGGAAAAACAAAATGATATCTTGCACAGAGATCAGGGTGAAATGTTTTTTATATGACAATACAATAGCACCCCATCGACGTATTGTATTGTAACGACCCTGGCCTGAATGAGTTGGTAGCATTCCCCAGTTTATTAACTATTTTGGGACTGTGGTTAGCGTACTTGCCTTGGGGCCAGGCGAACCCCAGTGGTCGTACCTGCTCTTGACGGTCGCTGCGTTCGTGTCAGAATGTATGACTAGCCTAAGCTGCTACAGTATATGACCTTCATCAGGAGATTTGATAGAATCTAACCTAAGGGTGACCACTCTTCCCACGGTCTCTTCCGAATACCCTGCCCCCACGCTACTGTATGTAGTACATCACGATATTACAGGGGATTGCCGATGACAGTGAACTGAAAGGTAATATATTTTTTTGTGATATGATCATTTCTCCCCCAAAATCGCTGATTGTTCACAGCCTTTTATCCAACACTGTTTATTACAGAACCTGGAAGGTGATTTATCAGGTGTTGCATACTTGCATAACAAAATGTTTTCATTATTTAGTTAACAACATAAACAGAAAGCAAATGAACCAATATGGTCAGTGCTGGACCTTGTAGGCCTTCATGAGGTCTAATGGATCCACCCTGGGGCCCTCCAGTGTGTCCTGGTTCTGTAGCAGGCTCCTCACCATCTCCTCCATGCTGCAGGCACACAGAGCAAGGGAACCAATCAGAACATAAACCGTGGAACAAACAAGCCTGAAAGAAAATGTTTTTTCAATGTTTTGCAACTGAAAACTAAAATGAGCCTTTCTTACTGGACAAGTCCAGGTAGTCCCTTCCTGTTTCAGACAGTGTTCTTCCGTTTGGTGCCTAATGAACACGATTCAGGTCTAAGCAACAGTATGGGCGCAATGGGCTGGTTTATACAGTATATGGGAGGACAAATACATGCATGTAACAGCACATGTCATGAAGCTGATATTGAATGCGTTTCAGATCGACACCCAGGATAGTGTGTCAACAAACCGAACAAAGTGACACTTCATTCTAAGGGATACATAAGATAAGACATTACTATTTTACACCTGACATAACTATTATTTAAGCATTATGAATGCGTTATATGTAACCACATTACCACAACCTCCTAACTAACAACAAGTAGCCTACAAAGAGACCTCAGTCATCCATGAATAAGATCATAGCCCCAAAATATTTTGACTCTAACCCATTGTATCCATACTTTAGATTACTCTGCTGGTGAACGCTTTGCCCGTCAGTTAGTAACCTTTGCAAACAACCATCATGCTAGCTGACATTTGCGCTCTTAGTCCTCATTAAACGAGCAGATCCTTGTTTACGGATTTGTAATTGCTTTCCCTTAGAGCGCTGGATGCTTGAGAGACACTGACCGCGTTTCCCATAATGCCGTACTCAGTGACATTTTGCTTGGTTATTTCCATCGCAACTTTTCTCCGCTTGATGCACGTGGCACGGATATTAGTCCAACCCAGCTAACTGTGACCAGGCCCTTGACAGCCTTGCTAGGCAACTCTTTGAGAGAGAGTCTTAGATATTGGAGATAAACACTGGCACTGACCTGAAACCTCCCCAGAAAATGAACAGGAGAGGAGGTGAGGCACCCACTTATGCGTGACTAGCAGGAATTTACAACAAAAAATGCTAAGTAAAAACAAAGGAAAGTAACCAAATGCAATAATACAACAATGCACACAGTTGTAGTTGTATATAGTACTTTACTCTAATAAATACATTCAATTCAATGTATTCATTAGATTAAGTACTAGGAACAACGGGTTCACTGTGTGACACAGCTTGTAGTTACATAAGAACAGAAGTTGCTGAACTGTATCAAACGTTTACATAATAATGTGTGAGTACTTTACTAAAATGATTTGCACCCTCGTTGATTTGCTTTCATGACGTTTAGCCATAACCTCTTCTCAACCCTGCTGAGCGAGCCCCTCTTCTTAGAGCTTGTCTAACCATCACTAAATCCCCTCCATCCCTTTCCATTCACTTGTCACACTGACCTTGACTCCTGGGCTAACCTATGGCAGCCTGGCGCTTTGTGTCACATTACTGTTTCATTCACATATATCACAGTGAGACTGGTATGCATGACATACCAGTCTCACTACAGCTCAACTTTGTCTCATTCAGAATATAATAATAATATAATAATATAATATATAAATCTTATTCCCATCTCTGTGCTTTTCCATTTATCACAACTTTGTCCCATTACATCTCATTCTCAGCCCATTTATTCAATCACATACAGTATAATACCATTCTCAGAACATCACAGCACTTCATTATATCACTGTCTCATTACGTCTCAGCTCTGTCTCACTTCATACATTGCAATTCATATAAAATGACATGCTCTTAAACTAACCAATTGTTTATCTTCAACCTCAATAAAACCTTATTTTAAACTCCTCTTATAACACACAGTCAACCACTCACCCCATTCTGTTTTTCCATCCAATTTCAGGGACGTTGTTATTCCCTCTCAATAATGCTACAAACATGGTGCACATATTCCTCAGATCCATACTGTAGCTGGGATTCAGTTAGCATTCCGTGTGTATGAGTGGGCATTTGGTAAAAGTGGGTCTCCGGCCTCCTTATGTAGGCCAGTGAGGAATAATGTGAGCCTGAGTGCTCCCGGGATCGGAAAATGACATGTTCCACCCTCTGTTCGACTATTCACTAAAAAGGAGGCCCCTGTCTCTGTGGCAACCCCATCCCATGACTATGGCAGGGGGAAAGGTTGGGAGTGATGCCCTCTTCCCTCTGTCCACAACTGAATTCCTCAAGGGCAGGGTGAATACAGCATTTAAGGCCTTTACTCGTAATTAGTTATCAGCAACAGCCTTTAGCTCAATGTAGCACTATGGATGGAGTTTGAAAAAATACTCTAAATATGATATTATTTTCCTCATACAGGACTTACAAGTTTACACAATATCAGAACTAAGACATTAGTCCCTGTTCTACTGTGTAATATGCTCACTGCTTCTATCAAGCATGCATGACAAACTATAGAAATGTTGTTAAGAGACCACCAAATCACAGTTATAACAATAGTTGTTTTGTTTTCATGGATTACTGAAACTAGGCAGTTCAGACAGACACAATGTTCAGACAGACAGCCTGTTCAGACAAACAGACAGACAACCTATTCAGACAGACAGAGTGCAAAGGGGCGGACAGACGGACAGACAGGCAATGTAAATATGTAAACGCACAAACACATTCACACAAACATATAGCTGGCCTACTGTCACACAGATAGTAAAGGAGGCAGGTAGTACCATACCTGGCTTGTATTGTCCTAGTAAATCACCCTGTTCAATTGAGTTCTTTTTTACTGCATTACTGTTAGACCACTAACCGTGACAGCATCAAAACATTACAGCCACAAATCAACTTAGAGACAGAAAAACAATCAGGTGCTTGTCCCTTCATGGATTGGGATCACACAGGTCCACCTTGTGGTGACCTCTTATCACCTTTTCTTGACCAAGATCCAAAAACACAGCCTGGTGAGTAGTGCTTCAGTGTGTTTCAGTGTTGGCCTTTTGGTGAACTCTGTCTGCCCTCGTCCTCATCCATCTATAGTGAAGTCATATGATCACTTACTCACATGGGCAGTAGCTCATGAGGGAATTCCACCGTAAAAAAAAAGCATGGACAAGAGTAAATCATAAGAATACAGCTTCTTTTAAATGTTTGATTACCATCTTGTACCATTTATTATTTTTCATAGAAAAAGTTGGTGTATTGATGGTTATGGTTAGTATTTGTTGAGCCGTTATTTAATAAAAGGTAAGATTACCTTCTCTTCTCATTAGATGACAAATTATACAGTTTTGATAGTTATTTAAGTATTTTAACTGTTGACCTTTGTTAGCATTTTGCAAGAGAAATGTGTTGTTTTGGCAAACACACTTGCAGTTTAGTGGGCTGTGTTTACTGTTTGCAAAAGTGATCCCTGTTTCGAGTGTTAAGCAATCGAGAAAAACTCTAATCACACAAAGAGGCCTGCCAGATAATACTGCTATGTATAGTTAAATGCTTATTGGGGATCTGGGACCACTTAAACCTCTTGCATTACAAGGATAAAGCATTACATTTCTGATTGTGAAATGTTGCTAATGTTACAAGCATTTGGTTAATGTGTGTGTGCATGCATGTGTGATTTCCGCACACCTGTGTGTGTGTGTGTGTGTGTGTGTGTGTGTGCGTGCGTGCGTGTGCATGCGTTCGTACTTGCGTGTGTTCAACCCCACACGTGGATATTCCCCTTGTATGTGGTCATCTAGATTTTCTCCATTGAAGCCACAGACAAAGCGACAACCACCTTATCACCAAATGGTTTGTTGCTGCTCCATAATATTTTGCCCAAGGCTACAATTCTCAAAACCTCCCCCATCTCCAGCACACAATGTGTGAATGGATGGCCTAGTTTTACAAACAGGCCATGAAGTGACCCCTTTCACCGTCCGCTCCAATGACAGACCCTAACTACTGTAGCCCTGCTAATCTGAGGCAGGCAGGCAGAGACTAACTCAGAGCACAAAGCTGGCCTCTGCTCTCCAGGGTTGTCATTACTGAGCAGCCACAGCTTTCTAATGCACTGAAGTGTATCTGGATACCAGAAGCTCCACAGAAAAACACTTTTAACTCTGGAGTTGAGGTTGAATACAGTCAAGAGGGGGAAGTGGGTCAATGAAGTGGATCGTGTACTATTGCAGGTTGTCAGGCATTTTCAATTGTTAGGTTCTCTACCAGCATTAATGAATGAAATATTATCTTTATGTGGTGCAGGGATCACAGATATCAATTTACCTATGTAACGCCAGATCGAAGAGTGGTTTGAGTCTGCAACACAATTATCATATCTCCCTGTCTGAAAATGGTCTGTACAACAGTTATTCGGCTCCGCCTCGATTAGACCAAACCACATAAACTTTCTGTAGGCCTACATCTAATTTACTTTTGGGGGAGGCAAAACCTTTGTGTGCATATTCAACTGGGTTTATTTAAATGTAAAATTAAGATGTGTGCTTGTCAATTAAAAGAACAGTGCTTTAGGGAATATTCATTGACATTTTGGAGAGGGTGCAAGATAAGAAAAAACTATTACAAGGTTTAATTGGTGTCTCCAAGTGGCCACACACCTCTCCAAACTGTGCACAGTTCCTAATGAATTTCAATGCACTTCTATGACTCAAGGAAAGAGCCTTCAACTATAAGGTGCTTTTTTGAGCTCTCCTAGTTTTGCCATTGAAGCAAGCACACTTGTCGTTTTTTGTTTGGAACATAGCCTTGCGTCCCCACCATCACACAATTACTGTTGTTGTTTACGCAATCCAAAAATGTTCCATTATAAATCGCAATCTGGGTCAGGTGGGCATCATTTAAAAGCTTATTCTATTGCCAAAATGGCTACCTAAGTTATAAAATATGATCTTACATTTTTAGGCTTTCAAAAGGCACTTCAGACAAACCGATTGTAATTTTGGTGTGCATAGAATGTAGTCATGAGTGCAATCAAGTGCTTTTTTCCTGTGGCAAACATAGGCCCATTATGTTCAGGACAACCCAGGGTATAGTGCATGTCATCCTTGTAACTGTAGATCAAACATAATGATCATAAACGTTGATACTGTGAATGAGTTTTCAAATATGGAAACGTAAAGTGCACATTTGGACTCAGGTGTGTGGTTTGCTTATATGACATCAAAGTGGTATTTATTATAATCCTCAACATCTCATCTATCAGAACACTTCGACTCCTCTCGATTTACAGCATTTCCCTCACTCAGACAACAACAAATGTGCAAAAGTAGCCCAATTAGCGGGAGGGATGGGGGCATCTTCTTGTCGGGTGCTTAAGTTTATAATGTCTGTCAGTCAAAACGCTTAAAGTGCTGTGAAGAAGGATCACATGAGCTCTGACGTGATGTATAGCATGTCACTGCCGTACCATTAAACCCCTACAACTCATCCAGAATGCCGCAGCCCGTCTGGTGTTCAACCTTCCCAAGTTCTCTCACGTCACCCCGCTCCTCCGCACACTCCACTGGCTTCCAGTTGAAGCTCGCATCTGCTACAAGACCATGGTGCTTGCCTACGGAGCTGTGAGGGGAACGGCACCTCCGTACCTTCAGGCTCTGATCAGTCCCTGCACCCAAACGAGGGCATTGCGTTCATCCACCTCTGGCCTGCTGGTCCCCCTACCTCTGCGGAAGCACAGTTCCCGCTCAGCCCAGTCAAAACTGTTCACTACTCTGGCACCCCAATGGTGGAACAAGCTCCCTCACGACGCCAGGACGGCGGAGTCACTCACCACCTTCCGGGGACACTTGAAACCCCACCTCTTTAAGGAATACCTGGGATAGGATAAAGTAATCTTTCTACCCCCCCCTTACCCCCCCCCCCCCCCCAAAAAAAAAAAAAAAAACATATTTTAAAGTGGTTATCCCACTGGCTATAAGGTGAATGCACCAATTTGTAAGTCGCTCTGGATAAGAGCGTCTGCTAAATGATGTAAATGTAAATATAAATGTACTGTACAGCCAATGCATTCCAATTAAGGCGCTTATGTTGTACCTCTCTCTTATGTTCTACAAATGTCCTTTTGTGCTGAATGAGGAGAATAGATATAGCTGGGTAAAACATCTCAATGAAGAGTTATGACTTGTTATCTCTCCCCTCCTCCTCTTAAGACCCTTAAAGAAAAACTCCACCCCAAAACTATCTTTTGGTAATTGTTTTCATATCCATTGTTGATATAGTCCCAAAATGTTTTGCATGTCAGCAATCATATTTCAAGATATGTAACTTTCAAAATATGGAAATCTGGCCCGTATGATGCATTTTGCATAAAAATGTGCTCAAGGGCACATTGGCAGATTTTGCACCTAGTCGGCTCGGACCAGAGACCAGTTAACTGGCCCAATGCTTAACCGCTAGGCTACCTGTCGCCTCCTGTGAGAAAGGCTCTAAATTAACATTTTTAATTGGTAGCACTGGTCCTCCCAACTTAAAAAGTTAGGAGCACCACATTAAATTTAGGAGCACCAGAAAATATGATTTTTTTAATTGATTGAGAAAATAAAGCTTTTATTGGGCCTATATGAATTCTACCTACTTCTGAAGCACATGTTGTGCCCTAGAAACTAATATGTAGCACTGTAAATAAATGTGTTAATTATAAAAGCTAAAATGTTGATACAAATTACAATTACATTACAAAGTCATTTGTGGAATATTAGGTTTCTACATTGTGTAAAAGCCCTATTTGCCTATTGAGAATGCATTACATAAACAATTGTACACTGTCTCTTTAAAAACATCAGATTTGTGATGATGACATGCAAGAGATCTGTCATTCATTAATTGCTATGATCATTGATCTCCTGAGTGGCGCAGTGGTCTAAGGCACTGCATCGCAGTGCTAACTGTGCCACTAGAGATCCTGGTTCAAATCCAGGCTCTGTCGCAGCCGGCCGCGTTGTTCAGGGTAGGGGAGGGAATGGCTGGCAGGGATGTAGCTCAATTGATAGAGCATGGCGTTTGCAACGCCAGGGTTGTGGGTTCGATTCCCACGGGGGGCCAGTATAAAAAAAATATGTATTCACTAACTGTAAGTCGCTCTGGATAAGAGCGTCTGCTAAATGACTAAAATGTAAATGTAAATCTCCTGAAGAAGCTATCCCTTTACATTTCTTTCTGTCCCCCCAAATGTTTGGATATACTGGTAAAGTTAACAAATATCATTCTTTCATGATGGGTTTTTTATGAAAATCTAATCATAGACAGAACTTTAACTTCACTGGAACTTATACCATGCATTTTAGAAGCTTTAATTGTTTGTACTGTACAATCGTCACAATAAATCAAAATTAAATCATTTAAAAAGGCGCATAAACATACATCTCTCTCACACACTGCTGATGTTTATGTTTAAAGGAGCAAGTGCCATGAAGATATAAAATAAACTAGGGAATGTGTTTGATTGGATGTGCTTTTCTGAAACATTCAATTTGCCATGCTTTGAAATCACCAACATTGCACAAAACCTTACCATTAGGCAGAAGAGGCTATTGCATCAGGCCTCACATCATCAAGGGGCCTCGTGAGCTGGGCATAATTTAAATTAAAATAAAATAAAATCGAATAATATCTCCCCTCGAGGCCATTCATTGAAATTAAGCTGCAGCAATGAGATGCTTTCAGAGTGGGGAAGAAAAAAAGAAAAAGAAAGAAAGAACATTTCATTTTACCTGAAAAATTACCTAAATTAATGCATTTCTTTAGTAAAAAGACAGGTTGTTGTCGAGGCAGAGGACATGTGCACTGTTCGGATGCTGGAATTATTTTTGATGAATTATCATGCACTGAGAAGGCGATCAAAATAAAAATAAATACATGTAGTTGCCGAATTTCTGCAAATAGTTGATACTTCATATTACGTTTTAGAGAAAAGTGTCGACACCTGGCTTTGTAGTTTTTCATTGAAACAACGTCAGCATGCGGCAGTACAGTACCCATCGGTCGCTTCTGTGAACTTTACTGAATTTAAAGCTGATCTGGGTTCATATTATATTGATTTATTGTGGTGATAGACAGAAGGATATTGACCTGGAATATGACTATGTTGGCCATGTTTGAATATGTTACCACAGTGTTTGAGTTGGGTTGCCTTGTCTGGGGTCTGTCTAGATTGCCACGGGGTTGTCATTGGGTACTATGCACAGTTTTTCATGTGTTGCATAACAGAAGGGAATATGTAATTGTGATTTTCCACCTGCAATTCCTCAAACCTACCATTACATGTCATGGAGGTAAGCCATAAATATACGTTAAAGGGTGTAATTCCCTCACACAAAAGTGACTGGAAACAATTGCGTTGGTTACATCTATGCTGCATGGCACCCTAAGGTGGTGTGGGTGGATGTGAAGTTGCGTTACAGTACCTGGAGAAGTGTTGTTGCAGTGACACCATCTGGCTATGTGCCTGCTGAGCCTTGTCCCTCTCCTCTCTCGCTACGCCCAGATGTTGTTTGTTCTCCAGCTAGGCTTATGGATCACTCAGGCTGTAAGAGGAATGAATACCGGTAGTAACATAAATATAATCATTTTCTGTTCATCTTGCATGATATCATCATCCTTTATTACTATGCAAAGATAGTAGGCTACATCCCTTCACCTTATTCACCAAGATAAGGACAAAGCAAATTGGCATGTTACTTGTGAAAAGCTAAATAATTATGTGTTAAAGCCCAATAGTTGTCAGGTTGCAGGTCTGACTACTATTAAACAAATCTGAGTTGTAACCTGCCACCTAGAGTGCCTTCAGAAATTATTCACACTACTGGTCAGCGGTTTGTTCACCCGCAGCTACCTGCAATTGCTAATAATGTTTTTCTTCAACATTTAGGCTATTCCTTTAATTATTGAATATTTAGGCCTACTGAACAGTAGCCTATGTGATGATGCGAGCTCTCTTCTGCTCTCTCAACCTGTCGAACCACCGTTCTCCATTCCACATGCTGCCAAGTAGCCTACAAACATTTTTATTTCTATAAACTGCATTACTGCCATTGCAACTTATGAGTGCACCATTCGTTTGTGCTGTTAGAGGTTACACAAACTCAATAACTATTTCATTTGTTTATAAAAGAATGTGCTTTATTTTACGAGTTTTCTTCATTGTAGGCTAATAGGCTACCTGTTGGTTTGAGAGATTTGTGGGTGTTGGGTGTGCAGTGTTGCTAGCGCACACCACACCTCTCTGTAGGCTATTTCACGCTATCATTGCATTGGTTAATCCCATTTGGGATTCATACTATATTCTGACAACTATCCGTTGTTTTGCTTAACCGGTAGTGCAATTATGGTTTAAGTTTACTGTGGTGACGACTGTATGGAGAGGCACTCCAGACGACCCCAACGGCTAAGTTCCTTGGGGTCACATTTCAAGAAAACATGTCCTGGAGTGCCCACATAGAGTGCCTGGAGAAGAAGGGAAGGAAGCGACTGAACGACCTGAGGGTACTCTATAGAACAAAAGGAGGAGCCACCCCCTGAACAGCCATCAGAGTGTACTGGAGCTACATACAGAAGCTCTTTTGAGTACGCTACACCAGCCTGGTGTAATTTGGGGAGGTCTCATATCAGAAAACTTCAGATCATTCAAAACCTTGCCATCAAGATGGCATACAGACTCCCCACGTACACAAACACACACTAAATACAGTTGAAGTCGGAAGTTTACATACACCTTAGCCAAATACATTTAAACTCACATTTTCACAATTCCTGACATTTAATCCTAGTAAATATACCCTGTTTTAGGTCAGTAAAGATCACCACTTTATTTTAAGAATGTGAAATGTCAGAATAATAGTAGAGAGAATTATTTATTTCAGCTTTCATTTATTTCATTACATTCCCAGTGGGTCAGAAGTTTACATACACTCAATTTGTATTTGGTAGCATTGCCTTTAAATTGTTTAACTTGGGTCAATTGTTTTGGGTAGCCTTCCACAAGCTTCCCACAATAAGTTGGGTGAATTTTGGCCCATTCCTCCTGACAGAGCTGATGTAACTGAGTCAGGTTTGCAGGCCTCCTTGCTCGCACACGCTTTTTCAGTTCTGCCCACAAATTGTCTATAGGATTGAGGTCAGGGCTTTGTGATGGCCACTCCAATACTTTTACTTTGTTGTCCTTAAGCCATTTTGGCAGAACTTTGGAAGTATGCTTGGGGTCATTGTCCATTTGGAAGACTCATTTGCGACCAAGCTTTAACCTCCTGACTGATGTATTGAGATATTGCTTCAATATATCCACATCATTTTCCTTCCTCATGATGCCATCTATTTTGTGAAGTGCACCAGTCTCTCCTGCAGCAAAGCACCCCCACAGCATGATGCTGCTACCCCCGTGCTTCACGGTTGGGATGGTGGTCTTCGGCTTGCAAGTACCCCTTTTTTCTTACAATCATAACGATGGTCATTATGGCCAAACAGTTCTATTTTTGTTTCATCAGACCAGAGGACATTTCTCCAAAAAGTACGATCTTTGTCCCCATGTGCAGTTGCACACCGTAGTCTGGCTTTTTTATGGCGATTTCGGAGCAGTGGCTTCTTCCTTGCTGAGCGGCCTTTCAGGTTATGTCGATATAGAACTAGTTTTACTGTGGATATAGATACCTTTCCTCCAGCATCTTCACAAGGTCATTTGCTGTTGTTCTGGGATTGATTTGCACTTTTCGCACCAAAGTACCTTCATCTCTAGGAGACAGAACGCGTCTCCTTCCTGAGCGGTATGACGGCTGCGTGTTTCCCATGGTGTTTATACTTGTGTACTATTGTTTGTGCAGATGAGCATGGTACCTTCAGGTGTTTGGAAATTGCTCCCAAGGATGGACCAGACTTGTGGAGGTCTACCATTTTCTTTCTGAGGTCTTGGCTGATTTCTTTTTGATTTTCCCATGATGTCAAGCAAAGAGGCACTGAGTTTGAAGGTAGGCCTTGAAATACATCCACAGGTACACCTCCAATTGACTCAAATGATGTCAATTAGCTTATCAGAATTTTCTAAAGCCATGACATCATTTTCTGGAATTTTCCAAGCTGTTTAAAGGCACAGTCAACTTAGTATATGTAAACTTCTGACCCACTGGAATTGTGATACAGTGAATAATAAGTGAAATAATCTGTCTGTAAACAATTGTTGGAAAAATTACTTGTGTCATACACAAAGTAGATGTCCTAACCGACTTGCCAAAACTATAGTTTGTTAACAAGTAATTTGTGGAGTGGTTGAAAAACGAGTTTTAATGACTCCAACCTAAGTGTATGTAAACTTCAACTGTACATGAACTTTCAGGACTGAGAACAGTAGAGTAGATGATGTCTGTTCTGGGGCACAGGTTTACACTCAGGTCTGTGGACAACCCATCTCTGCAGACCGTGATTTGGGAGGAACAAGCTGACCCTCCCAGATATTTATCCAGCACCCCCCTCTCTGTGCTTCTTAAATATTGAGCATATTTATCAGCTTTAAACCAATTTTAAACCAATTTTAGAGTGGATACCTGATGCATTCTATTGCGATTTTATCCACTCTTACTCCAACTGATAAGCACTGCAAAAGAAGCTGACATTTGAATAACTGATTTTACTGCGCTGTAAAAAAAGAAATGTTTTACATAACTCAATGGAACCACAAACAACATCAACAATAACTACAACCATTCATCCCACTTTTCAAAAATCACAAACCACCACTCCCCTCCCAGTATCCTAAAGAACACGTTTCCATTCCCTACTTTCTATTTTTAATAAAGTTATTTACCCCTTCCCCCAACCCAAGTCCCCTTACCCTAAACCAGGTTCGTATCCTCTACCAACCCCTCCTCCATTCAAAAAAATATTGTAATTATTTTAAAAAATTTAAATGTACTTCTTTACATTTTAAACCCATTCAAGTTTATTTTAATCAAATCAAGTTGAGGAAGAAAAAAGGAGAACTCCACCTCCCCCTCCCCCTTGTACCTTACCAAACCTGACCTTCACCAGACCGATACATGGAGAAGAGGGATAGAAGAGGGCGTGAAGCCCTGAGATATCCCTACCAGTCCCTAAGTTCGTAGTTATCGGGAGGACTGCTGTGAAGGAACATGTGTTGCTAAGTTCTCTATAAAAATTCTTAGTTGCATGAGTTTTCTTGGCCTGTTATAGGCTTTATGCATTTTGCTTTTGATAGCCGTTTGGTTGCTACTGCTGTTTTTTTCTCACAATTATTATACATTTATGGATTTTTTTATGCATCGTTTTTTTGGGATATGAATCAACCAGCACATCACTAATTCACACACCTTGACTTTTTCCATCTTTTGTTGGCTACAGCCTGAATTTAAAATTGATTAAATTACAGCCTGAATTAAAAAATGATAAAATCAAGATTTTGGGTCATTGGCCTACACACAATACCCCATAATGTCAAAGTGTAAATATATATGTATATATATATATATTTAACAAATTAATTAAAAATGAAAAGCTGAAATGTCTTGAGTCAATAAATATTCAACCCTTTTCTTATGACAAGCCTAAATTGTCACGCCCTGGCTCTGGGGACACTGTTATGTTGAGCCAGGGTGTGTAGATCTATGTGTTGTGTTTCTATGTCGGGATTCTATGTATTGTATTTCTGTGTTGGCCAGAGTGGTTCCCAATCAGAGGCAACGAGTGTCAGCTGTTGATGGTTGTCTCTGATTGGGAGCCATACTTATAGAGGCTGTTTTCCCACATTAGTTGTGGGATCTTGTTCTAGTTGGTTTGTGTTAGACCGTTGACTGTCACGTTATCGTTTTTGTTGTTTTGGTCGTGTATCACTAATAAAGAGTATGTTCGTCTGCAAAGCTGCGCCTTGGTCCTCATCTGTTCCCGACGATCGTGACAGAAGATCCCACCAAAACTGGACCAAGCAGCGTGTCCAGGAGCCATCGCCAGGGGAATCGCTAGCAGATCTCCGTGGCAACCTCGACTGGGTCAAGCCAAATGAAGAGCAGAATGGCTGGAGTTGGAAGCAGAAGAGCGAGAGTTGGGCGAGAACTATAGAGGCCTGGCCCACGGGGAGGAGAGACCCCCAGAAATTTTTTAGGGGGGGGCTCACGCCGTGGACGACGGGGCAGCAGGAGGCCGCGATGGAGCGGTCCAGCAGGTGTGCAGAGGAGGCCGCCAGGTTAAGGGGGCCACTGGTCACAGAGGAGAGGGAAAGTGTGGAGGCACGGCGAGAGGTACTGGGGTGTGTTACCAGTCCGGTCCGGCCCATTCCTGATCCCTGCATAGGGCCAGTGGTGTGTGTCCCCAGTACGGTCCGGCCTGTTCCTGTTCCTCGCATCGAGCCTGTGGTGCGTGTCGTCAGCCCGGCCCGGCCCTGTTCCTGCTCCCCGCACCGAGCCTATGGTGCGCGTCGCCAGCCCGGCCCGGCCTGTTCCTGCTCCCCGCACCAAGCCTATGGTGCGCGTCGCCAGCCCGGCCCGGCCTGTTCCTGCTCCCCGCACCAGGCCAATGGTGCGCGTCGTCAGCCCGGCCCGTCCTGTTCCTGCTCCCCGCACCAGGTCAATGGTGCGCGTCGCCAGCCCGGTCCGGCCCTTTCCTGCTCCCCGCACCAAGCCAATGGTGCGCGTCGCCAGCCCGGTCCGGCCCTTTCCTGCTCCCCGCACCAAGCCAATGGTGCGCGTCGCCAGCCCGGTCCGGCCCGCTATTGCTCCCCGCACCAAGCCAATGGTGCGCGTCGCCAGCCCGGTCCGGCCCGCTCCTGCTCCCCACACCAAGCCAGTGGTGTGCGTCGTCAGTTCGGCACGGCCCGTGCCTGTTCCCCACACCAAGCCAGTGGTGTGCGTCGTCAGTCCGGCACGTCCCGTGCCTGTTCCACCGGTGCCTGGTCCGGCACCGGTCAGATGCTTCACGCCGGAGCTAGAGCAATCCGCTCCACCAGTGTGCAGTCCAGCTCCGGCCAGCGGGGTCAGACCGGACCAGGGGTACTTTGGGGGGTTGGAGAGGGAGCGGGGATCAGGCCCGGAGCAGGATCCGCCGCCTAGGCGGAGTGCCCACCCGGTCCCTCCCCGGTGGTATTTGGTTGACGCGGTCGGAGTCCGCGCCTTTAGGGGGGGGGGTACTGTCACGCCCTGGCTCTGGGGACACTGTTATGTTGAGCCAGGGTGTGTGGATCTATGTGTTGTGTTTCTATGTCGGGATTCTATGTATTGTATTTCTGTGTTGGCCAGAGTGGTTCCCAATCAGAGGCAACGTTGTTGATGGTTGTCTCTGATTGGGAGCCATACTTATAGAGGCTGTTTTCCCACATTAGTTGTGGGATCTTGTTCTAGTTGGTTTGTGTTAGACCGTTGACTGTCACGTTATCGTTTTTGTTGTTTTGGTCGTGTATCACTAATAAAGAGTATGTTCGTCTGCAACGCTGCGCCTTGGTCCTCATCTGTTCCCGACGATCGTGACATAAATAAGTTCAGTAGTAAAGATTTGCTTAACAAGTCACATAATAAGTTGCATGGACTCTGTGTAAAGTAATAGTGTTTAACATGATTTTTGAATCTCTGTACTCCACACATACAATTATCTGTAAGGTCACTCAGTCCAGCAGTGAATTTTAAACACAGATTTAACCACAAAGACCAGGGAGGTTTAAAACAGTTACAGAGTTTAATGGCTGTCACAGGAGAAAACTGAGGATGGATCAAGAACATTGGTAGCTACGCCACAATACTAACCTTAATGACAGAGTGAAAAGAAGGTAGCCTGTTCAGAATACAAATATTCCAAAACATGCATCCTGTTTGCAATAAGGAACTATAGTAAAACTGCAAAAAACATGGCAAAGAAATGAACTTTGTGTCCTGAATACAAAGCATTATGTTTGGGGCAAATCCAACACAACACGTCACTGAGTACCACTCTTCATATTTTCAAGCATGGTGGTGGCTGCATCATGTTATAGGTATGCTTGTAATGGGTATGTTTGTAATGGGTATGCTTGTCATCGACAAGGAAAACAATTAATGGAATAGAGCTAATTACAGGCAAAATCCTAGAGGAAAACCTGGTTTAGTCTGCTTTCCAACAGATACTGGGAGACAACTTCACCTTTCAGCAGGTCAATAACCTAAAACACAAGGCCAAATATACACTGGAGTTGCTTGCCAAGATGACATTGAATGTTCCTGAGTGGCCTAGTTACAGTTTTGACTGAAATCGGCTCGAAAATCTAAGGCAAGACTTGAAAATGGCTTTCTAGCAATGATCAACAACCAACTTGACAAAGCTAGAAGATTTTTAAAAGAATAATGTGCAAATATTGTACAATCCAGGTGTGCAAAGCTCTTAGAGAATCTCCACACTATCGTCACTTTAGGCCTACATTAAAATGCAATCAAAATGCAAACAATACAGTTGAAAAAATGTCATACGTTTTTGTTTATATCGGTGGTTGTTCATCTTATCTCAATCGGCCACTGGAGTTTATAGTTTACCCATTACCCACCTTTCCTACTACATCCATTATATTAATACAGAATCGTCAGTAATATTCTAATAATTCATGTGAATGTGATAATACGATCTGTGTGCTCTATAATTGTCTGTTTGTGGGGAGCTCGATTAGTAATGCCTAGGAATACAAACGTGAACGCTATGTAATTGAGAAAAGGGATATCTATGTAAAGAGTTAATGATTTTATGCATATCATATTTTCCCACTTTCAGGGGTATTACATTACAATTGTATAGCTAATAGGCTCTCTGTTTGTAGATCGACTGAGGCAAATAAACCTATAGCAGCCAAGGTGATAATGGCTGGGGTCATTTTGCTTGTTTTTGCTGTTCTCCAAATAGCATTTTAAAGTTTTCTAATTGTAGAGAAATGCAGTAAATGAGCTTCAACTTTCAAAACATTTCCTGGACCCTACAGACCTACTATAACTCAAATCCTGGTTACAGCCCTGCTGCCAAGGCAGCTTTTAGGCTACTCTGAATAGGACTAGTGAGTCAGATTTAGGGGTAGGTCTTTGCAACCATTAAGCATCTTTTCATAAGGGATTGAATATGAGAAGTCTGCATTTTGTAAACCCAATTGGTAGGCCCATCACTGCCCATTATATCCTAAATGGAGTAAATAAACTCTGTCATTAACATGGCTTACCCATGCTGGGTGCATAACTATTTCACATGGTCAGTATGAGCCACAGTGTGAGCTTGATGTTGTAAACGATAAACAGTATGTCTTTATTCTGCCTGATGGTCAGAAAGACACAAAAAACAAAAACAATGAGCACTGTTTCAATAGTGGGCACCTCCAAAGTCTCTCTCTCTCTCTTTCTTTCTCTCTCTCCATATCTTTCCAAAGTTCTTAGTGGATTACAGCTATGAGGAAAAGGGCAAGAGCTATCCATAGAACCTAGTACATAGTCGTAATTACAAAAGGTCATTCAATTAACAATAGTCATGGCATTTGGCACGTCACAATTATATTATTACCCTATTTATGGGTTCCCTTCCACTGGCAAGGCTTACTGACAATGACCCCCTCACATCTGACCAACCTATACAGAAATCCCAATGGTCTATCTTAATCTAACCTCTGACTAGAATTGACATTTTAACGGTATGCCTCCAAAACAGATAAGTCACGTGTAACTCAGTGTGTTCCAGACAATGTCAGGTCTGTGATAGTATGTATGAGCTAATTTAATCAGTCAATCAATGTAATTTGTCACATGCTTCATAAACAACAGGTGTAGACTAACAGAGAAATGTTTACTTACGTACACAATGAGTAACGATATATTGGCAGTAGCAGAGGCGTAAGCAGTAGCAGCAGCTTATGTGATGAGTCAAAAGAGTTAGTGCAAAAGGGGGTCAATGCAGATAGTCCTGGTGGCTATTTGGTTAACTATTTAGCAGTCTTATGGCTTGGGGTAGAAGCTGTTCAGGGTTGGTTCCAGACTTGGTGCATCGGTACCGCTTGCCATGCGGTAGCAGAGAGAACGGTCTATGACTTGGGTGGCTGGAGTCTTTGACAATTTTTAGGGCCTTCCTCTGACACCACCTGGTATATTGGACCACTTCCGTATTGAGCGTGTCACTGGTACTTCCTGTTTGAGCATGAATCAGGAGGATAGAGTTATGGTCAGATTTGCCAAAGGGAGGGCGAGGGAGAGCCTTGTGTGGAGTAAATGTGATCAAGAGTTTTGCCGCCTTTAGTTGCACAGGTGATATGCTGGTAGAAATGAGTTTTCTCTGCATTCAACTCACCAGCCACGAGAAGCGCTGCCTCTGGACGTGTATTTTCTTGTTTGCTTATGGCCCTATACAGCTCATTGAGTGTGGTCTAAGTGCCAGCATCGGTTTGTGGTGGTAAATAGACAGCTATGAAAAATATAAATGAAATGAAAACTCTCTAGGTAAGTAGTATAGTCTGCAGCTTATCATGAAGTATTCTAACTCAGAGGAGACCACCTTAACATTAGAGAACGCGCACCAGCTTTTGTTAACAAAGAGACACACCCCTCCCCCTCACCTTACCTGAGGCTGCCGTCCGGTCTAGATGATGTATGGAAAAGCCAGCGAGATGTATATTATCCATGTCCTTGTTCAACTACGACTCCTAGAAACAGAGAATATTATAGTTCTTCAGGTCCTGTTGATAGTAGTCTCGAGCGGAGCTCGTCCAGTTTGTTCTCTGGTGATTGTACATTCGCCAATAGAACGGAGGGTAGAGGCGGTTTATTTGCTAGCCAGCGTAGTCTCGTCAGGATGCTGGCTCGTCTGCCTCTCTTGCACCGTCGCTTCCTCTTTAGAGTCCCAGGGATTAGGGCCTGATCGGGAGTAAGCAGAACGTCCAGAGCTGCCGACTCGTTGAAATGTTCATCCAAATTGAGGTTAGTTGATTGCTGTTCTGATGTCCAGAAGCTGTTTTCTGTCATAGGAAATAATGGTGGAGATATTATGTAGAGATCAGCGGAAAAGAACCACACAAAATAGCAGAATTGGTCAGGATCCCATAAAAAGGCTGGAATCCACTGCAGCACCATCTCACAAAAAACATTTGCAGTAAAATGTTGGTTCATTGATTCAATAATATTTTCCATAGTCAAAGATAGGGAATCATTTCCTTAATCTAATCTGACCAGAATTGTTATTGTAAAGCTATGCCTCCAAAACAAACAAGTCACGAGTAACTCAGCCTTGAGTTTGTTCCAGACAACGTATGAGCTTATTGCAGTAAAATGTTGGTTCATTGACTCATTCAACAATCTTTTCCATAGTCAAATAGATGGTATTTTTCCTAAAACATGTATGCAATTTAGAATGGTGCAATTATTTAACTTTGTTGGACAGAAACATGTTTTTACTTGTAGATACTTACTTATTCATCATCATTAGTCTTATATTCTGGACATATTTCAATTTGAATGTCAGTTTTTGTCATGTTTGTCTGCTTCTGGTTTGCAGAGATTAGGTGCCTGGCAGTATTGACTATATCCTGGGTCACTACTCCCATCTAGTGGTAAACACAATCAGTTACTAGAGGGGAATAAGTTATGGAGTCTTGACATCAAGCTCCATGTCATGTGACACATTTGATTTCATCCCAGCATGTATTAATTTTTCTAGTAAAATTTTGTCACTGCATGTATGTCACTCTTATGGACATTCTGTGTATGGGCAATATGCATACAAAAGGAGACATTTCTATTCTTGAATATACGTTGTGGAAAACACTCCATACTGCTGGTTATTAAACACATCTCATGTATGGGCATTATGTAACAGTCTGCCTCATATAGCATTATCAATGTTATCTTTATTATCTCCTGCAGATGGAGCTCTCAGCCCAAGAGCATGAATCTTTGACACGCAGTTAAGAATGATCTGGAATGTACTTTTGTATGTATTGGTTGATAAATAGCATGATCTGCACACATTGTATTAATCACTATTTCATCAAAACGGTAACAATGCCATCATTTTGAAGCTTGTGGATTTAGGATCCATGGAGATAGTTCATAATTGTACAATTTCAAAGCCTTTCTAAAAGAGCAGTATACCTAGCTCAAAATCTGCTCATTTATAACAGTGAATAAAGAAATGCATAGACTCTGCATTTCAAAAACAAAGCTATATCTACAATATCTATCAAAGGGACTTTGAAAGTGCAGAGGCTACAGTAGCATACTAATCTGATTTCACAGACACAATAAAAGGCAGATTTGTGATCTACGAGAGTTCACTGAATTAGTAAGCTCTGCAGAAATTCAGGACAAGTGACCTAGATCAGGAGTGTCACACTAGCATCTTAGAGGGTTGTGTGAGTGCTGCTGTGCTGGGGTTTGTTGTGTGTTTAATTACATTACCAAGCCAAATGATTCACCCACTGTTGGGGTTTACTGTGAGAACAACCATGATAGGCACTCATATGCTCAGATAAACACACCACCTATGATGACCAGGGTAAAACATAAAATTGTAGCCAATGGTCATAGTGGATTAATAGTTCCTCACGATCCTCACAAATTGTTCCTCTGACAAGCAAAAATGTAAGAGTAAGATGCTGTTAAATCTTCAGCAATTGCAATACTCAAATGAGTGCAAATCAATGTGTGCAAACATTTATGCCACAATCCTGAATTGAGCTCATGGTGTGGGAACAATTGAAGGTGGGCCCACAGTCATTCCATTGCTGGCTTGTCAGCAGCAGGCAGCTGTATATGTGCTTATTTGGAAAAACTTAGGACAGAAAAGTAAACACTGTCATTAAATGTCTTCCTCTGGGTGGGGGGTAAATTGGTATAATTGAGGAAGCTCTCCTCTTCCTCTCGCATTGATGTTTGAATGAATTAGAGCAAGGCCTTGGGACCTTTACATTAAAATACATACTTCTTCAGTAACTCACATCCTGCTGCAAACCAGAAAACGTGATCATTTGACATAACTTGTACAGTGTACTGTGCTGTTTAATTCGGGAACCCAGAACCAACCACATTTAGTCTGTTCCATCTGACTGAACAATCCACTGTCTCATCAGCCCAGCCAGGCAAATTATAAACTTAATCTCCACTATAAAAAGCATCTAGACATTTCTTTTAGACTAAGATTTAGTTTTCAACTGCAGAGATTTGTATAAACCTTGCTGTCTGTCTCTCCGACATTTGCAACATTGTTTCAATATTACAATTTGATCTCCAGCTGTCCCATAGTAACGAATGTGTCGGGAGTCTGGATGAGACAGCAGTGTTTCTCACCCAGTCGAAACCATGAATCAGCTGGCATCATTTTTATGGATATATACAAAGAAATGTCAAAAGGTCAAACAAAGTGCAGCTAGTTTGCAGTCTTTCCAGCTTCAGTTTGAAGTGATTGTGTTAGCTGTGTTGTTGGCTAGCTCCACTGAACAACAGTGTCCTAACGAGTGAGCAAATGTTCTATGCCAGACGACATTGCGCATCATTAGCTCATTGTTATGTATGTATCCAAATAAATGTCACTAGAAAACAGCTTAAACGAATGCAAATGCGGCTACTATGCTGTTATTCTGGGTTTTTGACGTGACTGTAAATTAGCTGTAGTTGGCTAGCTAGCAAGCAAGGGATTAGAACGGTGCTAGCCAGTATGGCAATGGAACATTTAGAACGAATGACTGTAGATACAGAACAAAAAGACTGAATGACTGGGTCGCGTCTCTAGCAACCGAACCTATAGAACGAATGACCAGCTGGCTTGGGTAGCAACCCTGAATTTGTGTCAGGACTATATCTTGTGGAAGGATGAAATAGTATGAATAAATTCATCAAAATAACGTTTTTAATGAAAATATGTCAATCATTATTTGAATATGGTGGTAACCCGTTGTATAAAAGTGATAATGCCCTCAAAGCCGGATATATTGGCACGGTTTGCCGGCCCTAAACTTCGTCTCGGGACTTACAACACCCGTGCCAATATATCCTTCAAACACCGGCTTCTCAGGCATTATCACTTCAATAGACACCAGCTGGAATGCGGTTTTAACCAATCAGCATTCAGGATTAGACCCACTCTTTGTATAACACTTAATGAATTCAAATGTATGTTTTTGCTCGATATTCCAAATGCCTATATCGCAAGAATCAAAGTTCTGTTATGACTCATAGAAACACATTGGCCTTATTTTGGACAGATTTTAGCGAGAGTGAAACCTCTCACTTTGCCTCTTCCTCTATGGTTTACACACACACACACCAAGCCCCTCCCACTGCCTCTCTCGCCAACAAAGGTGAGAGAGATCACATCTTCCTCTCTGACAAGCGGTTTCAACTGGCTATTTACATTTGAGGTTTGGTCCAACAGAGTCGGTCATATGGACACCAAAACAAATTGAGACATTATTTTACTGTAATAGAGAAGTTAACTTTTCCAACAATACCCTTTTTACATCTCAAATGCTCAAATTACGCGCAGAGCATACACTACTAAAACCAGTGGTGGAAAAAGAACCCAATTGTCGTACTTGAGTAAAAGTAAAGATACCTTAATAGAAAATGACTCAAGTAAAGTGAAAGTCACCCAGTAAAATCCTACTTGAGTAAAAGTGTAAAAGTATTTGGTTTTAAATGTACTTAAGTATCAAAAGTAAAAGTAATTAATGCATTTCTAATTCTTTATCTTACGCAAACCAGATGGCACCATTTTCTTGTTTTTTAAATTTACGGATAGTTGGGGCACGCTCCAACACTCAGACATCATTTACAAACGAAGCATGTGTTTAGTGAGTCCGCCAGATCATAGGCAGTAGGGATGACCAGGGATGTTCTCTTGATAAGTGTGTGAATTAGACAATTGTCCTGTCCTGCTAAGCATTCAAAATGTAACGAGTACTTTTGGGTGTCAGGGAAAATGTATGGAGTAAAAAGTACATAATTTTCTTTAGGAATGTAGTGAAGTAAAAGTAGAAGTTGTCAAAAATATAAATAGTAAAGTAAAGTACAGATACCCCAAAAAACTACTTAAATAGTACTTTCAAGTATTTTTACTTAAGTACATTACACCACTGACAGAAAAGAGAGTAGCCTATCAATGAACATTGATTATGGAAAATTAATGCTCAGTTTGTCGCGCGGCATTGGGGTACCACGTACCGCTAGCAGCGTTTTAGCCAAAGACTGTTATACTCAGTGCTTATCAGGGCCTGATATTGTACGAGTTGATTCGGGTTTGGCCGGCTTATGATTTGCGCAACATTATAACCTATGTTTGAGACCAACGGGTGGCGGTGGCTGTGTGAGAAGCGTGCCTGTGTCTCTCAGAACTGGAACGAGATTCACTTTCTATGATCTCTCTCCCAAATATACCAAAAGCTAAATCAAACAGAGCTTTACGACTATTTAACTATGCTAATTATTTTTTTTATTTTTTATTTTGTATTCTTATTATTATTTTTGTGTACTTTTTACCCTTTTTCTCCCCAATTTTGTGATATCCAATTGGTAGTTACAGTCTTTTCCCATCACTGCAACTCCCTTGCGGACTCGGGAGAGGCAAAGGTCGAGAGCCATGCGTCCTCCGAAACACGACCCCGCCAAGCCACACTGCTTCTTGACACACTGCTCGCTTAACGCGGAAGCAAACATTTAACCAATTAAAGATAATGAATACATGACAACTAGATACAAATATTTTATAAAAAGAAATTCATACAAAAGAAAGAGTTGGCTATAACATGAGTACAAACAATGTAAGTGTGTGTATATGTGTGTAAGTGTTTGTGTGCGTGTGTGTGTCCCCGCACATTGACTCTGTGCCGGTACCCCCTGTATATAGCCTTGTTATTGTTATTTTTACTGCTGCTCTTTAATTATTTGTTACTTTTATTTTTTATTTTGTTAGGTATTCTTTCTTAAAACTGCATTGTTGGTTAAGGGCTTGTAAGTAAGCATTTCACTGTAAGGTCTACACCTATTGTATTCGGCGCATGTGACAAATAAAAGTTGATTTGATTTGATTATGGTGTGTATCATAATCTCCCTTCATAAAATGTATCCCCATTCCCCAATCAAATACCTTCATCGATACAAAAAACAACAACATAAAATTCGACATAGCCTTGTATAAAATGCATTATGAAAGAAATGGTGTAATATACACGAAAAAGTGGAGCCTTGTATTAAATGCATTATGAAGAAAATTGCGTAATGTAGGCTCCACGAAATATGAAATGCGTTATGAAGAGAATCGTCTAGGCCTACTGTTGCCTACATGAAAAAATAGCCTTTCTGACTACAAGTGCACCATTATCCGAAAGTATTAAACGAAAACAAGTATAGAAAACAGTATTGGCTACTATTACATAATTATTTAGGTGACAACCTGGTTGATTAACAATATTCGGTTGTTTACAAGTTTTTTTTAAATATATAAATAAATGTGGGACACAAAAAATGGCAGAGTAGAACACCATTGCCCATTATGCATTGATCTAATAACTTTCAAAAGATTGTTCCGAAGTTTGCCCCCCCCCCCCCCCCCAAAAAAAAGTGTGTATTTTCCTATGAATGAAGTCGCACAAAAATGTGTGTCTTTTCACACAAATGAAGCTACACAAAAAACACACAAAATCTGCTGAAATACTTTTTGTATTTGCATGAATTGTTGTGTGGGATTGTTGTGCGTGCGAATGGTGCTGGAGGAGCTGCAGGACCCCTGATAAATTGAAATACATTTGCCAAAGTTATAGAATTACTGCTGTCTGTTTAGAAATAAATGAAATAATTCAGAATAGCCTACTACACCATGTGAAAGCACATAATACAGAGGATCAGCTTAAAAATAAATGTAAAAAATGCCTAGCTAACAGTCGGGAACGCGTGGCAAATCTGTCAGTGAACAACAGCATGCAGACAAAACAGGCCTTTGGCAATACTTCAAATACAATAGCTGGAAAACACAGGTTGGAAAGCAAATGGCTCCTGCTGAAAAGAGAAGACTCTAATCCGTCTGATGTAGTCTACCAAAATATTTGATCAACTTTCAAATAGGCCTATTGTTTTACAAAGTAAAACAAGAGAGAGAGAGGCTTTTTGCACGAGCACATCGGCCATCACCAGGAAGTTAGTTGCGCATAATTGGGTGAGTCAGTGAAGCTGGAAAGCATTTTTAGGACTATAATTTCCTCCTCATGTTGTAGCCTACAATATGTGTCTGCACACACCTAGGCCTATGCTATTGATGGATTCAAGACAAGGTCGTTTTTATTGATCTCGGATTCTCAGTTTGTCAGTGTCAAAGTAACCTCTCATTTCGATCATTTGTGTGGTATTATGGTGCTTTGATGACAACAAGGTCGAATCATGACGTCAGTGATCTTCAGGTCGGAAAGTCGGAGCTCTAGAAAGAGACCTGAGGCCCAACTTGGAATTCCGAGTTGGATGAGTTCTCAGTTGTCTTGAACCCACTGAAGTCAGAAGTCGGAGATTTCCCAGTTACGAGTTCCCATGTTTTGAACACGGCATTAAAAAATATTATGCCAAAGTCTCCAGTTATTTAAAATGATGTAGAATTGCATGTATGCATTTATAAAATCTAAAATTTTTCCCGAATTCTAGGCCACTAAATATTTTCTCCATATGTGCAACTTCTGTAAGTGCCTCTACTCTACTGCTCTATGCCACTATGCAAATGCAATGATATGCATGCAATGCTTTACTATGAAGGTAATTTGTTTCTCATGCGTTCCGGTACCTCAGAGCTCCCTAGGTCACCAACCTCTCGTGCTCACCTTTTGTTCCAGCACCTCGCGATTTACAAATTAAGTACTGATTATACTAGCTGTCAAGTCTGGGTTTTAGAAATGTGCATAAGTATAAAACACTATTATATAAGGATAAATATATATATATATATATATATATATATATATATATATATATATATATATATATATATATATATATAGATAGATAGATAGATATATATATATATAGATAGATAGATAGATAGATAGATAGATAGATAGATATATAGATAGATAGATAGATAGATAGATAGATAGATAGATAGATAGATAGATAGATAGATAGATATATTATATATATATATATATATATATATATATATATATATATATATATATATATATATATATATATATATATATATATATATATATATATATATATATGGCAACTCGTTCTCATTCTGAGAAATAAGGTAGGCCACTTGATTTCAACAACTTGATTTCAAATTAACTTTTAACAAGACACACCTGTTAATTGAAATGCATTCCAGGTGAACAAAGTGGACAGGATAACATGCTTTTCAAACAGTTGGAGACAGAGAGAAGGGTGTGTTCATAACAATTCAACTGTTCAACCTTGTTAGCTAGCAAATATATCCATGTTGGCTAAACTTGGAATACAAAGATTATCTGGCTAATCACTAGCACGTGGGCTTGAGCGATTGTTGATGAGACCTGTGTTGATTTTCTATAGCTTAATATAAGTTATCATTATTACTGAATGTGCATGATGCTTGGATCTAGTACAATTTGTAACAAAAAAAGAGCATTTTCATAGACTTGAAAGCCAGATCAGTGATTATTGCAAAAAAAAGCAGGTTAAACTATTTTGATAAAATAATAAAATAATTAGTGGGTCTTGTGGATGTGGATGGCTTATATTTAGCCTAGGTACAACTTCACAAGCCCTGAATTCATTAGATTATTGCTGACTGTTTGAAATGCAGTCTATTTTACCTTTAATTGTACAACAACGCTTATTTAGAGAATACCTAAAATAAAATTGAGATATATAGTACCAGTCAAACGTTTGGACACAACTACTCATTCAAGGGTTTTCTTTATTTTTACTATTTTCTACATTGTAGAATAATAGTGAAGACATGAAAACTATGAAATAACACATATGGAATCATGCAGTAACCATTAAAAAAAAATATATATATATATTTTCTATTTTAGATTCTTCAAACAAGCCACCCTTTGCCTTGATGACAGCTTTGCACACTATTGTCATTCTCTCAATCAGCTTCACGAGGAATGCTTTTCCAACAGTTTTGAAGGAGTTCCCACATATGCTGAGCACTTGTTGGCTGCTTTTCCTTCACTCTGCAGTCCAACTCATCCCAAACCATCTCAATTGGGTTGAGGTTGGGTGATTGTGGAGGCCAGGTCATCTGATGCAGCACTCCATCACTCTCCTTCTTGGTCAAATAGCCCTTACACAGCCTGGAGGAAAACAAATGATAGTCCCACTAAGCCCAAACCAAATGTACAATCACCAGAGAACAAACTGGAGGAGCTCCGCTCGAGACTACTATCAACCTGAATAAGTATAATATTCTCTGTTTCTAGGAGTCGTAGTTGAACAAGGACATGGATAATATACATCTCGCTGGCTTTTCCATACATCATCTAGACCGGACGGCAGCCTCAGGTAAGGTGAGGGGGAGGGGTGTGTCTCTTTGTTAACAAAAGCTGGTGCGCGTTCTCTAATGTTAAGGAGGTCTCCTCTGAGTTAGAATACTTCATGATAAGCTGCAGACTATACAGTTTACCTAGAGAGTTTTCATTAATATTTTTCATAGCTGTCTATTTACCACCACAAACCGATGCTGGCACTAAGACCACACGCTTCTCGTGGCTGGTGAGTTGAATGTAGAGAAACTGAAATCTGTTTTACCTCATTTTTACCAGCATATCACCTGTGTAACTAAAGGAGGCAAAACTCTTGATCACCTTTACTCCACACACAGAAACGCATACAAGGCTCTCCCTCGCCCTCCTTTTGGCAAATCTGACCATAACTCTATCCTCCTGATTCATGCTCAAACAGGAAGTACCAGTGACACGCTCAATACGGATGTGGTCCAATGAAGCGGATGTTAAGCTACAGGACTGTTTCGCCAGCACAGACTGGAATATGTTTCGAGATTCATCCGATAGTATTTAGGAGTTTACCACATCAGTCACCGGCTTCATTAATAAGTACCGTGTCATCCCCACAGTGAATGTATGTACACTACCAGTCAAAAGTTTGGACACACCTACTCATTCAAAGGTTTTTCTTTTTTTGTACTATTTTCTACATTGTACAATAATAGTGAAGACTATACCGTCCTGTTGAAAAGCAAATGATAGTTCCACTAAGCGCAAACCAGATGGGATGGCGTATAGCTGCAGAATGCTGTGATAGCCATGCTGGTTAAAAGTGCCTTGATTTCTAAAATCACTGACAGTGATTTTTTTAGGCAAGTCAGTTAAGAACAAATTCTAATTTACAATGACGGCCTACACCAGCCAAACCCGGACGACGCTGGGCCAATTGTGCGCCGCCCTATGGGACTCCCAATCACGGCCGGTTGTGATACAGCCTGGAATCGAACCAGGGGGTCTTTAGTGACGCCTCAAGCACTGAGATGCAGTGCCTTAGACCGCTACGCCACTCGGGAGCCCACACCTCCTCCTCCATGCTTCACGGTGGAAACCACACATGTGGAGATCATCCGTTCACCTACTCTGCGTCTCACAAAGACACAGCGTTTAGAACCAAAACTCATCAGACCAAAGGACAGATTTCCACTGGTCTAATGTCCATTGTTCGTGTTTCTTGGCCCAAGCAAGTCTCTTCTTCTTATTGGTGTCCTTTAGTAGTGGTTTCTTTGCAGCAATCCTACCATGAAGGCCTGATTCACGCAGATTCCTCTGTCCAGTTGATGTTGAGATGTGTCTGTTACTTGAATTCTGTGAATAATTTATTTGGGCTGCAATTTCTGAGGCTGGTAACTCTAATGAACTTATCCTCTGCAGCAGAGGTAACTCTGGGTCTTCCTTTCCTGTGGCGGTTCTCATGAGAGCCAGTTTCATCATAGCGCTTGATGGTTTTTACGACCTCATGAAGCTGGTTGAGAGAATGCCAAGAGTGTGCAAAGCTGTCATCAAGGCAAAGGGTGGCTACTTTGAAGAATCTCAAATCTCAAATATATTTTGATTTGTTTAACACTTTTTTGGTTACTACATGATTCCATATGTGTTATTTCATAGTTTTGATGTCTTCACTATTATTCTACAATGTAGAAAATAGTAAAAATAAAGAAAAACCCTGGAATGAGTAGGTGTGTCCAAACTTTTGACTGGTACTGTGTATCATGAATCGCCCATAAGTTTGAAAAAAAGTAGATATGATTTTTAGGCCACATTGCCCGGCCCTAATTGTGTAACAATTCACTTCTACTCAAAGGGGTGAAGCAAGGACGTGCAGTAAGGGCCTACAAGGTGTTCAAATCAACAACAACAAAACATTTATACAAACATGTTGTTAAAACCTCTGATGACGTCAGCTGAAAATTAACTGTCCTTGACATTGAATTATTTTTGTGTCTGTGTAAAGCATTTATTTTAGCTAGGTTAGAGAACCCCTATAAGTCTGTATAAGCGGGGCTAGCTATCTTTGTTTCCAGGCTATTGCTAGCTAATGCACGAACATATGTCTTGATTATGTTAACAACACCTTGATTACATCACAGTCAAATGCGACCATATATCTCCCAAGATAATTTTATTTGGTTATAGTCACGGCCGTGTATATCCCCCCTCAAGCCGATACCACGACGGCCCTCAAAGAACTTCACTGGACCTTATGCAAACTGGAAACCACATATCCTGAGGCTGCATTTATTGTAGCCGGGGATTTTAACAAAGCAAATTTGAGGGCTAGGCTGCTTCTATCAACATATCGACTGTTGTACTAGCGCTGCTAAAATCCTCGACCATTGCTATTCGAACTTCCGGGATGGTTATAAGGCCCTCCCCCGCCCTCCTTTCGGCAAATCTGACCACGACTCCATTTTGCTTCTCCCTTCCTATAGGCAGAAACTCAAACAGGAAGTACCCGTGCTAAGGACTATTCAACGCTGGTCTAACCAATCGGAATCCACGCTTCAAGATTGTTTTGATCACGCGGACTGGGATATGTTCCGGATAGCTTCTGGAAATAATTTAAACGAATACACTGAAACGGTGACTGAGTTTATCAGGAAGTGTATAGGTGATGTTGTTCCCACTGTGACTATTAAAACCTACCCTAACCAGAAACCGTGGATAGATGGCAGCATTCGCACAAATCTGAAAGCGCGAACCACCGCATTCAACCATGGCAAGGTGAGTGGGAATATGGCAGAATACAAACAGTGTAGCTAATCACTCCGCAAGGCAATTAAACTGGCAAAACATCAGTATAGAGACAAAGTGGAGTCGCAATTCAACAGCTCAGACACGAGACGTATGTGGCAGGGTCTACAGACAATCACGGACTACAAAAGGAAAACCAGCCACGTCGCCGACACCGACGTCTCGCTTCCAGACAAGCTAAACACCTTCTTCGCCCGCTTTGAGGATAACACAGTGCCACTGACGAGGCCCACTACCAAGGACTGTTGCCTCTCCTTCTCCATGGCCGACGTGATTAAGACATTTAAGCATGTTTTCCCCCGCAAGGCTGCCCAGACGGCATCCCTAGCCGCGTCCTCAGAGCATGCGCAGACCAGCTGGCTGGTGTGTTTACGGACATTTTCAATCTCTCCCTTTCCCAGTCTGCTGTTCCCACATGCTTCAAGATGGCCACCATTGTTCCTGTACCCAAGAAAGCAAAGGTAACTGAACTAAATGACTATCGCCCTGTAGCACTCACCTCTGTCATCATGAAGTGCTTTGAGAGACTAGTCAAGGATCATATCACCTCTACCTTACCTGTCACCCTAGAGCCACTCCAATTTGCATACCGCCCCAATAGATCCACAGACGATGTAATCGCCATCACACTGCACACTGCCCTATCCCATCTGGACAAGAGGAATACCTATGTAAGAATGCTGTTCATTGACTATAGCTCAACATTCAACACCATAGTACCCTCCAAGCTCATCATTAAGCTCGAGGCCCTGGGTCTGAACCCCGCCCTGTGCAACTGGGTCCTGGACTTCCTGACGGCCGCCCCCAGGTGGTGAAAACAAGGAAACAACATCTCCACTTCGCTGATCCTCAACACTGGGGCCCCACAAGGGTGCGTGCTCAGCCCCCTCCTGTACTCCCTGTTCACCCATGCACACCTCCAACTCAATCATCAAGTTTACAGACGACACAACAGTCGTAGGCTTGATTACCAACAATGACGAGACCACCTTAACAAAACAAAGGAGATGATCGTGGACTTCAGGAAACAGGAGGGGGTGCACCCCCCTATCCTCATCGACGGGACCGCAGTGGAGAAGGTGGAAAGCTTCAAGTTCCTTGGTGTACACATCACCGACAAACTGAAATGGTCCACCCACGCAGACAGTGTGGTGAAGAAGGCGCAACAGAGCCTTTTCAACCTCAGGAGGCTGAAGAAATTCGGCTTAGCACCTAAAGCCCTCACAAACTTTTACAGATGCACAATTGAGAGCATCCTGTCGGGCTGTATCACCGCCTGGTACGGCAACTGCACCTCCCACAACCGCAGGGCTCTCCAGAGGGTGGTGCAGTCTGCCGAACGCATTACCGGGGACAAACTACCCGCCCTCCAAGACACATACAGCACCTGATGTCACAGGAAGGCCAAAAATCATCAAGGACATCAACCACCCGAGCCACTGCCTGTTCACCCCGCTATCATCCAGAAGGCGAGGTCAGTACAGGTGCATCAAAGCTGGGACCGAGAGAATGAAAAACAGCTTCTATTTCAAGGCCATCAGAGTGTTAAATAGCCATCACTAGCACATTAGAGGCTGCTGCTGCCTATTGAAATCACTGGCCACTTTAAGAAATGGAACACTAGTCACTTTAATAATGTTTACATATCTTGCACTACTCATCTCATATGTATATACTGCATTCTATACTATAATATTCTACTGTATCTTAGTCCATGCCGCTCTGTCATTGCTTGTCCATATATGTATATGTCATGAGCCTCTCACTCCACCGGGTTACCACCTTAATTTTCTTCCACTCTGCTCACCACTCTCTCTACTCAGCCTAACTAGCTCCACCTGTCCCTGCTCTGCTCTGCTCTAATTACTCTGCCAGCTGCGCTGCATTACCCACTACCTCTCCCAGTATTTAAGGCCCTGTCTTTCAGCTCTCCGGTGTCAGATCGTCTGCAAAGCTCACACCCGGAACCTGTTTGCTCGCGCTTCTGGCTCACCCTGGTTTTGTGACCCCGGACCTGCCTGATTTTTGGATACTCTTCTGCCCCAGGAGATCCAGACCTGCTTCTGCCATTACGACTCCTGACTACTCTTCAATCCCGGTAACTCTGACCAGCCTTCTGCCTTGCTACTACGTATTTTGGATTTCCCTTGAACTGTACTGCTGCCTTGTTTCATTCCGCCCTGTTGTGTCTGTGTCTCCCCCCCCCAGGACTTCTGGACCACCCACCACCGGCTTCATAGGACGCATCGCTGCCACTGGGGGGGGCACAGACCCAGCACATTGGACGGGATCCCTGTTACCCCTGGAGCCTTCATTCACTCCCTACTTCCCTTTTCCCTTAAGTTTTAATAAACTTTCTGGTGTGACGCAATTGTGGTCCTCTGGTCGTCTGTCTGAACCGTGACAGTACGATCTGACCATTATGGACTCAGCGCACACTTTCCCCGACATGGAAACCGATGAGCATGAGCAGCAGTTCCAGCAGCAGCAACAACAACTCGCCATGATCATTCAACTCCTCACCAACCTTACCCCAGCCAGTCTGCCCACCAGCCCTGCCCCCGAGTTACCTGCCCCGGTCATTGCAGCCGCTGCTCCGGAACCCAAGATTGGAAACCCCGAGCGGTTCAACGGCGATTCAACCCAGGTCCGGCCATTCCTGACTAGCTGCCGACTTCAGTTCTCCTTGCAGCCAAGGACCTTCGCCACGGAGGGGGCTAAAGTTGGGTATGCCATCACTCACCTGACGGGCCGAGCTCGACTCTGGGGAACAGCAGAGTTCGAACGTCAAACCCCCGCATGTGCAACCTTCGACCTGTTTGCTGAGGAGATGCTGAAGGTGTTTGACCTGGATTCACCAACCGCAGAGGCGTCTCGTGAACTGTTCAGTATTCGACAAGGCAGACGTACTGTCGCAGACCATTCCATCGACTTCCGAACCCTGGCTAGACGAAGTTCTTGGAACACACCATCGTTGGTGGACGCGTTCTTCCATAGTTTGGCTGACTATATCAAGGACGAGTTGGTCTCCCATGAACTGCCTTCCACTCTTGATGAAGCCATCGCACTGACTGTCAGGATCGACAGAAGGATACAGACCCGTCGTCGTGAGAGGGGGCGCCAAGGTCCACCTACTACCGGCATTCGGAGAGATCCGACTGGGCTCCTGTCATCTACTGCCACTCACCCAGGTCAGCTTGATCAGTCTGAGCCTATGGAGATTGGGCGAGCCTCTCTCACTCCTGCAGAGCGCCAGCGCCGCTTCACCTCAAACCTCTGCCTCTATTGTGGAGGTGATGGACATCGTGTGGTAACCTGCCCTTTAAAGGGCCGAAGCTCACCGGGCATAGGGGGAGTCCGGTTGAGTTCAATGACCATCCAGTCCTCCGACCGCAAACCCCTGCTGCAAGTTCACCTCCGCCTCTCTGACTCAACTCACACCCTGGCTGCTCTGGTGGATTCTGGCGCCGAAGCCAACATAATGGACATCAAGCTGGCACGCCAACTGGGACTGGAGAACCTCCGTTTGACACCTCCTATTCCTGCCCGGGCACTGGACGGACACTTACTCGGATCGGTCACTCATGTCACGGCCCCGGTCTCGATGGGTCTGTCCGGAAACCATCAAGAAACTATCCAGTTTCACCTGCTCCCCTCTCCAGGCCAACCCCTCATCCTGGGTTACCCATGGCTCCGCCGGCACAACCCTCAGCTCGACTGGGTGACCGGGGTGATCAGGGAGTGGGGAGAGGACTGCCACCGAACCTGCCTGCTTGCTGCCGCACTACCCCCTCGGCCAGTACCTACTAACTCCGCTCCTGACCTCTCCAATGTCCCAGAATGCTACCATGGTCTCAGAGAGGTGTTTAACAAAGCAAGAGCCACATCGCTGCCCCCTCACCGACCGTACGACTGTGCCATCGACCTCCTCCCTGGTACAGCCCCTCCAAAGGGTCGTCTTTATTCGTTGTCTGCTCCTGAAAGAAAGTCCATGGAGGACTACATCAATGGCTCTCTGTCCGCAGGATTAATCCGGTCATCTTCATCTCCTGCTGGTGCTGGCTTCTTCTTTGTGGGGAAGAAGGACGGATCTCTTCGCCCCTGCATCGACTACAGGGGACTCAACGACATCACAGTGAAGAACCGTTACCCTCTGCCTCTGCTCACCTCTGCTTTTGAGTTGCTCCAGGGAGCCACTGTTTTTACCAAGTTGGATCTCAGAAACGCTTACCACCTAGTGCGGATCCGGGAGGGAGATGAATGGAAAACCGCATTCAATACACCAACAGGCCACTACGAGTATCTGGTTATGCCTTTTGGCCTCACCAATGCTCCTGCTGTGTTCCAGGCTCTAGTGAATGATGTACTGCGGGACATGTTAAACAAGTTTGTCTTCGTTTACCTGGATGACATCTTAATCTACTCCAGAAACCTGTCTGAACACACCCGCCATGTCCAGCAAGTCCTTCATCGTCTTCTGGAGAATTCCCTCTACGCCAAGGCAGAGAAATGTGAGTTTCACGTCAAGACAGTGGCCTTCCTGGGGTACATAGTGGCAGAGGGAAGTATCCAAATGGATCCTGCCAAAGTATCAGCAGTCACTTCATGGCCAGTTCCGGAGAACAGAAAGAAGCTGCAACAGTTTCTGGGGTTTGCTAACTTCTATAGAAAGTTTATCCGGAACTACAGTACCGTTGCTGCCCCTCTCACTGCTCTAACCAGCACCAAGCAACCCTTCACCTGGACCCCAGCAGCCGACAAGGCCTTCAGTACCCTCAAAGTGAGGTTCACCTCCGCTCCCATCCTCCAGATGCCTGATGTGGACCGGCAATTCATTGTGGAGGTGGACGCCTCGGATGTGGGAGTTGGTGCTGTGATTTCTCAGTGGGCTGCGGAGGATAGGAAGCTCCATCCCTGTGCCTTTTTCTCACGTCGGTTGTCCCCCTCTGAGTGCAATTACGACATAGGGAACCGTGAGCTGCTGGCTGTGAAGCTTGCCTTGGAGGAGTGGCGTCACTGGCTGGAGGGGTCCACCATTCCATTTCTCGTTTGGACCGATCATAAGAACTTGGAGTACATCCGCACGGCCAAACGGTTGAACTCCAGGCAGTCCCGCTGGGCCCTGTTCTTCACCAGGTTTAATTTCACTCTGTCATACCGGCCTGGATCACGCAACACCAAGCCAGACGCCCTCTCCCGTCAATTCCAGAAGGATGACACCCCCTCCAAGGACCCTGTGTCGATTCTGCCAAGTCCCTGCATCGTTGCAGCTCTGACCTGGGCTGTTGAGGAACAGGTGCTGGAGGCTCTCCGTAACCAGCCAGGTCCCAGCACTTGCCCAGCTGACCGCCTTTTTGTCCCCGAAGACCTGAGGTCCCAGGTCGTTCAGTGGGGACATGACTCCCGCCTAGCTTGTCACCCTGGCTCCACCCGCACTTACAACCTGCTCGCCCAGAGGTTCTGGTGGCCCTCTCTGAGAAAGGATGTACGGGAATTCGTCCAAGCCTGCCCCATCTGCAACCAACACAAGTCGTCCTGCCAGCCCCCAGCCGGATTGCTGCAGCCCCTGCCTGTGCCCAGACGTCCCTGGTCTCACATCGCCCTTGACTTTGTCACGGGGCTGCCCCCTTCAAGTGGCATGACCGTCATTCTCACCATCGTTGACCGTTTCAGCAAGATGGCACACTTCATTCCCCTCCCCAAGCTCCCTACCGCCAAGGAGACCGCCCAGGTGGTCCTGGAACACGTCTTCCGGATCCACGGACTGCCTAAGGATGTAGTTTCTGACCGTGGTCCACAATTCTCCTCCGCTTTTTGGAAGGAGTTCTGTCACCTGCTGGGAGCCACAGTCAGTCTGACTTCCGGATTCCATCCCCAGTCCAATGGGCAGTCAGAGCGGGCTAATCAGGAGCTCGAGAAGGCACTGCGATGCATGACTTCACGCAACCCCCACTCCTGGTCGCAGCAATTGACATGGGTGGAGTACGCACACAATTCTCTGACCTGCTCTGCCATCGGTATGTCCCCTTTCCAATGTGTTTATGGATACCAGCCTCCTCTATTTGCCAGCCAGGAAGAGGAGGTTACTTGCCCATCTGCACTTGCTTTTGCCCGTCGATGTCGCCGCACCTGGTCACAAGCCCGAGCCACACTCCTCAGATCCGTTGCCAGCTACACTACCGGGGCCAACCGTCGGAGAATTCCTGCTCCCACCTACCATGTTGGTCAAAGGGTGTGGTTGTCATCGAAGAACCTGCCACTCAGGGTGGAGTCGCAGAAGCTGGCACCTCGGTTCATTGGCCCATTCCCTATCATAAGAGTGATTAGCCCAACTGCTGTCCGGCTCCAACTGCCTAATTCCCTGAGGGTGCACCCCACTTTCCATGTGTCTAAGATTAAGCCCATCCATGAGAGTCCGCTGGTCCCTGCTGCGCCTTGTCCTCCTCCTCCACGGCTCGTCGATGGTGGTCTGGTTTAC
This sequence comes from Coregonus lavaretus, assembly GCF_964263955.1. Classification (NCBI taxonomy): domain Eukaryota; kingdom Metazoa; phylum Chordata; class Actinopteri; order Salmoniformes; family Salmonidae; genus Coregonus; species Coregonus lavaretus. The sequence continues at coordinate 7,880,260 of NC_140003.1, read as the reverse complement.
ACCGTCCGCCGCCTGCTTCGGTCCAGACGGAGGGGTAGGGGTCTCCAGTACCTCATTGACTGGGAGGGCTATGGACCTGAGGAAAGGACCTGGGTGCCAGCTAGTCGGATTGTGGATAGGACTCTCATCACCGCTTTCCACCAACGGCATCCTGATCAACCTGCAATCCGTAGGGGCCGCCCCAGAGGGGTCCCTAACCGTCCTGCCCGCTCGGCTTCCTGTCCTGTGCCTGATCCTGTCTCGGGACCTGTCCCATCTCCCGACCACGGCCCTCCGGCTTCCTCCGAGGATGAGGACGTTCACTCGGACCGTTCGGAGGAGTTTTAGCCCTCCTCCGGCTCCCCTCCTCCCGCCCGGCGTGGTGTTGCTCTTGGGACTTCTGGGGCCGTCCCTTGGGGGGGGGGTTCTGTCATGAGCCTCTCACTCCACCGGGTTACCACCTTAATTTTCTTCCACTCTGCTCACCACTCTCTCTACTCAGCCTAACTAGCTCCACCTGTCCCTGCTCTGCTCTGCTCTAATTACTCTGCCAGCTGCGCTGCATTACCCACTACCTCTCCCAGTATTTAAGGCCCTGTCTTTCAGCTCTCCGGTGTCAGATCGTCTGCAAAGCTCACACCCGGAACCTGTTTGCTCGCGCTTCTGGCTCACCCTGGTTTTGTGACCCCGGACCTGCCTGATTTTTGGATACTCTTCTGCCCCAGGAGATCCAGACCTGCTTCTGCCATTACGACTCCTGACTACTCTTCAATCCCGGTAACTCTGACCAGCCTTCTGCCTTGCTACTACGTATTTTGGATTTCCCTTGAACTGTACTGCTGCCTTGTTTCATTCCGCCCTGTTGTGTCTGTGTCTCCCCCCCCCAGGACTTCTGGACCACCCACCACCGGCTTCATAGGACGCATCGCTGCCACTGGGGGGGGCACAGACCCAGCACATTGGACGGGATCCCTGTTACCCCTGGAGCCTTCATTCACTCCCTACTTCCCTTTTCCCTTAAGTTTTAATAAACTTTCTGGTGTGACGCAATTGTGGTCCTCTGGTCGTCTGTCTGAACCGTGACATGTATATATTCTTACATTCTTAAAATTCCTTACTAGTTTTGTGTGTATTGGGTATATGTTGTGAAATTGTTAGTTTTACTTGTTAGATATTACTGCACTGTCGGAGCTAGAAGCACAATCATTTCGCTACACCCGCTATAACATCTGCTAAACACGTGTATGTGACAAATAACATTTGATTTGATAAACAATTTAATTTAATGAAACTAAAATTAATGCATACTACCACAGTATATTTATGATGGGGAAGTATTTCTATTTTTCACTGTGTCTATCATATTCTCATTGCACTTGCCTGGTTGTATCCAAAACATGTAGCTTAATTACCTCAACCTACATGTATTTAGCATTCTCCCTTGTCCACACAGTCGATTGTGTGCCTTGACGGACCAATCATGCAATCATGTGGACAATGACCATCCCCTTGCCCTGAGCCACATCACATCCACTGTTGAGTAAGAGTCCTGTCCTATTCAGGGCTGCTGCTGCTATGTTGTTGCCCATAATCTCCCATTTATATTGGATGAGACAGCCTTCTCATCAAGAAGAAACATGGATGTATGCATCACATATCGGGTGATGCGCACTTTTCAAAATTCTGTATTCCCGTTTTGGATCTGTGTGCACACTTGTTTAGAAAGGTTCCAACCAATGCAATATTCTGTGTGTACACGAATCTAAGAAAGTTGCTCCACCTAAAGTGCACAGCTGGCACAGAAACCCATTAGATTCCACATTGGAGTCCCGCATTCAAGTTTCAACTGTAATTTACAGTTACCTGGCACAGTGACATTTTAATATACCCCTTGGGGTTTATACTCCTTTGGGTTTATCCAGTTTATACTTCTTATTACATAAGTGCAGTCCATTAACACGTCTCAGACCTTGCTACTGCTACACAAACCATACCTCACAATTGTCATACGTCTGTCTGTCAGTCTGTCGCCATGACAATTCTCAGGCCATGCATAACACACGAACAATGTGGTAATTCAGTGCCACACTAAACAGTCTTACATTTCAGCATGACGGTCATTCATTTAAAGCAGCCATCATGGCAGCATCTTACCCAGCCAGTGGCTATCCTCGAGTAGGGATGTCAGAATAGATAGCACATGGAGGAATCTTCACTGAAGAGCATGCAGAGTGGTGGTGAAACATAGCATCATTCTTCATGGCCAGGTCTCCCTTGAAAAATAGGTATTTTGATCTCAATGGGACCACCTGCTAAGATAGAATAAAAAATAAAAATAGTGAAGGGTATCGGTGGTAGTTGGAATCCAGTCAGGGAACCCAGTCAAGGGCCCATGTTGAAGCTTCAATGAAGAGAAGGCATGGTTTGGTCTTCACAACTTCAACAGCTGTTTAGATCCAGGGAGGAATTACAGGGAAATCCACTGTGAATCTGAGAAAACAAAATCCACGTGAGGTTCATATCCACAGAAATTTACGGAAAATGCTCTCGCAACAATACCATAACCCCATGTCCACGAAAATTGCTCTCTCTCTCTTTCTGTCTCTCTCACTCTCTCTCTCTCTCTCTCTCTCTCTCTCTCTCTCTCTCTCTCTCTCTCTCTCTCTCTTAGCCTCTCTCTGCAATCACTCCTTAATCACTCTATTTCTGTCCTTCTCTCTGATGCTCACTCATACTTCCACTTCCACTTCCTCTCTCTCTCTCTTTCTCTCTCTGTCTCTCTCTCAGCTGTGTCTCAGTGTTATGCTCAGCCTGTGCCCAGGGGATGTATAACATGTGTTCAGGGTGGGGGTTGGGGACTGCTGACTTTATAGGTGGCACGTTCTGCTTCTGCAAGGCGGGTGAGGATAGCCATCGCATTTTGCACTATTTTAAAGAGAGCGACCATGATAGAGTTCAAAGTTGCCTCCATAGGTACTTCAAAATCATAATACTTTACATGAGAAGGTAGCTACGCAATATTTGACCAACGGTATACATTACTTTCTTTGAATTGACAAAATCTATTAAATTTAAAGGGAATATGTGACTTGTCTGTCACGACTGAATTGGCCTCAGCTGTGCCACTCTTTTGAAAGGAGTAGTATCAACAGAAGATGCACAGATGATGTATTTTTCTATGCATTTGACAGGGCAGGGAGAGAGAAAAAAATAACTCTGTTCTGGAGTATTATTAATAGTACGTTAGATACTGATGTAAAGAAATCAGCTCCGTTATGTCTGTATCATGTCACATGACCCTCAGATGATACGCTGCCAGGCTACTCATGTCAAAATAATCCTATGCCGCTTCTATTTAAGAACTAAAATGCACAAAACTCTTAAAACATTTGATTATGACAGTGAAATGTAAAGGCTATAAAATAAGGGTAATAACATTAACGCCTGATATGATATAATATAGTGTCTGCAGCAGGGAGGGGTAACTCAAGTCCTCGGGGGCCGGAGTGGTTTTCCCCATCTCTAGCAAACACAGCTGATTAAACTAATTACATTTTAAACTGAAGATCATAATTAGTTGGTTATTGGAGTCAGGTGTTAGCTGGGGTTGGGGCAAAAGAGTGACACCAATCAGGCCCCCGAAGACTGGAGTTGCCCATCCCTGATCTACAGTATATTTTTGGCTTGAAAATACAGTAACAGACAACCAATTCCATGTTATCATAATGTGTGTTTGCTCAGTGGTTCCCTAATCCACACGATCTAGTGAGGATCCAAAGTGCCCTCCTTGAAAGTGATTCGAAGGGATTGTCAACCTAGAATCTAGAATGATGGCATTTACAGTCGTCAGGGCTATCAGAAGTGACTCACTAGGCCTAATGAGATTAATAGAGAGGGAGGGATGTAGAGAGAGAAAAGAGGAGTGGGAGAGAGTTTTAATGTCATGTGCACAAGTACAGTGAAATGCCTTTCTTGCAAGCTCTAACCCCAACAATGCAGTAATCAATATCAATGTAGTACTAAAAATAACATAAGAAAAAAAATAAGACCGCGAAAAGTAAGTAAGCTATATACAGTGTCAGTTCCAATAACCATATTTACAATGTGCAGGCATACTGGAGTGATAGAGGTATAGGGGTAAGGTGACTAAAGGCACCTAAAGACTCTCGGACCATGAGAAAAGATTCTCTGGTCTGATGAAACCTAGATTGAATTATTTGGCCTGAATGCCAGGTGTCATGTTTGGTGGCAGCATCATGCTGTGGGGATGTTTTCCAGCAGCAGGGACTGGGAGACTAGTCAGGATCGAAGCAAAGATGAACGGAGCAAAGTACAGATAGATCCTTGATGAAAACCTGCTCCAGAGAGCTCAAGACCTCAGACTGGGGCGAAGGTTCACCTTCCAACAGGACAACTACCCAAAGCACACAGCCAAGACAATGCAGGAGTTGCTTCGGGACAAGTCTCTGAATGTGCTTGAGTGGCCCAGCCAGAGCCCGGACTTGAACCCAATCGAACATCTCTGGAGAGACCTGAAAATAGCTGTGCAGCAACGCTCCCCATTCAACCTGACAGAGCTTGAGAGGATCTGCAGAGAAGAATGGGAGAAACTCCCCAAATATGGTTGTACCAAGCTTGTAGCGTCATACCCAAGAAGACCCAAGGCTGTAATCGCTGAAATAGGTGCTTCAGCAAAGTACTGAGTAAAGGTTCTGAATACTTATGTACAGTGGGGAGAACAAGTATTTGATACACTGCCGATTTTGCAGGTTTTCCTACTTACAATGCATGTAGAGGTCTGTAAAATCCAGAAAATCACATTGTATGATTTTTAAGTAATTCATTTGCATTTTATTGCATGACATAAGTATTTGATCACCTACCAACCAGTAAGAATCCGGCTCTCACAGACCTGTTCGTTTTTCTTTAAGAAGCCCTCCTGTTCTCCACTCATTACCTGTATTAACTGCACCTGTTTGAACTCGTTACCTGTATAAAAGACACCTGTCCACACACTCAATCAAACAGACTCCAACCTCTCCACAATGGCCAAGAGCAGAGAGCTGTGTAAGGACATCAGGGATAAAATTGTATAGGCTGGGATGGGCTACAGGACAATAGGCAAGCAGCTTGGTGAGAAGGCAACAACTGTTGGCGCAATTATTAGAAAATGGAAGAAGTTCAATATGACGGTCAATCACCCTCGGTCTGGGACTCCATGCAAGATCTCACCTCGTGGGGCATCAATGATCATGCGGAAGGTGAGGGATCAGCCCAGAACTACACGGCAGGACCTGGTCAATGACCTGAAGAGAGCCATTAGAAAACCATTAGTAACACACTACGGCGTCATGGATTAAAATCCTGCAGCGCACGCAAGGTCCCCCTGCTCAAGCCAGCGCATGTCCAGGCCCGTCTGAAGTTTGCCAATGACCATCTGGATGATCCAGAGGAGGAATGGGAGAAGGTCATGTGGTCTGATGAGACAAAAATAGAGCTTTTTGGTCTAAACTCCACTCGCCGTGTTTGGAGGAAGAAGAAGGATGAGTACAACCCCAAGAACACCATCCCAACCATGAAGCATGGAGGTGGAAACATCATTCTTTGGGGATGCTTTTCTGCAAAGGGGACAGGACGATTGCACCGTATTGAGGGGAGGATGGATGGGGCCATGTATCGCAAGATCTTGGCCAACAACCTCCTTCCCTCAGTAAAAGCATTGAAGATGGGTCGTGGCTGGGTCTTCCAGCATGACAACGACCCGAAACACACAGCCAGGGCAACTAAGGAGTGGCTCCGTAAGGAGCATCTCAAGGTCCTGGAGTAGCCTAGCTAGTCTCCAGACCTGAAACCAATAGAAAATCTTTGGAGGGAGCTGAAAGTCCGTATTGCCCAGAGACAGCCCCGAAACCTGAAGGATCTGGAGAAGGTCTGTATGGAGGAGTGGGCCAAAATCCCTGCTGCAGTGTGTGCAAACCTGGTCAAGACCTACAGGAAACGTATGATCTCTGTAATTGCAAACAAAGGTTTCTGTACCAAATATTAAGTTCTGCTTTTCTGATGTATCAAATACTTATGTCATGCAATAAAATGCAAATGAATTACTTAAAAATCATACAATGTGATTTTCTGGATTTTTTTTTTAGATTCCGTCTCTCACAGTTGAAGTGTACCTATGATAAAAATGACAGACCTCTACATGCTTTGTAAGTAGGAAAACCTGCAAAATCGGCAGTGTATCAAATACTTGTTCTCCCCACTGTAAATGTGATATTTCCATTTTTTATTTTTTAGAAATTAGCAAAAATGACTAAAAACCTATTTTTGCTTTGTCATTATGGGGTGTTGTGTCTAGATTGAGGGGGAAAAAAACGATTTAATCAATTTTAGAATAAGGCTGTAACGTAACAAAATGTGGAAAAAGTCAAGGGGTCTGAATACTTACCGAAGGCACTGTATGATAAACAGAGTAGCAGCAGCGTATATGATGATTGTGAGTGTGTGTTCGTTATGCAAATGTAAGAGAAAATTAAGTGTGTGTTTGTGTGTGTGGTGTGTGTTGGAGTGTCAGTGTGCGTGAATGTGTAGAGTCCTGTGAGAGTGCAAAAAAATTTAATAAAAGGGTCAACTCACATAGTCTGTGTAGACATTTTATTTTGTTAGCTATTTAGCAGTCTTATGGCTTGGGGATAGAAGCTGTTCAGAAGCCTGTGAGAGATCGATAGAGAGAGAGAGAGAGAGAGAGAGAGAGAGAGAGAGAGAGAGAGAGAGAGAGAGAGAGAGAGAGAGAGAGAGAGAGATTAATAAAGTACCTATCTAATGCTCAATTCGTTGTTTTTTCTTCACCTGAGGGGAATACATGAGTCTTCAGACTTGTGGTTGTTCTTCTAGAAAGAGCACCCAACTGACTGACAGGTTCTAAGCCACCAGATGCCACACATCACCTGGACCAATTTCATCCTATGACAGTAAGCTAATGTATGGGGACATGATCGACAGCTGCTTAGATTGAATTAGGTAGCTTTTCAAAACAAAGTGTGGAGTGAGTGCTAATGTACGAGTGTGCGGTGGATACTGTAGGGTTGGAAGATAAATTAGCAAAAATGAGAATAGGGTTCCATGTGCATGTCCATGTACAGCATGAGTGTGTGTGTGTGACAGCGTTGGGAGGACCAGGACACCCCTGGGCTTATGTCGTGACCTACATTGGGGCCTGATGCTCCCAAGGCTGGCAGGGAGTGTGTGTGTGTGTGTGTGTGTGTGTGTGTGTGTGTGTGTGTGTTTGTGTGTGTGTGTGTGTGTGTGTGTGTGTGTGTGTGTGTGTGTGTGTGTGTGTGTGTGTGTGTGTGTGTGTGTGTGTGTGTGTGTGTGTGTGTGTGTGCAGTATGTACTGTACTGATGAGATGAAGCTGCATGGCTGCATTAACTGTATGCCTAAGAGGCTCAGCTGGACAAGATACAAAGGGATGAATGTGCACACAATAAGAGGGATCGTACAGATGCATATAAACACTAATGCAAACGAGTATAGCCTACTGAAGGAAAATTCATATCTAAAGTATACTGTACAGACAAACCATAAAAGTACACAAATCCATTAAGATGATAGTGCAGGCATAAAGGTACATTAAGGGTACAACACACCCAATTTTCTCTCTGGAATGCCTAGATACAGTATTATACTGTAACTCACACTATCAGATCTCCTTGTGTGCTTTCAAAAGTATATGAAACACAGACTAGGGTCAAAATAATATTATGTTTTTGTTATGTGCTTGATTTAGCTTGTCTGATCTGCTGGGTGGGCAGGGTTTGCACCTTTGGGACAACTTAATGGGTTCCATTGTGCCATTTACCACTTTTAGCCAACTCCAGTAACAAAGGAGCACTACTATACATCACTAAAATCTTTCTGTTATACTGTCCATGCAAATATAAATTACTTCCACACAGAATTGGGGTCAATTCCATATCAAATGCTGTGATTAGATTGCTCTAAGGAGTGACTGCAATCCACACTTTTTTGGTAGAAAAGTCACTGCCAAAAAAAACACTTATGTTAGCATTTTCAGACTAAATACTTTAGTTTCCTCAGCATAGAGTGTCTTAAGTTAGACATCACACTATTACAACAGTGTGACAGTTTTGGAATAAAATGTTCAATATTCTTAAACATCCTCTGTATTGTACACTTACTGTTAAACCATTGATATGTTCTTGGGGTCATTTTGAGACCTTAAGGAGCATCAGGTACTGCTGGAATGTCTAACCAATAGCATGTCCATCTTTTTGTGAGAAATTACACTGTTCACTCAAAACATTTATAAAGTATTTATAAAGTATAAATAGCCCACACTTTAGATGAGGCCACGCAAAAAGACTTAACTAATGATTAGTAAATGGTTTATAAGGACCTATATTACATTTTATGAATAATCTTATGAATTTCGAAATACTTTAAATTGTGTTTATAAATGTGTGAATAGCTAGGTTAACATTTACAATTGTGGGATAATAAATGATGAATAAACGATTTACTAATCCATTATAAATGCTTTGTTACGTGGAGTTATTATAAAGTGCTACCAGCATTCCTTTATTCAGTTATTGTACTGCTCTTATGTAACCAGTGAGTGAAATCCTCTCGCCCCAGTTCCATCCGCTTGTCCTCTGGCCAAATTCCCCTGCGTGTCATCAAATAGTAATACTGTGCGTCAGAATGGATGAAAATACACTCGCAACACGGTACACTCCAATGTAACACTCAAATTTCACTAAAACATGAATATGTGAAGATTAAATTATAAATGAGTAATATCGTGAGTTAAATGACTACAATAAACACAATGTGGTCATGCATACAGTACACATCACTTGTGTAAGCTAGATATTGCAATTAGTTGAATATATAGTGAAGGAGAATGCAAAAACGATTCCCCAAAATGCTGTCCACATGAATACATAACATAAACGCCTTCAGAAATATTCACACCCCTTTACTTTTTCCAAATTTTGTTGTGTTACAAAGTGGGATTAAAATGGATATACATTTCATTTTATTGTCAACTTTCTACACAAAATACTCTGCAATGTCAAAGTGGAAGAAATTTGAACATTTGTAAAAAATATATACAGTTGAAGTCGGAAGTTTAAATACACCTTAGCCAAATACATTTAAACTCAGTTTTTCACAATTCCTGACATTTAATATTAGTAAAAATGTCCTGTCTTAGGTCAGGTAGGATCACCACTTTATTTTAAGAATGTGAAATGTCAGAATAATAGTAGAGAGAATTATTTATTTCAGCTTTTATTTCTTTCATCACCTTCCTAGTGGGTCAGAAGTTTACATACACTCAATTAGTATTTGGTAGCATAGCCTTTAAATTGTTTAACTTGGGTCAAACGTTTCGGGTAGCCTTCCACAAGTTTCCCACAATAAGTTGGGTGAATTTTTGCCCATTCCTCCTGACAGAGCTGGTGTAACTGAGTCAGGTTTGAAGGCCTCCTTTCTCGCACACGCTTTTTCAGTTCTGCCCACACATTTTCTATAGGATTGAGGTCAGGGCTTTGTGATGGCCACTCCAATCCATTTACTTTACTTAAGCCATTTTGCCACAACTTTGGAAGTATGCTTGGGGTCATTGTCCATTTGGAAGACCCATTTGCGACGAAGCTTTAACTTCCTGACTGATGTCTTGATATGTTGCTTCAATATATCAACATAATTTTCCTTCCTCATGATGCCATCTATTTTGTGAAGTGCACCAGTCCCTCCTGCAGCAAAGCACCCCCACAGCATGATGCTGCCACCCCCGTGCTTCACGGTTGAGATGGTGTTCTTCGGCTTGCAAGCAACCCCCTTTTTCCTCCAAAGATAACGATGATAATTATGGCCAAACAGTTCTATTTTAGTTTCATCAGACCAGAAGACATTTCTCCAAAAAGTATGATCTTTGTCCCCATGTGCAGTTGCAAACCGTAGTCTGGCTTTTTTATGGCGGTTTTGGAGCAGTGGCTTCTTCCTTGCTGAGCGGCCTTTTAGGTTATGTCGATATAGGACTCGTTTCACTGTGGATATAGATACTTTTGTACCCGTTTCCTCCAGCATCTTCACAAGGTCCTTTGCTGTTGTTCTGGGTTTGATTTGCACTTTTCGCACCAAAGTACGTTCATCTCTAGGAGACAGAACGCGTCTCCTACCTGAGCGGTATGACGGCTGCGTGGTCCCATGGTGTTTATACTTGCGTACTATTGTTTGTACAGATGAACGTGGTACCTTCAGGCATTTGGAAATTGCTTCCAAGGATGAACCAGACTTTTTTTTCTGAGGTCTTGGCTGATTTATTTGGATTTTCCCATCATGTCAAGCAAAGTAGCACTGAGTTTGAAGGTAGGCCTTGAAATACATCCACAGGTACACCTCCAATTGACTCAAACTATGTCAATTAGCCTATCAGAAGCTTCTAAAGCCATGACATCATTTTCTGGAATTTTCCAAGCTGTTTAAAGGCACAGTCAACTAAGTGTATGTAAACTTCTGACCCACTGGAATTGTGATACAGTGAATTATAAGTGAAATAATCTGTCTGTAAACAATTGTTGGAAAAATTACTCATGTCATGCACAAAGTAGATGTCTTAACCGATGTGCCAAAACTATAGTTTGTTAACAATATATTTTTGGAGTGGTTGAAAAACCAGTTTTAATGACTCCAACCTAAGTGTATGTAAACTTCCGACTTCAACTGTACATTGAACTGGGTGAATGGAATATGAACATGCTCATCATAAACGGCACTGACAGCCACTGATCTCAATGTCACAAAAAAATGAAAAACACTAACATATCTTGATTATAAAAGTATTCAACCCCCTGAGTAATACATGTTAGAATCACCTTGAGCAGAGATTACAGCTGTGAGTCTTTCTGGGTAAGTCAGAGATGAGGTAGTCATTCAAAAATTATATTAAACACTATTATTGCACACAGAGTGAGTATATGCAACTTATTATGTGACTTGTTAAACAAATTTTTACTCATGAATTTATTTAGGCTTCCCATAAAAGAAGGGTTGAATACTTATTGACTCAATAGATTTCAGCTTTATATTTTAATTAATTTGTAAAAATGTCAAAGAACATCATTCTACTTTGACATTATGGGGTATCTCAATTTAATCCATTTTAAATGCAGGCTGTAACACAACAACATTTGGAAAAAGTAAACTGGAGTGGATACTTTCTGAAGGCACTGTACATGCTCTAGGATATTAGGAACCTGCGTCTTGGATGGTAAGAATAGTCTCTGACAGATGGTGACTGACTGAAAGCGATGTACACTTGATTACAGGAAATTACCCAGGAGCCATCTGTAAACACAGTGCCTTATTTATTCCAAAGAGGAAATGGCCTGAGCATTGCCCAAATTCCAAAGTGGTGGACATTAGAATAAATGATCTTGAATAACATAAGCATCACCCCTTAACATAACCATGACCGCTTTAGGAGTAAGCCATCTCCATCAACATCATCCCGGAAATATTACATCCAATCGGGAAGGCAATAACATGTAAAAAGACAGAACAAATGTCTACGTGTTTAGGCACGTCTCAGTGAAGGACAATACCATGCCAAACAGTGTTCACGTTTGTTTTTTTCTGAAGGTGGCCAGAACCGGCCTGGCTGACACCAGACCATGCCGTACAATGTACCCTCACAAACCTTTACAGATGCACCACTGAGAGCATCCTGTCAGGATGTATCACAGCCTGGTACGGCAATTGCACCGTCCGCAAACCACACGGCTTTCCAGAGGGTGGTGCGGTCAGCACAAAGCATCACCGGGGGCACACTGCCTGCCCTCCAGGACATCTATAGCACCCGGTGTCACAAGAAGGCCAAGAAGATTATCAAGGAACTCATCCACCCGAGCCACAGTCTGTTCACCCCGCTACCATCTAGAAGGCAAAGACAGTACAGGTGCATCAAAGGTGGGAGCAAGAGACTGAAAAACAGCTGCTATCTCCCGGACATCAGAATGTTAAACAGTCACCACTAGCTGGCCTCCGCCCAGTATCCTGCCCTGAACTTAGTCATTGTTAATTGCCGGCTACCACCCAGTACTCTACCCTGCACCTTATGGACTGCTGCCCTATGTACAGTGCCTTGCAAAAGTATTCATCCCCCTTGGCATTTTTCCTATTTTGTTGCATCACAACCTGTAATTTAAATGGATTTTTATTTGGATTTCATGTAATGGACATACACAAAATAGTTCAAATTGGTGAAGTGAAATGAAAAAAATTACTTATTTCAAAACATTATAAAACATAAATAAAGGAAAAGTGGTGCGTGCATATGTATTCACCCCCTTTGCTATGAAGCCCCTAAATAAGATCTGGTGCAACCAATTACCTTCAGAAGTCACATAATTAGTTAAATAAAGTACACCTGTGTGCAATCTAAGTGTCACATGATCTGTCACATCATCTCAGTATATATACACCTGTTCTGAAAGGCCCCAGAGTCTGCAACACCACTAAGCAAGGGGCACCACCAAGCAAGCGGCACCATGAAGACCAAGGAGCTCTCCAAACAGGTCAGGGACAAAGTTGTGGAGAAATACAGATCAGGTTTGGGTTATCTATATACAGTGTCAAATTGTTTCTTAGTATCGCTCTATTTCAAAAAGAAATATACTTAACTATCCTTATCTATAATTATTGTCCTATTTGACTGTTCATTTTCGGCAGTTCCTACTAGAGGGCGTTTAGACGATTTCTGGGGGTCTGTACTCCCGAAGTTGTTGACTTTTTGTGCTTGCCAACTAGCAAATAGTTCTCGCTGTTAGCAGCCAATAGATAGTAGTTTCTTACTGGTGATAAAACAGATCTTGCCATAATATTTTGGCATAGTTACATAATTATTTAATGTAACAAATCAAACATGAAACCTTGTAAACAATTCATGGTAATTCATGGTAACCTCGTAAACAATTAATTTAGACCCAACGTTTATTTGAAAGCCGTTTATTTGCTGAAATGTGTGCCGTTGCCCAGCTATTAAAAGGGACGGGCGGCTATTTGAGACAGCATTTAATTGAAGTTTTACGGTATGTCTAAAATTCTGTGGTAAACTGCAGCATGGGTGATCAAAAAGTAGGGGATATTGCGCCATCATAACATAAATAAAAAAGCTATAAACATGTTCATTAAAGTTGTAGAAGAAAACAAAATACAAAAGAATTCGGAAAGTATTCAGACCCCCTTCACATTCTCTACATTTCATTACAGCCTTCATTACAGTATTCAGACCCTTTACTCAGTACTTTGTTGAAGCACCTTTAGCAGCGATTACAGCCTCGACTCTTCTTGGGTATGAAGCTACAAGCTTGGCACACCTGTATTTAGGGAGTTTCTCACATTCTTCTCTACAGATCCTCTCAAGCTCTGTCAGGTTGGATGGGGAGCGTCGCTGCAAAGCTATTTTCAGGTCTCTCAAGAGATGATCGATCGGGTTCAAGTTCGGGCTTTTGCTGGGCCACTCAAGGATATTCAGAGACTTGTCCCGAAAAAAACTCCTGCGTTGTCTTGGCTGTGTGCTTAAGGTCGTTGTCCTGTGGAAGGTGAACCTTCGCCCCAGTCTGAGGTCCTGAGCGCTCTGGAGCAGGTTTTCATCAATGATCTCTCTGTACTTTGTTCCGTTCATCTTTCCCTCGATCCTGACTAGTCTCCCAGTCCCTGCCACTCAAAAACATCCCCACAGCATGATGCTGACACCACCATGGTTCACTGTAGGGATTGTGCCAGGTTTCCTCCAGATGTGACGCTTGGCATTCATGTCACGCCCTGGCTTTGAGAGGCCGGTTGTCTTTAGTTGGTTTGGTCAGGGCGTGAGGATCTATGTTATTATTTCTATGTTTAGATTCTAGATGTGTATTTCTAGGTTTGGCCGGGTGTGATTCCCAATCAGAGGCAGCTGTCGCTCGTTGTCTCTGATTGGGGATCATACTTAAGTAGCCTGTTTGCCAACCTTAGTTGTGGGATCTTGTTCTGTGTTTAGGCTTGTATGTGTATAGCCTGAGGACTTCACGTTACGTTGTTTATTGTTTTGTTTATGTTTATTGAGTTTAATAAACATGTTTGCATACCACGCTGCACCTTGGTCTGAACGGTCTCTCAACGATCGTGACAGAAGATCCCACCAAACGAGGACCAAGCAGCGTGGCCAGGAGCAGACATCCTGGACATGGGAGGAGATCCTGGATGGTAAGGGATCTTGGACGTGGGAGGAGATCCAGGCTGGGATGGATCGCCATCCTTGGGAACAGACAGAGGAAGCCCGGGTTAGAGCGGATCAACGGCGACATCAACGAAGCCGGCAGAAGAGGCAGCCCCAAGAAGTTGTTGAGGGGGGTCTCACGGGGTGGACAACGAGGCAGCAGGAGGCCGGGAAAGGGCTGACTAAAGAGGAGGAGGACGCTATTTTAGAGGTCCTCCAAGACCTGCGGATAGAGAGAGAAGATCCCCGACCACTGCACCTGTTGGGGTTCCAGTTGGAGTCCCTACGACCATGGGAACAGGAATGGGAACAGTTTTACACTGGGGAGTCGGAGGATGACGACGACGATGAGTTTCTGTTCCCTAACTCGTGGGGGCTCCCAGAGGAGTCCTCACTGGAGGAGGATTGGGCGCGGAGAGAGAAGGACTGGAACAGTCGTACATATTCAACGCCAGTTCCCAGCCCGGTACGCCCCGTGCCTGTTTCTCGCACTAGCCAGTGGTGCGTGTTCCCAGTCCGGCACGGCCCGTGCCTACTCCTCGCACCAAGCCAGTGGCGCGTGTTCCCAGTCCGGTCCAATCCAGGTCAGAAACACGCACCTAAAATGGAGTCAGCAGGTACAGTCGGTCCGTCCGAATCTTGGGTGGAACGCATCCAACGGCAGGCGAGCAGTATCCAGGCGCTCGGCAGCGCGATGGTGGCGTTTCTACACCTCCTCCAACCACACAACTCACCCGACCTCCAGCGACGGTCCCCTTCAGGGAGCTCCTAAACGTGTCGGTTCCCAGTCTGGGGCCGGCAACCAGTCCTATTACAGGGCTGGAATTTTCCTCTGCATCGGTGCCCAGGCTGGGCACGGCATTTAGTCCTGCTCCAGAGATGGGGGTGGATACGGGTCCAAAAGTTTCCTCCACTCTGGAGCCAGAGCAATCCCCTCCACCGGTGCCTGATCCAGCTCCGGTCGGTTGCTCCACTCCGGAGCTAGAGCAATCCGCTCCACCGGTGTCCAGTCCAGCTCCGGTCAGCGGCTCCATTCCAGAGACAGAGCAGTCCGTTCCACTGGTGCCTAGTCCAGCACCGGTCAGCGTCTCCACTCCGGAGCCAGAGTAATCCGCTCCATCGGCGCCTGATCCAGCTCTGGTCAGCGGCTCCATTCCGGAGACAGAGCAGCCCGCTCCACCGGTGCCTAGTCCAGCTCCGATCAGCGGCTCCACTCCAGAGCCAGAGCAGTCCGCTCCACCGGTGCCCGATCCAGCTCCGGTCAGCGGCTCCATTCCGGAGTCAGAGTATTCCGCTAATCCGGGGTCCAGTCCTGCTCCGGTCAGCTTCTCCACTCCGGAGCCAGAGCAATCCGCTCCACCGGTACCTGATCCAGCTCCGGTCGGTTGTTCCACTCCGGAGCCAGAGCAGTCCGCTCCACCGGGATCCAGTCCTGTTCCGGTCAGCGTCTCCACTCCGGAGCCAGAGCAGTCCGCTCCACCGGTGCCTAGTCTAGCTCCAGTCAGCGGCTCCACTCCGGAGCCAGAGCAGTCCGCTCCACTGGTGCGTGGATCCAGTTCAGTACGGCCCGTACCAGCTCCTCGCACCAAACCAGTGGTGCATGTCGCCAGCCTGGTACGCCCCGTACCTGCTCCCCGCACCAAGCAAGTGTTGCGTGTCCCCAGTCCGGCGCGGCCCATACCTGCTCCTCACACCAGACCTGTGGTGCGTGTCCCCAGTCCGGCGCGGCCTGTTCCTGCTCCTTGCACTAAACCAGTGGTGCGTGCCGCCAGCCCAGTACGCCCCGTACCTGCTCCCCGCACCAAACCGGTGATAAGTGTCGCCAGCCCGGTACGCCCCATACCTTCTCCCCGCACCAGGCCAGTGGTGCGTGTTCCCAGTCCGGCCCGGCCCGTTCCTGCTCCTCACACCAGACCTGTGGTGCATGTCTCCAGTCCGGCCCGGCCCGTTCCTGCTCCTCGCACCAGACCTGTGGTGCGTGTCCCCAGTCCGGCCCGGCCTGTTCCACCGGTGCCTGGTCCAGCAACTGTCAGCGGCTCCACTCCAGACCCAGATGTCAGCCCCTCTCCAGGGTCGGGGCCTCCCACACCAGGATCCAGACAGGGCTTGGTGCATCGTGGGGGGATTGCAGATCCAGGCCCAGATGTCAGCCCCTCTCCAGGTTCGGGGTATCCCACACCAGGGTCCAGACAGGGCTTGGTGCATCGTGGGAGGAAGGAGAGGGGAAGCATCGCGCCGAGGTCCAGACCAGACCAGGGGCGCAACGGGGAGGCAGAGAGGAAGAGGTCATCACGCCCGGAGCCGGATCCACCTCTGAGGCTGAAAGCCCACCCGGACCCTCCCCTAATGAGTCAGGTTGGTGCGGCCGGAGTACGCACCTTTGGGGGGGGGGGGGGTACTGTCATGCCCTGGCTTTGAGAGGCTGGTTGTCTTTAGTTGGTTTGGTCAGGGTGTGAGGATGTATGTTATTATTTCTATGTTTAGATTCTAGATGTGTATTTCTAGGTTTGGCCGGGTGTGATTCCCAATCAGAGGCAGCTGTCGCTCGTTGTCTCTGATTGGGGATCATACTTAAGTAGCCTGTTTACCTACCTTAGTTGTGGGATCTTGTTCCGTGTTTAGGCTTGTATGTGTATAGCCTGATGACTTCACGTTACGTTGTTTATTGTTTTGTTTATGTTTATTGAGTTTAATAAACATGTTCGCATACCACGCTGCACCTTGGTCTGACCAAGAAGGTGTTAGTAAGGAGGGGATGGTGTGGGTGACTGGCTGGTAGTGCTGACTCCAACACCATAATTTTTTTAGCAACTTGTTGACTGATGTCAGTTAAATTATTTTAGAATTCCATTTTGTTCAGGGGTTTTTTCTGTGAGCTTGATGTACAGTTTCTTTAGAGATAAATCTCTTCAAGCCTGAACTGTGCGATGTAGTTGGGAGTTGTAGTTTCAAACAGACCAATATTCTACATAGTTTAGCGCAGATAACATGGGAATGAACTACAAAGACCATAATCCATTGTGCGCCCACTTAAACTTGTCCGGTCTGTGCAGAGTAAAAAGTGCTGAAAATACATGACCTAAATGATTGATAGTTGGTATTCAGAAGTCATAAAAGTATGCCTTATTTACTTTGAAGAACTACTAAAATAGTGATTTTGTCAGACAGCATAGGCAGCAGCTCTATAGAGATGAGATGATGACTTAGAATGAAATAAAGTTATCAAATAAAACAAATATTTAATTAAAGTAAATTAATGTGAATAAATTATGGTTAATAAGTGATAAGCAGTAATGGGGAAATCATTACCATCATGGGACTTGCATTAATGGTTTTATTCTGTGTTGTTAAAACATTCAACCCACATAATGCACAGTGCATTTAATGTCTAAAAAAATTATCAACACTGAGATCGAAAAAACATGTATTTATTTATTATTGAACCGAAAACAAACTGACCTCAAAAAGCACTAATCACTCAGCACTACTGACTGGTGTCTGTAGGGGTGGATATTGTGTGTGAAGGTTTGTATACTCTATTGACATGAAAAAAATTAAAAAATCACCAATACACTAAATTGTCTAAAAGACAAGTTCTCCTCAGAAATGTCACACCCTTGCAGTCAATTCTTTGCCATGGGGGAGAGAGGCTGTTAGTATATTCTTCTAGCCTATTCATTATATTGTTGGCAGTGCTTGTCTACTCAACAGCACAACTGTAGATGCTCATACACACAACAATACAAGACTGTCTACAAGTCAAGCCCCCCTCAAACTTTTCACATCTTTGCTAACAGTCCATCTCAATACCCCATTATTAACTGAGTGTAACAACACACATACCAGTCTACTGTACCCTTTTTTGTTTATAAATTAACATGGTTTATTGTATGGTTACTAGGGCTGTTGCCATGACCCTATTAACGCCACACCGGCAGTCACGAGTCATGACCGCAGTCAAATTCCCTGTGACCGTTGGTCAAGGTAATCCCAATCCAAAACTATGCAAATGAATGGTGCTGATGGATTCTATCAAACTTGCTAACGGTACTCAGGGCTCTATTGTACCTCTAATGACTCCCTTAACATGTCATGATTGAATTTGAATAATCTAAATGATGAGGACAAATGGTGATGGTGTTAATATTCCCGTTCCGAAATGAACACAGGAAAACCCTGGACCCAATATGCATAATTTTTTTTAACCCGTTCTGAAAGGGCCTAAAAGACAACCGGTCTGATCAGAGTGAGGGAAGCAGCAGAAAAGCCAATTGTTTTGCTACTTTATTAAACTGGAGCAATGGAGAAAGGGAGAGCGAGAGAGAGAGGCAAATAGTGAGCAGTTGTAGGCTATTAGGGAGCAGACGCCGTGCAGTCCCATACAACATTTTACCATAGTACTTAGTGTTAAACCATCGTGTTTTTAACAGTACCATGTACCACGGTAAACTATGGTACTTTTACCATGTTAAACTATGGTACTTGTAACGACGACATGGATTACATACAGCTGGCGGGATATACGCTACATCGGCAGCATAGAACGTCTGACTCCGGTAAGACAAGGGGTGGCGGTCTGTGTATATTTGTAAACAACAGCTGATGAATAATATCTAATACCAAGGTAGTCTCAAGCTTTTAATCCCCTGAGGTAGAGTATATCATGGTAAACTGTAGACCACACTATTTACCAAGAGAGTTTTCATCTACGTTTTTCATAGCGGTCTATTTACCACCACAAACCGATGCTGGCACTAAGATTGCACTCATTGAGCTGTATAAGGCCATAAGTAAACAGGAAAACACTCATCCAGAGGCAGCGCTCCTAGTGGCCGGGGACTTTAATGCAGGGAAACTTCAATCTGTTCTACCTCATTTCTACCAGCATGTTAAATGTGCAACCAGAGGGAAAAAAAACTCTAGACCACCTTTACTCCACACACAGAGACGCGTACAAAGCTCTCCCTCGCCCTCCATTTGGCAAATCTGACCATAACTCTATCGTCCTGATTCCTGATTATAAGCAAAAACTAAAGCAGGAAGCACTAGTGACTCGGTTAATAAGGAAGTGGTCAGATGACGCAGATGCTAAGCTACAGGACTGATTGGCAGAGACTGGAATATGTTCTGGGATTCTTCCGATAGCATTGAGGAGTACACCACATCAGTCACTGGCTTCATCAATAAGTGCATCGATGACGTCGTCCCAACAGTGACCGTATGAACATACCCCAACCAGAAGCCATGGATTACAGGCAACATCCGCACTGAGCTAAAGGGTAGAACTGCTGCTTTCAAGGAGCGGGACACTAACCCGGACGCTTATAAGAAATCCCGCTATGCCCTCCGACGAACCATCAAACAGGCAAAGAGTCAATACAGGAATAAGATTGAATCGTACTACACCGGCTCCGATGCTCGTCGGATGTGGCAGGGATTGAAAACTATTACAGACTACAAAGGGAAGCACAGCCGTGAGCTGCCCATTGACACAAGCCTACCAAATGAGCTAAATCACTTCTATGCTCGCTTTGAGGCAAGCAACACTGAAGCATGCATGAGAGCATCAGCTGTTCAACACATCTGCCACGCTGATCCTCAACACGGGGGCCCCTCAGGGGTGCGTGCTCAGTCCCTTCCTGTACTCCCTGTTCACCCATGACTGCATGGCCAGGCATGACTCCAACACCATCATTAAGTTTGCCTACGACACAACAGTGGTAGGCCTGAACACCAACAACGAGATACAGCCTATAGGGAGGAGGTCAGAGACCTGGCCATGTGGTGCCAGGATAACAACCTCTCCCTCAACATGATCAGGACAAAGGAGGTGATTGTGGACTACAGGAAAAAAAAGAGGACTGAGCATGTCCCCATTCTCATCGACGGGGCTGTAGTGGAACAGCTTGAGAGCTTAAAGTTCCTTGGTGTCCACATCACCAACAAACTATAATTTACATTTTAGCAGACGCTCTTATCCAGAGCGATTTACATGAGTAATTAGGGTTAAGTGCCTTGCTCAAGGGCACATCGACAGATTTTTCACCTAGTCGGCTCAGGGATTAGAACCAGCGACCTTTCGGTTACTGGCACAACGCTCTTAACCACTAAGCTACCTGCCGCCCTATCATGGTCCAAACACACCAAGACAGTCGTGAAGCATTTCGCTACACCCACAATAACATCTGCTAAACACGTTTATGTGACAAATAAAAATTAATTGTTTTAAAGAGGGCACGACAAAGCCTATTGCCCCTCAGGAGACTGAAATGTTTTGGCATGGTTCCTCAGATCCTCAAAAACGTATACAGCTGCACCATCGAGAGCATCCTGACTGGTTGCATCACCACCTGGTATGGTAACTGCTCGGCCTCCGACCACAAGGCACTAGAAGGTAGTACGTACGGCCGAGTACATCACTGGGGCCAAGCTTCCTGCCATCCAGGACCTCTATACCAGGCGGTGTCAGAGGAACGCCCTAAAAATTGTCAGACTCCAGCCACCCTAGTCATAGACTGTTCTCTCTGCTACCGCACGGCAAGCGGTACCGGAGCGCCTAGTCTCGGTCCAAAAGGATTCTTAACAGCTTCTATCCCCAAGCCATAATACTCCTTTACAGCTAATCATGGCTACCAGGACTATTTGCATTGCCACCTATTTTGCGCTGCTGCTATTCTGTTCATTATCTATGCATAGTCACTTTAACTCTACCCACATGTACATATTACCTCAATTACCTCGACTAACCCACTGTATATGGCCTCGCTACTGTTATTTTACTGCTGATCTTTAATTATTATTATTTTTTGTTTTTTTGTTATCTATTTTTTACTTAACACTTTTTTTATTTTCTTAAAACTGCATTGTTGGTTAAGGGCTTGTAAGTAAGCATTTCACTGTAAGGTCTACACCTGTTGTATTCAGCGCATGTGGCAAATCAAATTTGATTTGATTTTGACCATGTTACACCACTGCAGTACAGAAAATTGTAAAACAATGGTTCAATATATTTTATTGATTATGTTTGAACAGTAATCATATTCATTTCAGAAACGGATTCTGTGTTCAGAGCTCAATCAGTAGATTATTAACAGAGATCAAATAAGTGAACAAATTATTAATTAATTAACTTATTCGGTATAAACAGTATTAGAGGGTCCAAAAACTATCATTAATAATATTAACAGATCATTATCGAAATAACTGATTGATTGTAACATTGATTATTGTGTTAGCCTCCTCTGGGTCTTGGCAGCATTTGATAACTTCTGCCTCATTAAGGCCTTTACTTCAGAGTCCTTTGTCCCAGGGAAGACTACCTGAACTTTAGCTGGAAAGGATAATAAAATATGTGTTGATTTGCTCTCAGAAAAAAGGGTTTTACAATTGTTCTTGGTTTGTCCCTGTAGGCTAGAAAACCCCTTTTGGCGGAAAGGCTCAATCTTGGAACTAAAAAGGGTTATTTTCAGAGGGTTCTTCCATATGGACAAGCAAATAACAATTTTTCAATCTAGGCGGAACCTTATCGTCTAAGAGTTGGTTGTTGAAAAAAGGAGTGGTCAGGAGAAGAGCATAGATACATCAATGACGGCCTACACCGGCCAGATGACAGTCTATAAGAGTGAGAAGTAGCTCATTTAAAGACCAAAAAAAAAAAAAAAGTCAAAGTAGTCTGAATAGTGGGATTTCTTGGGGGTTCCTGGCTGTGTTTGAACTTGATTCAATAGGCGTTTTAAGGTTGATACTGTTTCAGGCAACACTGAAATCACAGAGCGAGAAAAAATAGAATAAAAAGTTAGACTTACATTTGTTTTCTTGTGTCAACAAAGTTTTAAGCAGCACACCCAAGATCTGACTTAGCAAAACATCCCGGTATACAATATATATATTGCTCATATTCCATGTCTCATACATCTCACATATGTTACATGCACAGTGCACACTGTAACTATGTTATGACCTTGTAACAGACTCATAGCATTTCGAAGAGCAGCGTTCACCTCCACTTGTTTTAATGTGGTTTTCCTCTTCCGTTCTTGTTAGATATGAAAATACTCATAGACAGTCATAAAAGTCACTTACCTTTTTCTTCTGGTATTAGTTACTTACAGCATACATTTGACAAGAATAACATGGAACTTTTCTGTGGTTTCAAGTTGTAAAGTCACGTGTACACGTACAGCGAAATGCCTTTCTTGCAAGCACTTAACCCAACAATGCAGTACTAAAAATAACAATGTAGAACAAAAACACACAATAAATAATGGTATGACTCTTATTTGGGAAACGCAGTTGTATATTTACTATATGAGTTGAAAGACTGCAGATATGGTCCGCCGAGACCATGTCCAAGTCCATGGCTCGAGACTTAAAGCCAGACTCAGTAAGTGTCAGTTTCCTCATTTTGCTTTTCAGTTTAGGACTTGTTTGGTCTGTGTCCCTTTGTGCTTATCCGCTACGTCTCACCTGGTGTTGGTCATTGTATTTTTGAAGAATTGTGGATTCTGGAAGAGCTGGAGGCCTTGTTTTTTGGGTGTTTCTCCTGAAAAGAGTGACATTGAGATCAGTGGCTGTCAGTGCCGTTTATGATGAGGGAGGGCTATTTTTTTTTCCTCATGAGCATGGCCTTATTTCTATTACAGCATGTTGGATGACTGTCATTCATATTCCATTCACCCAGTTCAATGTACAGTTGAAGTCGGAAGTTTACATACACTTAGGTTGGAGTCATTAAAACTAGTTTTCAACCACTCCACACATTTCTTGTTAACAAACTATCGTTTTGGCAAGTCGGTTAGGACATCTACTTTGTGCATGACAAGTCATTTTTCCAACAATTGTTTACAGACAGATTATTTTACTTATAATTCACTGTATCACAATTCCAGTGGGTCAGAAGTTTACAAACACTAAGTTGACTGTACCTTTAAACAGCTTGGAAAATTCCAGAAAATGATGTAATGGCTTTAGAAGCTTCTGATAGGCTAATTGACATCATTTGAGTCTTTTGGAGGTGTACCTGTGGATATATTTCAAGGCCTACCTTCAAACTCAGTGCCTCTTTGCTTGACATCATGGGAAAATCAAAAGAAATCAGCCAAGACTTCATAAAAAAAATGGTAGACCTCCACAAGTCTGGTTCATCCTTGGGAGAAATTTCCAAATGCCTGAAGGTACCACGTTCATCTGTACAAACAATGACACTCTAGATCCAAACTGTTACAGACCCATATCCATCCTGCCCTGCCTTTCGAAAGTTTTTGAAAGCCAAGTTAACAAACAGATCACCGACCATTTCGAATCCCACCGTACCTTCTCCGCTATGCAATCCGGTTTCCGAGCTGGTCATGGGTGCACTTCAGCCATGCTCAAGGTTCTAAACGATATTATAACCGCGATCGATAATAGACAGTACTGTGCAGCCGTCTTCATCGACCTGGCCAAGGCTTTCGACTCTGTCAACCACCGCATTCTTATTGGCAGACTAAATAGCCTTGGTTTCTCAAATGACTGCCTCGCCTGGTTCACCAACTACTTCTCAGATAGAGTTCAATGTGTCAAATCGGAGGGCCTGTTGTCTGGACCTATGGCAGTCTCTATGGGGGTGCCACAGGGTTCAATTCTTGGGCCGACTCTTTTCTCCGTGTATATCAATGATGTCGCTCTTGCTGCTGGTGACTCTCAGATCCACCTCTACGCAGACGACACCATTCTGTATACATCTGGCCCTTCATTGGACACTGTGTTAACAAACCTCCAAACAAGCTTCAATGCCATACAACACTCCTTCAGTAGCCTCCAACTGCTCTTAAACACTAGTAAAACTAAATGCATGCTCTTCAACCGAACGCTGCTTGCACCCGCCCACCCGACTAGAATCACTACTCTCGACGGGTCTGACCTAGAGTATGTGGACAACTACAAATACCTAGGTGTCTGGTTAGACTGTAAACTCTCCTTCCAGACTCACATTAAGAATCTCCAATCCAAAGTTAAATCTAGAATCGGTTTCCTATTTCGCAAACAAAGCCTCCTTCACTCATGCTGCTTAGCATGCCCTCGTAAAACTGACTATCCTACCGATCCTTGACTTCGGCGATTGTCATTTACAAAATAGCCTCCAACACTCTACTCAGCAAATTGGATGTAGTCTATCACAGTGCCATCCGTTTTGTCTCCAAAGCCCCATATACTACCCACCACTGTGACCTGTACGCTCTCGTTGGCTGGTCCTCACTACATATTCGTCGCCAAACCCACTGGCTCCAGGCCATCTATAAATCACTGCTAGGCAAATCCCCGCCTTATCTTAGCTCATTGGTCACCATAGCAACACCCACCCGTAGTATGCGCTCCAGCAGGTCTATCTCACTGGTCATCCCCAAAGCCAACACCTCCTTTGGCCGCCATTCCTTCCAGTTCTCTGCTGCCAATGACTGGAACAAATTGCAAAAATCTCTGAAGCTGGAGACACTTATCTCCCTCACTAACTTTAAGCATCAGTTGTCAGAGCACCTTACCGATCACTGCACCTGTACACAGCCCATCTGAAATTAGCCCGCCCAACTACCTCATCCCTATATTGTTATTTATTTTGCTCATTTGTACCCCAGTATCTATTTGCACATCATCTCTTGCACATCTATCATTCCAGTGTTAATACTAATTGTAATTATTTTGCACTATAGCCTATTTATTGCCTTACCTCCATAACTTGCTACATTTGCACACACTGTATATATATTTTGTTGTATTCTTGACTTTATGTTTTGTTTTACCCCATATGTAACTCTGTGTTGTTTTTATCGCACTGCTTTGCTTTATCTTGGCCAGGTTGCAGTTATAAATGAGAACTTGTTCTCAACTGGCTTACCTGGTTAAATAAAGGTAAAAAAAAAAAAAAGTATAAACACCATGGGACCATGCAGCCAACGTACTTTGGTGTGAAAAGTGCAAATCAATCCCAGAACAACAGCAAAGGACCTTGTGAAGATGCTGGAGGAAACAGGTACAAAAGTATCTATATCCAGAGTAAAACAAGTCCTATATCGACATAACCTGAAAGGCCGCTCAGCAAGGAAGAAGCCACTGCTCCAAAACCGCCATAAAAAAGCCAGACTACGGTTTGCAACTGCACATGGGGACAAAGATCTTACTTTTTGGAAAAATGTCCTCTGGTCTGATGAAACAAAAATATAACTGTTTGGCCACATTGACCATCGTTATGTTTGGGGGAAAAAGGGGAAGGCTTGCAAGCCGAAGAACACCATCTCAACCGTGAAGCACGGGGTGGCAGCATCATGCTGTGGGGGTGCTTTGCTGCAGGAGGGTCTGGTGCACTTCACAAAATAGATGGCATCATGAGGAAGGAAAATTATGTGGATATATTGAAGCAACATCTCAAGACATCAGTCAGTTAAAGCTTGGTCGCAAATGGGTCTTCCAAATGGACAATGACCCCAAGCAAACTTTAAAAGTTATGGCAAAATGGCTTAAGGATGACAAAGTCAAGGTATTGGAGTGGCCATCACAAAGCCCTGTCCTCAATCCTATAGAACATTTGTGGGCAGAACTGAAAAAGCGTGTGTGCGAGCAAGGAGGCCTACAAACCTGACTCAGTTACACCAGCTCTGTCAGGGGGAATGGGCCAAAATTCACCCAACTTATTGTGGGAAGCTTGTGGAAGGCTACGTGAAAAGTTTGACGCAAGTTGAAGAATTTAAAGGCAATGCTACCAAATACTAATTGAGTGTATGCAAACTTCTGACCCACTGGTAATGTGATGAAAGAAATAAAAGCTGAAATAAATCATTGTCTCTACTATTATTCGGACATTTCTCATTCTTAAAATAAAGTGGTGATCCTAACTGACCTAAGACAGTGAATTTTTACTAGGATTAAATGTCAGGACTTGTGAAAAACTGAGTTGAAATGTATTTGGTTAAGGTGTATGTAAACTTCAGACTTCAACTGTATCATCGATAGGTTTAGGCTACTACATGATACTCAAAATATCCCTATACTCATGAGTTTTCTACAACCTTGACTTCTCTGTACGGTGTTCATCCTGTGACAAAGTTTGTCGGCGGTAGCGACATAAGATCTCCTCGAACTATTCGATTTTGTTGTGCCAGGAAGCCTCCCCAAAACGAAATGGTTTCTAGACAAACACTTTTTTAATTTGAATCACAAAGCAGAACTGTGAGTGTTACCTTGTAGTTAATCCTGGTGCCCAATGCAATGATTGTCACGCAAGAGTTGATAAGAAAACCTTTCTGCAATTGGCAAACTACTTTCTTGTCATGCCCCTCAAAACACAGCTGATGAACATCTTGGTTAAAGTCTAAAATTAGGAACCATTTCCACAGAGATACCACTGTCAGTGATGTCAATACTGGTTGTCTTAACAAAGAGCAGAATGAATTTGCAGCAAATTAAGACAATGATACATTATCATTTAACTGTGACGGCGCTTCTGTTTCAAGACATCCCAAAATTCTGTTTGGCCCATTTTGTGTACTACAAATGACTTATCATTGATAGAGAGATGCAAAAAAATTGTTTTACACACTTTATGGTTTGGAAGACGAAAACCCAGATTAGATACCTATTTGACTCCTTTTATTTCTGAGTTGCAGGAGATGGACAACACTGGGTTTGTTTGGATAGACAAAAAGGGCCAACTTCGATCCCAGGCTGTGTTGCAGCCAACCGCGACCGGGAGACCCATGAGGCGGCGCACAATTGGCCCAGCGTTGTCCGGGTTAGGGGTGGGTTTGGCCGGCCGGCATGTCCTTATCACATCGCGCTCTAGCGACTCCTTGTGACGGGCCGGGCGCATGCACGCTGACTTTGGTCGCCAGCTGTACGGTGTTTCCTCTGACACATTGGTGCGGCTGGCTTCCGGGTTAAGCGAGCAGTGTGTCAAGAAGCAGTGCGGCTTGGCAGGGTCATGTTTCGGAGGATGCATGGCTCTCGACCTTCGCCTCTCCTGAGTCTGTACGGGAGACAGTAACTACCAAAAAAAGGGGTACAAAAAAAGAAGCTGGGTCAGGGCACAGGTTTGTGTATGTCATGCAGTTTCTGGAGCCTGGTTCAGAACCTGAAACAATTTAACGGTGAATTTGGATGTGGGTTTTGTTGTCAAAAAGTTCAGGTAGTTGACTCCTTTTATTTCTGAGTTGCAGGAGATGGACAACACTGGGTTTGTTTGGATAGACAAAAATGGCCTTCAGCAAACCAGCAAACCATCAATCAAAGGAAGGGGCCATACAAGGGTGTATCCTGTAGGAGATGGGCCAGAATTCAGAACTATGGCCAGTCTGTACTGGTTGGTTGAGATTACAGTTGGCTGAGATTATCATTGAGAGAGATGATGGTCAGGCTGAGTTGGGTGTCAAAGGTCCAAGCTCCATTATCTGACTACCATCATTTGATATTATCAAAGGGTTTGTACCAGACTACATGCATTCAGTATGTCTAGGTGTTGTCAGACAGTTTGTAAACCTTTGGTTTAATCCCCAATATGCTGACTCATATTTTCATTTAATTCCTGCACAGCTACGAGACTTAGGTAATGAGTTGTGTAAAATCCAGCCTCCCAATAAAGTCAGACGAAACCCAAGACCTCTTTCTGATAAAAAGTTTTGAAAAGCTTCTGAATGGAAGGCATTTGTACTTTTATACTCTCCGGTTTTAATGACAAGTGCTTTACCTAGGAGGTTTTACAACCACTGGATGCTCCTGGCTTGTGCATTACACATTCTCCTTTCACATGCCACCTCTGAAGATTAGCTTAACTGTGCAGAGTTGTGCCTTGTTCAGTTTTTAACACAAGTTCCAGACCTCTATGGCCTTGAGCACTGTTCATGTATCTGCCACTTGTTAACACACTTAACTCAGAGTGCCAGGGACTGGGGCCTCTTGTGGACAAATGCAGCATTTATTTATGAGGACACTAATGTAAAACGTCTTAATCTTTTCTGTCGAACACAAGCTGTGCCCTCCCAAATCTTCAAATATTTCTCTGCATTCCAAAAAAGCTGTCAGACACTTCTCTTCAAAATGCAAGTTTGGAAATTATAAGCTTTTTCCGTTCCATGACCAATAGTAACATAACTAGTCGCTTTGGATAAAAGCGTCTGCTAAATGGCATACTACTATTATTATTATTATAACTACAAAATCAGGGAACTACATCAATGATCAGATGGTTACCTTCAGAGTGGTACTGGGGGGGATTACGAAATAATGGCACACTTCATCAATAAATACAAACTCCAAATGTGGTCACATATAAGCGTTGTGTTATTGGGAAGAAACTACTAACTACAAGAGAGTATGGTGTATGCTACAAAAGGAACAATGCAGCCATAGCTACTACAGACTCATTTGGTTTGATTAACTCTTTAGTTGTTGTATCAAAAGATTCCAACTGTCTGATTGAATATTCTTGTAAAGAGCTTTTGGTTTTCTACCAGCGAGTTCCCATTGACCGTAATCAGCTAAACATTTTACATTACGTTACATTTACGTCATTTATGTCACGCCCTGGCTCTGGGGACACTGTTATGTTGAGCCAGGGTGTGTAATTCTATGTTTGTATTTCTATGTTGGCCTGAGTGACTCCCAATCAGAGGCAACGAGTGTCAGCTGGTTGTCTCTGATTGGGAGCCATATTTAACTGTCTGTCTTTCACTTTGTGTTTGTGGTTTCTTGTTCTTATTTGGTTTGTGTTCAACCGTAGACATCACGTTATCGTCTGTTGTTTTGATCGTGTGATCATTAATTAATTAAATATGTTCACCTTCAACGCTGCGCATTGGTCTCTCCCTGACGATCGTGACAGAAGAAACCACCAAAACCGGACCAAGCAGCGTGTCCAGGAGCCATCGCTAGCAGATCTCCGTGGCAACCTCGACTGGGTCAAGCCTAGTGAGGAGCAGAGAGGGTGGACTTGGGAAC
Source organism: Coregonus lavaretus (assembly GCF_964263955.1). Lineage (NCBI taxonomy): Eukaryota > Metazoa > Chordata > Actinopteri > Salmoniformes > Salmonidae > Coregonus > Coregonus lavaretus. The sequence goes on along the minus strand of NC_140003.1, from coordinate 7,851,035 downwards.
AGTTGAGGAAGAGCTTCGACTGGGTCAAGCCCATTGAGGAGCTGAATAGCGGGAGTTGGAGACAGAAGAGCGAGAGTTGGGCGAGAACGATAGAGGCCTGGCCCACGGGGAGGAGAGACCCCCAGAACATTTTTAGGGGGGGGCTCACGACGTCGGGGCAGCAGGAGGCCGCGATAGAGCGGTCCAGCGGGTTGGCAGAGGAGGCCGCCAGGTTACGGGGGCCACTGGTCGAAGAGGGGATGGAAGGTGGAGAGGCACGGCGAGAGGTACTGGGGTGTGTTACCAGTCCGGTCCGGCCCGTTCCAGATCCCGATGTAGGGCCAGTGGTGTGTGTCCCCAGTACGGTCCGGTCTGTTCCTGCTCCCCGCACTAAGTCAGCGGTGCGCTTCGTCAGCCCGGCTCGGCCCGTTCCTGCTCCCCGCACCAAGTCAGTGGTGCGCTTCGTCAGCCTGGCTCGGCCCGTTCCTGCTCCCCGCACCAAGTCAGTGGTGCGCTTCGTCAGCCCGGCTCGGTCCGTTCCTGCTCCCCGCACCAAGTCTGTGGTGCGTTTCGTCAGCCCTGTCCGGCCCGTTCCTGCTCTCCGCACCAAGTCTGTGGTGCGCGTCGCCAGCCCAGTCCGGCCCATTCCTGCTCCCCGCACCAAGTCTGTGGTGCGTTTCGTCAGCCCTGTCCGGCCCGTTCCTGCTCTCCGCACCAAGTCTGTGGTGCGCGTCGCCAGCCCAGTCCGGCCCATTCCTGCTCCCCGCACCAAGTCTGTGGTGCGTATCGTCAGCCCTGTCCGGCCCGCTCCTGCTCCCCACACCAAGCCAGTGGTGTGCGTCGTCAGTCCAGCACGGCCCGTGCCTGTTCCCCACACCAAGCCAGTGGTGTGCGTCGTCGGTCCGGCACGGCCCGTGCCTGTTCCACTGGTGCCTGGTCCGGCACCGGTCAGATGCGTTACGCCGGAGCTAGAGCAATCCGCTCCATCAGTGTGCAGTCCAGCTCCGGCCAGCGGGGCCAGACCGGACCAGGGGTACTTTGGGGGGTTGGAGAGGGAGTGGGGATCAGGCCCGGAGCCGGATCCGCCGCCAAGGCGGAGTGTCCACCCGGTCCCTCCCCTGTGGTATTTAGTTGGCGCGGTCGGAGTCCGCGCCTTTAGGGGGGGGGGGTACTGTCACGCCCTGGCTCTGGGGACACTGTTATGTTGAGCCAGGGTGTGTTATTCTATGTTTGTATTTCTATGTTGGCCTGAGTGACTCCCAATCAGAGGCAACGAGTGTCAGCTGGTTGTCTCTGATTGGGAGCCATATTTAACTGTCGGTCTTTCACTTTGTGTTTGTGGTTTCTTGTTCTTATTTGGTTTGTGTTAAACCGTAGACATCACGTTATCGTCTGTTGTTTTGATCGTGTGATCATTAATTAAATAAATATGTTCACCTTCAACGCTGCGCATTGGTCTCTCCCTGACGATCGTGACAATTTAGCAGACGCTCTTATCTAGAGCGACTTACAGTGGGGGAAACAAGTATTTAGTCAGCCACCAATTGTGCAAGTTCTCCCACTTAAAAAGAGGAGAGAGGCCTGTAACTATGACAGACAAAATGAGAAAAAAAATCCAGAAAATCACATTGTAGGATTTTTTATGAATTTATTTCAAATCAAATCAAATTGTATTGGTCACATGCGCCGAATACAACAGGTGCAGACATTACAGTGAAATGCTTACTTACAGCCCTTAACCAACAGTGCATTTATTTTTAACAAAAAAAGTAAAAATAAAACAACAACAAAAAAAGTGTTGAGAAAAAAAAGAGCAGAAGGAAAATAAAGTGACAGTAGGGAGGCTATATATACAGGGGGGTACCGTTGCAGAGTCAATGTGTGGGGGCACCGGCTAGTTGAGGTAGTTGAGGTAATATGTACACGTGGGTAGAGTTAAAGTGACTATGTATAAATAATTAACAGAGTAGCAGCAGCGTAAAAAGGATGGGGTGGGGGGGCAGTGCAAATAGTCCGGGTAGCCATGATTAGCTGTTCAGGAGTCTTATGGCTTGGGGGTAGAAGCTGTTGAGAAGTCTTTTGGACCTAGACTTGGCACTCCGGTACCGCTTGCCGTGCGGTAGCAGAGAGAACAGTCTATGACTAGGGTGGCTGGAGTCTTTGACAATTTTGAGGCCCTTCCTCTGACACCGCCTGGTATAGAGGTCCTGGATGGCAGGAAGCTTGGCCCCAGTGATGTACTGGGCCGTACGCACTACCCTCTGTAGTGCCTTGCGGTCGGAGGCCAAGCAGTTGCCATACCAGGCGGTGATGCAACCAGTCAGGATGCTCTCGATGGTGCAGCTGTATAATTTTTTGAGGATCTGAGGACCCATGCCAAATCTTTTCAGTCTCCTGAGGGGGAATAGGCTTTGTCGTGCCCTCTTCACGACTGTCTTGGTGTGTTTGGACCATGATAGTTCGTTGGTGATGTGGACACCAAGGAACTTGAAGCTCTCAACCTGTTCCACTACAGCCCCGTCGATGAGAATGGGGGCGTGCTCAGTCCTCTTTTTTTTCCTGTAGTCCACAATCATCTCCTTTGTCTTGGTCACGTTGAGGGAGAGGTTGTTGTCCTGGCACCACACGGCCAGGTCTCTGACCTCCTCCCTATAGGCTGTCTCATCGTTGTCGGTGATCAGGCCTACCACTGTTGTGTCGTCGGCAAACTTAATGATGGTGTTGGAGTCGTGCCTGGCCATGCAGTCATGGGTGAACAGAGAGTACAGGAGGGGACTGAGCACGCACCCCTGAGGGGCCCCCGTGTTGAGGATCAGTGTGGTAGATGTGTTGTTACCTACCCTTACCACCTGGGGGCAGCCCGTCAGGAAGTCCAGGATCCAGTTGCAGAGGCAGGTGTTTAGTCCCAGGATCCTTAGCTTAGTGATGAGCTTAGAGGGCACTATGGTGTTGAATGCTGAGCTGGAGTCAATGAATAGCATTCTCACGTAGGTGTTCCTCTTGTCCAGGTGGGAAAGGGCAGTGTGGAGTGCAATAGAGATTGCATCATCTGTGGATCTGTTGGGGCGGTATGCAAATTGGAGTGTGTCTAGGGTTTCTGGGATAATGCTGTTGATGTGAGCCATGACCAGCCTTTCAAAGCACTTCATGGCTACAGACGTCAGTGCTACGGGTCGGTAGTCATTTAGGCAGGTTATCTTAGAGTCCTTGGGCACGGGGACTATGGTGGTCTGCTTGAAACATGTTGGTATTACAGACTCAGTCAGGGACATGTTGAAAATGTCAGTGAAGACACTTGCCAGTTGGTCAGCACATGCTCGGAGTACACGTCCTGGTAATCCGTCTGGCCCTGCGGCCTTGTGAATGTTGACCTGCTTAAAAGTCTTACTCACATCGGCTACGGAGAGTGTGATCACATAGTCATCCGGAAAAGCTGGTGCTCTCATGCATGCTTCAGTGTTGCTTGCCTCGAAGCGAGCATAGAAGTGGTTTAGCTCGTCTGGTAGGCTTGTGTCACTGGGCAGCTCGCGGCTGTGCTTCCCTTTGTAGTCTGTAATAGTTTTCAAGCCCTGCCACATCCGACGAGCGTCAGAGCCAGTGTAGTATGATTCAATCTTAGTCCTGTATTGACACTTTGCCTGTTTGATGGTTCGTCGGAGGTCATAGTGGGATTTCTTATAAGCGTCCGGGTTAGAGTCCCGTTCCTTGAAAGCGGCAGCTTATTTGCAAATTATGGTGGAAAATAAGTATTTGGTCAATAACAAAAGTTTCTCAATACTTTGTTATATACCCTTTGTTGGCAATGACACAGGTTAAACGTTTTCTGTAAGTCTTCACAATGTTTCACACACTGTTGCTGATATTTTGGCCCATTCCTGCATGCATCTGCAGGAATGGGATCAGATCTCCTCTAGAGCAGTGATGTTTTGGGGCTGTCGCTGGGCAACACAGACTTTCAACTCCCTCCAAAGATTTTCTATGGGGTTGAGATCTGGAGACTGGCTAGGCCACTCCAGGACATTGAAATGCTTCTTACGAAGCCACTCCTTCGTTGCCCGGGCGGTGTGTTTGGGATCATTGTCATGCTGAAAGACCCAGCCACGTTTCATCTTCAATGCCCTTGCTGATGGAAGGAGGTTTTCACTCAAAATCTCACGATACATGGCCCCATTCATTCTTTCCTTTACACGGATCAGTCGTCCTGGTCCCTTTGCAGAAAAACAGCCCCAAAGCAGGATGTTTCCACCCCCATGCTTCACAGTAGGTATGGTGTTCTTTGGATGCAACTCAGCATTCTTTGTCCTCCAAACACGACGAGTTGAGTTTTTACCAAAAAGTTCTATTTTGGTTTCATCTGACCATATGACATTCTCCCAATCCTCTTCTGGATCATCCAAATGCACTCTAGCAAACTTCAGATGGGCCTGGACATGTACTGGCTTAAGCAGGGGGACACGTCTGGCACTGCAGGATTTGAGTCCCTGGCAGCGTAGTGTGTTACTGATGGTAGGCTTTGTTACTTTGGTCCCAGCTCTCTGCAGGTCATTCACTAGGTCCCCCCGTGTGGTTCTGGGATTTTTGCTCACTGTTCTTGTGATCATTTTGACCCCACGGGGTGAGATCTTGCGTGGAGCCCCAGATCGAGGGAGATTATCAGTGGTCTTGTATGTCTTCCATTTCCTAATAATTGCTCCCACAGTTGATTTCTTCAAACCAAGCTGCTTACCTATTGCAGATTCAGTCTTCCCAGCCTGGTGCAGGTCTACAATTTTGTTTCTGGTGTCCTTTGACAGCTCTTTGGTCTTGGCCATAGTGGAGTTTGGAGTGTGACTGTTTGAGGTTGTGGACAGGTGTCTTTTATACTGATAACAAGTTCAAACAGGTGCCATTAATACAGGTAACGAGTGGAGGACAGAGGAGCCTCTTAAAGAAGAAGTTACAGGTCTGTGAGAGCCAGAAATCTTGCTTGTTTGTAGGTGACCAAATACTTATTTTCCACCATAATTTGCAAATAAATTCATTAAAAATCCTACAATGTGATTTTCTGGATTTTTTTCCTCATTTTGTCTGTCATAGTTGACGTGTACCTATGATGAAAATTACAGGCCTCTCTCATCTTTTTAAGTGGGAGAACTTGCACAATTGGAGGCTGACTAAATACTGTTTTCCCCCACTGTACATATTGGTGCATTCACCAGGATTACTTTATCCTATCCCAGGTATTCCTTCAAGAGGTGGGATTTCAAGTGTCTCCGGAAGGTGGTGAGTGACTCCGCTGTCCTGGCGTCGTGAGGGAGCTTGATCCACCATTGGGGTGCCAGAGCAGCGAACAGTTTTGACTGGGCTGAGCGGGAACTGTGCTTCCGCAGAGGTAGGGGGGCCAGCAGGCCAGAGGTGGATGAACGCAATGCCCTCGTTTGGGTGTAGAGACTGATCAGAGCCTGAAGGTACGGAGGTGCCGTTCCCCTCACAGCTCCGTAGGCAAGCACCATGGTCTTGTAGCAGATGCAAGCTTCAACTGGAAGCCAGTGGTGTGTGTGGAGGAGCGGGGTGACGTGAGAGAACTTGGGAAGTGAACACCAGACGGGCTGCGGCATTCTGGATGAGTTGTAGGGGTTTAATGGCACAGGCAGGGAGCCCAGCCAACAGCAAGTTGCAGTAATCCAGACGGGAGATGACAAGTGCCTGGATTAGGACCTGTGCCGCTTCCTGTGTAAGGCAGGGTTGTACTCTCCGAAAGTTGTAGAGCATGAACCTACAGGATCGGGTCACCGCCTTGATGTTAGCGGAGAACGACAGGGTGTTGTCCAGGGTCACGCCAAGGCTCAACCGTGATGGCGAGATCATGGAATGGGCAGTCCTTCCCCGGGAGGAAGAGCAGCTCCGTCTTGCCGAGGTTCAGCTTGAGGTGGTGATCCATCATCCACACTGATATGTCTGCCAGACATGCAGAGATGCGATTCACCACCTGGTTATCAGAAGGGGGAAAGGAGAAGATTAGTTGTGTGTCGTCTGCGTAGCAATGGTAGAACAGGCCATGTGAGGATATGACAGAGCCAAGTGACTTGGTGTATAGCGAGAATAGGAGAGGGCCTAGAACTGAGCCCTGGGGGACACCAGTGGTGAGAGCACATGGTGCGGAGACAGATTCTCGCCACGCCACTTGGTAGGAGCGACCGGTCAGGTATGACGCAATGCAAGAGTGAGCCGCGCCGGAGATGCCCAGCTCGGAGAGGGTGGAGAGGAGGATCTGATGGTTCACAGTATCAAAGGCAGAGGAAGGACAAGAGCAGAGGAGAGAGAGTTAGCTTTAGCAGTGCGGAGAGCCTCCGTGACACAGAGAAGAGTGGTCTCAGTTGAATGACCAGTCTTGAAACCTGACTGGTTTGGATCAAGAAGGTCATTCTGAGAAAAGAAAGAAGGGATACTGGTCTGTAGTTGTTGACATCAGAGGGATCGAGTGTTGGTTTTTTGAGAAGGGGTGCAACTCTCGCTCTCTTGAAGACGGAAGGGACATAGCCAGTGGTCAAGGATGAGTTGATGAGCGAGGTGAGGAAAGGGAGAAGGTCACCGGAGATGGTCTGGAGAAGAGAGGAGGGGATAGGGTCAAGCGGGTATGTTGTTGGGCGGCCAGCCGTCACAAGTCGCAAGATTTTATCTGGAGAGAGAGGGGAGAAATAAGTCAAAGCATAGGGTAGGGCAGTGTGAGCAGGACCAGCAGTGTCATTTGACTTAACAAACGAGGATCGGATGTCGTCAACCTTCTTTTCAAAATGGTCGACGAAGTCATCCACAGAGAGGGAGGAGAGGGGGAGGAGGATTCAGCAGGGAGGAGAAGGTGGCAAAGAGCTTCCTAGGGTTAGAGGCAGATGCTTGGAATTTAGAGTGGTAGAAAGTGGCTTTAGCAGCAGAAACAGATGAAGAACATGTAGAGAGGAGGGAATGAAAAGATGCCAGGTCCGCAGGGAGTCTAGTTTTCCTCCATTTCCGCTCGGCTGCCCGGAGCCCTGTTCTGTGAGCTCGCAATGAGTCATCAAGCCACGGAGCAGGAGGGGAGGACCGAGCCGGCCGGGAGGATAGGGGACATAGAGATACAAAGGATGCAGAATGGGAGGAGAGGAGGGTTGAGGAGGCAGAATCAGGAGATTGGAGGGAGAAGGATTGAGCAGAGGGAAGAGATGATAGGCTGGAAGAGGAGAGAGTAGCGGGAGAGAGAGAGCGAAGGTTGCGACGGCGCATTACCATCTGAGTAGGGGCAGAGTGAGTAGTGTTGGAGGAGAGCGAGAGAGAAAAGGATACAAAGTAGTGGTCGGAGACATGGAGGGGAGTTGCAGTGAGATTAGTAGAAGAACAGCATCTAGTAAAGATGAGGTCAAGCGTATTGCCTGCCTTGTGAGTAGGGGGGGACGGTGAGAGGGTGAGGTCAAAAGAGGAGAGGAGTGGAAAGAAGGAGGCAGAGAGCAATGAGTCAAAGGTAGACGTAGGGAGGTTGAAGTCACCCAGAACTGTGAGGGGTGAGCCATCCTCAGGAAAGGAACTTATCAAGGCGTCAAGCTCATTGATGAACTCTCCAAGGGAACCTTGGATGTCAATATGAATGTCTCCACAATTCTGATTGAGTTTGTCTGTTTTTGTTTGTTTTGCTAATAGTACCACATGAAATTGCCTGTCAGGTGTATTTTTTGTACTTTGCTACAAAATGTGTGTGAAATAATGAAGAAAAATACTTTTTAAACACAACCATCCACACTTTTGTCCTGTGTCCTAACTGGTACATTTCAATATAAAAATGCTACAGACACGCTGTTGCACAGTAGTGCTGGGTAGGTATTGAACCGTGGTATACCACTGAGCACCATGGTATACTAAGCCTACATGTCTTTTTGTCGAGCAAAACCTTTTGTAGAAGGTACTATGCAGCGCACAGACTCCCTAGCGCACTCAACGTGGTTAAGATACGTCAAGTTTCCTTGTAGGCCTATTTGGCGGGGAAACTGTAAAGCCAGCTCTATAGCCTATTGCCTGTTTCTGTTTATGAGTCTTTTATTAAAGAATGTGAAAAAATGTTGTGTCTGTTTGCTGCTCTTCATTAAATCATGCAGAGCTGTTCTTTATATGGCCTAAAATAAATTATTTCATATAAGCAGAATATTATATATAGGCTATAGCATACCGAATGTTGATCAGTTATGAAAATAGAACATTTCATGCAGAAAAAAATTTATCTGGTAAAATGCTGACATTTGGACATTTCAATTAAAGAATACTTTGTCATATGACTATTCCACAGCCATGGCAAAGACCCCTCTCCGCATAGACCCCTCTACCGCAAGAAACAAAAGGATCTGAGGTCACTTGTTGAGAAGTACACCACGACTCAACAGCTGGAGTCTTACCTGAAGAGCGTTGCCTACACTTTTAAGTTGCAGTTGTGAATACTCAAAATTCAAAAGGCACTGTCACATCTGAGCTATCTTTTTTGCAGGTGCATGTTAACAGTTGAATAAGATGAGAAAAAATAAGAAACCCGCACACTGCTCTTCATAGTATCAGTGCTCTTTAATAAGCTTTACGTACCGGCCTCAAGGCCTTCCTCTGAGAAAAGGAAGGCCTTTTGGACACACCTAGCCTACTTGGCCACTTCTTCGTGACACTTATCAATTTAAACCCTTTCAATGACTCCAAAATCATAATGAAACCAGAAAACTATGCACATTCTTGGACGATTTGTTCATGAACTTGTTTTTATGGAGCTGGATTGTCATGTAGCATACTCTTTTATTTTTCGGTTATTTGAAATTAACGTTTTAGGATTTTGTTAAGATTCTTTGTTGATGAATAAATGTTTTATAGTGAATGGTTGGTGTTGTTATTATTTTTTTTTTGGGGGGGGGGGTAATACAGTGAGGGAAAAAAGTATTTGATCCCCTGCTGATTTTGTACGTTTGCCCACTGACAAAGAAATTATCAGTCTATCATTTTAATAGTAGGTTTATTTGAACAGTGAGAGACAGAATAACATCAAAAAATCCAGAAAAATACATGTCAAAAATGTTAGAAATTGATTTGCATTTTAATGAGGCGAATAAGTATTTAACCCCCTCTCAATCAGAAAGATTTCTGGCTCCCAGGTGTCTTTTATACAGGTAATGAGCTGAGATTAGGAGCACACTCTTAAAGGGAGTGCTCCTAATCTCAGTTTGTTACCTGTATAAAAGACACCTGTCCACAGAAGCAATCAATCAATCAGATTCCAAACACTCCACCATGGCCAAGACCAAAGAGCTCTCCAAGGATGTCAGGGACAAGATTGTAGACCTACACAAGGCTGGAATGGGCTACAAGACCATCGCCAAGCAGCTTGGTGAGAAGGTGACAACAGTTGGTGCGATTATTCGCAAATGGAAGAAACACAAAATAACTGTCAATCTCCCTTGGCCTGGGGCTCCATGGAAGATCTCACCTCGTGGAGTTGCAATGATCATGAGAACGGTGAGGAATCAGCCCAGAACTACACGGGAGGATCTTGTCAATGATCTCAAGGCAGCTGGGACCATAGTCACCAAGAAAACAATTGGTAACACACTACGCCGTGAAGGACTGAAAACCTGCAGCACCCGCAAGGTCCCCCTGCTCAAGAAAGCACATATACAGGGCTGTCTGAAGTTTGCCAATGAACATCTGAATGATTCAGAGGAGAACTTGGTGAAAGTGTTGAGGTCAGATGAGACCAAAATCGAGCTCTTTGGCATCAACTCAACTTGCCATGTTTGGAGGAGGAGGAATGCTGCCTATGACCCCAAGAACACCATCCCCACCGTCAAACATGGAGGTGGAAACATTATGCTTTGGGGATGTTTTTCAGCCTAGGGGACAGGACAACTTCACCGCATCAAAGGGACGATGGACGGGGCCATGTACTGTCAAATCTTGGGTGAAAACCTCCTTCCCTCAGCCAGGGCATTGGAAATGGGTCGTCGATGGGTATTCCAGCATGACAATGACCCAAAACACACGGCCAAGGCAACAAAGGAGTGGCTCAAGAAGAAGCACATTAAGGTCCTGGAGTGGTCTAGCCAGTCTCCAGACGTTTATCCCATAGAAAATCTGTGGAGGGAGCTGAAGGTTCGAGTTGCCAAACGTCAGCCACGAAACCTTAATAACTTGGAGAAGATCTGCAAAGAGGAGTGGGATAAAATCCCTCCTAAGATGTGTGCAAACCTGGTGGCCAACTACAAGAAACGTCTGACCTCTGTGATTGCCAACAAGGTTTTTGCCACCAAGTACTAAGTCATGTTTTGCAGAGGGGTCAAATACTTATTTCCCTCATTAAAATCCAAATCAATTTCTAACATTTTTGACATGCGTTTTTCTGGATTATTTTGTTGTTATTCTTTCTCTCACTGTTCAAATAAACCTACCATTAAAATTATAGACTGATCATGTCTTTGTCAGTGGGAAAACGTACAAAATCAGCAGGGGATCAAATACTTTTTTCCCTCACTGTATCAGCTTTAATATTGCTGATAGATTGTAAATTCCATCAATGCAATTGTCTGCATCACTTCCAATCCCCCATATATATATATAGTTGAAGTCGGAAGTTTACATACAACTTAGCCAAATATATTTAAACTCAGTATTTCACAATTCCTGACATTTAATGCTAGTAAAAATTCCCTGTCTTAGGTCATTTAGGATCACCACTTTATTTTAAGAATGTGAAATGTCAGAATAATAGTAGAGAGAATGATTTATTTCAGCTTTTATTTCTTTCATCAAATTCCCAGTGGGTCAGAAGTTTACATACACTCAATTAGTATTTGGTAGCATTGCCTTAAAATTGTTCAACTTGGGTCAAACTTTTAACGTAGCCTTCCACAAGCTTCCCACAACAAGTTGGGTGAATTTTGGCCCATTCCTCCTGACAGAGATGGTGTAACTAAGTCAGGTTTGTAGGCATCCTTGCTCGCACACGCCTTTTCAGTTCTGCCCACAAATGTTCTATAGGATTGAGGTCAGGGCTTTGTGATGGCCACTCCAATACCTTGACTTTGTTATCCTTAAGCCATTTTGCCACAACTTTGAAAGTTTGCTTGGGGTCATTGTCCATTTGGAAGACCCATTTGCGACCAAGCTTTAACTTCCTGACTGATGTCTTGAGATGTTGCTTCAATATATCCACATAATTTTCCTTCCTCATGATGCCATCTATTTTGTGAAGTGCACCAGTCCCTCCTGCAGCAAAGCACCCCCACAGCATGATGCTGCCACCCCCATGCTTCACGGTTGGGATGGTGTTCTTCGGCTTGCAAGAGTTCCCTTTTTTCCTCCAAACATAACGATGGTCATTATGGCCAAACAGTTATATTTTTGTTTCATCAGACCAGAAGACATTTTTCCAAAAAGTACGATCTTTGTCCCCATGTGCAGTTGCAAACCGTAGTCTGGCTTTTTTTATGGCGGTTTTGGAGCAGTGGCTTCTTCCTTGCTGAGCGGCCTTTCAGGTTATGTCGATATAGGACTTGTTTTACTGTGGATATAGATACATTTGTACCTGTTTCCTCCAGCATCTTCTCAATGTCCTTTGCTGTTGTTCTGGGATTGATTTGCACTTTCGCACCAAAGTACGTCCATCTCTAGGAGACAGAATGCGTCTCCTTCCTGAGTGGTATGACGGCTGCGTGGTCCCATGGTGTTTATACTTGCGTACTATTGTTTGTACAGATGAACGTGGTACCTTCAGGCGTTTGGAAATTGCTCCCAAGGATGAACCAGACTTGTGGAGGTCTACAATTTCTTGGCTGATTTTTTTTATTTTCCCATGATGTCAAGCAGAGGCACTGAGTTTGAGGGTAGGCCTTGAAATATATCCACAGGTACACCTCCAATTGACTCAAATGATGTCAATTAGCCTATCAGAAACTTCTAAAGCCATGATATCATTTTCTGGAATTTTCCAAGCTGTTTAAAGGCACAGTCAACTTAGTATATGTAAACTTCTGAGCCACTGGAATTGTAATACAGTGACTTATAAGTGAAATAATCTGTCTGTAAACAATTGTTGGAAAAATTACTTGTGTCATGCACAAAGTAGATGTCCTAACCGACTTGCCAAAACTATAGTTTGTTAACAAGGAATTTGTGGAGTGGTTGAAACACGAGTTTTAATGACTCCAACCTAAGTGTATGTAAACTTTCGACTTCAACTGTATATATTTATACATATGCATACATACATACATACACATATATATATATATATAAATACATATACATACCTATATATACATATCCTTTTTAAAAATATATTTCCCTTTATTACTTTCCAACCCCACCACCCTTTCCCTAATTGGAGTAAACTAGTGAACAACAACGCTTAGGCCTCTACTTCCAGCTTATACATACTATATACATTTTATGGACACAGTCAATTTTTACAATAATTCTATTTTGTTTGTTTTTACTCCTGATCTTCCTCTACCCTCAACCCCTCTGATCATCTTCATGATTTCCATCCGGTCTGCCTCGACATGCCATATCTTTCTAACTGTGCTCTTTCACAAAAGCTCTCAACCTATAACCTATATACTTAATATGGACACAGTATACTTTACATTATTTATCATGTTGTTATTAGTTGTTGTTAGTTGTCATTAGTCCCATCCTTCAACTCCATTCGTTGGTGTTAATGAATGGTGTAAAAATTTGATAAATTTAAAATACATAGTAGAAACTACATATAGGCCTAGATATAGTATAGGCTGTTTTTAGCCTTCAGCCTTTATATAACCATATGAAAGCCCTTAGCCATGGTATATTGGCCATATACCACACCCCCTCAGGTCTTTTAAATTGTACCATGGCACACCATGGTATACCACGGTGCACCATGGTACATTATGGTGCATGGTACTTATTGTACTATGGTGTACTATGGTATACCATGTTTTTTTGTATTTTTTTTTCACCTTTATTTAACCAGGTAAGCCAGTTGAGAACATGTTCTCATTTACAACTGCAACCTGGCTGTGTACCATGGTAGAATGGACATTAAAACCAGATAATGGGACAGTTGGAACAGATATCGGGACAGATGCAATAAGAGCCTACACATGCAGCAACTGATATTTTGGAATTTGGTTGTCATATTGGCAGGTTTGCTAGCAACAAACTACTTAGCTAGCTTCTATCCTAGTGTTTGATATGCAATGCGATCTTCTTGAGTGTCCTGATGAGAAAGGCAAATTTTTCTAGCTATGCCAGGCAAAATCGGGCATTATCAGCTCATTGTTATGGATGTATCCAAATGAATGTCATTAGAAAACAGCTACTTTGCTGCTATTCTGGCTGCAGAGGTCGTGACTGTCTTAGCCATAGTTAGCTGGCTAGCTAGCAAGCAAGCAAGGGATAAGAACGTTACCAGCAAGCATGACAACAGAACATAACTGTCACGATCATTTACTGATGAGACGGACCAAGGCGCAGCGTGATAAGCATACATTTTATTTACGTACTTAACTCACGACAAAACAACAAACCAACGAAACGTGAAGTCCTAGGTTACACAAAACAAACCTTTACGGAACAAGATCCCACACCGACTAGTGCCAAACAGGCTGCCTAAGTATGGTCCCCAATCAGAGACAACGAGCTACAGCTGCCTCTGATTGGGAACCACCCTGGCCAACATAGATCTACACGATCTAGAAAACACAACATAGAAAATATGACATAGACACTCCACACCCTGGCTCAACATTTAAGAGTCCCCAGAGCCAGGGCGTGACAATAACGAACGACTGGGTCGTGTCCATAAATATCGAACTAATCGAATGAATGGCTGGGTCGCGTCTCTAGCAACCAAAAGATGAGAAAATATGAATTTGCTTATAAAAATGAAAATATCAACGGGAAAAGTTTTTCTACCAATAAATGTGTCCTTTCATAATTTTTTCTTTGGCAACTGTGGTATAAGCGGGATAAATGCCTCCGTTCTGTACATTACCTTGGAAAAATGAACTGCACCATGGTAACATTTTGTGTGGTGTGTGTGTGTGTGTGTGTGTGTGTGTGTGTGTGTGTGTGTGTGTGTGTGTGAGTACATGTGAGGCTCAGAGCACAGAGGGAGAGACTCCAACCACTTATCTCGTGCTAGACTAACTTCTTGCTAGTTATTTATCATCCAATCCGATTAAATAGTACCGGTCTTGACTGCATCAAACCGAGAGAAGCTAGTTAACTAGGCTAATTGAGGCTTGCCATAAATTACTGCGCTTCTCACCGTCCTACAGTTAGCATACACATAACTCCACCCAGATTATAGCGTAAATAGCAGCCTAACTATTGGCTTTTGGTCGTTGTAGCATTTCTTTCTCATAATACTTTCAATGTCATTTTAATTCCATCTTCCATTGATTAGATATCCCCTAACTTTCTTGCTACACAAGCATAGCAGCAATGCAATTGTCTCACTTTCTCAGCTGGAAGCCCAAGGATCAGAGCACATGCCTTTTTTTGTGACTTTTTCCAAATCATCATGGTATGATTTCTAAGACATTCCCAGGTTTATAGGCCTATCACAACTAAATCAATCATTGATTTTATTGTGATGGTGAAGGCTATATTAAATTTATTATACTTTATAAAATGTAGATGTTCCAAAGGTGCACTAAACATGTTTACATTTACATTTTAGTCATTTAGCAGACGCTCTTATCCAGAGCGACTTACAGTTAGTGCATACATTATTATTTTATATATTTTTTTTCATACTGGCCCCCCCGTGGGAATCGAACCCACAATCCTGGCGTTGCAAACGCCATGCTCTACCAACTGAGCTACATCCCTGCCGGCCATTTGGCTACCTGTCTGCTACCTGGTGACTTTGAAAATAGGTAGTTTTCTTTCATAGTTTTCATTATTACTTTCTATTTTACCTGGATTAATCTGTTTTCTTGGCTTCCTGTTTGCGCCGAAAATTGATTTTTACTGACTGTCTGCGATCTGGCTATTTTCTCTAGTCCTTTTCACTGACATTTTCAACCTCTCCCTGTCTGAGTCTGTAATACCAACATGTTTCAAGCAGACCACCATAGTCCCTGTGCCCAAGAACACCAAGGTAACCTGCCTAAATGACTACCGACCCGTAGCACTCACGTCTGTAGCCATGAAGTGCTTTGAAAGGCTGGTCATGGCTCACATCAACACCATTATCCCAGAAACCCTAGACCCACTCCAATTTGCATACCGCCCCAACAGATCCACAGATGATGCAATCTCTATTGCGCCCCACACTGCCCTTTCACACCTGGACAAAAGGCACACCTATGTGAGAATACTATTCATTGACTACAGCTCAGCGTTCAACAAGGACCCTGGGACTAAACACCTCCCTCTGCAACTGGATCCTGGACTTCCTGACAGGCCGCCCCCAGGTGGTAAGGGTAGGTAACAACACATCCGCCACGCTGATCCTCAACACGGGGGCCCCTCAGGGCTGCGTGCTCAGTCCCCTCCTCCTGTACTCCCTGTTCACTCATGACTGCATGGCCAGGCACGACTCCAACACCATCATTAAGTTTGCCGATGACACAACAGGGGTAGGCCTGATCACCGACATCGACGAGACATCCTATAGGGAGGAGGTCAAAGTCCTGGCCGTGTGGTGCCAGGACAACAACCTCTCCCTCAACGTGATCAAGACAAAAGAGATGATTGTGGACTACAGGAAAAAGAAGAGGACCGAGCACACCCCCATTCTCATTGATGTAGTGTAGCAGGTTGAGAGCTTCAAGTTCCTTGGTGTCCACATCACCAACAAACTAACATGGCCCAAGCACACCAAGACAGTCGTGAAGAGGGCACGACAAAACCTATTCCCCCCAAAGAGATTTGGCATGGGACCTCAGATCCTCAAAAGGTTCTACAGCTGCACCATCGAGAGCATCCTGACTGGTTGCATCACTGCCTGGTATGGCAACTGCTCGGCCTCCGACCGCAAGACTCCAGGCACCCTAGTCATAGACTGTTCTCTCTGCTACCACACGGCAAGCGGTACCGGAGTGCCAAGTATAGGTCCAAGAGGCTTCTAAACAGCTTCTACCCCCAAGCCATAAGACTCCTGAACATCTAATCAAATGGCTACCCAGACTATTTGCATTGCCCTACATGTACATATTACCTCAATTACCTCAACTAACCAGTAACCCCGCACATTGACTCGGTACCGGTACCCCCTGTATATAGCCTCGCTATTGGTATTTTACTGCTGCTCTTTAATTATTTGTAACTTTTATTTCTTATAATTTTTTTATTGAATGTTTTTTTGGCATTCTTTCTTAAAATTGCATTGTTGGTTAAGGGCTTGTAAGTAAGCATTTCACTGTAAGGTCTACACCTGTTGTATTCGGCACATGTGACAAATACAATTTGATTTGATCTATGTTCTTAATCTTAACTTGAAATCAACTGCCTAATTCCTGGGCAGTAATGTTCCAGAATCGTGAGCTCAGCTTGCACTGCCAAAAGCAGTGGTGGTAGGTTCCCAAGTCTCTTTGGCATTTTTTGCATAACGGAGAGACTTTGTGATCCATTTTGTTCAGGACATATGACGATATTTGTAATCTGTGCAATATCCTGTATTGAGTTTCCCTTAGTCTGTTGCAAGTGGAGGAGGATTTAACTGACGTGATGGCTTCATGCCAGTCATCGTCAATGTATTCAAATCAAATCAAATTTTATTTGCCACATGCGCCGAATACAACAGTACCGTGAAATGCTTACTTACAGCCCTTAACCAACAGTGTCCAAATCTCGTCGTCCTGGGAATGATAAAGTGAAGAATTTGTGAGAAGCCAAATTTTTTCCCTTGGGAATGTTAAATTGTTGCTGAAAGGTCAATAGAACATTATCCTGGTAAAGATCCCCGATCACACGGATACCTTCCCCATGCCATGCGTCAAATATGTTAGGCGCGTTATTAATACCTGGGGGGGGGGGTCAGAAAATACCTGGGGGAGTCAGAAAATATGTAAACTCTCCCCATCCCATATATTTAGTGATTTCCCGCCATACTCTATTTCTATTATAAACTATGGGATTATTCTTTACATTCCAGGGCAGCTTTGTTTTATCACATGTGATAAAGCTCCACAGAGATGATGGCAAGCAGGACCAGGTGTCCACACAGGTCTTGGAGTTCAGATGGGCCTGTAGCCAACCCCAAATAGAACGAGCATAGCATGCCCAGTTATAGAAGATAGTGCTTGGCAGCTCTGTCAAGTTGATCGTTGATCATTGCTAGACAGCCATTTAATGATCTTCTTACGAACTTCTCAAATATCTTCTTACAAATCTTAAGATGTTTGTTGCTAGGCAACCATTTTAGCTAGCTATCTAGCTAGCAATGGCAATCATGTTAGCATATTTCTTACTGTGATTACTGTTCTAAAACATGTTCTTGGGTTTAAAATAATCAATACGGAAACTTTCAGATGAAGTTTGTGAGTGAATTAAACATGTTCAATTGCTTTCATGAGCTTTTTCTCTCACTGCACTGAGTTTAAGACAAGGGTTTAGCTATCTTGGAATTAAGAACATTTCCAAGAACTTTATTTTCAATAATCAAATTTCTTCTTAACTTTTTGCTTAAGGAGAAACATAAGAAATAGCGCAAGAAAATGTACAATAACCTTTTTGAGGAATAGCAACTTTACTTAACTTTCTTCTTAAGTCTATGGGTGTGTTAGTAAATTCAATCTGGACTGCCAGAATACGCTCAGAGTGCGGTCCAACTCATCCTAAACCATCTCAATTGGGTGGAGGTCAGGTGATTGTGGAGGCCAGGTCATCTGATGCAGCACTCCATCACTCTCCTACTTGGTCAAATAGCCCTTACACAGCCTGGAGGTGTGTTTTGGGTCATTGTCCTGTTGAAAAACAAATGATAGTCCCACTAAGCGCAAACCAGATGAGATGGCGTATTGCTGCAGGAAGCCATGCTGGTTAAGTGCGCCTTGAATTCTAAATAAATCACAGACAGTGTCACCAGCAAAGCACCCCCACACCATCACACCTCCTCCTCCATGCTTCATGGTGGGAACCACACATGCAGAGATAATCCGTTCACCTACTCTGCGTCTCACAAAGACACAGCGATTGGAACAGAAAATCTCAAATTTTGACTCATCACACTTAAGGCCAGATTTCCACCGGTCTAATGTCCATTGCTGGTATTTCTTGGCCCAAGCAAGTCTCTTCTTATTATTGGTGTCCTTTAGTAGTGGTTTCTTTGCAGCAATTCGACACTGAAGGCCTGATTCACGCAGTCTCCTCTGAACAATTGATGTTGAGATGTGTCTGTTATTTGAATTCTGTGAAGCATTTAGGGAGGCGTTTAGTCCCAGGGTCCTTAGCTTAGTGATGAGCTTTGAGGGCACTATGATGTTGAACGCTGAGCTGTAGTTAATTAATAGCATTCTCACATAGGTGTTCCTTTTGTCCAGCGGTGAAAGGGCAGTGTGGATCGCAATAGAGATTGCATCATCTGTGGATCTGTTGGGGTGGTATGCAAATTGGAGTGGGTCTAGGGTTTCAGGGACAATGGTGTTGATGTGAGCCATGACCAGCCTTTCAAAGCACTTCATGGCTACAGACGTGAGTGCTACGGGTCGGTAGTAATTTAGGCAGGTTACCTTAGTGTTCTTGGGCACAGGGACTATAGTGGTCTGCTTAAAACATTTTTTTTTTTTTTTTGTCATTTAGCAGACTTAGTGCATACATTATTTATTTTTTCATACCCCCTGTGGGAATCGAACCCACAACCCTGGCGTTGCAAACGCCATGCTCTATCAACTGAGCTACATCCCTTGATGGTATTACACTCAGTCAGGGAGAGGTTGAACATGTCAGTGAAGACACTTGCCAGTTTGTCAGCGCATGCTCAGAGTACACGTCCTGGTAATCCGTCTGGCCCTGCGGCCTTGTGAATGGTGACCTGTTTAAAGGTCTTACTCACATTGGCTACGGAGAGCGTTATCACATAGTCGTCCGGAACAGCTGATGCTCTCATGCATGTTTCAGTGTCACTTGCCTTGAAGCAAGCATAGAAGTAATTTAGCTTGTCTGGTCAGCTCGTATCACTGGGCAGCTCGCGGCTGTGCTTCCCTTTGTAGTCTGTAATAGTTTGCAAGCCCTGCCACATCCATTGGAGCCGGTGTCGTACGATTTGATCTTAGTCCTGTATTGATGCTTCGCCTGTTTGATGGTTCGTCGGAGGGCACAGCAGGATTTCTTATAAGCTTCCGGGTTAGAGTCCCGCTCCTTGAAAGCGGCAGCTCTACCCTTTAGCTCAGTGCGGATGTTGCCTGTAATCCATGGCTTCTGGTTGGGGTATGTACGTACAGTCAATGTGGGTACAACGTCATCAATGCACTTATTGATGAAGGCACTAAGAGAGCCGCCTCTGGATAAACGTTTTCCTGTTTGCTTATGGCCGTATACAGTTCATTGACTGCTGTCTTAGTGCCAGCATCGATTTGTGATGGTAAATAGACAGCTACGAAGAATATAGATGAAAACTCTCTTGGTAGATAGTGTGGTTTACAGCTTATCATGAGATACTCTACCTTAGATATCGTGCACCAGCTGTTGTTTACAAATACACATAGACCGCCACCCCTTGTCTTACCAGCCGCTGCTATTCTACCCTGCCGATACAGTGTATAACCCGCCAGCTGTATGTTATTCATGTCTTCGTTCAGCCACGACTCGTGAAACATAAGATATTACAGTTTTTAATGTCCCGTTGGTAGGATATACGTGCTTGTAGTTCGTCCACTTTATTATCAAGCGATTGTAAGTTGGCCAGTAGTATCGATGGCAAAGGCAGATTAGCCACTCTTCGCCGGCTCCTTACCAGGCAACCCGATCTCCTTCGCGATATCTCCTTTTCTTTCTACTGCGAATGAAGGGGATGAGGGCCCTGTCGGGTGCCTGGAGCAAATCCCTCTCGTCCAACTCATTAAAGAAAGATTACTCGTCCAGTTCAAGGGGAGTAATCACTGTTCTGATGTCCAGAAGTTATTTACGGTCACAAGAGACGGTAGCAGCAACATTATGTTCAAAATAAGTAACAAACAATGCGAAAAAACACACAAAATAGCATGGTTGGTTAGGAGTCCATAAAACAGCAGCCATCCCCTCCAGCACCATTGAGTTACGCAACAATTTTAATGATTTTACTGTTTTACAGTTCATATAAGGAAATCATTCAATTGAAATGAATTCATTACACCCTAATCTATGGATTTCACGACTGGGCAGGGGCGCAGCCATGGTTGGGCCTGGGAGGAAATAGGCCCACCCACTGGGGAGCCAGGCCCAGCAAATCAGAATGAGTTTTTCCCCACAAAAAGGGCTTTATTACAGACAAAAATACTCCTCAGTTTCATCAGCTTTCCGGGTGATGGTCTCAGACGATCCCACAGGTGAAGAAGCCGGATGTTGAGGTCCTGGGTTGGCGTGGTTACACGTGGTCGGCGGTTGTAAGACCGGTTCACCATACTGCCAATTTCTCTAAATGAAATGGAGGAGGCTTTTGGTAGAGAAATTAACATTCAATTATCTGGCAACAGCTCTGGTGGACATTCCTGCAGTCAGCATGCCAATTGCACGCTCCCTCAAAACTTGAGACATCAGTGGCATTGTGTTGTGTGACAAAACTGCACATTTTGGAGTGGCCTTTTATTGTCCCCAGCACAAGGTGCACCTGTGTAATGATCATGCTGTTTAATCAGCTTCTTGATATGCCATACGTCAGGTGGACGGATTAGCTTGGCAAAGGAGAAATGCTCACTAACAGGGATGTAAAATATGTGCACAAAATGAGAGAAAAGCTTTTTGTGCATATCTAACATTTCTGGGATCTTTTATTTCAGCTCATGGACCAAAACTTTACATGTTGCGTTTATATTTTTGTTCAGTGTAAATTGTTTTTAGAATGGATCATTTCAAATGCAATCAAACTGAGTATAGCTAAAAATCTATCAGTTGCAAAATAAACATCTCTTTCTAAGGGTTATTGCTTGTGCTTCTAACTGGTATGAGTTTTACTCATGTTTCCTTCAGTATTACCCTGGTAAAGTGGGAGAAGATGTAGGAATGGGAAGAGAATTGGGAATGTGTAGAGTGCAAACTGGCCACTTAAGTCCCCAAAGACCAGTCAGTCACTTGACTGACGTCTGTATGTCACAGTCCATTCGGACAGCTGTACAAAATGAAAAAGCATTGGAGCTCTTACAAATATAATCAAGTCGTACAAGTCCACTTTGTGCCAAATGGTCTCAGCAGTGGAGGCTGCTGAGGGGAGAACGGTTCATAATAAGGGCTAGAACGGCACAAATGGAATGGTATCAAACAAATTGAAAACGTGTTTGATACCATTCCACCTCTCCAGCCATTACCACGAGCCCATCCTCCCTAATTAAGGTGCCACCAACCTCCTGTGATACTCAGCATACAAAACAATACACCAATGGAGCTCATACAAATAATCAAGTTGTACAAGTCCACCTTTTTGCCGATTGGTGTCAGCAGCACCTCAAACTTCTGTGTTTTCGTTTTAATTTTCAAGCGTCTGTGTCTTTGAACCGAGGAGGGTAATGATTACTGAACCACTGTAATGACGTAGTGGTGTTCCAGTTCTTCTTTTGGATGACAGCATACAGTGAGAGCTTGGCCGTGACTGGAGAAGCCCCTCTCCAAGACAAAAGGCTATTGTGTGTGCCAGGCCGGTGACATCTCTCTGGGAAACCTTGAGGCCCACAACAAACAAGAAAACAATGTGTAGTCTTTGCACCTTTTTGAACAACCGACATGTTCAGTTGAGGGCTACTGGCAGTTAGGCTTCATAACACTCCAGATTCAATGAGAAATGCTTCAAGGGGTTCTCAGTATGGGTTATTCTTTTATAAGTTCACGGATGGATGGGTTTCCATGTGAATGCATGCTCAACAACAGAGCACTTCCATTTCCTAAATT
Organism: Coregonus lavaretus; assembly: GCF_964263955.1. NCBI lineage: Eukaryota > Metazoa > Chordata > Actinopteri > Salmoniformes > Salmonidae > Coregonus > Coregonus lavaretus. The sequence continues at coordinate 7,829,015 of NC_140003.1, read as the reverse complement.
TCATGTTCTTTACGGTCATAAATGTTCGGTACTAGGACCGTACATATCTCCCAAAAAGAATCCATATCGAACATTCACCACTTCATAACCAAAGCATATTTCCATTTTATGTCACCTGTTCCCAAAACAGCTTATTGTTAAGAGATGCTATCAATACCATATGCCATACATCCTCTTAATAAACCAATCTGAAACCAGTTAAATAATGCACATATAATGTACATCTAAACAAACAAAACATCATCCCATTATATAAATATATTGAGAATCAGGTTAGACTATAAAACGTATATAAAAGATCAAATGTAAAAAGAGGCACACAATAGTAATGACCAAAGTGAACGGTCATTTGCCCTGAGATGAGAAGGAAATGGAATGAAGAGGGGATAGGGTGGAATGTATTTGCCTCCATAAAGAGACAATCTATTATGATTCGAAAAGTATTCAGACCCCTTCCCTTCCATTACAGCCTTATTCTAAATTATATTTTTCATTTCCTCATCAAATCAACACACAGTACCCCATAATGACAAAGCAAAAACAGAAATACCTTATTTACATAAGTATTCAGACCCTTAGCTATGAGACTCAAAATTGAGCTCCGGTGCATCCTGTTTCCATTGATCATCCTTGAGATGTTTCTACAACTTGATTGGAGTCCACCAGTGGTAAATTCAATTGATTGGATATGATTTGGAAAGGCACACACCTGTCTATATAAGGTCCCACAGTTGACAGTGCATGTCAGAGCAAAAACCAAGCCATAGGTCAAAGGAATTGTCCGTAGAGCTCCGTGACAGGATTGTGTCAAGGCACAGATCTGGGGAATGGTACCAATAAATGTATGCAGCATTGAAGGTCCCCAAGAACACAGTGGCCTCCATCATTCTTAAATGGAAGAAGTTTGGAACCACCAAGACACTTCCTAGAGCTGGCTGACAGGCCAAATGGAGCAATCGGGGGAGAAGGGCCTTGGTCAGGGAGGTGACCAAGAATCCGATGGTCACTCTGACAGAGATCCAGAGTTCCTCTGTGAAGATGGGATAAGCTTCCAGAAGGATAACCATCTCTGCAGCACTCCACCAATCAGGCCTTTATGGTAGAGTGGCCAGATGGAAACCACTCCTCAGTAAAAGGCACATCACAGCCCGCTTGGAGTTTGCCAAAAGGCACCTAAAGGCCTCTGGCCATGAGAAACAAGATTCTCGGTGTGATGAAACCAAGATTGAACTCTTTGGCCTGAATGCCAAGCATCACGTCTGGAGGAAACCTGGCACCATCCCTATGGTGAAGCATGGTGGTGGCAGCATCATGCTGTGGGGATGTTTTTCAGCGGCAGGGACTGGGAGACTACTCAGATTCGAGGGAAAGATGAACGGAGCCAAGTACAGAGACATCCTTGATGAAAACCTGCTCAAGAGCGCTCAGGACCTCAGACTGGGGCAAAGGTTCACCTTCCAACAGGACAATGATGTTAAGCACACAGCCAAGACAACGCAGGAGTGGCTTCGGAACAAGTCTTTGAATGTCCTTGAGTGGCCCAGCCACAGCCCGGATTTGAACCCAATCTAACATCTCTGGAGAGACCTGAAAATAGCTGTGCAGCAACACTCCCCATCCAACCTGACAGAGCTTGAGAGGATCTGCAGAGAAGAATGGGAGAAACTCCCCAAATACAGGTGTGCCAAGCTTGTAGCTTCATACCCCAGAAGACTCGAAGCTGTAATCGCTGCCAAAGATGCTTCAAAGTACTGAGTAAAGGGTCTGAATACATATGTAAATGTGATATTTCAGAAATTTGCAAACATTTCTAAAAACGTGTTTTTGCTTTGTCATTATGGAATAAGGCTGTAACGTAATCAAATGTGGAGAAAGTCAAGGGGTCTGAATACTTTCCGAATGCACTGTACCTGACTCCCATTGAGCTTTAAAGGCTTCCTAGCCTTAGAAAAATAAAATACCTTTTTAATGCTGATTAAAGACATGTAGATTAGATTACTTCGGTGAACATCAGAAAGTTGTGTTGAAGTTATACTTAAAAAAACAACAACATGGAATTACAAACACTCGGCAGAGGACGTGGTAATTTTCCAGTTAAGTAATTCATGAAATACCCAGATGATAAATAGAAAGTGCTTCAGTCACGTTTGCCTTAAGCCAATGACTAAAGAGGAACTGACAACTTTGAAGAAACATTTGAGTAAGCATGGGTGTGGTGTGAACTGTCCATGAGTCACCTTTTTAGAGCCCTCTTAAACCACCTCTATTACTGTGGAATTTTAACCCAGGAGAGTTCTGGTTAACAAACACTGTGTATGTAATAGACACTAGCGTGACTCGTTGGCTTACTTATTATGCAGGCCATTGCCGGGTAATGTGTGCATACAAAACCTGTCTTCAATGATATGATTATGTGTTTTCAGATGGGGTGTGTTGTAGAGTGCCTGAGAACTAGACAAGGGAATGTCACAGATGGAATGTAATATGCCACTGTGCGTAAGCCATGGCCCAAAGCTGATGCTTGTTTGAGAGTAGGGAGGTAATGTACATCTTGGGTCAAGCAAACAAGCATATACTGCGAGGACATACTTTACTTTCACTTCCTCAAATAGACTGGTTTAGCTTGTATCTGCACAGCTCAGTGTTCTGTCGAATGCTTTTAGTACAAAATACTAAATACACTTTGGGGCGTCTAAGAACACTTAAAAGTTAGGCTATTTGTGGAAAAACAGTATTGCATAGATTTCCCTTGAGATACATCTGGCCACCCATTCTCTTTAAATTCAGGGACAAAAATTAACCAGACAAAACAAAGACAACAATACACTGAAAAGGACAAAAACAGCTCACAATAAAATACTATTACTCGTTAGATCACAAAGTCAGCTGGTTAACTTTGGTTTGGCCGGACGCACTGGATACAAGCGGGCGGTAGAACAGAACAGGACTGAATAGTTCTTGGGTAGGCAACAGTGTTGCCGGCAGGTTCCTTGCTACATAAAACCAATAAAAGCAAAAAGGGGAGGTCGCGGGAGGGGTGCGCTTGCGTCACTCTTTCCCCCTCAGAAGTCCCCGTCACCAATGTTGGTGGCGGCAGGCGTCTCCACCTCGAACCGAAACCGCTTGGCGTGGGTGTGGGGCGAGTCCAAAGTGAAGTTCTCCTTGTCCTCTGGGTCCTCGGGTGAGGCGGCCCACTTGTTACCGCTGCTCCTCTCGCGGGGGGTACGTGGCGTGACAGGCTCGGTACTTGGGTACTGATGCCACAGCCAGGGGTGGGTCATGCAGTCGGCTGCACTGGACCTGTCCCTGTGTAGAGAGAGGGTGAAGACGGACCAAGGTCAACACCAAGTGGTGAAAGTTCTAGCTGAATTTTATCTCCCAAAAGTCAAATATTTCAAATGAAATTGACAGAAAAAGGTATAGTAAGGACAAAAACAAAATAATGAATTATCATCTGTATTGCTAAACACAATTTGTGACAACGCTTCCTGTCAGTAGCAGTACATCCCCTACCATTCGAATTCCCTGAACTTTTACTGGCCGGTAACAGTCACACTTACTCTGGTGTTTTGACCAGCAGCTTGCGGATGAAGTCGACGGCGAGCTCCGACACCCTGGAGAAGGCCTCTTGGCTGTAGTCCACATTGACCTGGGACACGTTCAGGTACGTCTCCTGCTTGTCGTCCCCCGCAAACGGAGACTCGCCCGTCACCAGCATGTAGGCTATCACCCCCACACTCCTGAGGAATAACGCACACCCAGAACACAGCTAGTACAAATGTGTCAGAGTACACACACGCGTTGACCTGCAAACACACACTTCACACAAGTGCCTCAGGCAGGCAGGCACGCACATACATACATCCACGTATACAGTCATTCAAGTTGAGTGTTGATTAAAATGACTCACCACAAGTCAGTTGCCGTGGTGATAGGCTCGTAGTTTAGAATTTCTGGGGCTAAGGTATAACAAGGGAGAAGAGAGGCCAGATCATTAGCTTGCGGCATTGGCATTGTAGAATGTCAGACTTAATTGCAACTGGTTTAGGGAAAGTTGGAGGTAAGTTAAATGGACGTTGCCTTACCCACGTACTCGGGCGTGCCCAAGATCTCTCGGAGCTCTCCGACTGTGCCCAGTTTGCGCGCCAGGCCAAGGTCCACAATCTTTATGTCCCCCAGCGGAGCCAGGCTGGTCAAGAGAATGTTCTGGGGCTGAAATAAATAGGGAGGGAGGAGTAGTCCAATAGGGTGACATACATTTGTGCAGGGTCATAATACAGATGTATACAGCACAATCCTTTCTGCATGTGATCATGTTTACAGGGGATATATGGGGCGGCAGGTAGCCTAGCGGTTAAGGGCGTTGGGCCAGTAACCGAAAGGGCGCTGGTTCGATTCGCCAAGCTGACTAGGTGAACAATCTGTTGATATGTCCTTGAGCAAGGCACTTAACCCTTATTGCTCCTGTAAGTCGTTCTGGTAAAATGCTAATGTAAATAAGCGGGTGGTGATGTAAAGATGAATAAGGGGGCAAATAGAGTTGAGAGGTGTACAGTCTTGGTCAAAATTTGAGAATGACACAAGTATTGGTCTTCACAAAGTTTGCTGCTTCAGTGTTTTTAGATATTTTTGTCAGATGTTACTATGGTATACTGAAGTATAATTACAAGCATTCCATAAGTGTCAAAGGCTTTTATTGACAATCCGCCCTGGCATGCTGTCAATTAACTTCTGGGCCACACCCTGTCTGATGGCAGCGCATTCTTGCATAATCAATGCTTGGAGTTTGTCAGAATTTGTGGGTTTTTGTTTGTCCACCCGCCTCTTGAGGATTGACCACAAGTTTTCAATGGGATTAAGGTCTGGGGAGTTTCCTGGCCATGGACCCAAAATGTCTATGTTTTGTTCCCAGAGTCACTTAGTTCTCACTTTTGCCTTATGGCAAGGTGCTCCATCATGCTGGAAAAGGCATTGTTCATCACCAAACTGCTCTTGAATGGTTGGGAGAAGTTGCTCTCTGAGGATGTGTTGGTACCATTCTATATTCATGGCTGTGTTCTTAAGCAAAATTGTGAGTGAGCCCACTCCCTTGGCTGAGAAGCAACACCACCCATGAATGGTCTCAGGATGCTTTACTGTTGGCATGAAACAGGACTGATGGTAGCGCTCACCTTGTCTTCTCCGGACAAGCTTTTTTTCCTGATGCCCCAAACAATCGGAAAGGGGATTCATCAGAGAAAATGACTTTACCCCAGTCCTCAGCAGTCCAATCCCTGTACCTTTTGCAGAATATCAGTCTGTCCCTAATGATTTTCCTGGAGAGAAGTGGCTTCCTCGCTGCCCTTCTTGACACCAGGCCATCCTCCAAAAGTCATCGCCTCACTGTGCGTGCAGATGCACTCCCACCTGCCTGCTGCCATTCCTGAGCAAGCTCTGCATTGGTGGTGCCCCGATCCCACAGCTGAATCAACTTCACAACAATTGAACCTCTCTCCTTGAAGTTCTTGATGATCCGATAAATGGTTGATTTAGGTGCAATCTTACTAGCAGCAATATCCTTGCCTGTGAAGCCCTTTTTGTGCAAAGCAATGATGACGGCACGCGTTTCCTTGCAGGTAACCATGGTTAACAGAGGAAGAACAATGATTTCAAGCACCACCCTCCTTTTAAAGCTTCCAGTCTGTTATTCTAACTCAATCAGCATGACAGGGTAATCTCCAGCCTTGTCCTCGTCAACAATCTCACCTGTGTTAACGAGAGAATCACCTGACATGATGTCAGCTGGTCCTTTTGTGGCAGGGCTGACATGCAGTGGAAATGTTTTTTGGGGATTAAGTTCATTTTCATGGCAAAGAGGGACTTTGCAATTATTTGCAATGTATCTGATCACTCTTCATAACATTCTGGAGTATAGGCAAATTGCCATCATAAAAACTGAGGCAGCACTTTGTGAAAATTTATATTTGTGTCATTCTCAAAACTTTTGCCCACGACTGTATGTACGTGTTTTTGTTGTATGTGTGTGTGCGCAGTGCACTTCTGTTTGTATCCTAGTCTGTGTGTGTGATTTAAGAGGTGTGGAGGGACAGACCTTGAGGTCCAGGTGCACCACGCTGGTCTGGTGGAGGAGGTGGACGCCCTCCAGCGTCTGTCTGATCAGCCGTGTGATCTGGCCCTCTGGGAGCAGCTCCTCACAGTCACAGTAGTCAAAGATCTCACCCCCAGCCACACTGTCACACACGGTAGTCAGTACTGTCACAGTGTCTAATGCTAAATATCATAAAAACTCGTTGCATTATTACATCCATAAAACCTAGGACGTTTTGACTCCGATGAGTGTATAAGCCTGTTTCATATCATTTCAAGTTTGGCAACAGATAATTAGCTATTTCCAATGGAATAGACTATCCCTTTCAGAGCTTACAAGGCACTCTGCTTTCATGGAAGGATTAGTAAGGCTTTCATCAAAACTCAATGAAACAAACAGGGAGGGTGGAAACGTTTCTATTCGAGTTGGCTCTCAGAATACACAAGAGTGCTAAGGGTGGGGTTTAGGAACAACAGAGCTTTCCAACCCAAGGACAATGTGGATTGCATTCTTATCTCCAATCTGCATTCTAGTTTCTGTTTTGCTGGATTCAGAGTAAAGGAGTACTCGTTTCAATGAAGTTCAAAGCGCAATCACTAGGGATGTTAATGGTTAACCAGTTAGCCTCTGAAAATACATTTGACGATCATGCTCATCGGTATATAGGTTAATTTGCATAATTGTGTGTCATTAAATAGGCGTGTGTGTATTCGTCAGTCATCATGTATAGGGCTGTTGCGGTGACTGTAGGGTGGGGTGATATGTTTTTGCACGATATTCCAAATGCCTCTATGGCAAGAATC